>NC_072475.1:63825194-64450194 GCF_027574615.1 Eptesicus fuscus
CAGCTTGCTGATTTTTGTATGTGAAAGGAAAAATGCAAACCATAATGAATTGGATCTCTCTGGATGCCAGGAAAATAATGCCAGAGCGTTCTTCATTTGGCCCATGCTTACTCATAGAGCCAAATCCTTTTGTGGCTCTTTCCTGACACTGTGCTTGCCTCCAGTTTCTGGGTACTAACTCCACCCTTTGGGGCTGCAGAAGGCATGGGGCCAGTTTTCACACCCTGTTGTGGTCTTACTATTTGATCAGGAAGCAGATCTACAGCAGAGTAACCCACCCCTTCTCTTCCATGTAGCTTATGTATCTTAATAGTCAAATGACTCTTTAGAGAACTTTCTTTTTTCATTTTTATTGTTCTCTTTCTTAAATTCATCTTCATTATGTCACTTCTTTGCCCCCCTTCCATTCTCTTCAATACTTTGCTCTTCTCTGTGTCTCCCAATGTCCTATGATTACTGCTTTTGGCAATTGTGCCAGTCCCCAACACCTGCCTTCTTTCAATCATGGATCAGTTCACTCTTCATGCCTTCCTTGATGGGTGATGAGAAGTAGCAGTGAAGAGTGGATTCAGCCTTTGGACAGAAACATTGTCAAACTCTAAAACAGTGGTTCCCAATTTGGGGCACACATCTGACTTGGGGGGGGGGGCAATTTGATTTTTAAGGGGGGTAATTTGAGAATGAATTATAAACAGTGAATTTTTTGCATTTCTTATGGTTCTAGGGGCCTCATATGTAGCATATAAATATACATTGTGGCATATTTATGCATTTCAGTTCTCTATTATACATTTTGAAGCTTTATTTGCTATTTTTCATATCATTTCATATTATTATTTTTAACAATTTCTTAGTGATTTCTTCCTCAGTACTTCAACTATTCTTTTGTTCTTTGATTTTTCTCTTTCATGGATGCCATGTTCTTTGGAAGTTTGTTTAGACCAAGTTAATGGCCTTTTAGGCTTCCTCCACGTGAATAGGAGTTTGTTTTTTTTAATAAGAAGAATTATATGTCATGGGGGGGCATCAAAATTTTAGAGATGCTTAGATTGGGAATGGCCAGAAAAAGGTTGGGGACCACTGCTCTAAAGGATCTCTCAGGTGGGATGTGAAACTGAGAAACAAAATCTTCAAAGGATCTGGAAAGAGACATGGCAGGAAATATAACCCCATTGCAGGCATTTTTTTTCCCCCTAGATTTATTGTCTTCCTCTCTGGCTTCATTTTTTTGTTTTGTTTTGTTTTATTTTGTTTTTTAGTATGTTTGTGTAGAATGTAAAGGGAAAAAAAAAAGAAGAAGAAGTAGGGAAATAATAAAAACGGGAACAGGTGAGTATGTCCTTAGGGGTAAAAACGTGAAATGTACTGTAAGAACAGAAACTTGTTATAGCATTTGAAGTTAGCACAGGGAACTTCAAATGACATCATTGA
Source organism: Eptesicus fuscus (assembly GCF_027574615.1). Classification (NCBI taxonomy): domain Eukaryota; kingdom Metazoa; phylum Chordata; class Mammalia; order Chiroptera; family Vespertilionidae; genus Eptesicus; species Eptesicus fuscus. Next base: position 63,826,626 of record NC_072475.1, read on the forward strand.
TTCACAATCTTCTTTTCTTTTGAGAGACAGAAGTTTATAGCTTGCTTTTATTCACCCTTTTCACTCCCCTTTCAACCACAGACCCACACAAACACACACATACACAATCTGCAGACAAGTTCCACTTGTTTGCTTTTCATTAATCTGTATGAGGACTGGCTGATACTATAGCAACTACAGTGGAGCTTCTGTGGAGGGGCTGACCCCACAGAGCAGGACTCTCTTAGTGTTTATCACTATTGTGTTTGCAGCCACTACTTGTAAATGCTCAGATTTAGGTGAGTAAAGGGAATGTCAACTCCATTTCAAACACACACATTTTCCCTTCAGTGAAAAAAAAAATGATCTAAGGAGATGTTATGGTTATAAGACTCTTCTCAGAATATTGAAAAAAGATTCATCAATTTTCTAACATATTACAATCCTTGGGATTCTATCTTTTCAAACTCATAAAACCCTCAAATTTCACAAGTTTCCTATATTTCATTTGTTGTATCTCAAATAAAAGAAAAGAACAACAAATACCATAATGAGTATTGAGGTAGTAAGCTTTTTTTAAAAAAAAATTAAATAGAGGACTGGTTATCATGTTGTGAGGAATTTTCAAGAATAGGTCTGCTTTATTTAGTGAGCAAATATTTGGGTGCTAGTGAATGTGTATATTGTTTCCTAAAAGATAGAGTGGAAGGTTATATGCAAATAAATAGCTGTGTGTGTGAGTGTGTGTGTGTGTGTGTGTGTGTGTGTGTGTGTGTGTGTGTGTAGAGAGAAAAAGAAAGAGAGACAGAGAGAGGGAGAGGAAAGGAGAGGAGAGGGGTGGAGAGGAGAGGAGAGGAGAGGGGAGGGGAGGGGAGGGGAGAGGTAGAGAAAGAACAGAGAGAACGGGAGAAAGTGAGAAAGAGAAGTGCCATGGAATTTCATTTTATTGATATTTTAGAGAGAGAGGATGAGAGCGGGAGATAGAGAACATCGATGTGAGATCAAAACATCGATCTACTGCCTCCTACATGCCCCCCACCAGGAATAGAACCCACAACCCTGGCATGTACCCTGACTGGGAATCTAAAAGACAACCTTTCAGTGCAGGGACAATGCCCAACCAACTGAGCAACACCAGCCAGGGCAAAATGTATTTAGTTGTAAATAGCTGCTTGCTTACAAACTCCTGCTTGCCATTGGAAATCTAAATAAACCAACATTTTGGATGCGATCTCTCCAAGTTTCACGGAAGCAGGGTTAGTACTCTGAAGGCACTGTGCTTGGAAGGCAGCACCTGGCATACTCTAATTGGAGTATTCCTGGCTGATTTCCTCTGTGTAAGGCAAGCTTAGAAGAGAGTAGTTTCGCCAAAACCGGTTTGGCTCAGTGGATAGAGCGTCGGTCTGCGGACTGAAGGGTCCCAGGTTCGATTCCGGTCAAGGGCATGTACATTGGTTGCGGGCACGTCCCCAGTGGGGGATGTGCAGGAGGCAGCTGGTCGATGTTTCTCTCTCATCGATGTTTCTGGCTTTCTATCCCTCTCCCTTCCTCTCTGTAAAAAATATCAATAAAATATAAAAAAAAAAAAAAAAAAAATAGAAGAGAGTAGTTTCCTCTTGCCATTAGCTCTATGACGAAATATTAAAAGAACTAATATGTACAAGTAAACAGTGACTAAGGAGATATGCACGTTATGCGCAGGAGTTTGAAAGGTGCATACACCGAGGGGGGCGAGGAGTTATTGAGCCTGGTAACTGCATATTGCCAGGAGACACAAAAGCACATTAAGCAAAGGGAGATTTAAACTAAACACTGATCCCAGAATAAATATAACACTCGGTGATGAGAGCACGCTTGTGGAAATAGGCTGAGATGTTTAAAACAGCAGAATACTGAAATTTGCATTTCAGGTAAACATTTATACAAGGGCAGAAAATGATAGGAACAAGAAAAGATCCCAAGTTGTAGCCACAGGGCTTCATTCCACAGAGAACTGAACCACAGGTTAAGTGTGACATTCTGGCCTGAGAACCTTCTTACGGCTGAGCGAGTGAAAGAAAGTGGTGACAGGACCCTTGGGTGAAGAGCAGCTGGTCAGAGTGAACTGAAAAAATGCGAGAAAGGTGTCCCCATACGGACAGATACATTTGGGACAAAGGGTGAGGAGGAATAAGAGAATCTGAGTGGAATTTTGTGACTCAAGACTAACACTATGTATTCTATGCCTTGAAACAAGCAATTGCAGTTGCTCGGATGAAAGAATGGCGTTGTTCTGTTTCCACCAGGGGTTCTGTTATTGTCCCTGCACCTTTTTCTGAAATAATAACTGCACACAGCAGATACATCCTCAGGACATGACCAGAAGTGCCCCGCCCAGCCTTGTAGAGCAGAGTACTAAGCATATCCGTCCTTCCCCAGTAAAAGGGTATTCTTATTAGGATCATTAAAAGGGAGTGAAGGGGGAGGGAGAGAAGAGATTAACCAAAGAATTTATATGCATACTAGAGGCCCGGTGCACAAAATTCATGCAGGGGGTCTCCTCAGCCCAGACTGCACCCTCTCCAATCCGGGATCTCTCAGAGGATGTCCGACTGCCGGTTTAGGCCCAATCCTAGGTATCGGGCCTAAACCGGCAGTCGGACATCCCCCTCACAATCCGGGACTGCTGGAACCTAACTGCTCACCTGCCTGCCTGCCTGCCTGATAGCTCCTGACTGCCCTCCCCTGCCAACCTGATCACCTCTAACTGCCTCTGCCTGCTGGCCTGATCAACCCTAACTGGCCTCCCTTCTGGTCTGGTCACCCCTAACTGCCCCCCTGCCAGCCTGGTTGCCCCCAACTGTCCCCCTGCTGGCCTGGTTGCCCCCAACTGCCCTCCCCTGCTGGCCTGGTCGCCCCTCACTAACCCCCCTGCCAGCCTGGTCTCCTCACGTAGCCAGCTTGTTCAGAAATTTGGTTGTCCCTCACTAACCCCCCTGCTGGCCTGGTCATAGGCAGCCATCTTGTGAGGGCATGAAGGTTAATTTGCATATTACTTCTTTATTATATAGGACTAGAGGCCCAATGCACAAAATTCATGCAAGGGGCTCAGCCCTTGCAGCCTCGGCTGCCTCGTGGCCCCACAGCCCCACCCTCGCCCACTGGTCATTCTGGAAGGTCGTTCCGCCATCCCATCTAATTACCATATTAGCTCTTTATTATATAGGATATGCAGCTAAGGTATATAAAAGTATTCTAAAACACTTTTTAGTACAAGTGTGTGCTAGATAATGTTTAGGACTTCAGAACCAAACAATTTTATATAACCATTGCCTTTTTTATTATTGGGATTGCAAAGTTTCCTCAAAGCTAGTGATAGAGACATTGACAGAAGACTTAAGTTTGGAGTGTTCCTGACAGTTGTGTTATAGACTGTTATCAAAGTGGCTGTATGTTCTATGGGGAGCCTAGTTAACAGGCTTAGTTGACATATTTAGACAATGGATTTGTCTCTGTGCTGTCTGTCTGGTATGTTGATATGGCCATCAGGGAATTTCCAGAAAAGGGAAACAGCTTGTGGCATTTGAGCAGAGCTATTAATTGGTACCGTTTAGTGTAGGATGACCGGAATTAGCACTCTGCCAGCTGCTCTATTGTAACACAAGCAGCAGTGGAGTTTTGCAACTTGAGGGTGAGTGGGCTTAATTTAGCTAGACTTGAAGTCCATGGTCCTTTCTGGCCAAGCTCTCCCTGCTCAACCTCTTTTCTTCTTTACCTTCTCTGTTCCCTTTTCCTTTTCTTCTCCCTCCACTTCTTCATTACTTATCTCCTCTCTCCCTTCATGAAGGGAATTAAACAAGCCTGTCCATCCCAACTATGTAAGCCAGTGTTACTTAAAATGCACCATCAGCAGCACATTCTAATGGACCTGGCCCATGGCCTGGAAGTCTCAGTGACTGATGGAGTTTCACACTGAACAAGGAAGCCATAACTGCAAAATAGGGTTCTGAACGTGACCTTTGTGAACAGAATTCTACATACACTGGGGAGAAGAGTGACAGTTTCTCATAAGAAAGCCACGTTTCCTTCTAACACAACCTTGGTTGAAAAAGCTCATTGCAGTGTGGTGTGATCGATGATGTCAGCCCTCTACACTTGTGTACACCTCTTCCCATCTCCCACTTTGTCCTAAGCCCTTAACCAATGACTGAGGGATGTGAACAAATAATCCAGCTCCTGGCTTCTTGGTCAGGAAGACTTGGAAGTGGGAAATGTGCTATCCCCAGAGCTCCCCAAGGGATGGAGCCAGCTGGCCTCCTGTGAACTTGGCATTACACCATAGCTTGGCTTCTTTCTTGCCAAGTCCCATCTTCCCACTTCCCCACCAGTTTTCCTGAGAAGACTTCCTCTTTAATCACTCCCACATGACTTTTTGTCTTGGAGTCTGCTTCCGTGGAGTTGACCTCAGACAAAGCACATTGTCAGATGATTGAAAAACCATGTAGATTATTTGCTTCTAAAAACAAAAAGAGGCAATCTGCTGCATATGATAAACTTTAAAAGCCAATCATGCAAACTTCTGTTTTTCAGGAAGAGAAATTGAAGGAGAAGAAGAATATCTGGAGATCCTCGGCATCACCAGGGAGCAGTCAGGCAAATATGAGTGCAAAGCAGCCAATGAGGTCTCCTCGGCGGATGTCAAACAAGTCAAGGTCACTGTGAACTGTGAGTATGGCAGCAGGCAGCAGGCAGCAGGCTCTGTGTGCCCAGGGCCCTCCACCTGACATGAGCTAAACATCCCATTAGCAAAAGAACAGTGCATTTCAAGCAGATGTTCCTCTGGTCAGAAATTCACATTTATACATTAGACACATCCAAGGGCAGGACTTGGCCTTTGAATATGATATATCAACTTGATCAACTCTAAATATAACCCATAATACATTTAACAATACACTCTGCCTTTTACTCAGACTATAGAATTAAGAAAACATGATCAGAGAGCACTAGCATTTCTGGCAATCACTATTCGAGTCATTGTGGAGACCAAGGTCATACCACTTTGGAAAAAAGGAACAATTCATATTGGCTTTAAATGGAAATTTTCCCTTAATGCATTGTTTGTCAGAGGGAATAACCCAAGATCATATTTTATCCCCTGCTATTTAACTAATTGGCCTTGGGAACAAATTCAACCCACTATGGTCAGAAACCATGTATCCCTGAGTGCTAACAGGGATACATGATAAGTTAATTTTGGTTACCTATTTGTTGTAAAGTATGAGATACATACTTTGGGCATTAGGAAGAAAGATTTCTCTAAGATGCATAGGTAAGTGGGCATATTTTGAACTTTTCAGATGAAAGAATCCTTAGATGTAGTTCAAAAGATGGGGGGAGTGGTGGCTCCATATAATATGTGTCACCTAAAAAATGAATAAAGAGAATTTGTTTACCTTTTTCAGTGAGGAGTGATTTTCCACATCATTCAAATTCATTTTCACATCACACAATTGTGACTAGTGACAGAGACAAAGGGATTTCCCGACAGTTCTTTCCTTCTCTGTATTAATACTCAGAAAAATACACATATGCACATATAACACACAGAGGCACACAGATACAAAGACACAGATACAAACAATCCCTATTTGAAAATATGCTTTAGATTAATAACTTTTTGTTATCTTAAGTCCTCCGTGCCTTTACGTGTGTGCCAGTGAGTCTATATAAATTCCCTGGGAGGGTAGATATAATTTATTCCACTTTAGAGTTCCAGAGACTGAAGCCCAAAGTCATAAAATGGCCTTTCCTAGGTGACATGAGCAGCAGACAGAAGAAAGGGACACAGACTAAGTTTGATTCTAAAGCTCATGCTCTCAGGAAAAAGGGGAGGAGAAGGAGTTTCCAATTCTTATTACCTACAATGTGCAGCACTGGATTAAGGGATTTCCATTTGCCATTTAATATTCACAGTAAACTCATGAGATAAATATTATTGGTTTGACTTTAAAATTTGGAAATGAAGGCATAGATTGCTGAGGAAACTTGCCTAAGGTGAGCCAGCCATGCCAGGCTGCGCTGTACCCAGGGCCTTCTTCCAGCCTTGCAGCCTTCTGCACCGCGTACCTAGAATCCAGTAGCTACAGCTCCACCGGAGACATCGATGGCACTCATTTCCAAGAAGCAAGGGGCTGCATTTGATGAGGTCTGAAGTGCTTTTATCCCTGAGCTGTCTGCATTTTTTTTTTTTTTTTTTTTTTAGTAATAGAGTTTTGAAATGTCAGTATTCCTATTCTTTTCCAGCACTGGGTGTGTTTCAAAGACACATTAATGATCTCAATGTTATAAAATGCTTTAGGACCTTTCTTTTCCACATGAAAGACACTTTCTCTGGGTGTTTATACAAGTTGTAATTAGGTTAGTTAGCTTCTTTTATGTACACACAGCCATTCCATCATCTTCCATCTCTTCTCTGACTTTTGGAGTTAAGATTTTATTTTCTCTTAATTGACCTTCATCTTAATTAGATTTCTGAAAGTCCAATCATGGAGTACATAGAAAATATTTATGCTTCCATTGTGTGGAACATCAAAGTGGTCTGCATTACTGATGGTTCCCCAGATCAAAGCCAGCCGCCTGGACCCTTTCATTATTAGTGCAATTAGTCTGACATTGCTCCTTTTTGACTGTCCCCAAAGTGTAACTTAGAAGAGAAGAAGATACTGCTAATTTTCAAGAAAAGGCTTTTATGAAAATGTGAGCTTTTGCTAGAGATGAGTGAACCATAGCAGATTATGGACAGAACCTTGAGATTTAAAAAAAAATACCTCATAATGGAAATCTAGTATAATGAGCTTAGTCAGACATCCAGTAAATGTTTACTGAATGAGTATGTGGAAACTCAAAGGTACACTCTGCCCTCTTAACATTTCTCCAAATTTCACCAATGATGTTAGTTAAACATCAGGAAGTATATTCAAATATCAGTTTCCTTTGGAATCATCTTTTTACCAACGTTTTATAAGCTGTGTTTAAAAAAGAAGGAAATTTTACACTTTGTGACAGCTTGGATGGACCTGGAGATCATTACGCTGAGTGAAATAAGCCAATCAGAGAAAGACAAATACTATATGATTTCACTCATATGTAGAATCTAATGAGCAAAATAAACTAAAAAACAAAATAGAAACAGACTCATACATAGAGAACAGACTGACAGCTGTCAGAGGGGAGAAGAGTTGCAGGGCTGGGTGAAAAAGGTGAAGAGATTAAGCAAAGAAAAACACCTCATAGACACAGACAACAGTATAGTGGCTATCAGAGGGAAAAGGGTGTGAGAGGAGGGAGAAGAGAGTGTAGGAGGTAAAAATAATGATGGAAGGAGACTTGACTTTGGTTGTTGAACACACACTACAATATACAGAGAACTGTACACCTGAAACCTATATAATTTTATTAACCAATGTCAACCCAATAAATTCAATAAAAAATAAAAAAATTAAATAAATGAGGAGAGGGAGGTAGCATTTGTAAGTGTTTATAATACATTATAACAACCAGCCACTGCTCCTCTTGCCCTGCTCACACAACTTGTTCTGCTTTACTATAATCGTATTAAAAAGATGAAGTCTTGCCCTGGCCAGTTTGCTCAGTGGATAGAGCGTTGGCTTGGGGACTAAAAGGTCCCGGGTTCAATCCAGCCAAGGACACATATGCCTGGGTTGTGGGCTCAATCCCCCCCAGTAGGGGGCATGCAGGAGGCAGCCAATCAATGATTCTCTCTCACCATTGATGTTTCTATCTATCTCTCTCCCTTCCTCTCTGAAATCAATAAAAAATATATATTTAAAAAAATAAAAAGATGAAGTCTCCAACATTAAATTACATCAACAGGTCTGGCTAGCAAAACTTGTGGTACTGAGAAATATCTAGTATCAACTTTGTCACTCCATCCAAGCTTGCCTACTATGAAAATGCCCCATTATTTAAACTGACCCCTCTCCCCTTCAAAACACAGTGTTTGGAATTAGGCCAGGAGATCAGGATGGCTCAGATAATTAATGGCTGAATAGATTATTGTAATGAAACAGATTCTGAGTACCAATATAAAAAAAAAATCCCAGCGATGGTAATTATCTCCTACCAGCATTTTATTGCTTCCTTTACTCAGTGGCTAACAGGTATTTGTTGCAGGGCACTGAGAAGCTAGAGCAGTCAACAAGAGAGACCTAACAGTTCCTCCTGTTTACAGTAGCTCACAAGCTAGATTCTGCAATCTCTCCTTTTTTACTTCCCTTGATACTGCTCATGGTTGGTCTGTGGCATTGCACGTAGCCATTTGATATATAAAATCTATTTTCTAAATGGCAGGAGGTCCTGGAGTTTACAGAAGCTAAATTATTGACCTGAAATCTCTTCAACTAAATAAGCTTAGTAAAATTTTGTACAACGGGCAGGACTTCTGGTTTCTTATATTTTACTTACAGGATAGCTACTAATTTCTTCCAGATACCAGCCCTAGGGACAGTGGTCCTCTCATTACAGGTTCTATGTGTAATCCCTCAATTTTAGTTCTCACAGTGCAATAAAAACAGATCCACTTATGGGTCTGTCTCATCCTAGTGCCCCATACACTGAGGATAATATCTAGTACAGAGTAAATGTCTAATACATTAATTTTATTTGGATTCTTCCTACCCTGGACTCTTTCCTATTCCTGGAGAAATTCTTCTCAAAACCTACCCCAGGAAGTCTTCCCCTCACCCAATGGCCAGATAATATTCCCACCTCCTGCCTTCCCATAGCTATCTCTCCCAGTAGGTGCACATTGTCACTCTTTATGACTTCTTTTCCTCTGCTTGTGTCCCTTTGAACTCAGCTCTGCTGCCACCCTGGTGTCCAGGGATAACCAATCCAACACAGTTGCTGGCAGGTATGAGACACTGACATTTCTGAAGCTCCCCTTACTTTTTTTTTTTTGAGAAGCAAGCTTTGCTTTTGTTGTTGCAATATATATATTGCATATATATATACACACACAATCCTTATCTCCTTTCAGAGAGGAAGGGAGAGGGAGGGGGAGAGAAAGATAGAAACATCTGATAAGAGAGAATCATTGATTGGCTGCCTCCTGCATGTCCAACACTAGGAATCAAGCCTGTAACCTGGGCATGTGCCCTGACTGGGAATCATTCTGTGACCTCCTGGTTCACAAGTCAATGCTCAACTCCTTACATTTGAGAGCCCACTATTTTAGAAGAAGCAGAGGTTACTACTATGGAATGCACAGTTGGAACTGGAGATATCTGTCTCCCGATAATATACATGCATTTTAACTGGACTTTTCAGTGCATTGATTAAAAAATCACCTGATGAGGAAATTTTAGGAAAATAATCCCTCAATATAGAACCAACTGGCTACCTTCTCTAGCTTCACTTCCCCATGCCAACTTTTAGTTTATTCTTATATTTGGTACAGTGTCAGTAAAAACACATTTTAGTGCTTATGATCTATTATGGGATCTTCAAAGGAAATATTCTGTAAGAATCCAGAGTTACTGTAATTTTTGCCCATAACTTTGCAATGTGAACATCAACCTAAGTTTATGAGTACCTTGAGAGTTCCAAGATTATCCTAAAGACTTTGTATGAATCACTCTAATCATCACAGTGACAGTGACCAGCTAAGGGGAAGGCATAGTGGGCTGGAGCCTGCCCCAGTGAGGAGGAGTATTTACATTATCATTGACATTGTTCAGTATTGCTGATAGATGATGATTTAAAAAAACAAAAAAAAAAAACACAGACAACTTTTAGTCACTTTCATTATTGTTTCTAAATTCTCTACAGATAATGTCTGTCTTATTGCCTGCATTCTTTGCCCCCACCCCATTGGCCCACCTCTACACACTAATCCTGGGTGATAATCAAATCATCCCCATTGCAGGAGGACAAAACCAAAGCTCAGAATATGTAAGCATTTTCTGCCACAAAATCAAAGAATTTGTGAGTGGTAGAGATAAATAAATGTAATCACTTCAGGCATTAAACATACTCTGCTATACATCCTAAATAATAAAAGAGTAATATGCAAATTAACCATCACTCTGCTACACCCACGACCCACACCCACCAGCCAATCAGGAGCAAATATGCAAATAAACCCAACCAAGATGGCTATGGCCACAGAGAGCAGGAGGGAGGCTTGGGTTTCCCCGGCAATTGAGGAAGACAAGCTTTCCGTCTGCCTGTGCCAGCCTAGGCCTCCACTCAAGGCTACAAAGTTTCAATGATAGAAGATACATAAATCGAAACAGAAATGGTGGCAGACATGGAGCTGGAAAGAGCAGGAGGCTAGGGTTGCCCCCTGCGATGGAGGAAGCCAAGCTTTCCACAAGCCCTGGCCACGCCAGGCCTTCACTTAAGGCTACAAAGTTTCAATTATAGAAGATACATAAATCCCAACAAAAATGGCTGCCGCCATGGAGCAAGCAGAAGGCTTGGCTCTGCTCCAGGCTACAAAGTTTCAATTGTAGAAGATTAATAAACCCCAGATACTAGGGGCTCCACTTGGGTCGCCAGGGGGCGTGGCTGGCCTGCAAACCACCACAGGCCCCTCGCCCAGGCTGCTCCATGCCCCAAGGGAACCCCTACTATGATCCGGGACATCCTTCAGGGCAAACCAGCCGGCCCCCACCTGTGCACCAGGCCTCTATCCTATCTAATAAAAAAGTAATATGCAGATTGACCATCACTCCAACACACAATATGGCTGTCCCCATGTGGTCAAAGATCCTGCCCCATGTGGACACAATATGGCTGCCACAAGATGGCCAGCAGGGGAGGGCAGTTGGGAGGGACCAGGCCTGCAAGGGAGGGCAGTTGTGGGTCATCAGGCCAGCAGGGAGGGCAGTTGGGAGGGACCAGGCCTGCAAGGGAGGGCAGTTGGGGGCAATCAAGCCTTCAGGGGAGGGAAGTTAAGGGTGACCAAGCCAGCAGAGGAGGGAAGTTGGGGGAGACCAGGCCTGCAGGGGAGGGCAGTTAGGGGTGACCAGGCCTGCAGGGGAGGGCATTTAGGGGCAAACAGGCTGGCAGAGGAGCAGTTAGGCATCAATCAGGCTGGCAGGGGAGTGGTTAGGGGGTGATCAGGCTGTCAGGCAGAAGCGGTAAGGGGCAATCAGGCAGGCAGGCAGGCGAGCAGTTGGGAGCCAGCAGTCCTGGATTGTGAGAGGGATGTCTGACTTCCCATTTAAACGGGCAGTCAGACATTCCTCGAGGGGTCCCAGATTAGAGAGGATACAGGCTGGGCTGAGGGACACCCCCCCATGCACGAATTTTGTGCACTGGGCTTCTAGTCCTATATAATAAAGAGGTAATATGCAAATTTACCATCACTCCAACACACAAGATGGCCACCCACATGTGGACACAAGATGGCCGCCACAAGATGGCCTGCAGGGGAAGGCAGTTAGGGGTGACTGGGTAGGCAGAGGAGGGCAGTTTGGGGCAACCAGGCCTGCCGGGGAGGACAGTTTGAGGGGAACCAGGCCTGAAGGGGAGGGCAGTGGGGGCGACCAGGCCAAAAGGGGACAACAGTTAGGGGCGACCAGGCCAGCAGGAAAGGGCAGTTAGGGGCAACCAGGCCTGCAAAGGAGGGCAGGTGGGGGGAACAAGGCCTGCAAGGGAGGGCAGTTAGGGGGAAACAAGGCCTGCAGGGGAGAACAATTAGGGGTGACCAGGCCAGCAGGGGAGGGCAGTTAGGGGTGACCAGGCCAGCAGGGGAGGGCAGTTAGGGGCAATCAGGCTGGCAGGGGAGCAGTGAGGTGTCGATCAGCCTAGTAGGACAGTGGTTAGGGGGTGATCAGGCTGGCAGGCAAAAGTGGTTAGGGGCAATCAGGCAGGCAGGCAGGCGAGTGGTTGGGAGCCAGCAGTCTTGGATTGTGAGAGGGATGTCTGACTGCCCGTTTAGGCCTGATCCCAAAGGGCAGTCGGACATCCCTCGAGGGGTCCCAGATTGGAAAGGGTGCAGGCTGGGCTGAGGGACACACACACACCCGTGCATGAATTTCGTGCACTGGGCCTCTAGTATATTTATATATTTTAGATTTTCACATCAAACCTGAAAGATAGGTAGGCAGGTATCATTATCTACATTAATAGGTCACAGGCTCCAGAATGTCAGCATGTCACCTCCAGGAGGTGACAACCTAAGTGGTACAGGCAGAAATTGAGCCCACGTCTCCTGATTCCTAATGTGAGTTTATATCCATGATGTCACTGCATTTTGTACCATTTTTTGTTTTCTGTAATAGCAGAATAATGTTACATTTACCCTTTAAGCTACCAGCATGCTCCTCTAAATGGTATTTTTCATTAGCAGGAATTCATTTTCTCTAAAGGAATTCATTCAAATAGAAGCACAGAGAGGTTCAGATCATGGGCTTCAGAAAGATGGAATAAAATCTAGACTCACTCAAATGCTGGCTATGTGAATTTGGACAAGTTACTACCCTCTGTATGTCTGTCTTCTCATTTATAAAATGGGTTAATAATCCTTACCTCCTAATGGCTACTACCTAGATGAAAGAATATAAAACCTAGCAGAGTACTGACATATGATAAATACTTATAAATTGAATTCCTCATTAAGAATTTCATTACATAAACTATTATTCCTAATATTAGAAAGAGTAAATGAATGCTATTCTGTTTACTAGGCCACTGTCATTGTTATCCTGTTCATTCTAATTGAAAGAGTCTTGTATTGGTGATATAAGAAGAAAGCCCTTATTAATATTTTCAGAACCCAGAATTTTGAAGTAATAAAAACTGGAAGAGTCCTTTGACAATTGTAAGCTATTCCAAAGTCATATAACAAATAACAATGGACCTCCATGCAACATTTTCATTAAGTCACATTTTTATTATAACCATATTTTGAGCAAGGACATCTATTATTTTAACTACAATAGGCATGCCACAATATGATTTGTAACAATTTTTCTTAGCCTCACCTATATAGAATTCATCACAAATGAATTTTGAAATGTTCACTCCAATAAACCATGAACAAATAGACCTGCAGCATTGTGTCATTTGAGAAATATTGGAAACAATGAGCTCTTCATACATTTGTCTTTACCTAGGAATTTACCCTAGTATGAGAAACTTCCTAGATTTTCAATGAGAGAAGCAAGTGTTTGGCCTTTGTCATTGACTGGTGTCATCCTGTCCCAAGATTAATACGACTAATACTATTCAACACCAACTTACTGCCACCTTTCCCGTGCTGGCATTTCTGAGGAGTTAATAAATAGCTTACTACCTAACTATTTTGGTTCTGAACACATTGAGAGATAAGTAAAGAAGTAGTAGGGGAGGCCCATTGGCTCCATTTTTTAGAGATCAAGGTTATTAGAGATAGTAGCTTGTGTGGCTAACTTACCTCCCAAAGTATGGTAGCACTGGACTAGGGCAGGCTTGCCCACATGAGAGTGGGAAGGAGAGAGCCCCAGTAAGACTTCAGTGTTGAGAAGCAGAAGAGAACCTCTGATTCCCACCAGAAGCTTGGTCCCAAAAGCAAGAGGGGGAAGAGCTGAGCCAAATAAATCTACTTTGTTCCTCCCCAAATTTTCATCCAGAAAAGCCATTTCTTCCCCCCAGGTCCCGGAGCAAGGAGGTGCACTAAATAAGCCCATGTCACATGGAAGGAAACACCCAAAGCAAAGAAGAATTCTCCCATGAAACTCAGACCTGAGACCTGTATTCCTGGTGTTCTAGTGGAGGGACCGGAAGGCATCCACCATGGCATTATTATGTTGAGGTGCTACAGCTATGAGTGCCAAATGTGAAAGTGATGAATGTGTAGTCTGGCCCAGGTTTAGGGCTGTTTGAGCAAAGTGGTAATTATCATTAAGGATTTGTCAGTTATAACCATGTGGCTCCAGGAACTCACAAACTGGTTAAAACTCATTTCACAATTTGAGCAACTGAACAAGGCAATAGAATGATGAGCAAGATTATTTCTGCAGCCAACATGCTACAGACTGTGAAGTTATTGGCAACTTAAGAAGCTAATACAGTTGACCCTTGAACAATGTAGGGGTTAGGGATGCCAGCCCTTGCACAATCAAAAATCCATCTATAACTTTTGACTCCTCCAAAACTTAACTACTAATAGCCTACTGTTGACCAGAAGTCTTACTGATAATATAGTCAACATATATTTTGTATGTTGCATGTATTATATAATGTACTAGAGGCCCGGTGCACAAAATTTGTGCAGGGGGCGGGGGCGGGGTGGCGGTTCCTCAGCCCGGCCTGCACCCTCTCCAATCTGGGACCACTCAGGGGATGTCCAACTGCCAGTTTAGGGGCATTAACTCCAGCCATTAGGAAAATCACACAGAATGTCCTTGACATACAAACAGTGTGGTTTTATGAGTTGTTTTAATAATAATGGCCATTCCTTTAAATAATATCTGCTTACATACAATACAGCTGGCACTATGTGAATTCAGAATGTTAATATCACAAAATCATAGAAGGTTGTAGTGGATATAACCTTAAATTGTCTAGTCCAAACTTTTATAAATATCGGAATTCCCTTTTCAATGATTTTGAATGCTTTTTGTCCTAAGAAGCTTAACCAACTTTTGAGGCAACCCATTTTCTGCAAAAGGACTGGGGGACTCTGGCAGGGCTGAAAGGATTCAGGGACTCTGCCGGCAGGCAAGTGGTGTGCCTGCTGCCCTCCAGGACTGGGGGACTCTGGTGGGGCTGAGGGGACTGGGCGCCGCCATCTTGTGGCTATGGGTGCCACCATCTTTGTGATGGTGTGATGGTCAATTTGCATATTCCCTCTTTATTAGATAGGATTCTTAAAATAAAGGAAGCTAAAGAAAAGAAAATGTTAAACAATTTCTAGTATTTATTTAAAACACACACACACACATATAAGTGGAACCACACTGTTGAAACTTGTGTTTCTCAAGAGTCAACTAACTGTACAGTGAAGAGGTGAGGACAGGAAACTAATATTCATTCAGTGTATTTTTGCTGATCATTTATTTCTCTTCTTAAGTAGCTTATCTCACTTGCCTGTTACCTGTGTTAACTTTGACACACCTCCTTCTTCCCCTCACCCTTCACATCTAATCTTAGCAATTCTGAAGCTTCCTACTTCTCAATCTCAAATCTGTCCATTTCCTTCCAGCCCCATTATCACAAACCAAGTTCAGGCATTCTCTGGAATCCTTTAGTAATCTCCATTGCCTTTGGTTCCAATATTTCATAGATGAGAAAATTGAAGCATTGTGAGTCTAGAGAAGGTACTAAGCTCTCTAATTAGGAAGTGAAATGAGGAACAGAGCCTAGATTTGAGCTCAGGTTTATCAAACTTTAAATACAAGTTTTTCAACTCTATTGTCCTGTCCCTACAAATACCTCCTGTCCCAACACCACCCCCCCCCCCGTTACCACATTATTCTTTGAACTAATGTGCTCCAATGATCTATGTAATAAATCATAGAATGAAAACATCTCAAATGGAACCTGTTGGTGCTCATTTTAAACTACCCCTTGTTTTAAACAATAAGAAAGAAATGGCTCAAACTGGAGCAGAATCTTGCCCAGGCCACAGTTCTGGTTGAGAGAAGAATCAAAATCAGTCCTCGTGTTTCCCATTTCTCACTACTAATCCTGACTCCTAACTCATGGAATGGATAAATGAGCTATAATTTTGAAATTTAGCAATTTAAGGGTTAAATGAGTTTTGGGTATGAAAATACATTTGGGTCATAATGATACAAACTGCCCATTTGTAAAGAATGAGCAGTTTTACTAGATCTGGGATATTTTTTACTAGCTGGAAGGGTGCTATAGATCATTAAAGTTTGGTTCCCTCATTACATTGGTAATAAAACCAAGACTCAGAAAGATAAAGTGTGTGATGGAAAGTCCACAGAAGCAAGTTGAAATTAAATTCCAGAACTCCTAGTTTCCAACCCAGGGTGCTTTCCACTCATCATGTTGCCTTTTTGTGCCTATACAAAAATGAGCAGATAATTCTAAAGCAACAAAAGCAGCAACCAGCACCCACTCTGAGACATCCATTTGCACACAGGCTGTGCAAATGATGTGTTTATCCAAATGTGCTCTAACTTCTCATCTCTGACAATGATTTAAGATATCCAAGCTTATATTAAAATGAAATGGAGAGAAAACTGCAGATTCACTGGATGCTTTTATATATATATATCTTTTCTAACTAAGATCAGAGTCTTCTCCAGGCATAAAACTGGAAAAAAAATAGTATGTGAATATGAAGAAAAAGCACAGAAATAAATGAGCTGAACCAGGCACTGAAGAGATTTAAGTGAATTTCTTGTACTAGAGATCACTTTACTATTTTCCTTAAATAAGCTTTTTCCTCTGCAAAGTCTAAACAGATAGTTTGGCTCTCTTTGTTCCATGCACATGCTGTCAGGTTGCCATTTTTGGGCAAATAGGTTTTGGACAAAAAAATCACATTTTCCTTAAAGGTCTAGAACCTCCACAAACACAGAATCATTAAGCCAGTAGCTCACATCTGCCATCCTAACTCTGCCATGTGGACTTGTAAACCCTCTGTAGGATTGTTTGAAAGAATCACTCATAGAGAATGGACTGGTGGTTGCCAGAGGGGAGGGGGTTGGGGAACTGGGTGAAAAGGGTGAGAGGATTGAAAAGTACAGATTGGTAGTTACAAAATAGTCATGGGGATGTAAAATATAGCATAAAAATATAGTCAATAATATTGAATAACTATGTATGGTGCCAGGTGGGTACTAGAAATATCAGGGGGGAACATTTTGTAAAGTATATGATTGTCTAACCACTATGCTGTAAACCTGAAACTAATAAAAAATAATGATTTTTTTAAGTAGTACTTCCCTGGCCAGGTAGCTCAGGTGGTTAGAGTGTCAAACCAATAAGCCAAGGGTTCGGGTTCTATCCTTGGTCAGGACACATGCAAGAATCAATCAATGAATGCATAAATAAATGGAACAACAAAATGACTCTTCTCTCTCTCTCAAATCACTAAATTTAAAATGTTTTTAACTGGTAATGGATAAAGGAAAATAAATAAATATATGTTTATTTTTTTTAAAAAGAACCATGGCAAATCAGAATGTCAGATGTGTTTTGTTACAGTTGTATAGGCCAGTTCTAAGCAGACAGAATCCAAGGCACAGCTGCCAGAGAGAGGAGAAGATTGACACCAGGATAGATGTCAAATTGTACCTTCCCACATCAAAGAAAAATTTACCTGGGTCATAGCAATAAGGGAACATAGAAGAGAAAGAGGGTTAAGTAATAATCTAATATTTAACTGTTTGTTTTTCTGAATTCCTGAAAAAATATTAGGCTAAGCTTGGGTTGGGAGAACTTTAGCCCTGTATTATTTTCATCAGACTTCTTACTATCATCGCAAACTGTAACAATCATAGTGATGATGATGATGGAAATGAAAAATGCTCAAAGTATACATAAAAACCCAAATTCTTTAGTATCACCACTTAGTTTATGAAAAGAAAAATACTAGGGCAATGTTACTATCTATGGTTGAAGTAATTGATGGTGTATTGGAGGAAGGAAAAAAGAATCTTAGATTCTATTTCCATGAAACCCTGTTAAGTGTCCCATTTAAGTAAACCACATCTGTGGCTTCATTAGTCATCTCTTACTTTCGTTTAGTTTTCTAGTGATCAGTCCCATTCAGCTGATCACATAATTCTTGTAAATGGAGCTCTAAGACTATTTCTTTCCTGCACCTTCCCAATCAGATTCTCCTTTCTAATTCCTTCTTGCATGGAAATTCTGGAGTGCCCTCCGATCATCATGTAAACTGTGTACCTGTCCTTCCCACAGATCCTCCCACTATCACGGAATCCAAGAGCAACGAAGCCACCACAGGGCGACAAGCTTCACTCAAATGTGAGGCCTCCGCGGTGCCTGCCCCTGACTTTGAGTGGTACCGGGATGACACCAGGTATGTATGTGCCAAACCTGCTGTGCCCTGACTGCTCTGCTAGGTGGTCCTAGGGGCACCAGAAGCCCTAATGACAAAAACGTACCCAACTGTAATTCCTCAGCCTCTACTCTCAGACTCTTTCCTTCCCAAATCTCTTTATCAAGTGCTTTCAGGACTGTAATTCTTTTTTTAAATATATTTTATTGATTATTTTACAGAGAGGAAGGGAGAGGGATAGAGAGCTAGAAACATCGATGAGAGAGAAACATCGATCAGCTGCCTCCTGCACACCTCCCTACTGGGGATGTGCCCGCAACCAAGGTACATGTTCTTGACTGGAATTGAACCTGGGACCCTTCAGTCCACAAGCTGACGCTCTATCCACTGAGCCAAACCAGTTAAGTCAGGACTGTAATTCTTAAGCTGAAGCTGCAAAATCACTCGGGTTACATGCAGAGAGTGAGTCCAGTGGGTAGTTTCCACCTGCATGTCTTTCTTGCTTATAGCAGAAACCAAAGCCCAATGAAACTCATTCATCCTGAGTCTTCTCTGTGGATGGAAATTGATTCAGATGATATGGAATTGCACAATTAAAATGAGGACTTGACAGGGAACAAGAACTTTAACCACTTCCTTTCTCTTCTTTGCCTCCAATATAGTGATGAAAAAGAAATTACTAAGCTAAATCTTCATCAGTGTTTCTTTTTACTCTTCTGTTTTTGAACTCTTAGGATAAACAGTGCCAATGGCCTTGAGATTAAGAGCACGGAGGGCCAGTCCTCGCTGACAGTGACCAATGTCACTGAGGATCACTATGGCAACTATACCTGCGTGGCTGCCAACAAGCTGGGGGTCACCAATGCCAGCCTAGTCCTTTTCAGTAAGTATGCCAACACAGGCCAAATCTGGGAGCATCTGGTTGGTTGAATTATCCCATGGGAAACTTAAAAATCATGTCTTTATCTATAAAGGTACATGTATTTAAAAAATCAGACTGTAGTCACTGAAACAAAAATACAAGTTCTCAATACCTCTGCATAAGACAAGTTTACAAGTGAAACAACTTCTCTCTCTATTCCCTGGCTCACTTTGGATAGCTGCCTTGTTTTTGTTTGCTTGTTTGTTTGTTGTTTATTCGGAGAACAAATATCTTTTTGGTGATGGTATCTTTAAAGAGTGGAGGTGCTGCAACACCCTAGAAAACAGATGACAGTATAAAAATGGCAGTGATTAAAGTGATTAAGTGATTAATATAAAGTGAGGATGAATTAGGTGCTGGAAGAAGAGGGGCTGGAAAAAGAAAGTGTATTATTAACAACACAAGGAAAAGTGGAATTAATGATTAAAACAACGTCAAATCTAAAGGAGGAAGAATGGTTGTTGACAGATTTCCATATGACAGCAGGAAACATTGCTTATCTGATATCTTTTTAGAAGACAGATGGACTGGTAGGAGACAGGGGCATTTCTGAAAACCAAAGAGGAGCCTAAAGGCAGACTAAGGAGGGATCAGTCACGATACATTAGTGATGCTAGTAGGAGCGCGCACCTTGGGGCCTTGCTCTGTAGCAACATATTACAGTCAGGTATCTGACCCCTGCCCTGCTGGCTGGTGGCTCTGAGCATAGAAGAAAATGCTCCCTGAAAAACAGAAGTATAAAGAGATTATGGAAGATGATAACATTTGGAATAAGAATATGTTTATCGGAATAAGTAAAACAAACAAAAATGTTAGCACATGCTGGGACAGAAAGTTTATTTGGACTAAAGGAGAAAGTCCAAATAATTAACTATTATTATTTTGGAATAACAAGCCACTAGAAGGTTTTTTCTACACAGGTTCAACTGGAAAACCTAGAGATACTGTGGCCAGGAGAGATGTCTCCATCTTACTTTATAGAGTTTAGAGGAGACTTCAAGGGGGGAAAAAAAGGAGTTTTAGGAGAAAATTGAATTTAATTCAATTTAAGTGAGAGTTCTCTTTAAATGAAGTATTAAAGTCATTTCAAAATGGCTCAAAATCCAACTCATAAGAAAAAAACACCACAAACTATTCTGATTCATAACCTGCATTGATTTCAGTCTGTAAGAGTTGGAGGGATATAGATATGTAAAAGCTGCATCAATATGAAGTTTAGAATTCATACCCCTGTTTACTTGTCTCCAAAGACCAAACATCGCTGTTCTTCACTTCAAATATAGACATCAATATCTCAAGCCACTTGAGAAGACATTTGTTAAGAAATGTAGTTACTTGTTTCATTTCTGACTTTAGGAATGCCATAAATAGGAGGGAAAACAGCCTCAATGATGAATTATTGGGTGACCTGGTTAAATAGAATAACATATATTTAACAGATTTTATAGGGTTTGGAAAAGAGAAAATTGGACAATTGGATTAGAGAAAGTGAGCAACTATAAATTTGCATTGAAGTATCTTTTCTTCCTATCCCACCCAGAAGTGTACTAATGACATATTTC
Source organism: Eptesicus fuscus (assembly GCF_027574615.1). Classification (NCBI taxonomy): domain Eukaryota; kingdom Metazoa; phylum Chordata; class Mammalia; order Chiroptera; family Vespertilionidae; genus Eptesicus; species Eptesicus fuscus. The sequence continues at coordinate 63,847,081 of NC_072475.1, forward strand.
AATTAATAAATGTAATGATAGCTATAGACAAGAGAGGAAGGGGAAGGAGGAAGGAAAGATGGCATACTTGAGGAGGATGGAGAGAGCATGAACTGGATCAAAGATAATGGAGATACTGCTAATTGGCTGGTCTGATGAAAGATCATCTCAAGCCCCATAATAACATTGCCTTATTCACAAAAATCCACTTAATGAACTTTTAAATTAAGCAAAATTAGAAAATAGCCAGTGAAATGTCAAGAATGCTACATAATTTCTATTTGTAAACTGGGAATCAAAGAATTGGACAAGTGTGTCATAATCATATTGCCCTTGATGATTTCACGGCAGTCCCCCTCAATTACCTTTGTGAGAAGCACACAGTGCTGTGATAAACGATGTTCTACCTTCCAGGGGGCCCGTACTGCCTGATAGAATAGCCCACACAGGCACTAGCTCTGAATTTAGCAGTACGTAGAGGCAGCAGGGGCATCAGCATTGGGTTTTGCATTGATTTCCCACCTTATGGGAAAGTTAGGAGGTGGAATACAGAATAGTAAAATAAAAAAAGTTCATTAGGCTTTAAGGTGAAAAGAAGCTATTTAGTTTGCCAAAAATCAGTGATTTCTTGAACCCAAAGCCTAAGTATGAACATTTTAAAGGAGAAGTTCTACTTCTTATGTAACAGGAATGGTACTTCTACCATGTCCACCCCACCACCACCACCATTCAGGTTTCTGAGGTGTCTTGTTACAGTCTCCATAGCTGAATCCTTAGAAATGCAGCTCTATGGTAGCGTATTTCATAAAGGGAGAGAGAGAGAGAGAGAGAGAGAGAGAGAGAGAGAGAGAGAGAGAGAGAGAGAGAGGAGAGGAAGGGAGGGAAGGGGAGGTAGGAAAGAGGAAGGGAAGAAAAGGGAAAAAGAAAAAGTGCGTCTGTGAACAGACTGCCCATCACTTAGATTCAAAGTAGGTAGAGGGGTTTAATGGGAAGAAGGAAGAAACTGTTGGTGGTCCTTTTCCACAGAACAGGGTCAGGAGGGGAGAGATGCTTGGGAGGGGCAGCTGTGGCTGGGGCTAGCCGCCCTGACAGAGAGCACCATGTGGGCAGCAGGGTGCTCTGCTGACCCAGCAGTCCAGAGCAGATGAGGCAGCTGGTACGCTGTTGCCAGCCAGAGGCAGCAGCAGGTAGAAACCAGAGCCAGAGCCCCTGTAGAGTTCACAATTATCCATCTTCATTGGTGCATCAGCACATTTTCAGTGTCCGCCCCAGTGACCTGTACTGACTTTTTACACAGTGTCAATTTGCGGTCACCGATCCACCATATACATACATATACTTTCTCACTCTGTATTCAAATATTGCTCTCAAGAGGGGTCAAAATAGTGGAATTATAGGGCAAGAATATATTGCATTCATTAGAACTTATTCCTAAGCCCATGAAGGTATTTCTTTCTCATGTGTCTTGTTCTCCACACATTCTAGCTTTCTATTTGTCAAGGAGTCATACTTCAGTCTATAGATCCAAGTAATGCCTTTATATAGTTTTCTTCATCCAAGGCAAAGCATTCCATTATATAATTTTCCTGAACACATTAATCCATTGGTACAATGTGTATGGGAAAGGATTCAGCTCCCCAGTCTTTGTCAGATGGGAAATGTACATCACCTGGGTGAAGACCTGGACTTCTGACAATGCCATGAGTAGTTCCATTGTCATCATGTGCAGTGTGATAGGTTCCATGTTTCCGCAGTGATGACTGTGATGCGCCCACAAAGGAACTCAATCTTGTTTCATTGGTTATATTAACTTACTTTTAAAGAAACAGATAGGCAGGAAGAATACTTATTTTAATGTCATCACTGATTATCAAGTGAGTGCTTACAAGGTACTCTGCACATGTGCAAAACACTTAACATGCATGATTTCACTTGATCATCAGCATAACCTTATTAGGTACTCATATTTCTTCACTATACAAAGAGGTTAATTAACAAAATACAACCAAGTAAGGCTGTTGGGATTTAAATTCATGAAATCTGTTTCCAGAGTCGAGGCTTTAGACCAGAGGTGGGGAAACCTTTTTCTTTGCCACAGGCCATTTGGATATTTACAACATCATCTGAGGGCCATACAAAATTATCAACTTAAAAATTAGCCTGCTATACTTACTCAAACATTTAATTAACTCACCCCTAATGCTTTGGCAGGGCCAGACCAAATGATTTCACGGGCCGGATGTTCCCCACCCCTGCTCTAGAGCAACACATTATCTACATGTGTGTCTGCGAGGAAATGTTAGGAGATGTATCTTGTGTTGTTTAGAGGTGAGGAGACTTCTTATTTCTTTCTCCATTTTTCACTTAACAAGGTCTTTCCACTACCAGTATATTCCTTCCCACCCAGAAGCACTGCTTCTGTGACATTCCATTCCCATTAATTCCCACCAGCCTGGATCCATAGGTTAGACCACTGGCTTTTCTTGATTCCAAACTGATATTTCATAAGCCTCATGGTCAGCATTTGACCCTTGAGGGGAATAGTCCCACATAGTAAAGGACAATCACTCATCAATATGTGGATTAGTGAGGTACTTTACTACAAAATTTAAGGCTATTGAGTACCTAAGAATAAAAGTACAAAGAAATCCACACTGGGTCATACCACATCTGTGTGTAGGCAGTTTTTAAGTTTTCTTTTTAATGTTAAAAGATTATTAACTTGGAAACCTACACTTGATTAAATCTCAAGTACTACCTAAGCAACCCAGCCCTGGAGAAAACCTTCAAATTGAAGGCCTCCCCAGCTTCTTCAGAAACCATTTTAAGTTATAATCAGAGGGGCACATAGTTTAAATATACACCATTTGTGTATAAGTGGCAAAGCCTCTTAGCCAACTACCCTAAATGCCTCTTAATAAAACAGTTTGAGCAGCTATTTGAACACTACTCACATGTAATTTGAAAGACTGGTTGTAAACTACTGAATATGGCTCTGTGGATACAATAGAAAATACATGGAAAACTAGTTTTAGTTTCAAAAATAGGCATCAAATATGCCAACTTCCAGAAAGACCATTGAACATCTGCAATTCCCATTGGAAATTAAAGGAAAATCATATCGGAGTTAATAAATTACTTCTCTCTATATATACGCAACCCTCAACCCCAGCTTTTGTCATTTAGATGCTTTTAATTCAGAGGGTTTTCTTGTGAAGTAAGAGTGCCCATGTAACTGTTTCTCATGGTGTCCCAGCAGAATCAGCCAATAATACCCCACACCTTCATTTAGAAGACAAGAAACTGAAGCTCAGAGTTCAGGGAGTTACTAAGAGTTACACAATATTATACTGGGGTCAAACTTAGAGTCCTGTTCCTAAAGCCTCCCAATCAGTTGCTAAGCAAGGTTGACCTCCTCAAGTACAGGCACACCTCGGAGATATTGTGTGTTCCCTTCCAGTCACTGTAATAAAGCAAGTATTGCAATAAAGCGAGATGTAATCTTTTGATGGTGGAGGATCTTGCCTTCAATTTGTGAAAAACACACCATCTGAGGAATGCAACAAAGTGAGGTGAAATAAAATGAACTATGCCTGTATGAGCAGCCAAAAAGACAAAGCACATAGCACCAAGGGTCCTGCCCTCCCCTATTTTTGAATATCACAAATTGGAGGATTTTTTTTTTCATTGTATAAGTGGCATTTACTTCACTTTACAGGAGTCCACAAACCCTGGAATAAACTATAAAATACAGCAGAATGATGGTGGAAGCATCTAAGGCATGATAAGTCCATAGGATGAAATTAAGAGAATGAGAATAACTAATGGGCCTCATAGGACTAAGATGATGATAAGAGGGTGGAGCTAAGATGACGGTAAATAAGCTGGGAGACAGTTGAAAAGGCTATGAAAGGAGGGTGGGTGAGATGGTTGAACAATTCAAATGGTCTTGTGGAGATGAGGGCAGAGTGCAGCTACCCAGCTGTGAACAGTGTGATGAGAAAATATTAAGCTGAGTTATTTAAACAGTCTGAATAATAACAGTAATAATAAAAATAAAATACAGTAGAGAGAATATAATATGGGACAGTGGTCTCCAACTGCTGCATAAACTGCTGAGAGCAGTTTAGCTATTTATTTTCAAAGCTGGAAACGTAACACCAAATAACCAGTGGAGGTTTAAACCATTTTTCTACTTGACACTTGTGTAACTAAGACACAATTGTTCACTGCACTGTTATTGACCTGCTCCATCTTAATGCACGTAGAAAACTTTGGCATTTAGGCTACAACTTTTAGCCAAGCTAGAAAAAAAGCCCACTCTGCAAGGAGACCAGGTTTTCTGCATCCAGATGTACTGAGTGCCCAAATTCCAGGCAAAATCTACTCTTTCTAATCTCATGGTACCAAGTGGCAGGAAGATCAAATTTGAATATTTGTACACACGTATTGTTTTCTCTCTATGGTTTTGATTTTTGTTGATTTTCATTTATCATTGGTCTTTATTTAACCATGCTAATAGGAGGATTGTAGAAAAGTGTGTGTTGATTATGTTATACTGCAGGGTTTGGGGTAGCAAAGAATTCCTCCTATCCTATCCCTAATGCACCATTCTGCCTCCTTGAAAGATCCTCAGAGGAGGATTTAGAGTTAAACCTGGGGTTTTGATGAGATAATTAGAGGATACCTTCAAGCCTGCACTCTGTAGCATGTACAATTTGTGTTCAGTAGCTTAGGGATGGGACTCTGAGGGAAAACATAAGCTAAGATGCAAGTGTTAAAAAGAAAAGCACTTCTTATTACTCAACAGGATGTATCATCAAAAAATATTTGATTGATTGATCAAATTTCCAGTGAGATTGTATTACCACAAGAGGATGGGATTAAGGAAAAGACTAAAAATAAAGTATATCATGCTAAAAAAACGTATTACCTTGGCATAACTATTGCACTGATATCAGTAATCTGGAAATAAAAACCTGAGGGAGAAGTTGAATTAGTATTTCCCAAAATAAATTTTCCAGATGCTTGGTGAAAGCTGATATGAACTATAGCGCTCAGAGAGAGGAAAGGCATCCTTAGCCACCATAGTTCCATCTGTTATGAGTTCAAAAAACCAGAACCAGGATCAAAATGTATACCCTGAACTTGATCACTACTGATTTAAACACCCTCAACCCTAATCCTCCAAAAAAATCTATAATTTTGGTAGTGGGTTTTTCCAGTGAAGGGTAGGGTCCTGTGTGTAGGGTTATCAGAATGGGATATTGTGTCCTGCTCTTGCTAACTTTTTTGAAAAGGCTTTGGATTTTAAGTGTTACTAGTAGCTCTCTGATATTTTGGTGTTGGTAGAAAAATTATATCTCCCAAACACTTTATGGGAGATATAATTCTACAGGCATGGAAATTCATCTGTTTTATAATTGTCTGAGTATCTAAATATGAATAAAATATGTAGATATATCTATATATAAACTCTCCATGATGATTACTATTTTTTCCCCTTCAGAGCGTGTTTTACCCACAATCCCCTACCCCATTCAAGGTCAGTATGCTTTTATCACTGTAGCTCTGTCACTGGGTCATTCTCCATCATCTATAACATGAAAAAACAGGGGAAACACATTCACAAAAGTAACATACAATTGAAATCATTTTTTTTAAATCTACAAAAGAAAGCCAATAAGTTGCCCCCACACCAGTCAATAAGCATTCCATAGATTTGCCACCTAACTAAACTTTGGGCTGGTCAGTAGTTGGGAAAATGATACTAAATTCACAAAGCAATCTTTTCTTTAATTATTGGAAACTAGAGGCCCGGTGCATGAAATTTGTGCACTGGGCGGTGGGGTTGGGGGGTGTCCCTGAGCCCAGCCTGCACCCTCTCCAATCAGGGATATCCCTCTTACAATCTGGGACTGCTGGCTCCCAACTGCTCTCCTGCCTGCCTGCCCGATTACCCCTAACCACCTCTGCCTGCCAGCCTGATCACCTCCTAACCACTTCCCTGCCAGCCTGATCTACACCTAACTGCTCCCCTGCTGGCCCGATTGCCCCCAACTGTCCTCCCCTGCCAGTTTTGTTGCCCCTAACTCCCCTCCCCTGCAGTCCTGGTTGCCCCCAACTGCCCTCCCCTGCCAGCCCAGTCACCCCTAACTGCCATCCCCTGCTGGCCTGGTCCCCCCCAACTGCCCTCCCCTGCAGGCCTGGTACCCCTGCAACTGCCTTCCCTCTCTTGGAGGTTCGGTCACTCCCAACCACCCTCCCCTGCCAGCCTGGTTGCCCCCAACTGCCCTCCCCTGCTGGCCTGGTCACCACTAACTGCCCTCCCCTGCTGGCCCGGTCACCCACAACTGCCCTTCCCTGCCAGCCATCTTGTGACCTCGTGGGGGTGGCCATCTTGTGACCACATGGGGCAGCCATCTTGTGTGAGGGTGTGATGGTCAATTTGCATATTACCTCTTAATTATATAGGATTATAAACTCACATAATTAGAACACAGCCAATTAAATGCTGTAGCTCATAAAAGTATGAATCCTTTAACTGATCACCCTCATGATAGAGGCATATAAAATCCAAACCTGAAGTATTATAAAAATGAATTATCTACTGCCTAAGGTTGAACTCAAATAGATTACAAGGGCATTGCTTTTTCTTTAAATCTTGGCCTGTTTAGGGGCTTTTCTTTTCAACATAACCATTTTAGAAAGCACAAATGAAAAAAATAAGGTAGTCATTTTGTATTCCTTTTCATAAAAGTCTCTACACACTCAAATTAAATTTTTGCTCCTACATCACATTTAGATGCAAGTTGCAGCCCCAACCTTCTAGCTTAAGGCTGTTTAAAGGTAAATTGGCAAATGAAATTAAAACAATACAAAAAAAATCTGAAATGAAACCAACCTACCATTGAAATTAAATTCCCCAAAAGTGATTTGCAAATAACACTCAAAGACCTGAGAAAAAAATAGAAAGTAGGCCATTCGGGGGCTAATGCGAAAAAATAAATCCAATTAAACAAGATTATCCTATAAACGCTAAGGAAGTGTGCTCAGAATTAAAGGTAGAAAGCTGCTGTTTTATTAGTTTGAAGACAGATCATGTTTCATTAACACTTGTCCAAATTAAAAAATAGGTCAGAATTGGGTGTAGATATTCAGTGTCAATAATGCATTCATAGATATGTGAACTTAATTATATTTGAAATAAGGATTGCAAGGTTTTAAGGATCAATTAAACAGCTTAATAAAAGTTATTCTTACATTTTAAGAAGTGTTCAAACTATTTTTAGAAGAATGCTGTTGAATAAAATCCTTCCCCAAAACATTAATGAAATCCATTTCTTGTGCCAATTACTAAAAATAAGACTGTTAAAATGTGCCTGTTGTTTAGACTTGACATCAAACTTATAGTGTTCATAGAAAATATCGCCTTTTGAATTCCTGACATGCCACAATTATTTTAAGACTTTCATCATTTAGTGTTGCAGATTTTGACACCATTTTATCATGTTGCCATCTTGCAAGTATCTTGACGTGAATCTTGCAAGTATCTTGACGTGACAAACACACATATACACATTTGTCCCAATGGATAGCATTTTCAAAGAGGTCCTGCTCCATCCACGATGAACTTTGCACAGTGTCAATGTGACTCTAGGTGTCCTTTGTGAGAGCAGTTCTGCAACTATGAACTCAAATATTTTATCTGATCATGCTTTATGAGATATGTAACATTGAACAAATAAAGCCAGACACTATTCACAAAGGACAGCTGTTGGATATTGAAAACCAGTCTGGATCAAGGATTGAAATGTGGGATTTTGTTGAATTTGATATATCCCTACAAACTGAATTGTTGATTGGAGAATGACCCTAGTTTGATTTTACATTGTAGATAGACTGTAGATAGCTTCTGTAGATCCATTAGTTTTAGAGAATGTAGTTTATCTTACTAATACTTTGAGCTTCTGCTGGTGGAAATTGAAAAGCTGTTCATGGACACTTGGGATAGTTGGTGTGAGAGGTTGGGAAGGAAAGATAGTGCTCTCTTAAGTATCCTATTCCTTACAAGAACCTGATTTTTCTAGAGATTAAATCCCTTTCCTCCTTGTCTTTCCAATCAAGATGGCAACTCATGTGAAATGTAATTCCCAATGGAAAAGAAAAAAACTATCTTAGAGGATCCTTAACTTTTTTTTTTTTTTTTTAGTGTCATTTAAGTACAGAAATATCTATGGAAAGCATGCCAGTCTCGCTGTGATCATAGTTATGACACTAGACACCTTCATTTAATTAAATATGTCATCATCCATGTGGAATCCTACATTTCAGCCCTAAGTGTTAAAAAAGTCTATAAGCTGTTGGTTGATGCAAATGGCCTGAAGGATTTTGAACCAGTTAATTTGCTTAAGGTGTTTTGAAAGTAGGAGAAAATCCTAAAGGTCCTTTGCTGTCCTCCCATTATAAGGAAGAGAACTTTTCCTCCTACTTCCCAGTAACAGAAATACATGTGTATTTTCAGGGGCTTCACTGTTCCTATCTCCCATTGGAGGGTGTCCCCTCCCACCCCCACTCTGTGAGGCTCATCAGGCTGACTGGAGATAAGCAGCAGTCACAGCAGGGATGCAGTCCTAAACCCATCAAGCTGTGATTAAACAAAAACAAGGCTCAATAAATCAAATGTATGTCCCCTGGGTTTCCTTCATCATATCGCTTGATTTTATGCAGTGATAATGATAATACTGGAATTACACCAAAGGATAATTTGTATTGTCTGTGGCCAATCAGAAATTTTTCAAATGTCCTTTTCTATTCAGCCAAAAACCAAACAAAAAAATCAGTGTGCTTCCCTGCTCCTAATTTACAAGATATATAAATAAATAAATAAATAAATAAATAAATAATAAATAAATAAAAGTGCTAAATCCTTGATCTCTTCCTGATAGGTGTTTTTCTCATTAATTTTAATTTAGGTTTATTTATTCTTAAATGAGTTCTGAATGGCATATATTTGCATAACTACTCCAGAATATATCACTGCAGAAACTCCACTGAATAGTCAAATGAGGAAGGAGTCTACTCCAACCCTCCTGTCAGGGAAGGAACTCCTCTCACTTTGTTGGGCTCAAGTCATTTCCTGAGGCCTCTGAATACTTGCCCATCACGATGAAAGCGCACCTAGAGAGGCCCTCATATTTAGGAAGACTGCAGGTTCAAAACGAGGTGAGCAACTAGCCTCAGACAGTTAAAGGGACATGAAAGAAAAGGACAAGGACAAACACCATTATCTTATTCTTATCACCCACAAGTGAAGGATTCCCTTGAGTGTGGGGCTCTCTGGGCTCAATCAGCCCATCCTTCCCTGTCACTTAAAAAAAAAAAAATTAATGACCCTGGAATATCTCACCTGTCTGTCTCCCATCTGATTATTTATCCCAAGCGAACAGCCTTTCCATTCACTAACCCCGCGTGGTGAGTGGGTTTGGGAAATGTTGAGATTATCTTCCAGGTTCAGGCATTGGCACGGGGTTTGTTCATGGCCACTTGCCATCCAGTTCCTGATTTTCCATTGATAAAACACATTGCACATGGCTGGGCTTGCAAAAATCTGAAGTCTGCCTGGGATGCTTCCTCCTGAGGGAGACCCATGTTGTTATGGGCAGGCCTGGCATTGGAACAGCCAGATTCCATCTACAAAAGGAGGAGGGGATACTCCTGCCCTCACCTGACACTCCTGGGAATGAGTTCTCAAAATCAGACTGCATGGGATGGAAAGAGAGCTAGAAGAAAATCCTAAAAATATTCCATGCTGTGAAGATGACTGTATAATTCCTACAGCTTTATTTATATTCTGCATGATATTATCCTGGGTTATCAAAGAGAAGATGCCTCTTTTCAACTCCTTATTTTAATAGCACATTCACCTTGCCTAATAATGGTAATAATAATAGCTAACATCGAAAGTGGGCTTCTCATGTGGCAATAAAGTTCTAAGCCTTCTTGCATGTATTAACTCAATTAATGCCCACAATCCTAAGAAACTAAAATGCACCTTTTCCCACGTTTCTTAACCATCATAGTACATCGAAATTCTAGTTTACCCAACACAGCAGCCAGGCACATATGTAAATCTGTAGTACATTTTAAATAAATATTATGTATGCAATTATGTTCATTAGATATATATCTGTCTAATGAATTTAAAAATTTTGTCTAATACTTTATGTATTATAATGTCTCTAATACACAACACTCAGTTACCTTAATATCCACACACTTTACAAGTCCATTTCCAAACACACAGAATGTATCACGCAGAGATTTATATGAAAGCATTCATCTTTAAAAAATATGAGCAGAGCTCTCTGGCATAGGCACATCTAATTTCACACACTTATTCGGGCTGATTTACATACAAACCTCTTTTAATCATGAATAATTACTAGCATTGTTCTCTTTAATTCAGTTTTTCCAACTGTGAAATGGGAAAGAAATTATATTTTCCATGCCTACTAGCTCAAAGCAATGTTTTAAATAATATATTAAAGAGAGCTTTCAAGTTCCTAGAAAGCAAGCATATTGGATTTAAAATAACCATATTCAGATATACACATGTCTCATGCTTTTTAAAAGAACTGATATTTAGAGATGTACTTGCAGCATATTGTCTGAATATTAATCAGATATAAGTTCAGTGTGGCTTCATTATACTTTGATATGTTACAGATTCTAGGAATATCTGAAATACCCACAGTGTTAACAGGTTTAAATATAGAAGTGTCCCAAGGCCAAATAAAAAAAAATTATTATTATTCATCAATAGCATAATTCTACACTCAAGCGGACCTGCAAGTTGCACAGTTTCCTGTTGTACGGCACACACACACACACACACACACACACACACACACTCATACAATTTCATTGGATGCCCATCAGGCACATTACCACCTATCAGACTAATTCAAAGTCATCAATTTAAAGAGCTTGCCATTTTTTCTGGTCAAAGATATAAAACATGTTTTAGAAAAGGTTTCAGTTTTTATATATATCACTCCTTTCCCACTAGCTGATGCAAACATGGGCCCTGTTTTCACTAATAGAACTTTGGCAGCCATGTCAACACAAATTTACAGCAAAATCATGGACCCTGATTAATACACATAAAGGTAATTAAGAGTTAAGTTTATTACCCTGATGCTTGGGTGTTTCTCAGCATCTAGAAGAGTTCAGGAATCTGGAGAAGGGCTGCAAGTAAATTAATAAGGAGACTAGACATGAAATATAAATTTGGGAGGCATTTTGGGGAGCCAAAGAAGACCTAGCTTCAGTAACCAAGTTCTCTGAATCTCTGGACCCTTAGCTTTTTATTAACACAAATTGCCCTAAAGCAAAGCAGATATACATATCAAAGGTAAGGTTTGGTATACAGTAGGCATTATCAGGTTGGGGGAACTGCCTTTGGCTGTTCCAGTAGCAGGCAATAATATATACAGATGTTTAGGTTTGGGGAAATACTTTCAGCTATTCCAGCAGGCAATAATATGTATCTTCAGCCCTGCTGAAGCCTCAAGGTCCACCAACCTTTTGATGAACTTCTTGCATTTATGACCTGCTGGAATTAACCCCCAGCACCCTGACTCTTTTACTGGGAGCAAGTCTGACTTCCTCCTGATTTTTGTTATTGGTTGAGAACCAAGTGGGAGAGTCTTGCCAATACTTCACCTGAAATCAGTACTTCACCCGCCAATCCACTGATTTAGACACAACTGTAATAGGCATTTGTCTTTGTTGAATCCATTTCTGTGTCTTCTTCTTCTCACCTCTTTATCCTTCTTTCTGCTTTGTTTCCTGGACAGTTCTTGTTCTCTCCCTGTTAAAATTTACTAGCAAGAATAAATCTGAAATATACTTACACTATTGTTTCAATGTTCAACAATAGCTTGGAAGTGATACCTCTCTAAGAACTTATATTAGCTTCAAGCTAAATGGCTAAAAATCCTACAGCATCAATTTAAAAGTAGGAGAATTTTTATGCTTGGAACTCTTTCCTAATGTCTTTCCCTATTTCCCTAATCTGGGTCTGCCTACACCAGTCAGCCTATCTAGAGATCTCCCTGTTCTATAGATGGCTATGCTATTTAGATTTCTAGCACCAACTGGGATTTGAAAATGAATGTATTTTTGAAAATCCAAGCTCACACTAAATTTTAATTTGATGGAAATATTTCTCTTCTATGAGCTGTATAGGGGGAAAATCTCTCAAAGTAGCAATTACATTTGGGGATTAAGTGTAAGTAATTGACAGTCTTCTTTTTTTAATTAAAAGGAATAATGCTGCCTAAGAAGAGCTCAATGAGATTTGCAGCAGAAAAAATGTTGGCATGCTGCACCGAAGGGTGAGAAGACCAGGATCTTGAATGGACAGAAAAAGCTGGTGCAGGCCCCTCTAGACTTTAGAGTGCAGCCCCATTAGAACTTGCCTTGGTGTTTGCGTCTGTAAGCCATTTAGCAGTAGGGCAACAGTCTATTATGAGGGGCATTGGTGGGTATAGTCAGGAAGGAGGTCCTTTCTGTGAGACATTTGCTCTAGGTTCGGAGACACTCTGTGGAGCAGAAGTCCTTAAAGGAAGTGAGACCAGTTAGAGTCAAAAAGAAAAAAAATAGCACATAGTCTTCCAAGAATTATGTCATCAACACAGCCTCAGCCCCTGAAAAATGTCATATCATAGCCGCCAAAAGCATAAACTTAAATTTTAGTCTTCCCCTTGGTTTTCTTTTTTTTTTCATTTGAAATTCTTATTCCTGGTTTGTATTTCTTGATTTTCTTTTTCTTCACATTTTCCACTGTATTCACCTTGCATTTACATGTACTCCTTTTCTTTGACATTCTTAAAAAAAAAAAAAAAAAAAAAAAAACAGGGAAAAGTTTTGGTAGTATTAGTATTCACATCTAAACTCTGGTTGTCAGTCATGCAGGCACCGCAAAGCCATCATTCCCTTTGTCTGGAGGAAACACCTGCTTCTGAAGAGGCAAGACACAAATTAACCTCAGTAACAACTCGCCTTGTGCACTCACTCTGTCCTCACAGTGGTCTTCACAATTTATTTGTCAGTATTAAATCATCACAAATTATTTGTCAGTATTAAATCAAAGAAGCCTTTGCGTGGGGGGAAATCAGCTTAAGTGGTCCCACCTTACATCCCCCCTATACAGTATACTGCTGGGAAGAAACACACCTGCCAAGTAAGAACGCAGCAGGACATGTGAGTTTGGAATTCCAATTTAAGGTGCTCGTATGGACCCAGATACATGATGGGAGTAAGAAGACCACTCACTAAGACGCCGCTAAGAATTGTCAGCTTACATACACCATCAATCAGTGGGTGCAGAGACTTTACAAGTCATTTATCGTGCTTTCTAATTGGACCACGGAGAGCCAAGCACCACCCTAGTTTACTGTGCTGTTTTGCTTATCACTGTGCTGATTGTAAAAGAAAACACTTACCCCTTCTCTGTAACACATGTGTATATTTTAACACCACTAGCAGGATATCTTCACTGTAAATCATAGCTGTCCATCCTTTCTACTTTAGCTGCCCTTTTCCTCGTAGCAGAGATTCTCACTTAACCACTCATCTTCTAAGCCTTGCCTTTTCAATATGACTTTTTTACCAGCCTAAGAGGACATTGTTTGGAGGCAACCACAGCATCTTGTGGTTTAAAAAAACAGCAGCCCTAGCTGGTTTGGCTCAATGGATAGAGCACCAGCCTGTGGACTAAAGGGCCCCCGGTTTGATTCTGCCCAAGGGCACGTGCTCGGGTTGTGGGCTCGATTCCCAGTGTGGGGCATTCAAGAGGCAGCCAATCAATGATCCTCTCTCATCATGGATGTTTCTCTCTATCCCTTTCCCTTCCTCTCTAACATCAATAAAAAATAAACAAAACAAAACGAACTTTAAAAAAACAGCAGTAGGAGGTAACTGCGCCTTGGCCGAGTGTCCATTCTGTGTGCCATCCCAGCCTCTTCAGTCCACACAGCACCAAGCATTCCCAGCCATGTTCTATGTTGGAAAATGTACCTATGATTTTGTATGACTTGGGAAGCAGGGGGAGTTTGGAGAGCAGAAACAGCTTAAACAAAAGAAACCAAGCAGTAGCTTGCACTTCTCTTCGTTGAATAGCAAGTTAGAGAGTAACGTGCGAGATTTGCTCTGGAGTTCCAGAACACAGGTAAGTTCATCATCAAAAGCTGCTCAGTGCTGCAGAGCTGAAAAAGATGGGATAATATTGGAGGTTGGTCTTTCCTAGAGCCGTGGTCGGCAAACTGCGGCTCGCGAGCCACATGCGGCTCTTTGGCCCCTTGAGTGTGGCTCCTCCACAAAATACCACGGCCTGGGCGAGTCTATTTTGAAGAAGTGGCGTTAGAAGAAGTTTAAGTTGAAAAAATTTGGCTCTCAAAAGAAATTTCAATCGTTGTACTGTTGATATTTGGCTCTGTTGACTAATGAGTTTGCCGACCACTGGCCTAGAGAATCAACCCTTCCGCTCTAAGTCATTCAGTAAATAGTAGGACTTCTTTTCGGCACTTAGGTGTACTCTCCACTTGCTTTTGCTTTGTAGAGTTTCTTTTAGAGTTTTCATTTTCTTTTCCTTATGACATCTAATCATTTGAAGGCTCAAGAAAGAGCCTTCAAATTGATGGGCAGTGAAAACCTAGTTTCTGGCGCAGGTTAAGTTTATTTGATAGTGATTTTAATTACACCATTCATTCACTTAAAACACACACACACACACACACACACACACACACACACACACACACACACACTATCCTAGTACTTTCTACGGCCAAGCTCAGAGCTGGGTCTCGGGAGGACTGTGGCAAATGAGCCAGACACAGCCTCTGTGCTAATAGAGCTTACAGGTGGGCAGCAGGTGGTGAACTAAGCAATCACAAAATGCTTGGCTGAGTTTACACCACCTGTGTGGTGTTTGGGGAGCACAGAACAGGGACACCTTAGCGAGCCTAGATGGGTCAGAAGGATTCCAGGTGAAAGTGAAATTAAAAGGTAGAAGAAGAGACGGGAAAGAGGGGCCAAACATTCTAGTACATACAAAGGTCTAAAATCCAAAGGGAGGCGAACAATATTAAGTCTAATTAATTTTAGAAATCTGGAAAAAAAACATATTTTTTGCCCTAAGAATTTATTACTTCTCTTCATTTGTATCTGGCCTGTTTAAAAAAGAAAAAAAAAAAAAAGGCAAGCCAATGGAGTTAAAGGAAAGGGCATCGGCATTTCCACGTGTTACTCTTAGGACAAGAAAGATGACCTGTACAGACATGTACCAATGCTCACACTGTGTGGTAGCGGGCACTATCCAGGGTGAGTTTTCTGGATACTGAGGGCCCACGATCTGGCAGAATCTCTACAGAGAACTTCAAGCCTTTCAATATGGAGGCTGAATGGTAGGTTTTTATTTTATTTTATGGGATGACCCAGTTGTAAGGAGCCTTCAGTGTTTCCCAGGAGCTGCCCCGGAACCTGGCTGTAACACTATGTTTGGAGTCATAGATAAACCACTGAGGCCTCCTGGCGCTCGATGGGGGTCCACAGCAGACCTGCCTTTACCCAGTCTGCACTATGGCGGTTAGTGCCATGTATGCAAGTCCGAGGGTTACTAGGAGTATCCCACCATTTTTAATCCCTTATCTTCTTATTTCCAAGAGCCTTAAAACCCCAGGAAATCTCATAAATTCACTTGTTATCTCTGCATTCTAATTCCATACGCCAGTTACCTCGTTTCATGGTATTTGAATGTTCTTTTATTTTGAAATATACAAAATAAAAATACACTTTAAATGGATTAAAGATAGTATTGAATCCCTTGGAATGTAAATCTAAAATGTATTTTAAAACGAATCTGAAGATCACATATAAGCTCCTTCCTCAGAGACATAGAAAAAAGAAGAAAACCAGGAAGGTTGAAAATCTCTAGAGACCTACCCAAACCTATGCCTTTAATCCTTGTTAGCAAGTAAAATGAATGAAGTCATGAAAGGCTGTAAAATGTACGTTTTTAAACACGAAAAATATAACCTACATTGCAGCAACAACTGAGTAGACTTTGGGCTGGGAGGTAATTCTTAATCTCATTGAATTTGAGATGACTGGTCATCAATTCCAACAAGGGGTAGAAGGCCAGGATATTACCCACAGATGCAATGGGTATATTCTGGGCAAGGAGGGCAAAACTTGTTTCTTTAAGACAGAAACTGCATATCTGACCCTAATATCTTACCTGACACTTGATTCAAATGAGTTTACTCCTGGAGTTTATCTAACCTTATACAGATTTTAGGTGAAATGGCCCAGGGAAACCACTTTATTAAACTTAGCCTCAAGCATTCTCTGACATCCTAATTCATTGATTATTAAAAAATAAACCTCTAAGGCTAAATGAGAAGCCTGCAGGATCTGAGAAACCTAACTTGGGTAAAAGACTTGATGAAGCCCTCTTTTTACGTTGGTGAGACTGTACGTTCTGGGACAGTGCATATTGCCACTGAGCAAAGCCCAGGCTATTTCAGTCAAACCATGCACCTCTACGGGGCACTTGCATTAAGCCTACAGTTAGAGGGACCTCATAAACCCATATAATACATTTTTTATTGCATCTTATTTCATACTGTTAGGACTATGTTTGTTATAAAAATTAGACCTCACCTACCTTAGCTTCTCTTTGGTTTTACTATATGATACCAGCCAACTAAAAAGTTAGGGGGTGTCCGGCAGGGGTGGTGGGGAGAAATTCAGTCTTCTTGTAATGTCAACCCAAAGCCAAATAATCAGAAACTGATCATTAACTTCCCACAGACAAAGAGGGTATTTTTAATGCATTTATTTGTCTTTATAAATAGTTTTCTATTCTGATAATAAGTGTTATGCATTTCCATTAAGGAAGAACTTGAAAATATATGAAACGATAAAGAAGAAAATAAAGATCATACATAAGCTCCTTCCTCAGAGATAACGCCATTGACGTGATATAAACAAATGCTTTGTCTGAATGTGGGAGCTGCCAGTGTACTATGAAACATTCAAGTGAAAACATCTAAACTGTCCTCTATGTTCTGCCCTCTCTCAGGCCGGTCATGTTTCTGTGACTTGTTCAAGGCCATGGCTGAGGCTGGCACAGCAGCCGCTCTCCTGCCTGGCCCAGAGCTCCCCGCTCAGCGACAGGCACTCATAGCCTCCTGCCTGGCCCAGGGCTCTCCCCTCAGTGACAGGCCCACTCTCAGCCTCCTGCCTGAGCCAGGGCTCCCTCCTCAGTGACAGGCCCCCTCACAGCCTCCTGCCCGGCCCAGGGCTCTCCCCTCAGTGACAGGCCCACTCTCAGCCTCCTGCCTGAGCCAGGGCTCCCTCCTCAGTGACAGGCCCCCTCACAGCCTCCTGCCTGGCCCAGGGCTCTCCCCTCAGTGACAGGCCCCCTCACAGCCTCCTGCCTGAGCCAGGGCTCCCCCCTCAGTGACAGGCCCCCTCACAGCCTCCTGCCTGGTCCAGGGCTCCCTCCTCAGTGACAGGCCCCCTCACAGTCTCCTGCCTGGCCCAGGGCTCTCCCCTCAGTGACAGGCCCCCTCACAGCCTCCTGCCTGGCCCAGGGCTCTCCCCTCAGTGACAGGCCCCCTCACAGCCTCCTGCCTGGCCCAGGGCTCTCCCCTCAGTGACAGGCCAACTCTCAGCCTCCTGCCTGAGCCAGGGCTCCCCCCTCAGTGACAGGCCCCCTCACAGCCTCCTGCCTGGCCCAGGGCTCTGCCATCAGTGACAGGCCCCCTCATAGCCTCCTGCCTGGTCCAGGGCTCCCTCCTCAGTGACAGGCACACTCTCAGCAATTCCAGGTCCTAAATCAAACCTGACTTACTTTTTCAGGAGATTTCTTTAGACTCACAAGAGATTTGCCTTGTGTCACCTGCAGGATTTACGGTTAGAATCCCGCTTTCAAATGTGGGAGCTCCTACATGCTCTCTCTGAATTGATGTATTAACATTTTTCCTTGTACAAATTTGTCTTTTTCTTTAATGAAATGACTTTTTACTTAATTTTTTCTAATTCTCTTCAGTATAGGACATTTGGTTTATAGAGAGTTGACCCACTAATAATGAGAATAAGGAGTGATTCTTAAATATTTTACTTACATTATATAAGAAGAAATTATGTCAGCATTAGTTTTGATTTGGATTTATTCACTCATTCAACAAGGAGTTATCATTATATGTCCAAGGTGACCAATATCCTGGTCAATCATTTATGTCCCTGACACATCCCAAAATAGCATCAAACATCTGAAGTCAACTGTAATACAAAAAGCCCGTATAGGTATTTGAAAGTAAAGTGTAACTAGATTTTGACCCAAATCTAGCTAAGGGAGGCCAACTTCATTTCTCAACATTGATGACATGCTAAGGCTTCTTCATTTTCCAAATCAAGTTGACAAATTCTCTTAGTAGTTAGGACAGTGGTCCATCTATGAACACACACAAGCAGGAATAACCTTAATGTTGAGGTTTAGACCTATTTCTTTATTTTGGCTTTTTCTCTCTGAGCTAGACCTAGAACGATTACTGTGATTCTCAGAGCACATGACTCTATAAATATTAGGCATTAGGGTTTATACAACATGAATATAGTGCATGGGAGAAAATAAAAAACTCTGACAATCCAAACAGAAATCACAGGCATATCCTTTTCTATGTCAAAAGAAAAAATAATAATAATAATTATACAAGTAAATAGAAATTGCTAATCCCTAAAGTCTCTGAGTACAGTAAAGAAACCTTTGAGAAAGAAATTAATAACTTGCAAAGTGTGGCTTTGAAAACTGAATTAATAAAAATGTCCCCATTTTAAGCCACTGTAATAATAAAGGTTTATTTTTCAAAACCTTGGCAAAAAAAAAGAGTCAGAACACAAATACTTAAAATTCCGTGGAGGATCTTACAGATGTTACGCTGCAGGTCCTGGGCAGTGGTGAGGGCGGAAGCAGCAGCGTGGCATCTTCTCCTTTGTTTCTTTGATTAAATTTCATGATTTTACCCCCACCCTCCTCTCACTCTCTCCGGGCAACTGGAGTATACAGTCCCTATTGAATGTGGACCTTCCCTCTCCCCTGAACAGGCACTCTTACTAATTCTTGCCCAGAAAAAAAAAGTGTCATTAATTATTTTAGTTCCTTAATATGTCATTTTTAAAGCCTGTTTAGAAGACTGGCCTTCTGGAAAGAGCTGTGCCATACACAGCAGAAGGGAGAATGTTTCCTTGTTCAAATGGCTATGGGAGGTAAAAAAAAAAAAAAATCTGTTTATGTTCAAGTATACACCCTGGAATTAGAAAAACTATGCAAACAATATGAACCCCCAAACTCTGCATATCCTACATGTGGGCAGGAATGAATGCATATAAGCAGAGGACTGGAAGGAAGCTATCAAGAGTCAAGGCACTGAAAAATCAATTATTCTTTTTATGGAATTGTTGTGCCCTCATCTCCTCTCCCAGATAAAATGCAATGCAGGCAAATGCCAAAATTGTTCATAAACATGGATATGAAAATTTTCTCAGGTAATAAGGAGTTATCAAACTATAAATTCTAGAGTCACTAAGGAAGCACCTCTCATCTTCACAATACTCACTTTCATTGAGAGAGAGAGAGAGAGAGAGAGAGAGAAAGAGAACTAACCACACCACTTAATAGGAGATTAAAGGTAAGAGAGAGAATAAATCTTCTAGCCTCTGAACAAAAAAAATATAAGCTTGGATTTTTATTTTCTAAGGTTTAGATTTCAGTTAGCCATGAGAATATTCTTAAATAAAACTCAACCTCCAGAAAATGTTCTACCTCCAGGATGTGGAGACTGATGAAAGGGCCTCCTGGCCCCATATGACTCTTCAAATGGCTGAATTCCCGACAGGAATTTTGCCTTAGGATTAAGGCATGGTGGTTCCAAAAGGAGACTAGAATCTCCCCCTGCCTAGTATCAGCTAGGGCAGCTTCATTGAGGCTTTAATTCATTGATTCATTATTCATTCATGCACTCTGGATATTTACTCAGCAAATCTATTGGACACTTACTCTGTGCTAGAGAAATACTGAGCTGAGGCTACAGTAGTGAACAGGAGGACATCGTCTGTGCCCATGAGAAAGACTGAATCAGTTCTTTTTAATGCTGCAGGTTTGTCTAACATGGATGGATGTAGACTCTCTGAAAATCAAAAGTCAAAAGTCAAAAACAAGTTAGCATAAATAAATTTGTGAAGGCACTTCCCTTTTCTAGTGTTGATTCTTTCCCCAATGCCTCCTTGTACCCTCTCATCACAAGGTAATATCTAGACACATGCTAATAATGCTTCCAGAGAATTCTAGAACTTTCTCTGTACTAGACTTCCCCAAAGTTTTATCCATTGTATAGCCACAGTAGATTTATCTTTTTATTTTGTTATTTGGATCTGCACTGCCACACTTATTTGTTAAATGTGTTTCCTAAAGAAAGACATATATGTAGGGAGATGTTTTCCTTGAAAGGCATAAATATTATATGTTTTAGGCTTAGTCTAATGAGTATGTCCAGGGAATGCCTACAGAAATAATATCCCTGGCAAGGCTGTTTTTCACAAGAACTTTGCACTAGAAAAAGAATAATAATTTTCAGTTGTTAAGGATCAAAAAAAATTTTTTTTTTCTTGTCTATAAGAATAGGAAAGACTTCCTTTTGGAAAGTAAACATTTCGGTCCTGCCCTGACTGAAAAAAGAAATGTTGCTTTTATTTTTCCAATTACTGCCACCTGGTGGACATGGGAGGTTCTTTTAGACAGTACAAAGGACTATGTCTTAGTATTAACACAAGATGGCAGCACGCAACCAGATTTTCAGAGCCAGACACAAAAAAGAAATCAGTTCCACAGCTTCTGGTGTGCAGCTGTTCTTATGGTGGCAGTTATGGCATTCCTCTGTGAGAAAGAAATTGTTACATGATTAAACACCTCTTTCTTAGCAAAACAAAGTGGGCACATGTGTGACAAACACAAGAAAAAAAATCAGGATTTTGCCCCTCAAAAGAATAATGTTCTGTTCCAACAGAATATAATAAATAGAAAGTAACAGAACCAAATAAGCACTCCACCCTCTTTTCCTAAAGACAAATGGAATTCCAAATATTAATAGCATTAGAATTTCACAAACCAGTTCATTCATTGCAATAAGGAGGACTTCCTAAAATTTAAGCGGTAAGCTAATTTGCTTATTAAAGGTTTTTAAGCAAATGCATATTTTGTATGATTTTAAAGTATGACATTTTACAATACTTTTAAATAGTTCTTTTAATGAGCTCTTTTTTAATTTATTAGAGATATGTTTAGACCGCAGAGACTCTCACCCAAGCCTGTGCCAGTAACTGGTTAACCCCGCACATTTCTGACCAAAATGCTGCCTGACCAGTCTGCTTCCCTATCACTTTAGTGTGTTAGCTTCTCTCAATGTTTTGTTCATCTATACTGTTGCAGTAGATTTTTCAATTTTTTTAATTCTCTTTTTTCACCAAATTTTCACTGATATTTCTCTGTAGAAGGTATTTTATCACAAATCTGACAACTCTTATTTATTGAGCACTTACTATGTGTCTGGCAGCATTCTAAGTATGGTATGATAACTTATATAATTGATAAAACAAATTTATAAGGAGCATGTTGATTAAACTTATTTTACAGGTGATGATACTGAGGCAAAGAGAGGTTAAGTGATTTTTTTCTAGCTTAAGCAAAGCCATTGGTCTTCCTGTCTGCCCAGGTTTCTGAACAATGACTTGCAGTTATTCCTTGTGGACCAGGGGAAACCAAGTGTTCTTTACATAAAGATGCTATCATCAGGAATTAGGCTCCTTTGGGTGAAGAGCAGCGCTCTGTGACCTTGAGAGGTTCTTACAAATTCTAAGGAACGATAAACCAAAAGGCTTGCCCCAAGAAAGAAGGGAAGTTGTGCTTTGCATAAGAGCAGAGCCAAACTCTCCCCAGTCAAATCTGAATCATTTCAATGTCCCAGTCATAACCCTAGAGATGTTTAGACTATAGATAAAGACTTTATTTCAGAAAAATACCAGGATGTATTGATGAATAATGGACAGAGTCCTGGCTGGAGAACTGGAAACCTTGACTTACAGTCTCAACTCTGCCTCAGGCTGTGTGACATTGGGTAACTGATTCGCCTCTCTGGGCCACATATTGTGATGGCATATTTTTATAGTGCCTTTTCAACAATTTTTAAGGCAATATGTAGATTTCAGGAAAAGTAGTCAGAGAAGGTATTGTGAAAATAAAAACACAGTGGTGGTGTGTTTAATATACAATTAGAACATCAGTGGGCAGATGATCAGTGAGATCAACAGGTGGAGATCGGTATTTCATATCTTGATGGAACCTGGCTCCATGTCTGTGGTGAGAGTGACATCAGTTACAGGCTTCTGCTCAGAAAGGAACAGAATTCTCCCTCCATCCTCTGTGCATTCATGCAGAAGACTTCCAATACTTCTGCAGGTAATGGACTAGCTCTTTGAGGACTAAGGGCAGGTGCTAATGACCGAGCATCTTCAGAAGAGCATCTGGAGGTCCACCAGGAATGGTGATGCAGTGGAGCATTCACACTGGGCCTCCACATTCACCCTGCATCCGACCAATCTAGGGGAACTGTTTCCATGTGTAGTCACAGCTTGCTCTTATGAATAGCCTGGCTGACAGGATATAGGTTTTTGATAAAGTGATGGGAAAAGTCCTTCCTGAACTGGTAACTAAAACATTTATCAGAAATCTGAAGGAAGTGACCGTGTGAGCCATTCAGAGATCTGGGGAAAGAGCATCTCAAGCAGATGACTCAGCAGGTACAAAAGCTTTAAAGTTGGAACACATTTAGCATTTTAAGTGAAAAGAGAGTGGAGCCACCAGGGGCAAAACGGTAGGATGGTGTTGGGAGCCAGACATATTCTATCATTTCACTAAATTGCAGTCAAGAGTTCATCTTCATGCCATACTCAGAGTGCTTGTACTTGTCTACACATATAACATGTGACACCAAGTATTTGTAGTTACAAATTGATTTTGCCACCTCCAAATGCACATTTGTTCCAACCAACCAATCTCTTTCCACATACCTTTCTTTCCATCTCTATCAATATGTGCTTCTACTAGAATGCTTTTCCACCTTTCCTCTCACTTTCCTTTCAGTGGAGAGTACCAGGCTACTTTTGTGCTTATTCTCAATTGGTAAAAAAAATTTTATCTGTTTTTGTTTTGCTAAATGTTTCTTTTGTAGAAATTGGCACGACCGTGCACTTCAAGCAAAAAGGTATGGTTCTTATTTCTAATTACCTTCTACATGTTAAAATTAAAATTTCACAGCAGTGTGTTAGGGTCTTATATACTAGAGTTTATTTCATCTCAACAGTTTGTGGAAATAATTTCCATAACACATTTGCCACTATTTATTCCAAAATTGCAACTTTCTCTTTCACAAAAAGCCCCCGCTACCCATGTCTACTCTGTTGCTTTAGTTATTCATTTTTGAATGTCTGGAACTGAGCAGCTTATCCCCTCCCACTTTCCTCATCTTAAGTGTCCATGGTTAATTCTTGCAGAGCTATGCTTTTGGAAACATTCACTGCCCAATTACATAGAACTGACTTTACTGTTACTTGTTGGCTATTCAAGTAGATATATTTCTAAGGAAAATAGAGCAGGGTCTCCTAAAATGAAGGACTTGAGAATTTAATACTCCCTCCTGCCTCAACATTCTCCAGATCTTCATCTACCCTCACCCTGCTGTAGTACATCAGGGTTGCTTGGATCTCCTAGGAATTGCCCTCCAACTGCCCCATGTATTTCCATCAGCCACGTGGCACATAGTTCACATACTTTTCCCTGCAACAACAGTGCACTCAAGTTAAAGCTTCAAAAAATGGACCCTAAAATGCAAACAATTACCAATTACCTCTTTACAAGTCCAACAGAAATCTCTATACCAGAGCCACAAAGGAACCTTTGTGGCCAAACACCACCCTCCTTAAGTCCTCGTGGCCACCCACTTGGATTGGTAGTTGTTTCTTATGAAGATGTCTTCTTCTCTGAACCTCAAAGGAGATGAGACAACCAAGATCATTATCAATAGTGAAAAATGATTCTTGTGGGATTTAGACCCCACCAGTGACCAAGAACCACAGAGATTATGGACACTTTGTTGCTTATTCAGGAAAGGGCCAGCATTTTGTTTATATCAGCTCTAGCTAGTCCCCACAGAAGGCAGCAGGGAGGAGGCAAGTAGAAATATATACATAGAACCAATATCATTTGGGGCAAGAAGATCTAAGCTACTGCCCTCTTCAGCCCTTCTCTCTCCAGCACCATGATTATCAATTAAAGTTGAATCTTAGGATACCTCAGGGCTTTGGTGTGAATGGAAAAATAAGGCACAGTGTGTGTGTGTGTGTGTGTGTGTGTGTGTGTGTGTGTGTGTGTGTGTTTGGGTTTTTTCCAGAGACCATTGAGATAAATTCCTAGTGTCACCCAAAGGAATTCTAAATATTGGCCTAAAATTTTAGAATTTTGCATGGCAAAATATTTGATGCTGTTTTGATGGAAAAGATGTGATAATTTTACTGTGAAAAATAACTTTACTGTGAAACCCTACCCAAAACTCACTTTATAGAGAGGGAAGATAATGTGTAAAGAATTATGTAGAAGGAGCCCAAATTTAATTCTAAGGCACAGTGCTCAAGGAAAACATCAAATACAGATCCCGTTCTACTCTCAATTTATTCAGCCAGAGGAAGCCGAACTGGCTGAATATGGACAGCAGGTGGCGCCAAAGTCAGTCTTTTCAGGCTTCCTTTAATTAAACATGGCTTCCCAGGCCCGTATGTGCCTGTCTGGATAATATTTAAGAGAGATTTGGGAGATTATTTTTTTTCTCTCGCTTAATAAGTATTAACTATATAGTTTAATTTTTTGTCTTATTTTCAGTCACTCAGTCAGCCCTTAGTAATTATAAAGAGTAATTCAAACTTAAACTTGTCTGGCTTTACCTCTTCTTGTATGGCTGAACTATGTACAGGAATAAAAATATGATTGACCTTGATGGCTTAAAGGATGAAAGGCTTGCCCAACAATCACTGAGGGTGTGACTAATGATTATGTTGAATACATCTAGTCCCCATTCTTTGAAATGAGCCCTCACTACCCAGGAGATCAACAGAAATGTCTTATCCAAATTTGAATCACAACGTTTCACTAAGAGTGTGAGCTTTAAAGAGGGTGTTGAAAAATTACCTATTCTTTCTTTGGAATTTTACTGAAAGACTGGTCAATTGGCTCAGCATCCTGCATCAGGTTTGTAGTATATACACTTTGCCAAAAAATACTCACGTTCCTCGATTTCAGGATGTTGTATCAATCTTGCCCTGAGTCACACATTCTCTTTTTAAGCATTATGATGGCAAAGTGTAATCCAGCATTCACCTTGACACAATCTCATTTATCATCCTGTCCTGGGGTTGAAAACATAGACCTGGTGAGTTGACTCAAGATTTTCAATCTCGTTGCAGCTAAATTTTGCCCCTCTGGGTCAAACATTGAAAGCCTTGACCAATTCACAAACTAACCCTTTGATTCAGGGGTATTTTGTGCCTTTCTGTAATCCAGATATTTATAGTTAATAGCAATAAATGATTCTGCTACCATTTGTTGAATATCTACTAGATACCACACATGTAAGCATGTGCATACACATATACATACACACATATAGAATGTGGCTGAAGATATGATATTTGTCTGTTATGTGATGAGCGTGTAGCAATTTTTGAATTGTGGTTCTATTTGCCCATCTATTCTTCAGGCTAACTCATGTTTGCAGACTCTTGCTTCAGTCTATCTATCTGTATAGGAAAATACTTGCTAAGCCTGGCCATCTGGTGTGGGAAATAAGTTTTACCATTTGCATTTCCACAAGTAAGCAGAAATTTCATAACTATGAACTAAAACATAATTAATGATTTAGCCGATTATTTTCCCCAAAATGGCCATTAACTGAAGTACTCTCCTACGCAGTCATATATACATATCTATAACTGCATGCCCCCTTGTGATGATTATCCGACTGTCTCCCATTTACCTTCACATTTTTCAAGTCTATTTATTTACTCTCAAAACCAATTGTGAAAAGAGCAAGTCATAGAAGTGCATCAAAAAGCTATGTGAGAGCACTTAAAAACAATAATTGACAGGTCTACAAAATTCACTTCAACTATGTTATAATTGTATTAAGGATACAATTAAAGAATATTAATAGTCATATACTGGGATTTCCTATATGTAACATAGAATATCATGTGAAAGTGATAGTTTATTCTCAATTATGTGTATGAAAAGACCAAGTGTATATCATATATATGTATATATATGAATATGTATATAAAATATAATTTTCTCTAGTACTTATGTATGTACATGATTAGCAAAATGTTATATTAAACATGTTTATTTAGGTTCATATATGTCTATATTTCAATGATGGAATTTTTGCTTTCTCAAATATTTACTGCCCTTCAAAAAAATGGTAAGACTAGGCTTTTTAGATTTCCCAGGACCTTATGATAATCTAGTCTGTACCAGCACTAAAAATAAAGTTAAGGAAATAGGCAGAATTAGAGTCTTTCTATTTTACAGCATCCCTATATCAAATTTGTTTAACCAGGAATGGTATAAGTTTGTGTGTAATCTTTGTCTGCTTCACTGACACACTAATTCAAACAATGTGCCACTGAGCTCATGCCACCTACAGCATATAGAGGAGCTAAAATACCCATCAGGCCAGAAACCCTGGGAGCTGCCATTAAGAGAGCTTACAGATATCACAGGGCCAAATAGGGAGGAGACAGGTAGGGGGTGGGTAAGGTTCAGAACACTTGAATTTTAATCACAATTCCTAATCAGGTGCTTCATGCAAGAAACATGATCTTCTTGAATCTTAACTCCTCAAGAAAGGCATGGACCTGAAGGTAGCCAAAGTGCCTTTGTATTAATACTAGTAGCCCGTTTGCACAAAGATTCATGCAATAGACCTTTATTCACCTGGCTGCCTGCACCAGTTTTCTGCCGGCACCAGGGACCCAGGCCTTGGCTGTGGCCACCGCCTTCTGCCTTCTTTCAGGGTCCTGGCTTGGCCCTGGGCGGTGGCCTTGAGCTCGGCCGCACCCAGCATTCCTGCGATGGGCGCAGGCACCCCGCTGGCGCCCAAGGCCGGGAAAGCCTCGGGCGGCTTTCCCGGCCTTGGACTCCGCCACACCCAACGTCCCTGCAACGGTTTCCTGGTGGGCGTGGTTGATGGGCGTGGCTTGGTTGGTGGGCGTGGCTTGGGCGTAGCAAAGGTGTGGTCAATTTGCATATTTGTCTATTATACGGTAAGATGATCCTATAGCCATTCAGAAAATTAAAAAATTATAAGCTCATTTTATAGTATAACTATGTTGTTCAAAGTTTGTATATATTCATATTTTTATAGTAAGTAATATTTTTAATATTTAAAAGATGCCATTCTGGTCCAAATATTCTATTGAAATCACTTTTTTTAAAAAAAGACAATGGATGTCTTCATGTTGATTTGTTTGTTCTGGGTATTGTTTTAAACAAAGACAAATTTCATTTGCCAAATGTTGGCCAAGAGACTCATTGGCACCCCTTCGCTGGATAACTTGTGTAGCAGTGACAGGCAAAGACTGGAGCCAGCTGCCTGGGTAAAAACCCCAGCTTGCTAGCTGTGTAAACGTGTGCAATAGGTTTCATCTCTCTCTGCCTCTGTTATCTCACTATAAACTGGGCTCATTAGAGTACCAGCCTCACAGCATGGTAGACTGCTTGTATTTGGAAAGCATTTATAACAGTACCTTGCAGTAAGAGCTACCTAATTGTCTACTGGTTTTGTTTGGTTGTTGTTGCTGTTATTATTTTTTAAAAAACAAACAAACATAGACTAGGAGAATGTTTTTGAATTCAACACTTTCCCTGTAATTTTACCTCTAATCTGGTATGTTTGTTGACAATTTTGACAACATTCACATACCAGAGATGCTTCATTGCACTTGAACCATCGTAAGTTTAAACACACACTCACATGTACACTCATTCACACCGATTCGTCTGCATATGTGTCTCAAAACTTCAAAGTGACCCATAATTATAGTCACACCAATCTCTCTTTTGAATGTCATCATCTAAACATACAGCCTTCAATCCCAAAGTCTTGGTTGTGAAAAATACTAGTATTTTCTTTTTAAAATGGATCTTTACAGAAGAACCATACAAAAGGAGAGAGTGGACAAGCAAAGCATAGGAGACAAGCTCTTCAGAGCAACATTTTCTGCCCCAATCCTCCTCTTTCTGTCAACACATACATGGCTTCTCCACTTTCCTTTCCAATCCAATCTCCCTCTTGGGTCTATAGCCACACATACACACCCAAATCCTGTCTACCTGGGGAAAACCAGGGTGGCAGCGGGCAGCACACAGACTGCCACTCCAGGTTGAATTCTGGGCAACTTCAAGTCTTAGTCTTGTTTCTGGTTTGGACCTGCCTCTTAGCCTCCCTAAGTCATGTTTGTTTGTTGTTTTCTGTTGTTGCTGTTGTTGTCTTTGCTTTTGATATTAAACTGTCAAAGTTAGAGTTTGGACCAGGTGATCCCCCTTCTGCCTCTTAAAATACTACAATGAGTTGACTTATTTTCCACCTTGAAGCTCAAGTGTCACCAGTCATTAAATATTACTTGAAAAGAGCTCTCCTCCCTGTAACCAATAAATAATTACTGCTTCCCCCATGAGAAACAAGAGAGTCACAGATTGGTTCCATGTTTTATTGATGGAGATGCTGTGATAAATCGGCTGGAGGAGCCCGTGTCTGGCTGCAGAAGGACCCTCTCCAGTGGTTGGAATCTTAATGAGTGTCCGCTTTAGCTGCCATGCAGAGCAGAGCACACAAGAGGAGGCTGGGTGAGGAGGGGCCTGCCACGCCCTCAGGCATGTCAGGGATAGCTAGTTTAGGACATTCTCTGATGAGAGCATTTTGTATCTAGAGGTGTTTGAACCAATGATAACTCCTAAGATACTTATAGTTCAAGAAGAAGGATTAAGGAAGAAATGTGAGACCTTGTTGAGCTGTACATAAGCGCACTGACTTGGAGGCACTGGTGCCTACCAGACCTGCCTCACCTCTGACAGGGCAGCAGTCAGCTCTAACACAGAGTGGGCCAGATGTAACCATTCTCTTTTCTCTCCCTCTCTCTTTTGCTCTGCAGGACCTGGGTCGGTGAGAGGAATAAATGGATCCATCAGTCTGGCCGTACCACTGTGGCTGCTGGCAGCATCTCTGCTCTGCCTTCTCAGCAAATGTTAATAGAATAAAAATTTTAAAATAATTTAAAAAAACACACAAAATATGCGTCACACAGGATACAGAGAGAGAGAGTGAGATGGGGGGAGACTGTTTATTTCACAACTTTGTGTGTTTATAAATAAAGGGGGAAGTAAGAAAAGGAAGAAGAAAATACAACATTTAAAACAAATTTCAAGTCCATCAATAACCATTTGAGTATGATTCAGGGTGGGAAAAGTTCTACTAGGATATATGTATGTCTAAGCAGATGTATGCTGTGTGAAGACCCATCATGCTAAGGACATCCAGGTGTAAAACTAGGACAAGTGAAGAAGTACCAGATGGATATTAACTCCCCCACACACTTGATCCTTCCTTCATCTTTTTCCATCGTGAGGGGAAAAGAAACAAGGTCTTGCCTTTGTGTGTATATTGCCATCAACTTTTTCCTCTGTTTTCATTTGAGCTGACTCGTAACCATTTGAGACTATCAGTGGAATCCAAGCGGAGTCCTGTGTTGAGCCTTTCTCTGGCTTTCTGCCTCCACTATCACCAACTTTTAAGAACATCTCCTCCCACTCCAGTGTGTTCTAGCTCCCCACATTCATCCCAGATACCCCCTTTTTTATCTCCACCCCCCACACACTTCTCTTCACTCCCACCATCCTGAGCACTAGTCATGCCGCAAATGCTAGGAAGTGCCATTTTAATTTTCTCTGCTGTGCGTGCGTGCTCGCGTCTCTCGCTCTCACGTGGGTGTACATGTGTGTGCGTGTGTGTGTCTCTCTCAAGCATGCCAAGGGAATGGTCCATGTGTACATAGACTTCGTGCTGTAGATACTGTCCTGCATTTGTAATTGTGAGACGCAGCTGTGACACATTGCTGGGGGCAGGGTGGGGAAGGAGGCCAGGAGCAGGGCCCTTCCCCATCCATGGCTGTCACACAACATCGGTGTGTGTTCACACCATGCTGTGCCCCTCCTAAGGGCAGAACCTCATCTTTCTCCTAGTCCAATCATCAGAACCCAGTCAGGAGTCACTCAGAATATCACTGTCAATGAAAGTGCCTACTAGTGATGGGGTGAGCAAACAGTAGAGAAAATCGGTGATGTGGATGAGGCGACCTAGGAGAGAAGGTTTCTGATTTTACTCTTGTTCCATGAGTCTGAGGGATTCATAGGTTTGCTGGCTTGTTGCAGGCTGGGTCCTGCTCTGCTGCAGGGTGAGCAGCATGTGCTGAGTAAATCCCCAGATGCAGGAAGGTCTCCCAGTGTTAACTCCCAGTGCAAGAGGAGGAGCCATCTGGAGATCCTAAGCAAGCCTGTTTTGCTCCTTCCCTAATCTTCAAATAACACTGCATTCACCCATAGATTCCCCTGAGCAGAGATTGTTTCCTATTTCAGACAGAATATGTGAGAGTGAGTGAAGCAGGAAAAGTGAGCAGGGGCTCAGATCCTTATTCGAATTGTAGAGATGCTGACAGAACTCAATACAATGCATTGACCATAACAAAAAGGAATCAACTCCTGTGCTCCTTTGCAGACTTTTGTCCTGGTTTTCTAGGCTAAGCCTTTATTTAGTCGCCCACATTATCTCGCTCCTTTTCCACTGATGGTGTCTGCAACGACATTGGTCATAGTAGTTCATCTTTATCCTAGGCCAGGCCACTAGGAATGGAATTATATTCCAATTTCCCTGCTCGCTTTTGGCTTCTAGTCTCCTGAAAAAGATACAGTGGGGAATAAGCTGTTTAAGTCCACATCTACAAGCACCAACTTGCCATTAACACTGAAATGAGAGTTAGTGTCTTAACCAAAAGAGCTGGGAAACTTGTAATAATTTACACAGAAGTTGTATGATTAACACAAAGCTTGGCATCATCACAACATCA
Source organism: Eptesicus fuscus (assembly GCF_027574615.1). Lineage (NCBI taxonomy): Eukaryota > Metazoa > Chordata > Mammalia > Chiroptera > Vespertilionidae > Eptesicus > Eptesicus fuscus. Next base: position 63,878,413 of record NC_072475.1, read on the forward strand.
GAAGGATTTTCTTAGGAAAGACCTTGTGGAGAGAGCTGGCTCTATGTATGTAGATAGCTTTGTCAGGAAACCAACCCTATAGGGGACATTGGAAGTGACTGAGTTTACAAAAGGACAGAGGGTTATTATTGAGGTCATAATTTACAGTATTTTAGCAGAGCCAGACATGGTACCTCACCAAGTTTTGAAATCTGAAAAATAGCTGTCATGTGATATAAAACAGGAAACTTTAGAACTGCAAATCAACAAAGGAAGAGAGGAAGAAAGGAAAGGAGGGAAGGAAGAAAGAAGGGGGGAAGGAAGGAAGGAAGGAAGGAAGGAAGGAAGGAAGGAAGGAAGGAAGGAAGGAAGGAAAGAAGGAAGGAAGGAAGGAAGGAAGGAAAGAAAAATTTCTCTTGATAGATTTTATTAATTGAAGGCTTTTTGTGATGAGTCTATGAACATAACAATTGCCTTGATAAGCAGTATTTTTCATCTCTTCTGAGAGATTTTATTCTATTTTAGAAGTTTATCACCAACCTTCTTTTATGATTTTGCAGTTTAGACATAAAATTGAAGAACAAATTGGGCTTAGGGATCTGTGAGAGTGTTTGTGGCAAATCCTGCTATAGGACAGTAATTACTAAAATACAGGGGAGGTTGCCATGTTCCTATGTAGCATCAACTTACTGACAATCAGAGGTATCTATACAGTTTGGTCTTCTTAGTACAGGATTAAAAGTTTATTATCCTTAGTGAGTGTTCTCCATATATATGAAGAACCAGCCATATCCTGAAGTGGAAGCTTCACATAAGTACATGCTAATTTAAAGATATATAAGAAGAGAAAAGTAACAGGACTTAATTCAGTTTAGTGTCAGTTTCAGGAACAGATCCCAGTGGCATGTCACAGATTTTAATCATACACCTAGATTTATTTTCGTCCCCACCCTATCATAAAGACAAGGTCTTGGTTTTATGGAAGGAGATATTCCATTGAAAGGAATGTCTTTGCCATGTTGGCACCATTTGTTCCTAAGTTTTAATATGAACCTTATATTAAACATAATTAAACATATACTGGATATTGTGGTATTTGCATATATTTCTGGCAAGAGCTAGGGATTTAAAAAATTCATCCTGGCTCCTGTTTCATAGCAAACAGTGACACCAGAAATGTCATAGGTGTGAAAAATGCAGAATACAGATTGGAGAAAAATCAGGAAAAAAAGGTAGGAGCCAGCAGACTGTCACCAAGAAATTGAGTTTGAACATAGGACTTTTGAAATTTAGTTCATCAGCTTATCATATTGCTATAAAATCCCCTCAAGAATCTTGTCCATTGGTAATCAAAGCTTAAACCATAAACAAAAAATAACCAACTTGTTAGTATCAATACTCTGAGAGGAGTGAAATGCATCAATTAACCTGAATGGCTAATAGGTTTAATGTTCTTTATATGCAAAATGAACCTCACCATTCATAAAACAAAATCCTTAGATTTGATTTCCTGTTAAAAAGGCAGAAATACCCTTGACCCAGGGCACATCCTGAAGAATGAGAACTAATCCTAGGTTTTACAACTGCAGAAATACATCCTCTGGACAATTGTTCATCAGAAGGTTTTTGTCTTACTTGTTTTGACACATAATATCCCTCTACCCTAAAAGAACTGAGGCTGATGGGAAAGTCATCGAGTTTTCTGTTGGAAAGAATCGTCCCATTGACCTTTGCCTTCTCTTCCAAGTCAGACAGACTTCACCCTTGTCATGGGCATTTTTAAAAACTACATATTCAGACAACTGGGGCTATTCATAGAGACCTTGTAAAAGTACTCGTGATTTTCATGTTCTTGGAGGACAGAAACAAAAATCTGTTTCTCCTCCAAAAATGGATTTACCTCCTTTGCACACAAAAACTAAACTCCTCAGCATGAAATTGTATCTGAGTTATCACCTACTGAGTTGTTAGCTTATAAACAACTCCAGAGTCACAGTTTCCATCCCCTGATTGGTTGTGGTTTGACTGTTTCTATTGGCTTGTCTCCCAGAATTTCTATTTTGTTTTTTGCAGGCCTTGAATTATTTGTGGAAAAATAATATATGTGTGTATGTATTGCTTTTAATCTTATCTTTACAGATGCTATATTTACAATTGTATGTGTATTAGAAGACTCTAGAATAATGGTTTAAACTTAAAAGGAAGAAAAGTACTGAATTTGGTTTTTTTAAAAAAGAGCTATGATTCATTTAGAAAGACATGGAGCCCCATTTTTTTTTTCAATTTGTTATTATTTGTTTCAAAGCAATTTGCTCATGAACCATGTTCCATGGGCTTAACCATGGCCTTATTTTTCTCTTCATGACATTTTAGCTTAGATATAGTCTGGGTTCTCAATAACTATCATTTTTATAGAAATAAAAGTATAATGCAATTGCCTGACCCATAAAAACTACTATTATTTTGGGACATATGTTAAATATATCATAAAATAGTGTGATAAGAGCCTGAATTAAGAAATGCAAATCAGTTTAGAAAGTCTCCTCTTTCTTAAGTATTTAATATATTTCTCCTCCAAAGACTGCTTTTGCCCCAGTGATGTAAATTCTCCACCATGGTTGGCATAATATCTGTATATGTCTCCCTAAAATGCAAAGCGAAGTTTACATTTATGTGTGCATACTAGTGAAACAGAGGCAAACCATTCTCATTTGTATGTAGCTCTGCTGTCAAATGTGGCGGACTGAAATTCAAGAAAGAATTTTTCACCCAGCCATGCCCATTACTTCCCCCCTGGCCGGGAAGCTGGTGTTAACATTAGGTTTAGATTTGATACTACACCAGTGCAAGTGTTTATGAATATTATGGAAAACTTATTTTAAAATCTTGATTTCCTTTCAGCATATTTACATACTGTGTGCTGATTAATAAATTAGGCACCAATCATGTGTAAATCAATGTAAATCACTAGTTTATGTACATAATAAGAACTATGTAAACTTCAGTTTTCAGGCAGGGCTCAAGTTCAGTTAAACCTATGAATCTTAAAGGAAAAAAAAAAAGATACAAATAAATTAAAACCAAAGCATTTCACAAGTCAGAATGGGAAGGAGTAAGACTAATGGCCCGAACGCAAGGTTGCCCCAGCCAAGGAAGCAGGCCCACAGGAACTATCGGGGGTTCAAATTCTGCTAATGTCACAGGAAGCCGCCTCTTTGTTCCTTCAGGACCAAAGCGGAGTTTCTCCCAACTGTTTCCACAGTTTTCTCACCTGACTCCAAAGCAAAGGAAATGATGAGACAGGGAGGAAGGAGTTTTAAGAGCCCATATGTTTCCGATGCATCAACTCCCAACTGTTTTCTTGTTACTTCTTACTTACCCTCTAAAGACATCTTATTGAAATAGCTCCAAGGAAGTCACCTACACCTTGAAGAAAATATTACTCTGTTTTCATTTCCCATCCATCAAAGACATTTGGAAAGCTCTGTCATCTTAATCCTAAGAAATTGTGGAATATAAGAAATAGGTTAGACCTTTGAGAAATATCTTGCTAAATCATGCTAAGGAATAACTAATTTTACTTAATCCAGTAGACCTATATTTCTACATATCTATTCTGAATATTGCAAATGAGGACAAAATCATTTTTAATTGGGCGTATCTCTCTCAGACACATTCTCTTAGAGTTTTTGAAATGTCTGATATGTTTAACAGACATGTAGACTTTTTCTAAACTCTAAACAACTGATACATAAAGAGTCATAGAAGAGATTACTTCAAGGACCACATGAGTTTTCTGAAAGGACTGTTATAAAAAGAAATTTAGGTCAAATTAATAACATGTTTAAAATACACTCCTTGACTCAAGATACATGGCAACTCTAAAGTGAGGTGGAAAGTGTACTGGGATGGGAGTCAGGAGAATTGCGTTCAAGCCCTGGATCTGGCCACAAACAAGCTATGTGACCCTAAGCAAGTCATTTAACCTTCCTGACTCTTGGTTTTCTCTTCCTGAAAGTGAGGGATTTTCATGACATCTCTAGAACCTCTGTCAACTCTAAGCTCTCTGATTCTGAATAAGAATGTAATGCTTTTGTAGTGCTGTGTCCAGCGAATCATTCCAAGCAGCTAGTTGTCATCTCTAGTTTGATCTCTGGACTATCTTTTCTTCTCAGAACCATCATTCCAACAACTCCATTTCTAAAGTCAAATCTTCCTAGAATGTAGATAGGATCCCTGGCCTGGTTCTGTAATTCTCTTCTGATCAAAACTTCTTAGCAATGTTGAAAAGAGACATATTCAGACTAAACCGAAGGCACTGAAATAGCTAGAGATGTTTCTTTATTTATCATAAAATCTAACTGTTGAATTATATTGTAATAACCTTTCATAGGAAGGAAAACAACCAGATTGGGTATTATGCACGTCACAAGTGAGGAAGTTGTGCATAGGGAAGGAAGCATCAGTTTTCTCTCATCCTGGGCCAAGTGCCTCCCTGTGGTCAATGTATGTCCTTGAAAATACTTTGCTTGTGCTGATGACAGTAAGCATGTGGTTCAAAAGACAGTTTTGTGAGAAATGGGCAAGATAATATATTTTGTTTGGGGAGGAATTTCGTATGGCATAAGTTTCCCTAAACTTGAATTATAGGCTATAATAGAGGTCAAGCAAGTAGATGGAAAGAAAACAAACCATTTTCAGAAAGTGCAAGTTGATACCATCTAAAGAAAAGTTAAAAATAAACACTTTTTAGGAGGTTACAGAGCTGAATGTTTGAGAGTTGTTGTGAGGGCCAAAACCAAAAGTGAAGTTAAGTTCTCTGAGAAGAGGGTTAGCAGAAAGGATGGTTTCTTCAGTGGTGAGTGAAGAATTACTTTCTTGTGCCATGTTCTGGATGGATTGAGCACACACCCACTTGTCTTGACCCATCAAAGCATAGCTCCACACTATCCTAGAGGCTCAATTCAACTTCTGTCCAATGGAAGCTTTCTATGCATTGCCTAAGAGAACAGAAAGAATCAGAGTCTCCTGTACACTGAAGAGCAGGGATTACACAAAACTTCCCAGCATTACTATCACTTTATGTAGCTAAGGAAACACAATTACTTAGGTACTTCCAGAGCTCTCCTTGAGTGGGGGAATGGTCTGCCCTCAGGACAGCTCCCCATTGCCATGGGTATTTCAGAGGTGCCTCTCTCTCTGAGTGGTGCTCCTGGATCTGCTCCTGCAGCTGCATTCTTCTCTGCACAAGCCCTCTCTATGTAAAGCCAGGCACAGAGTTCAAATCTGCTTCTTGCAAATGAAAACACCTGGAACTGCTAGCTTCCTGGCACGTGGAAGTAATTCTAAGCTCTCTGGGGCCTTTTTGAACCCACTTCCCCAAGTCTTTGCTCTTCACCAGAGAATGTCAATGGTTCATCCTGGTGAATGATGGCCAAGCTCTGCAACCCAAGTGTTTACTGGGAGTGGGGGAAGGTGGAAGGCAGGAAATTACAGGGGGAGAGAAGCATGGGAGAAAACCTCCAACTCCCTCCCGCCACCCCTAGTGCTTCACCCCTTCCTCCTCACTGCTGTACTGAATGGTGTATAAATCCTGCTCTTGGTTAGAATTCTCCTTATTAACAGTGTTATATACATATAAATATATATAAATATATAAATATATTCCTTTTTTCAGCCCTGTAGACATAAACAGATCTTTCCTTGATATAAACACATGGCCATTTTTTTGTTGTTTGTTGTTGGGTTTATTTTGGTTGTTCAAGGTTCTTAATTTTTGTTTATTGGGTGGGTTTCCCCTCCCCTGGATACTAGCTCTGTGAAGGAACATAAAAAGCGCAGTGTGTGTAAAAAAAAAAAATTAAAATTAAAAAAAGCTTTTCTCTTTTCTTTTTCAATGTATTTAAATTCTGTTTCTCTCTTCTGTTACTTTACACGTATGAATGCTCTGCTCTTCTGTGATCTTAAAACAAAATGAAATAAACATGAAAAGGAGATGTGTCTTCATTGGCCTGAGTCAGTGATCTGTGGTTGACCGCACTACTTCTTAGAAGTTTTCATGAATAAGACTGGGAATGGAGCTGAAAATGATGAAAATAATGTGAGCAAAGGGTGGCCGGAATACTGAAGAATCACTCAAAGGCTCTCTATCAATGTCCCTTTTCTCTCGCAGAAGGGAATGTAGTATTTACAACAATTGTCTTCATCTAAGCAAAGAGATTATATGGAAGTTTTTCTTTTTCTCCTTTAAAAGATCATAAGAAATAAGCACAAATTACCATTGGGAGGCCACAGATAAAGAATAAAGAAGTTCTTGAATTTTAGAATTTAAGACATACCAAAAAAACATTAGGGGGCATACTCTTTCTTTAAGTCTCCACTAGGGGTTATTTTTAAGGGTTAGTTTTCATAGGATCCTACCTGATAGTACCAGCTTCCAAAGCCACCTGATTTTTCTACTTATGAACAAAAACCAAAACCCAGTTTGTTTTCTATTCTTGCTGAGAGCTATTACCTTCTTCACAAAATGTTTCCAGATTCTGCATAGAATCCCTATGGCACTGTACAAGACAGACAGGAATCACAAGAGAAGATGAGAAATAAGCAATCCAAAATCCAAAGAGGTCAGGTTGACCAATCGTGCATCAGAAGTAATTGAGAGGGTCTAAAGTTTGAATATTAGGAGCCAAACTAGGTCAGAAAGGGAGAGGGTGGGGAAGTGAGCACTCATGACCAGCCCCAGTAATCAACAGTGTCTCAGAAGCAAAACCCCTGCTCTCCTCTGATTTAAAGAGACAGCATTGAGAACCCAATCTCTCCAAATTTGAATTTTATATAGAACTCTGAAAATGCTCTTCTTCAATGAGTTTGCCAAACTCAAGGTTAAAGACCCAGTGCTCACCCTGGCTGGTGTTCTCAGTGGTTAGAGCATCAGCCTGAGCACCAAAGTGCCTCAGGTTCAATTCCAGATCAAGGGCACTGCCTGAATTGTAGGTTCAACCCCAACCTCGGTTGGAGCAAATGTGAGAGGCAACCAATTGATGTGTCTCTCTCACATCCATGCTTCTCTCTCTCTCCCTCTCTCTCTCTTCCACTTTATTTAAAAATGAATGACAAAAATATCCTTGGGTAAGGATTTAAAAAAAAAAAAAAAAAGAGAGACCCAGTGCTCAAACAGGACAGCCCTCACATCAAACACCACTAATTCAGGGTCTTCAAACCACCCTCATTTATTATTTAATAATTTCTTGAATGACTCGCAGAACTCATGAGAAGTGTTGTACTTACTAGTATGATTAAAATTTTACTATAGCAAAAGGATGCAGACCAGAACCAGCCAAAGGGAGAGACACATAGTGCTAAGTCTGAGAATCCCCAATGTGAAGTTTCCACTGCCTTCTCCCTGGGGAATTAGGACACATTATGCTCTCAACAAACTGATGTGTGACAGAACACAGAATGTCTCCCAGGCTTTGGTGCCTGGAGTTTATATTGGGGTTTCAATACTTAGGCATGAGTGATTGAATCATCGGTTTCACAGTTGAACTCAATCTTCAGTCTCCCTCCCATGCCAGGAGTTCAAGCTTGGATCACTATCACATGACTCAAAGCTCCACTACTTTAACCAAGTGGCTGGTCTTTCTGACATGGCCAGTCTCATACTGAGTCATCTCCTTAACATATAACTATCTATGGGCCCATCATCAGTCACCTCGTTAGAATCCACTATCAGGTGTGGCCCAAGGGGAACCAACATGAATAACAAAGAAACTCCTACTACAGATGCTCCTCCACTTATGATGGGATTACCACTGGATAAACCCATTCCATCAGAAATTAAAAGTATCGTGAGTCAAAAATGCATTTTAATACACCTAACCTATTGAACATCATAGCTTAGCCTAGCCTACGGTAAACATGTCAGAACACTTACATTGGCCTGCAGTTGGGTGATTATCTTGAGTTTCATCTCAAGAATAATTGCTTTTCTCTTCTCACCAAAAGCAGGAGACACAGATGGGTGTTTTATAGACAGGATGGGATGCAAAAACACAAAACATAATATCTGAAAAATGCTGGCAACAGAGTGCACTGTAGAATACCGGTTGTTTTCCCTCATGACCATGTGGCTGACTGGGAGCTGTGGCTCACTACCACTGCCCAGCATCATGGGAGAGTACTGTAATGCATGTTTCTAACCCAGGAAAAGATTCAAATTTGAAGTACGGCTTCTACTGAATGCATATCGCTTTCTCGAAATCTTAAGTTGAACTCTCATAAGTGGGGGAATGGCTGTACTGGAAATTTTCAAGGACCTAGAGGTTACCTCCCAGGGACAAAGGTTAGCCAAAGTCTTTATTATATACTAGTGGCCCAGCGCGTGAAATCGCGAGCAGTAGGCCGCCCACTGCTTCCATGGGAGGGAGGTGGGAGGGAGCCCCGCCTCTTCTGTGGGAGGCGAGAGCAAGTTGCTGGCACCCGTGGGAGGCAGGAGTGAGCTGCTGCTGCCTGGGGGAGCCGGGAGGGAGCTGCCACTGCTGCCTGTGGGAGCTGGTGGGGCGGGGGAAGGGACCGAGAGGTGCTCCATGCATCTCCTGGTGACCGGACACACACGCAACCCCACCCACCCACACACACCTTGCCGCACGTGCAATCCCACCCACCTGCGTGCGCCTGCTGCACACGCAACCTCCTGCTGATCGGTCATTACACGTGGGGGTGTGATGACCATTTGCATATTAGCCTTTTATTATATAGGATCCCTTGTTGCCAGTCTTATAAAATATCACCTGGAGTCTCTAATAGCATTGTCCCCAGCTGGCTTAAGATTTTATTTTCTTTAAGCCACAGAAGCTTCAGGGTTTGAAAGTTGACACCATATTGAAGCTTTGTCATCATTGGTGCCTCAGAAGAAATTCCTCCTAGTATACCCCCTTTTTTCCTTATGTCCATCTATTTAAAAGTATGTCCAAAAACAGCATATGAGAGCTGGGAAGAAGGTGAGTCTGTAATTCTAACTTCTAATGTAAAGAGCCAGGTTTTTTCATCCTTGTGATCTTCATAAACATGTTTCCCAGTTCTGGCCAATCCCTTCCAACTTCGCTCTTCCCCAGCCCAGACCAGCTACACTGCCCTGAACAGACTTAGCCAGGCCTGAAGAGTTATGTTTCCCTTCCCATAAAGAAATGAGTCATACCCATTAAGTACATATGGGCTGTCCCAAAATACAGACATTCCTCTCTCCTATCCTCTACCCCACTCTCTCTCACCTGGCAGCCACATTCTAAAACCTGGAGACCCTGTCTCAGAGGGTGACTAGTGAGACAATATGGAAAGATGCAGAACTTGCCCTCCGTATCTGTTAATCCTTTGTTTTACAAACTCCATCTGCTAGTGAAAAAAAATTCCAAACCAAGCTTCTTTTTTAAAAATATGAAATACGGTGTATTATGGAAATAAGACAATTGTGTGAGAAGCTGGGGAAGTAAGGACCTGCAAAGGGAACTGGAAGATCAGCCCTGCTAAAGCACTACTGTCTCAGATGGACAAGTAGGAATTTACAGGAGAATATGGGGCTCGAGGCGCATCCAGCTGGAGCAGGGTGGCATGGGAGACCCGGTGGAGAAGTTAACGGAAGGCTCTTGCCTCTGCTCTGTTGGTCAACTTGAGGTTGGTGTAGGTTGGTCAGCAGAGCAGATGTTGGTAAGAAGAGCTGGACACAGATCAAGGTGAGAGAAAAGCAAGGCACAATTGTCTGTCTGTCTCTCACGCCATGTAACCATGATGATCCTCAGACAGTATGACTGCTGCTTCACTTGCAATTTCCCAACCTTGTGTAAATTCCATTTTTGGACAATGTTAACCAGGAACCATACAAGGAAAGTGACTCTGGGAGACATGGTTCCAGCTTAGCCCATTGATCACAGAATGAAACTACCACAGGCTTTAACCTCCTCTTACATATTGTGTACTTTAATTACAGATTTCTTTTTTATCTGCATGGGCATGCACACATACACACACATACAATGATCCTGAACTCTATGAGTGTAGGGATTTTTATCTGTCTTATACACCTCAGTGTCTAGATTAATGCTCAACATATAGTAAATACAGGGTAGGGCAAAAGTAGGCTTACAGTTGTTTTGTGTGAAAAATAATACAATAATAAATACTAATACAAGAATAAATTGTGTTTTGTGTACTTACAACTGTATTCAATGAATTATCATTGGTTGAATTTTTTTTATTGCTACTCAGATACGTGCCCCGATTTGTGGTTCTTTCAATTCGCTAAATGTAAATGTCTTATTCCTCTACAAGTGATTGAATGATAGGCTTCAATATGTGATGCTTTGCCCAGGTAAGGGGATTCTTGGAAACAGATGTGCCTGCAGGATCTTAGGGAATTTCTAATGCTAAAATATAAGGCCACCAAACAATCTAATAATGGACATATTTTGGAGTAGGACTTATGTCTGTTAAAAGTCAGCTAGCCATGAAGGAAATCTGACTATAGAACCATATGAGATGAGAAGTGTGACCCACTTAGACTATAGGAATTGAGGTTTTTACAAGACATTTAACCAAATGAATTCCCATGACCTTAATAACTGATGCTGAAAACATGCATCTCCACAGCTTAATTCCTGCTTTCCCGGGGGTAAATCTGACACACTAGTTCATCTACATTAGCCCTTCTTTCTTTTATACTCTGAACTACCTGTAAAATTCCTGGAGCTTATAGACAGAAATAATGCCACTGTTGGTATCAGACTGGACTTCTCAAAGGAAAGGGTCACACTAGCTGGACGCATCTTATGAAGTGGCAGACACTCAGGTCTCCAGCGAAGATGCAGTGACTTGCTCCGTTTCTTGGAATTGACCACTTGTTCACTTCTGGAGCCTAGGTTTTGTCAGCCATAAATTAATGATTCCGACCCAAACCAGGCTTCTTGTTATTCTGGAAGGAACCCAATTACCAAATTCTGCTCACATCCTAAAGAAATATTGAGAAGGCACCTGTCAGAATAGCTACCATCAACAAATCAACAAATGACAAGTGCTGGAAAGGATGTGTAGAAAAGGGAACCCAGTAGACTGCTGGTGGGAATGCAGACTGGTGCAGCCATTATGGAAAACAGTCTGAAGTTTCCTCAAAACGTTAAATATGGAAATGCATTTGACCAAGTGATCCCATTTCTAGGAATGTATCCTAAGAAACCCAAAGCATCAATCAGAAAGAAGGTATGCACCCCTATGTTCACAGCAGCACAATTTACAATAGCTAAGATCTGGAAACAGCCCAAGTGCCCATCAGTACATGAGTGGATAAAAAAGCTGTGGTACATTTATACCATGGAATACTATGCAGCAGTAAAAAAGAAGAATCTCTTACCCTTTGAGACAACATGGCGGGACCTGGAGAGTATCATGCTAAGTGAAATGAGTCCATCAGAGAAAGGTAAGTATCACATGATCACACTCATATGTGGGGTCTAAGTAACAAAACAAACTGATGAACAGAGTGGATTCAGAGACATAGAAGCATGGAACAGAGTGCAGAATCTCAGAGGGAAGGCAGGGGAGGGGAGGTAGGTGGGAGGTAATCAACCAATTGCTTGTATGCATATATGCATAACCCATGGACACAGACAATAGGGTGCCGAAGGCCTAGGGCCAAGGGGTGGGTGGTGGGGACTGGGGGCAAGCTGGAGGGGGTTAATGGGGGGAAAAGGGGGACATATGTAATACTTTCAACAATAAAAAAATTATTTAAAAAAGGAAAAAAAGAAAAAAAAAAAAAAAAAAAAAAAAAAAAAAAAAAAAAAAAAAAAAATAAAAAAGGAAAAAAAGGAAATATTGAGAAGGAACAAGAGATGAAAACACAGGAGAGCGAGACTTTCAAAGTATATTTAGTGTTAACACAGGCCTACAACCCACTATGAAGAGAAGTCATATTGGCTTTCCCAGTGAGTCCCTCTTTCTGACTCTTGCCTATACACACCAGATTATAACTGGAAAAAACTGAACTTTATTTTTCCTCTTTAAAGCATCTTAAATAGGCAATAGGCTCCTCACCTTCCCAAAGTCCTTTTGAAAGTAAGAAGTAATACAGCAGAGATTAAAACAAAAATTCCTGGTGGACACAGTCACTGTTTTCATTAACATGTTAAATGGTTATTTTTAATGGTACATTTAACTAAAGCAAACTTATCCACGGGAAAAGATTGTGGCCATTAAAGTCGGCATCTGTTGAACAAACTGAGGCTCCACATTCAGTGAAGCAGAATTATAACACCAAGAATATGACGTGCTAACAGCAGACTCATTAGCATTAATTGCTGCATTTAGTCCCACTTAAAACTGCCTGTATATATCACACTTGCAAAATACATTAGCCTTTTTGAAGTAAATACACCCTAAAATATGATCACATAAATAACAATGGAACTAAGTCAAGACTGACATGTGTGATGTGATGAGAAAGAAGGAGAGCTAATGATATCAGTAGCTTGGCAATTTGACCATAGAAAACTACCATTAGATGACAGGGTGCAAAATTCAGTCTAAAAGGGAGGCTCATGCAGAAGGGCGTGGCAGCTGCCAATGAAAGGTTACTTTTCAAGACTTAACAATTTGCTCAGCCTGAGTAGTGGGAAAAACCTGAGAGGTGTGAATACGCAGATGCCAATTACTATGCTATGCTATGGGCTCATTCATTTGGTTTGTTCATTCACAAATCTTCCTGACGACAGGTAGTGTGGACCAGGCACCAGGCTTAATCATTCACTTGCTCCCTGAGGACAAACTCCCATCCTCAGTCCTCAGGAGTTTAAGTCTGGCTGCAAAAACAGACACTTATCAAAGACTTATTTATAAATCAATCCTTTTATGATGCAAGTAAGGTATTTTAATGACCCTTTCAAGGTCCTGCCATTGGACCAAACTACTATGCAAGCCTACAGCTGGGTCCGGTGGAACTGAGGTCACTTAAAGATGGGGCTGACTAGGCTTTATGAATAAAAGTGGCAGCTTTTCAGAACCCTTTACCATGTAGTATGTCCCAATTCCTCCTTTGCCTTTTAAATTTCAATAAAACCTTGATATAACGGACTAATTCAGGCAAAGAAGTATCTGCTAAAGCTGAAAGTCCTCTATATAATAAAGTAGGTTTTCCAAATGCGTATGTTGAAACATTGACAAATTAGTTTACTTATTTTTACTTAAGTGGGCACATTTGTGCAATTAAAATTAAGTATGTATGAAAAATTTAATTTCACAGAAAAGTTTTCTGTATGTATTACTATAATTTTAAATTAATACTGAATAGGTCTAGTAAATGTATTCATTCACCAGTCACCGCCAGGAAACAAATGCACACAGCTGGGGCGTGGCTTATCGTATGTGGGAACATCAACTGGCAAGTGTTAAAACTGCTGCCTGAAGTCATGCCACAGGTCAACAGAACTAATTACCAGGCAATGCAGTGTGATCACGTGCTAATCATTTGCCGAACATTGTCTACAAGCAGTGACTCTTGGATTTAAACGTGTAGACTACAGTTGTAGATATGTAATATTTATTTATGTCTGCAAAATTACTAGCATTTTTTCCAACATATGGCCTATTTGCTAAAATTTGTCAAAAATAGTGAATTACTAATGAGGAAAAAAATAACCTGTTAATTTAACTTTAAGCAAATCTTGGTTGAAAGCATTTTTAAATTAACATGTTATTAGTTTTCACATATGACATGTGGACAGGAAATTAAATCTGTTAAATCTGGAGTCCGTTAAATTGAGGTCCGAGAAATGGAGGGTTCACTGTACTATATATGGAAGCAGCACATATCATTTCACAGAACCACTTTACATAGTTAACCTAGGGCACCAAATAGTAATAGTAAATGCAGTAATAATCAGTGACAAAACACTATCAGTGTGTGCTTCGTGGATATGGAAACTGAGCCCCAGAAAATTAACTGCTTGGCTCAAGGCCATACAGCCAGCTGGATAGTGGGACCCCAGCACCGGACCTCTAGGCCTTCTGGGTCTAACATTAGTATGGCTTCCACTACAGACTCTCTCCCTATGGAATCTGGAAGAGGACTCCCAGTTGCCTGTTTCAGTAGTCCACGTGAATATGCTTGAAGAGGGTTATGGGCTAAATTGTGTCCCCTCAAATTCATAGTTGAAGCTTGAACTCCCCAATGTGCCTCAGAATGTCACTGTTTGGAGATAAGGACTTTAAAGAGGTAATTAAGGTTAAATGAAGTCATAAGGTTGGGGCTCTAATCCAATCAGACTCATCTATACATATAAAACCCTAATATTTAAATAGACGGGTGGAACAACCAAACAACCAAACATACAACCGGTTGCTATGACATGCACCCACCACCAGGGGGCGTGTGCAGACCATGGCAGGCATCAGCAGCAGGTGGCAGAGCATGAAACATGGTGGGCATCGGCCGTGGTGGGATGGTGGAACAGGTGAGCGGGGGGTCAGACCAAGGCGGGGTGCTGGTTGCTGTCATCGGGCCAAGCCTCTGGTGGTTACTGAAAATTCTTTGCTCCCGCATGCTGCGGTCCCACCTGGCACTTGCACCTGCTGCTGGCACTGGTCCTCCTTGCACCTGCTGCCGACCCCGGAGCTGCCACTCGCACCCACTGCTGGTGCTTTGCGCTGGCCCTGATCACTTGGTGCCGTCAGTGGGTGCAAGCAATGACTGCCAGCCCATATCACCCCTCAGGGCTTCTCCACCTCCCTCTGCTCCTGAGGGGCGATCGGGGCCAGCAACCACCTCTCGCACCACTGTCAGCACCGGCCCCGCTTATACCTGCAGCTGGTGCTGGAGCCACCACTCGCACCCACTGCCGGCACCCAGTGCCGGTCCCGATCGCTCAGCACTGTCAGCAGGTGTGAGCGGCAGCTGCCAGCCCCGATCACCCCTGAGGGCTTCTCCACTTCTCCCTGCTCCTGAGGGGCAATCAGAGCAGCAGCCGCTGCTTGCACCTACTGACAACGCAGGCCCCACTTGCACCCACTGCTGGCACCGGCCCCAATCGCTCCGCGCCATCAGCAGATGCGAGTGAAGCGGCACCATCAGCCTGTGGGAGTGGCTATGGCAGGAGCGGGGCTGTCAGCAGAGAGGGGACTGGGGGCTGTGGTGGGAGGGGTCAGGCGGGGGCATGGAGGTTGGGCTGAGACCTGCCCCTGTGCCCACTGCAGCCTCATGGCCCACAATTCCTTTCAAGGTGCCGAATTCGTGCACTGGGCCCCTAGTATCTTTATAAGAAGAGGAGATACCAGGGATGCATGTAAACAGAGAAGAGGCCATGTGAGGACACAGCAAGAAGGTGGCCATCTGCAAGCTCAGGAGAGAGGCCTTGGGAGGAACCAGCCCTACAGCAGCATGATCTTGGACTTCCAGGCTCCAGAACTTGGAGAAAATAAATTTCTGTTGATTAAGCCACCATGTCTGTGGTATTTTGTTACAGCAGTCTCAGCAGACTAATACAAAGAGCAAGTTCATTGGCCCATTAGGAAGGTTTTGCTAAATGTCCTTGCTTTTCAACCCTAGGGTGACAGTTACTATAGGGACATGCATTTTTGTTCTTATTCCAAATCGGAAGGCAAACTGAGACCTATAAATGGTAAATCTTGTGTGTGGGTAAGAAGCATTAGTGTGTGTGTGTGTGTGTGTGTGTGTGTGTGTGTATGAAAAAATTAAAAGATGTGTTTGTTTGTGTGAGAGAGGGAGTTAATGTATGTACTGTGAGATTTCATACACATATACAAATATGTATATTGCATACACATATACATATATGCATAGCACTGCATTTTAATCAATTTCTATCAATAGAAAATATAGTGTGGTTCCTACCCCCACTCCATCACAGGCAGAGCCACAGATTCATCTGACTTCTTTGTGATGAGCTCTCTTTAAGGCACAGCAGCTGAGCATGGAGCTGAGTGGCACTCCTTGACCCCTACTGTAAACCAGCCTTGCCACCACTTCAACGAAACCCAATTAAAGCCTGGGTTCCTTGGCAGATACCCCGATGGAGGAACATAAAAAAAGGCACTAAACAGATTCAACAGCAAGATATATGAAAGGAGTAAAAAGGAAGCTAAGGAAACAAAATAGCAATGTTTGAATGTTAGAGGAATAATTGTGCAATTAATTGATGATCTGAAGCTACAACGTTGACTGGTTCTGAAAAAACCTGTGGCAAACATGTGTTGTTGTTTTTCCCCCCACAGTATTGTCCTGCCTTAGGTCTGAGGAGCATCTTCTGACTTTGCAAAGCATGTCCACATATATGACCACTTTTTAACTTCATAACAACTTATTGAGACAAGAATAATATAACTCTCTACATTTGACGATAACCATGTTACCGAAAGCTTTTGTAATTTGAGGGCCCAAAGCATTGTTTTTCTTCCTAATCCATTAACCACAAGGAGAAACGGTTTACTAGTATCACCAAGCTGCATCCCTGGAATATCCCCGGCATGTCCCAGAATAAGGGTCAAGCTCCAGGGATGGCCACTCCCCAGAGCGCTCCGTCTGAACAAATGACTCTTGATATCGCATCGCCTTCATTCAATTTGCAATGGGATAGGCAACCACTCCTCATATGGCAAAATAAGCTGTATTGACCAAAACATTTTCATGAAACCATTTGTTGTGGTAAATGAGCTTGGGCATTACTGCCCACACCCATATGCATTGATTTATCTCCTGCCAAAACAGTTTTTATCACCCTGTCCAGGTTTTCTAAATGTGACCCGCATCCCCCAGATCTGGAACAGGATTGGGGAATGTTGGCAAAATAATAACTGAGACTGAGAAATGGAAAATCTCTTTCAACCTTTTCACTGTTTGCATGTACCCAGTCATAGCTAGCACAGACCTTGCACAATCTCGCTCCTTCTTTTGTTCTTCTAGGGAAGATGAAAGGGATTAGATCAGGAGTTGCAGATGTGATTCAAAAGGACCCACTTTTGAGGCTGTTTGTTGCTGTTGGGCTTCGTTTTGTTTGTTGATGAGTGGGTGGCAGAAGTCTTTGTGAGAGTGTTTGCTACTTACATTTGAATTCTGAGCAGCTACTGGTCTATTTCCCAAAGGACAAGCTAGCCTGTAGAGGTCAGTGGAGAGAGAGCGCCAGCGTACAACCTGGATCAGATAACAAAAGCAGATGTGGCTGATGGCGGCTGGGCAAGGCGGGAGTTAAAAACCCACACGCACCTGGGCTCTGTCAGTCACAGGGAATGTATGGCATAATTGTTTCTGCTTCTAATGATCTAGTGATGTGGGAGACATGAGGATATTAAAATGAGACAGAAAAATGGAAACTCATTTCCAGCAGCTGCCAAACAAATAGGATGCAAAACAGGAGAGAGGTATATTGAAATGTTCACAAGGTTCACTTCACCAAAATGAAACTGTACCTCTCATGGATGTCAAACCCTCCCCCTCTCTTTCAAGCATGAGTCCCCTCCCATTTCCCATCAAACTGTTGCTCCCTGCCTTCTTTCTGAATTCTTTGCTGTCACTCTATTCCCTCATCACTGTCTCTTTTCCTCTTTGTTTCTTAATTTTCTTCATTTTCCTATTCCTTTCTCTCCTCTCCATTATCCTGTCACAAACATGCTCTTATAGTCTCTCTCCCTCTCTCTTTCTCTCTCTCTCTCACACACACACACACACACACACACACACACACACACACACACACACTCACACACACACTCCTTCTCATTTGTTATTAATTAACCTGGGAAGCACATTTCCTATCCCCAGCAGTTGAACGAAGCTGTAAAAATGTTCCCCTGAAAAACACCCAGAAGTGACGCTGGGAGGGTTGCCGGTGGGGCGGTGGGGCGGGCGCTGCAGCGATGCTCGCAGCCGCCACGAGGGGGCAGAGGCACGCACCGGCGGGCGAGCCACGCCGTAGTGCACACCCTGGAGTGCTTGGGAGGGGGCTGGAAGGCTGCTCACGCGTGTCACCCATCACCGCCGCTGACAGCCGCCTAAGGATTCTGCCCGCGTCCCAGGCTGCACGGCTGGGCGCAGCGAGTAAGCAAGCGATTCCTGAGGAGTGCGGGAGGGGTGAATTCCGCCCCGGGCTAGTACAGATATTTCTTCCAGAAACAAAGGAGTGATTCTTGCTGCCTCTGATTCGGGAAGGGAAAGGGGCAAAGCAGCGCGAGCCCACTGGGTCCCGCAGCCTCGCCTCTCCCAGGGGTTCCGGCGGGCTGCCTCAGTCTTGGCCCCTAGGTCAGCGCGTCCTGACCTCCCTCCCCCTCCACGGGCCCTCCCCCTAGTCTCCCTCCCCTGTTGCCAGGTCAGGAGGAATCTAAGAAGCAGCGTTGTTTGGCCCCTCGGGGGACGAGCAGTGGAGGAGCCAGCCCGCAGTGCATGTGTTTGGGGAGAAGATGGATTTGCCCTCCGCCCTCCGCTGCGGGTGCGGCTGGGAGTAGTGACAGTTTGGTGAACTGGGCGGCAGGTGGCAGTAGCGCTGTCAACCTCAGCCTCTAGGCGGCGGGAATTGGATCTCGGCCATGTGTGTGTCTCAGCCAGCCCCCTGCTCCGCCCAGCAACACACAGGAGATCACACACACACACACACACACACACACACACACACACACGGTCCTCGTGTCCTGCTGCGATTATCATCCTTTTAACATATTCCAAAATAGGGTGGAGAGGATAGTAATATTAATAATAATAATAATAATAATAATAATAATAATAATATACATTTAGTGAGTGCTATGTGCTAGGTATATAATGTTTTATTTTAATGGAAAATAATAATAATTAATAATAATATGTCAAAATAATGTTGGTCGAGAAGTTAACAGTATCTTATTTCTTTGGTTTCTGGTTGAGAGCATAAAAGGCTTTTTTTCTTTTTTTTTCCTTCCAAGAAGGTAGCTAGGTTTGGATCTCACCACTTCCAGAGGAGCAAGAAGCTGTATTCATTTATTTCATTTTAGGAAAGCTAGGGTTATTTGGCTACCTTTGGGCAGGACTCAGCCTCCAGACTGTTTTTCTCAACAATGTATTATTTTTAATGGGAATTGTCATGTAACTGTCCAGATTTACAGCTTCCCTTGAACAAGTGAAACATCGGGAGACACTGGACCTACGGGGCACCCATCCTGGGAGCTGAGGAGCTGTTCCTGCCAGTAGCAGGGGCAAGTTTGCCACAGTCCCCACCCCAACCTATTGTCTCACACTCAACCTTTTCACCTGCATGGCCTTTGGAGACATCTGTGCATGGGATTCCTGGTGTATGAGGGACCCGTGGAGATGGAGAACTGAACTATCAGAGAGGAAGGACGCCCCCTGGATTGAAAAGGAAGGAAATGGCTGATCTGAGGAAGGTGCTGCACAGAGGAGCCTGGGAAGAATAACCTGATAAAGGCTGTCACCTGCGCTCTCTTTCCATACAGGGCCCCAGAGGTAGCCAAACCTTGGGAGAGAATAGTGCTGTGATGCCTGGGGCCTCAGGTATAGGAGCTGTGGTGAAGGTCCAATGACCTTTTGTGCAATGGAGCGGGGATCAGGAGCAAAGTCCCCGCCTTGGCTAGGCCATGAGGGCTTGATCAAGGAGACACAGGGATCACCTACCAGAAACCTCTTTAGGGATGCTCTTGGGATATCTGTATGATCCCGAGGGAGGTGGAGGAGAACCCCTAAAGTGATTGAGGTACGTTTCCCTGCCAGTCCTGATATGTGGGAGCTGAGCCATCATTCAGTTTGTCTTAGACAAATAAAGAAATGTAATTTTTTTCAGCATCCAAATATTTGTAACACTAACATTTACAGAGGGCATCTTACGCTAAATTCTTCTAATAACCCATTGAAGTGGGTATCCTTGTTATCCCCACTTAAAGCTGAGGAAAAGAAGACTTGGAGGCTTAGATAAAATGCTCACAATCATACAAATGGTAGGTGAGGGAGCCAAGGTTCAAATGCAAGTGTGTGTGTGTGTGTGTGTGTGTGTGTGTGTGTGTGTGTGTGTGTGTCTAGTGCAGGGATCAGCAAACTTTTCTGGAAAAGGGCCAAATAGTAATTACATTTTAGGCTTTGTGGGCAATGTGTTCTATTGCAACTACTCAATTCTGTGTTATTGCACGAAACAGTATATAAATGCATGAACATATCTATGTCCCAATAATTACTTATTAATGGACATTGAAATATAAATTTCTTGTAATTTTTTCTTGTCACAAAATGTTACTTTTAACTTTTTTCAACAGTTAAAAAACGGTAAAAGTCATTCTTAGCTTAACTTGCAAGCTGTGCAAAGACAGGCAGAGGTAAGAAGAAACACAAAAGGACAAAACAGTTGGCGGACCAGGTTTGGTTTGTGGGCTGCAGTTTGTCAAGTTCTGCTTTAGTATCCACAACAAGCATGTCAAACTCGCGGCTCATGCTTGATCTGCAATAATCTGTATACTTGGAAGGCACTCCCTGCCACTAGACCCAAACTAGCCGGTCACAGTAGAGAAAAAAAAAAATCAAAGACATTTTGCCACTCACACTTCAACAAGCATTTAAAAACTGTCCGTTCCCTAAGGAAGTAACTCTTCAGCCTCTAGCCACCATTACAACAAGGTTATATTCCATGAGGAAGTGTGATATATTAGAAAGAGCAGTGGGCTTGACATTAGAAAAGCTGGTTTCAAATTCCAAGCTGTGTGATTTTGAGCAAATGACCTAGATTGTCAGAGGTTCACTGACTTCATTTATCAATCACAATGCTTGCCTCAAAGGTTAACTATGGGCATTAGGTCAGCCCATGCACATAAAATATATAGCAAGACAGGTCACTTGATAATTTGGGGTGCCTAAACTTTATTCAATTTAGAGGATCCTATTTTAAGAAAGGGAATATAAAATTTTTATTAAAGAACCATTTGATAAAAATAAATATTTATTTAGAATGAGAAAAATGATCTCAACAAATAATAGAAGACTTGGAGGTTCAGGTTGTTTTCTTCTGAGATTTCTTCAACCAATTTACCAAAAATGCTTACATGCAAAATTATCCTGATTATAACTTGGCTCCCCCTGCCCCCAATCAAGAACATGCTAGGATCCCCAGAAACTCACAGCATTCATAGGGGTCCATGAAAATGGGAGGCCCTGAAGCTTAGTGTCACCGTGTGGCAGCTGCAATGGGAAGGGTGTAACACATAGGGGGACTGATTAAAAAAGAAAACTATATTAAAAATAATGGGAGTTAAGTTTCTCATTGTCAGAGAAAGAAGGTAGAAATGTTGAAAACAGAATTAACTTTATAGTGTTGGGATGGAATCTGAGGTATCAGTGTAAACTCATAATCTTACTATAGACAAAAGAAACAGAGCCGAGAGATGACAGATAAATGATAGATAAATGGAGATGTAAATGTATGCTCATGAATGTGTGTTTACACACATGGAATCCTAGCCTTATCCTCTAAGCGACAACACCTCAAAAGTAATGAGCTCACTCAGTTTCCAGAACTTGCTTTCTAAGCACCATTCCCTAATACTGGGTCCTTGGAGAAATGGCTGATTCCAGGGCTGGGGAGAGAATGTATAAAATTAACCTGGAATGTTTGATTACGTCAAAAGTTTTTTACGGAAGGCTCAAAGAATGAGAGGAACATATGAAAGGAATACAAAAGCCAGCTTGAAAGAGATATCATTGGCCAAATCTGGGATAATTTGAACATTAAAATAAATCATGAGAGCAACAGATTATAAATCATTAAATAAAATAGCTTAGTTCACCTTATAGAAATAAATGAATGAATAAGTTGAAAGTTTAATGAGGAAGGGGACACATACTTTTAGAGTAATCCTCACCTCACCACTCACACACACACACACACACAGAGTGAATACTCATTAATTACAAAGGGAAAAGAGGAACTATGCAGTGGAGACATCTGAAAGACACTATGATCAAGTGATCAAAGTGAACATCATCAGTTATGGGACAAATCAAAATCATGGGCCCTGTGACAGGATGCTGTGAAAGGAGCACAGCATCACTCACCTCTGTAACATGTGTCATCACAAGGAAATGTAGGTAAGCCCAAATAGAGGAGCATTCCACAAAATAGTTGGCCTATACTCTTCAGAACTGTCAAGGTCAGGAGTCAGGGAAGACTGAGGAATTATTCCAGATTGAAGGACATTGAGACATGAACGTTAATATAGCAGCTGTATTCTGAACTAGATCATGTTGCCATAATAATCATTATTGGGATAATTGGTGAAAGTTGAGTGGGATTTGGAAATAAAATGGGAATGAAGTATCAATGTTAATTCTTGATTTTAATGGTTATAGTGTGGTTATGTAGAAGGCATTTAAAAAGATATACAATAGCCCGGCCAGCGTGGTTCAGTGGTTGAGGGTCAACCCATGAACCAGGAGGTCGCAGTTTGATTCTTCGTCCGGGCACATGCAGTGTTGTGGGCTCCATCCCCAGTGTGGGGCATGCAGGAGGCAGTCAATCAATAATTCTTTCTCATCATTGATTTTCTATTTCTCTCCCTTCCTCTCTGAAATCAATAAAAAAGTATATATATCTTTAAAATATACACAATAAAGGGCTCATGGATGATGAAGCATTGTGTTGGTCACTTATTCTCAAATGATTCAGTGGAAAAATATCTTGGTACTAAACTCTCAAATTTTCTGTAAACTTAAAATTGTGTAAAAATTGAAAATGCATATTAAACATAAAAAGAAAAGTAATAGATTCATGAGAGCAGAAGTGGTATTGTATATTTATTTTGAATACCTCATAGAAATTCATAGATCTGGACATATTGTAGGAAACTAATAAACACTATTGAATGGAAACTTATTCAATGAAATAGGTAATGGGACATTATTTAAAGAGTCAGACTACCACAAAGGTTCCCTCAATTATATTTTAAGGATGAAGAACGCATTCATACAAGTCATACCATCTCTATGCATGCACGCATACACAAAAATTTGATATTGAAAGCAAATAAAATGTACAACAAAATTAATGTATGTGTATTTAATTATAAAAATATTTCCCCTTAGAAATCAGTCTTAGAAATACCAAAAAGTAAAAGGAATATTAAAAAGTACAATTATTTCAATCTATAAGAAAATGTAAGCCTAACCATAGAGTAAAAGAGATGAGATCTGGTATATAAATCAAAATGGTGGTGTAAAAAAATTAATATTCTTATGTATTGTATAGCAACCCTAGTTTTGCAACACTGTATTGCTTATTTGTAAGTTATGGTTCTATTGGAGAAGCAGAACCACTGTAGAAAGTACTCACCTAACTATCAGTGCCCTTCCCTTCTTTCCATGCCCTCCAAGCTCTCTACTCTCCATTCCCTACTAACCACTGAGAATCATCCTTGAGTCCTCTTTGATCTTCATCCTCACCCAATTCAACAATTGATGACAATATACATACAGGATGGGGCAAAAGTGGGTTTATAGTTGCTTGTATGGGAAAAATGCACAAATAAATAATAAATGTAAGAATAAACTCTGTGTTTCGTGTACTCACCACTGTAAACCTACTTTTGCCCCACCCTGTACATTGGGAATTGTAATACTTGTGGAGGACCTATATGATACATTCCAGGGAAGGAGGTATGCATTATCTAATGGAGTCATTACAAGGAACAGATACCCGCTTTTCTGGTTCCCTGTTCAAAAACTTCAGTTTTCACAAGGATCCCAAGGAACTCTATAAGCTGATGATAAGCATCGGCTAGTGCTCACCCTGTGGTGATTATGGACTTGTTTCAAACTTTCCGATTCAAAGTTAAACACATAAATAAATTACCATTATCCAGTCTGTCTCCTAGTGTCTCATACTAAATAAATATTTAAATAAATGGGTGAGTGGTCTGAAAGCTTAATGTGCTGAAGAACGTAATGGGCTATGGGACCAGGTCCTTATGAGGAAGTTGGAGTCAGAATTGGCCACTGGCCCAAAATGGGTACTGTTCATCTTCCTGTAGATATAATAACCATAATGCCCATTCATTGAGACCTCAATACCAGCAGGCTCCAAACTGTACATCATGAACACAATCTAGAAAAAATAATTTGAGCATGTGTCCTCACACATGTGTATTTATTTCTGAAGTATGCCTTACATTTCTGTGCTAATGTGATATATACAATTAAAAACATACACAAATAATCAATCTTTAAAAAGATGAAATAAAAATATAAAATAGAAATTCTAATGTTGTCATTTTGCACTCTGTTACATCAGCTCATGTTACACCCCTGCCCTAATTTTGAGACCACTGATTATATAAATAGACCAATTTATTTTTGAATGTTTTAACAGATAGAAAGGTTGGTTGTACATGTTACAAAATGAGCAAATACACATGCAAATTTTCCTGGTTTTTGGTCTGACCAAGGAAAAGAGGATGAGGAAGAAAAAAAAACAACAACAGTGGATGCCATCTTCTCCCAAACCACCCCTATTATCCACCCACTTAATACAGGGAGAAAGTACAGCAAAGAGCTAAGATGAGCGAAGACTGCAACAAATTCCCGCAGATACAAGGCACTCTCTCTTTACATTACTAGACAATGAAAGGGGGTCCAGTTGAACAAATGGGATAAGGACTGAGTTAAGATAAAAATATGTATTAGTTAGAACTTACTTAGACTACTCCCTCTGCTTTGGGGCTTAAATGAAGCTGCTAAGCATGGGATCTGACATACAGCAAGCACCTGGGTGGGTAATATGACTTGGCAGTGTGGGGTAACATGCTCTATGAGACTAAGTTTCACTACGATGAGACAGATGATGGAAAGGAGCCAGCAGGTAAGTGTCTCTCTTCTTCCCTCCAAGAGACTATTCTGGATTAGTTTGGACCAACCTGCCCTGTCTAGAAGACATTCT
Organism: Eptesicus fuscus; assembly: GCF_027574615.1. Taxonomy (NCBI): domain Eukaryota; kingdom Metazoa; phylum Chordata; class Mammalia; order Chiroptera; family Vespertilionidae; genus Eptesicus; species Eptesicus fuscus. Next base: position 63,903,342 of record NC_072475.1, read on the forward strand.
GCATAACTAAGAAATAGGCTGTTTTTTAAGACATGTAGCTAGCTCAGTAACACGCCACACTTGGAGTGATGCTCTGGTCACATTTGGAACCTCCCCTCACTTCTACCTTTTATGTTGAAGTGTCATACCTAAGATCTGCATGTGTCTCCACACCTTTAGCCACACTTTTTGGGCCAAAGGACATAGAAGTTTCAAAGGCCATTTAAGAAGAGCTGGGTCAAGTTCCTTTCCCAGGAATTTGGGCTTGGTAAATTCAAGTGAGTGACATGTATTATTTGTTGATGCTGATTTGTTCATTCTAAGGGCTGGAGTGGCTGCTTTGGGCTATGGTGGTAAAAACCTTTCTAGAGAGAATGAAATAGCAGACACAAAGTGAGAGAGAGGTGTAGATGGCAGGGTAAACAGAGAGAGAGAGAGAGAGAGAGAGAGAGAGAGAGAGAGAGAGAGAGAAACTGCCTTTGTTTCTCTGAAGTTCCCAGATATATTTCCAACAAATCCCAGCTCTTCTTTATTTTTCATATTTAAATTATGGGAGTCCTTTCTGTATCTCTACATCCTTACATCCTTTTCTGGTACCAAATGTACATGGGTATCTGTTCCCTCCAACAAACAATCTCCTACTAAAGCATGCTTGCTACCCAGCATCTATCACAAGCTTAGCTAGAGAGCAGGTGGAGCCTGAAGGTTTGCAGCACATCCGTTTCTTCAGATACTGTAAAAGTCTGCCTCTGGATTAAATCTAGACAGCAGAGAGCTGCTAACTGGATGGATTTTGTGTTGCCAAAATAAATAAAAAATAGACCTATTTCTTGAAGAGAAAAACTGCTTTGCCAAGATCTTATAGCCTTAGAATTTATATAAATGGATGCTACAAAGCTTAGAATATGAATGCATTTATGCATTAGTTTTATTTCTGATTCTAATTTAGGTCCTGACCTGCTGTTCAAGCTTTTTCTTTTTCATTTGCTTCTAATTTATGTTATCTTGATGTATGGCATGTATCTTTGACTATCTTAAATCTTTTTTAGAGTAATGCAGATGTAAAATAAATATCCCCAATACTGATAACTCTGGAAGCAAAAATTGTGTCATTATTTATAATAATGCACTTGAAAACATTAGAATGGCTAAGCTTATACAAACTATTAACTAGTTTTTAATCTAAGACAAGCCTAGTGAATTGGTTAGGTTTCAAAATTGCATATTTTTGTATGTGGGAGCTACCAAGGTCATTACAGAATAAGCTCACGGAGAACACCAAGAATCTACTGACAAGCCATCATAATTCGTCTTTCCTTGATCTGACATTTTAACGTTTGTCTGGGACTCTCTTCTACAGCATAGTGGCATTCTGTAATATAAATAAAGCAATGTAAAATTATTTTTTATCAACATGGTATGTCTACAAAGCTACGCTCGCTAATAGAATTGAGTGAATTTAAGCTCTGACCCCTTTATATTTTTCTCCAATACCTAAAGGAGGGAGCAGAGTCTCTTTCTGCAGGGTCTCTAAATTCACAGCAGAACCAAGCTTCTTATATTCACTGCCAATGGATTCACACTCCTTCCTGCTTTTCCAATTTCCTTCTGTAAAAATTTCTCCTCTTTTCTACTACTATCTTCAACTTATTTAAATTCAGAGTACAAGGAGATGCTGTTTCTGGTCTCCAGCTTTAGTGCCGCCTACTCGTGGCAGACTGTGCAGTGAAGGGATGCAGTCCTGACAACTAATCCTGGTTGTGCATCTGACTAAAGAACAAACCCTGCTGTCCCTTTAACACAGCCATGTCCAAACCTGAGTCTGTCAGTCTTCCTGGTAAACCAATTCCATTCCCTCTCTTCTGTTTTCATCACAGACAATGTGGGCGGGGGCGTCTGGTTAATAAGCTCATGGATCCTCATTAGCAGAAGCAGCTCAGATTGTGGGAATGATTTCATGAGAGGAAGAAAGTGGCCTCCTGGGATAGATGTTTTTTAAAGATTTTTTAACTATAATGATAATAGTAATTATTATTAGAGAGAGCAGAAGAGAGAGGAAGAGAGAAGCATTGATTCAAGAGTAGAACATTGATTAGGGTGCCTCTTGAATGCCCCCTACCAGGGATCAACCTGCAACTGGGCATGTGCACTGACCAGGAATCAAACCAGCAACCTTTCAGTGTACAGGACGATGCTCGAACAACAGAGCCACACCGGCCAGGGCATGGGATAGATTTTTGAAAACCACTAAGCAATGAACTTTGAAGTCTTCTGTATACAACCACATACCAACTCACAGACTCACAAAGTTCCATGAGTGAGAGGAACTTTAAAGGCTATTTAATGCCCTTTTACATATGAGGATATAGGCTCTAAGAAGGTTGATTCCATACCCTCCTCCCAATCACAATTTGTTGAAAACAGGTATATGAGGCACATGGAAAAAGATCCTGACCCACGTGGTTTAGTGGTTAGAGAGCTGGCCTGCAGATCTGAGGATTGAGGATACGATTCCTGATGAAGGGCAGGTACTGGGGTTGCAGGTTTGATCTCCACCTGGTTTGGGATGCCTGCAGGAGGCAACCATTCAATGTGTCTCTCTCACACAGACGTTTCTCTCTCTCTCTCTCTCTCTCTCTGTCTCACTGCCCCTTACTCCCCTCCCCTCCCTTCCACTCTCTCTAAAAAAAGCAATGGAAAAAATAAATATCCTCTTTGGATGAGGATTAAAAAAAAAAATCCAAACTCTCCAGTAGAGAATTTAAGGTATGGATGATCTATGCCCTATATCTTTAAAAGCCCAGTTTCTCACTTTCTCCCCACATACGGCCTATACATCAGTCTCACCGAAGGCAACATGCTTAGTCAGACTTCCAAGCCTTTGCTGATTCTATTTCTTTAGCTAGGAACACTCTTCCCCTTATTTCTGCTTATTAAAATCTAGCTTCTGCCCTAGCTGGTTTGGCTCAGTGGATAGAGCGTCGGCCTGTGGACTAAAGGGTCCCAGGTTCGATTTTGGTCAAGGGCACATGCCCGTGTTGCGGGCTTGATCCCCAGTGGGGGACGTGCAGGAGGCAGCCAAACAATGATTCTCTCTCATCATTGATGTTTCTATCTCTCTCTCCCTCTTCCTTCCTCTCTGAAATCAATAAAAATACATTAAAAAAAAATCTAGCTTCTGATTCAGATAAAATGCTTTATTTTCTACAAATATGTCCTTGATTCCCAATTATATTATTCTGAGAGGGGACATATAGAATGGTAGTTAACAGCAGGTCCTTTGTTGAGAGGAAACAAGATATTTGCATAGTCTCAAAGTATATCACCCAAGATATTTTTCAATTACAAAGGAAAAATAGTAATTTTATAATAGAAAAATCTAGCAGACACTACTGTAACCAGTTCACAAGATTAACATCACCAGTGATAAGATATTGACACTAGGTATCCCCTGAAATGATACACTGAGGACACAACATCACTTCTGTAATATTAATGCTCAAAATGCATACCCTCCATCTGATTGTGAGAAAACACCAGACAGGTAAAAATTGAGAGGTGTTTTACAAAGTAACTGTGCAGTACTCTTCAAATGCATCAAGCTCATGAAAGGAGTCCAAAATCTGCAATGATCTGGTATTGATTGGATGAGACTAAGGAGACACAATTAAGAGCAATATGTAATCCTGGATTCAATCCCAGGCTAGAAAAAGGTCGTTAGGGTAAAAATTGATAAAATTCTAATAAAATCTGTACTTCAGTTAATATTGTACCAACATTTATGTCCTGATTTTTTATAAGTGCACAATGGTTATGCAAGATGTTAACATTAGAGTAAGCCAAGTGAAAGGAATATGGGAACTTTGTACTATTTTTGCATCTTTTCTGTAAGTCTAAAATTATTTATAAATGAAAATATTTTTAAAAACATTTTAAGTATAAAACAAGCGCCTCCCCTAGAACCAGTCTGCCTGGATCTAAGTCCTGCTTTACCATTTTTTAGTTTTATAACCTTGAGCACGTTGTATATAGAAGACTCCAGTGTTCATTTCTGGGTCTCGATTTCCTCATCCTTAAAACAGGTAAAAATAATATTTACCTCATTGAATGGTCATGAAGATTAAATGAGTTATAACATATTAGTGCCTTAAGACAGTGCCTGTCCCTTCATTAGCTCAGTAAGCATTGGTTAGTTTTATCATTTTTCCTATATATTTCTGTCTTCCTCCTTGCTTCCATAGTATTTCCTGTCTTTAAGAGATCATTGAACACACAGTTGTCTTATATAGCAAACTATTCTTATATTTAGGAGACAAGTTTACCCAAGTTCAGATTTGCGCTTTAACATGACTTTAGGCAAGTGACATATAAAAATGGGTATTAATATAATGCCCATATGGCTTTGTGACAGTAAGTGGTATAATGTATAAAAAGTGTTTAGCAAAGCCCAATGACTCAGATAAATCATTCAATACATGTTAGCTGTGTTTCTATTTTTTCTCTTTCCAGTAAACTGTAGTTACATCTTATTCATCTTGGTAAACCCCACTCACTCTAGAATCCTCACTTCCAATACACACACAGAAGCACACCATACACACATCATATGAATAACACACACACACACACACGAGAGAAAGAGAGAGAGAGAGAGACTAGCACAACACTATGCATATAGTACATGCTAAATTAGTGCTCTTAAAATGAATAGGTATACTAAAAGCTGTCTTTACTCCCTAATCCTACACTTGATTTTTTTAGGAATGTGGCCCACATATACCACAGAAAGAAGCTGAGTTAGGCTGATCAGACAAGCTCTTCCAGTAATCTATAATATAGAAACAGATATATTGGATGCAGTAACTCTAGAAGCTAGATCTGGAGCATGCTGTTACTCAGAGATTGAGAACACTTTTTTAGAACAGTGATCATAGTCATAAGTGGAACAGAGAAAAGCCGGTCTGCAGGGAAGGAAAGACTGCTGTAGAGTGAGAGACTGCATCTTCAAAAAGAAAGGAAAAGGAGGGAGGAAGAGAGAGGCAGAGAGTGAGTATAGCTTTTTTGGCCCCTGATGAGTCTATAGTTCTTGCTACACACCCATTTGAGGCCTGGCTGCATATCCTGCCTTTGGAAGGACATAGGGACATGTAATGAAATCCAATACAATTTCCCCTTTTGCTTAAACGAATTTGAGTGAGCTTCAATCCTTTCTAACATAATATCCCAGACTAAAATAAAAGCAAGACTAATAGCTTTCCCTATATACCCAACTTTCAGTTTAGTATGAAAATGCATTTATTTAGTTCTAGACCTGTTTCACCATTACTTCATTGTAGGAGGATCATAAAGTATTTCAATAAAAATCACATAAGATTGACAAATTCCAATTTTAAAATGTCACAGTAAGTGCTTTTATATCCACATATGCATCAGGGCTCTAAGTAATCCAGTCCTACATAGAGTAGTAATCAAAGGAACCATAAATCTTAATCTACAAACCTTGAAAAATGTAGATTTGCATTGTGGGTTTTCATATAGGGCCCAGCGGAGGGGTTTTATATAAACTGGATGCTTTTGACAGAAACAAATTTCTCTTAAAAAAATATGCTAGGTTAACAGGCAGAAACCAAGACTTACTCAGGCATGCCTAGATACATGGTCATCCTAGTTTTATGCCATTCTTCCCTAATATTCTATTTAGTCATCGTCTCCTTTTTCTCAAATTCTAAACTCTCAGCAGTCTCTAAACATGGCTCCCTGTTACACCAATCCAGTTGTCTGTCCCCCATTCTGCTACTTTCATCCTCTTTCTCTGTCCCCTGCACTTTGCTACCCGTCTCCCTGGGAGAAGTCCTCACTACTCTCACATGTCCCAAGCCAGTCTAGGAGGCCTGGAGGACACAATTATTCCATGCACACATTTTCTCTTGCTTCTTGAGGAGAAAGGCAATTGGTATCCTGGATACATTTAGTTTTTCTGGATGATTTTTAAAGAAATATATAGTGAATAAAATTCTCAACTTCATTGCATTTACCTCCTACTTAATATTTACACTTCTCTTCAAAGAGAGGTATAATATTTGTTTGTATCCCCCAAGAGTCTTAGATCATATGTCATATCTTCAAAGAATTTTTTCTTGACTACACTTTCACTAGCAAATAACCCATTTCATTTACTTCATTGTTTAAAAAACTATCTGAATTCTTTTTTTAAAAAAATTAATGTTTACCTGCTTATTTCCTGTCTCTCTCCACTAAAATGTAAGCTCCATGAAGGCAGGGATTAGGGGAAAGCAGAAAGGGGAGCTTAGATAAAGAGGAGGGTCTGGCAGGTACCATAAGACTAGAGAGGCAGATTTCCAAGTTCAGGAAGTCAGGAAGAAGTATTCAGGAATGATATTTCAACTCTAGACCAATCAGCAAGAACAAATGAAATCATATCATAAATCTTTAACATGATTATTACAGAATTAAAGACTTATTTGGAAGAGAAAGATAACAATAAAAATTAGATTAATGAATGTATAAGTGATTTTTAAAAATAAGTTGCAAATATAGTGAATCTTGGAATCAGAATAATTTGATTACATTTATTTGTAATCAAATGAGACTTCTTCAACTGAGGCCTCTGATGAAGGAGTGATTACTATAACCATCAGCTTCAAAACTGGTCCATATTATACTGCAACACTGGCAGGGCAAATCAGGGCCAAACACTTAAAGTACATAGCTCAGCAGGCTTCTCTAACACACAATCTAAGAGAAAAAGAAAGAGAGGAAGGAAGGAAGGAAAGAAGGAAGGAAGAAAGGAAGGAAGGAAGGAGGGAGGGAAGGAAGGAAGGAAGGAAGGAAGGAAGGAAGGAAGAAAGAAAGAAAGAAAGAAAGAAAGAAAGAAAGAAAGAAAGAAAGACGAAAGAAAGAGAGAGAGAGAGAGAGAGGGAGGGAGGGAGGGAGGAAGGAAGGAAGGAAGGAAGGGGAAAAAAATTCTGTAGCACAAAACAAGATTCACAAAAATAGAAGAAAAATGATTTTCAGCTTGAATCAATACTGACTAAATAATTTGGGGAAAATATCCAAAGCACCATATCCTATATAATAAAGAGGTAATATGCAAATTGGCCATCACTCCAACACACAAGATGGCTACCCCCATGTGGTCAAAGATGGCCACCACAAGATTGCCAGCAGGGGATGGCAGTTGTGGGTGATCAGGCCAGCAGAGAAGGGCAGTTGGGAGGGACCAGGCCTGCGAGGGAGGTCAGTTGGGGGTGATCAGGCCTGCAGGGGAGGGCACTTAGGGGGGATCCAGGCTGACAAGGGAGGGAAGTTAGGGGTGACTGGGCCGGCAGAGGAGGGCAGTAGGGGGGGACCCAGACCTGCAAGGGAGGGCAGTTGGGGGGACCAGGTCTGCAGGGGAGGGCAGTTGGGGGCGACCAAGCCAGCAGGGGAGGGCAGTTGGAGGTGACCAGGCCGACAAGGGAGGGCAGTTAGGGGTGACTGGGCCAGCAGGGGAGGGCAGTTAGGGTTGACCAGACCAGCAGGGGAGGGCAGTTAGGGGAAATTGGGCTGGCAGGGGAGCAGTTAAGCATTGATCAGGCTGGCAGGGGAGTGGTTAGGGGGGATCAGGCTGGAAGGCAGAAGCGGTTAGGGGCAATCAGGCAAGCAGGCAGGTGAGTGGTTGTGAGCCAGCAGTCCTGGATTGTGGGAGGAATGTCCAACTGCTCATTTAGGCCTGATCGGGCCTAAACGGGCTGTGGAACATACCTCAAGGGATCCTAGATTGGAGAGGGTGCAGGCTGGGCTGGAGGACACACCCCTCCCCCATGCATGAATTTCGTGCACTGGGCCTCTAATATTCAATAAGTATAAATACCCGGAATAATAATGATAACAAAAGAGACTATGAGGTGACCATAGGCAGCAAGTTTAGTGTGACTTGGTAGTCAAAGTGGTCAGTGTGGGCTACATGCTACATAACACAAGAGGAGAGGGAACAGTGTGGCCCTTCCCATCGACCCAGGGACACTGTATCTGGGAGAGTGTGCTCCACTCCAGAGTCGTCACACCACTAAGATGAGGTCATCGGATTGCACCACTAAAATAACTTAAAAATCAGGTTTCGGTAGAGAGGCAGGGCTAGAAGCAAGGCATTGGCCAAATGGGGCAGAAGATTTAGTTCAATAACCTCAAGCATCTCTTAATTTACTAAATTGGTTTGTCCCTAAACATGAGTGAGAGAAGGGTTGTTGTTGTTTTTCTTCTTCTGAAACAAAACAGAAGATTGTCCTGGTTTTTCCTCTCCTAAACAGTTGATGTAGAGATCCAATAGATCAGAAGTCAATTCCTAAAATTCTCTTGGCACTTTCAGATGGCAGAATTGCCGAGAGCGGCTTTGTCTTTCAGAGGAGAGAAATTATTAAAGTGTGGATAAAGGAAATGGCATTGGAGTGAATATTGAAGAATGCAAGAAAATGAAAGTTGAGGGCCTTTCTGACAGATAGTATGAGAAATGGCAAGATGTATTTTGGCCTGGCCAGAAGGCTGATCTGGCTGTCCCTAAGGAATATTTATTAGTCAGACTATTTAGTTGCAAGAAACAGAAATTCACCCAAATGTAAGTGAGTGGGGATTTATTCTGAGAACTTGAGTACTTTATGAAACCCAAGGGCAGACTGATCAGCTAAGCCTCATATTTGTGTAGAACTAAGGGCAGGTATGCCTTCAATAATTAAGGCATCTACTATCCACCTTTTTCTGTCTTTCTGGGCCTCTAGTTTTTGCTATTTTCTGGATTTTGGTTCTATTTATAAGTTTTTCTCTTTAGAGTGCTTCTTTTACCCAGCTCTCAGCATTGTAGGTTCCAAACAGCTGTGGTGAAATGATAGCCACACACTCTGGTATATTAAACAACCAACTGAGCTGTTGAGTCCCAAATGTAAATCCCTTGGACAGAGGATGTGATTGGTCTAACTGGTCAGTTGTCTACCCCTAGATTAGTCATCTGTGGGCAAATGGGTGGGGCCACAGGGCTACTCAGGAATATCTGACAAAGTAAATTCTTCCAAGACCTTTTACAGAAGGAGGTGGAAAATAATGGACAAAATACAGGTTAAAAAAAATTGGTAACTTTTTCATTGAGGGCTTTAAATGCTGGGTGGAAGGGCTTTTATTTTTATACGGTAAATAATTTAATCCATTTATTTAAGCCCACAATTTAAGCAATTTAAGCAAAAGAGAGCTGAACAAAGGATTGCTATTATAAGATTACTCTAGCAGCAGGAGAAATTGAAGAGTGCAATAATGTAAGACTCAAAGCCCAGAATAAAGATGGCAATAACCTTCACTTGGCATAATAAGATTTTAAGCTGGATGACCACAGTGAGAATTAAAAAAAAAAAAAAAAAAAAAAAACGAAAAGAAGGATTTGAGAGAATCCTGATAGAATTTGTAACTCCCCAGTTGTAGGAATCAAGGTAATGTATATGAGTCTATGTTGAGAACTGAAAAAAAATTATAAATGTACCCATAAATGTGTCCAAAAATAAAGAATGAGAAGCATGATGATTATATTTTGACACTAGACATGCATGTGGAAGAAATCCACGTGATAAAATCTGACAAACTATTGGAAAAGCAGGTCTCAAGCTGAGGACTACAGGCTAAATATAAGGATGAAGAACAATCCTCCTGGACTTAATCGTTGTGAAAGGAAAGGGGGAGGGCTTCCTGTAACAACAGTGACTGAGAACACAGGAGTGTAACATTGTTTTCACCTATTTATAAAATAGTTATAACAAAGAGACTCGTTCTTCTTTCTATTCCAAAAGAGTATGGAATATCTTTCCTGGCCTGATCGTAAGAATTCAGTAAAAATCAGTCTTGCTGGCCTTGAAGTGAGTCCTCTCCCCGACACAAAAGAAGATGAATGGGCATGACCTCACATAGCCGCTTTTCCTGGTCCGTTGCTAAATTTTTGATTGAGCAATTTCCCTATTGCCAGATGATTATGCATGGCAGACTGATTCAGAGGCCATTGTCTGTTTTGAAATGAACCCCTAGAGTGCACTAATGGGATTTTATGCCGTTAATGCTGAACTGAGTGGGATGAGAAATCACTTTTCTGATCTGTCTGTTCCTTGGTCTCAGGGCTCACTGAAAGTACAAGCGACGATGGAAAGAAAAAGAATTCACTGAGATCCTGGCCCTTCCACCATCCTCCTAAGCCCCAGCAGTCAATTAGGATGACCTCCCCTCCCCCAACCTTTCATCTTTACTGGTTTACTTCAAGACATCCAGTCATCAGTTCCAACCTGTCAGGGTGGATAAGTCATCTGTTATCCCCTCTATAGCCCACCTCATCCAGAATAAAAAGCCTCGTGCTGTGAGGACATTTTAAACCAGGGACAATCACCTTTGTAGATCAGGCCCTATACCCAATTACTTTCCCAAGTCTTTCCTTTGCTGTTTTTCCTTCTCTGGTCCTAACTCCTTGAGAAATCTAGTGGTTTTGTGTCCTGTGGGCAAGGAGGGAAGATGGGTTGAGCCACAACTGAGCTGTTTATGCTTCTTTTGCCTTAACTACCAGGTAAATCCCCCCCCGCCCCCTCCCTCCCTCACACACACACACACACACACACACACACACACACACACACACACACACACATTTTATTCAACAAGAACAAAACCCAGAGAGATTGAAGCTCAAAGCTGGGTCTGGATGCCCCTCCTTCCCTGCAGGAGAGCTTTTCAGTTATTAATTTCCAACTCAGACTAAAACCTGTTGTTCCTTCTTTTCTTGCAAAGAGCCAGTTTGCTTTCAAAGTGTCCACATTAACCAAATTCCTTTGCAACTAAACAATCCCATTGTTCAGCAAGTTTCTTACAAATTGGTTTTATCTCACCTTCCCTCCTGCTGTGGGAGAGGGCAGCGGGGAGAGAAATGAGGAGGTGGGTCTGAAATGAAGATAAGTAACTTGTTGGGATCAGAGAAGAGAAGGGAACTTCAATGCCAGAGGGGTCAGAACTGTGAGAGCTTCTGAAAGGAACAGCAAAGAGATTTGGGGCAGTGCTAGGACCTGAAAAATCAAGGGTGAATAGAGCAAATCTCTATTCCTGTTATTAGTAGACCTCCTGCCCCACTCACACAAGAGCCTTCTCTTCTCCTCAGTTCTCAGTTCCTGCCTCTAAACAAACTGGGTGAGCATTCACTTCACCCTTTCTCCCAGGTCTTAGAGGAGGTGAGGGTGTAGGGCAAGCATGTCAAACTCAAAGACTAACACGGGCCAAATAAACAAGGTTTAAGTTTATGTGAGCTGCAAAAAAAAAAAAAAAAAAAAAAAAACACAGACAAAAACAAACCCAAAAGCTTCAATTTTCATAGAAATGTAGATTTATTTCAATAGAGACATGCTGTATACAAAGGACTGAAATAAATGAGTAATCGTTAACATAAAATAATAGAAAATTTTCATAAAAATTAATATTTTTTCTTGAACATTAACTTACCAGACACTGAATAACTGCACAAATTAATAACCGTAACACAAATAAACCTATTTTTCTTGTTCTCCGAAAGTGAAATCTTTCCTGTCGCGCACACCAAACAAGTCAGTACAAGACTAATGACATGGCAATGGGCTGCTAAAATATTCACTGCTAGTATTAGTGGGGAGAAATGGTACGCCTGTGTGTAAGGCACATAAGGGAAATGAATGCAACATGATTATAGTAATCAGTCATTAGTGAACATTGTAGTTCGTTATTAATAATTATGTATTACAGGATATTGTAAAAATTAAGTTACAAAATTTTTATTAAAACATTTCTTACATACCATTATGTTGGCTGGGCAGCAAAAATATTTGTGTGGGCCGCATGCGGTCCATGAGGCGCGAGTTAAGGGACATCACTTTAGATGTAATATGGCTCCAGCAGCAAAGATGTCTGGGAAATTTTGGATTCTCTGTTTAACTCTCCTGAGCCTTGGGCTTGACTAACTACCCAGACAACCAGTAATGCTGCCCAAAGATTAAGGTCATGCCCCCAGGAAGGAGGTTAATGAGTGTGGTAACTCCCTGACATTACCTGTTAATTTAGGAATGCATTGTTTTTTCTGGTGGACTATGTGACTATCCACTATATGGTTTTATTATTATCTACTAGAGGTCCCGGTGCACGAAATTCATGCACGGGGGGAGAGGTGTCCCTCAGCCTGGCCTGCACCCTCTCCAATCTGGGACCCCTTGAAGGATGTCCAACTGCCGGTTTACAGGGATCGGGCCTCAACCGGCAGTTGGACATCCCTCTTGCAATCTGGGGCTGCTGGCTCCTAATTGCTCACTTGCCTGCCTGCCTGCCTGCCTGATTGCCCCTAACCACTCTGCCTGCCAGCCTGCTCACCCTCACCTTCCCTCCCCACTAGCCTGCTCACTCCAAACTGCCCCCCTCGCTATTCTGATCACCTCCAACTGATCCCCACTGATGTCCTGCTCACCCCCAACTGACCCCCTTGCTGGTCTGCTTACCCCCAATGTCCCCACCCCCCACCAGCCTGATCATTCACAACTGCTGTCCCATCCTAGCCTGATCACCCACAACTGTCCTCCACTCTTGGCCTCTAACCACCTCTACCTCAGCCCCGCCACCATAGCTTTGTCCAGAAGAACATCCAGAAGGTCTCCTGGAAGGTCTCTCAGTCTAATTAGCATATCACCCTTTTATCAGTATAGATAGAGACCTGGTGCATGGGTGGGGGCCACATGGTTTGCCCTGAAGGGTGTCCCGGATCATGGTGGGGGTTCTCTTGGGGCGTGGGGTGGCCTGAGTGAGGGGCTGAGGGCCATTTTCAGGCTGGTCAAACCCCCCAGTAGGGACCCTATGGGGGTGTGGTCAGCCTGGGTGAGGAGCTGAGGGCTATTTTCAAGCTGGCCACACCCCCCGGTGATCCAGGCTCCCAGCCCCTCCTTTTTTTTTTTTTTTTTTTTAGCACCTCCTTGAGCGGAGGCCAGGGCTGGCTGGAAACAGGTATCTGGGATTTATTTATCTTCTATAATTGAAACTTTGTAGCCTTGAGCAGAGGCTAAGGCAGGCCAGGGCGAGTGGGAAGCTTGGCTTCCTCCATTGCCAGGGCAACCCAAGTCTCTTGCTCATTCCAGCTCCATGGCCATCACCATCTTTGTGGGTTAATTTGCATACTTGCTCCTGATTGGCTTGTGGGTGTGGCTGGTGGACATAGTGGAGGTACGGTCAATTTGCATGTTTCTCTTTTATTACTGTAGATACTAATAAAAGGGTAATATGCTAATTAGACCAAACATCTTCCAGATGTCCTTCCGGACAAAGCCACAGTGGTGGGGGCTGAGGCAGAGGCAGTTAGGGGTGATCAGGCCGGCAGGGGAGGGCAGTTAGGGGTGATCAGGCTGGCAGGGGAGGGCAGCTAGAGGCAATCAGGCAGGGAGGCAGGCGAGTGGTTAGGAGCTAGCAGTCCCGGATTGCAAGAGGGATGTCCCCCAAGGGGTCCTGGATTGGAGAGTGTGCAGGCTGGGCTAAGCGACTCCCCCCCACTCTGTGCACAAATTTTATGCACTGGGCCTCTAGTCCACCTATATAAAGGAATCCAGTCCAGGAAGGGGTGTGGATTTTTCCAGGCTGGCCACCACTGGGAGAAGCTGCTTTGCTCTTTTATGTAATTTTCTCCTATTAAAGCTCTGTTGAATTTGAATAAACCAATGTGTCAGTTCTTGGGAATGGATCCTGAATTTAGACTTTGGGGCTTTCCCCCAGCAGAGCGGCTTGTAGCTAACCTCTACAAAGAGTTTAATTTGACCCTAGAAACAAGAGATGTAAACATTGTTATTACCAATTCACAGATAAGAAAACTAAAGCTAAAAGAAAGCAACTTGGCCACAGTCACAGAAATGTGAAAGAAGTTTAAAAATCCAAGCATTGTGTGACTCACCCTTTCTACTATGCTATGATTTCAAGGTTTTGAAATTAACAAAATGTTATATGTAAAAGTTGGAAAGCTGCATATTGTATATAGTTAAATACTTTTAACCACATATCTATAACAAATGTTAATTTATGGAGAGCTTTAATTATAGAATGTATAGATGTAGTTTTCTGAATTTTATAAAATAATAGCACTAATTAAGCACTCAATATTACTAATATTAAAACAACTATATTATAGGTAAAAAGTTGGTTGATAAATTGAGATGAGAATTAGAAATAAAAATTATCTCCCTCCTTTATATGTTTTACCATAGCCAGAGCATATGGTAAAACAGAGGTATTATATTTTGTGCCTATGGGAAATTGAATTTAGGAATATGCACTGCCATGGAGGGCAAATGAAAACTGGACTCAGAAATAATAGCCTCATAAAACATAAAACTAAGTCTGTGTGCTAAGCACCACCTGGAAGTGGAAGTTTCCACCTCAGTGGATTAAGGCCCTGCAGCCACGCCCGGGGGCTTTCTCCTGTCTTCACCAGGAAAGTGCATCTTCCTGCCTGCTTTTCTCTTCCTCTGGATCACTGCTCCTGTGACTTGGCTGTCGGATGGCCCTGTATCTGTGGTAGACAGACAATAGAAACAAGTGCCATGCCCCTGTAGAAAAATCTGTGGGAGACATATGAATACCTGGTAATTGAGATGATTCAGATGGTTTTGTGGCAGCATGGCACAATCTGTGAACACTTTGATAAACATTTCACTTCTGGAGAGTGTGTAGGCGCTCGGATGAAAATTTTTATGCTATGAATAAATATGTGAGTGTTGTGGCCTCCGCTTCTACCCAACTCAACTACCTCTCCATCATGCTATGAGAAAGGACGGGGGAAATTTGTAGGTGTGTGTGTGTGTGTGTGTGTGTGTGTGTGTGTGTAGGTATGCATGTGTGTGTGTGTGTGTGTGTGTGTGTGTGTGTGTATATATATATATATATATATATATATATATATATATCGTTACACCTAGAAAAAAATAAAGGAAAAAGAAAAGACTTTTATATTCTAAAATAGACAGAGGCTTTAAAATAAATCTTTCAAATAATGAGTTCTGGACTTGACCTACAAGCAGGGCAGGCTAACCCACTGGACATCTCTGTAGATTGAAATACTCTGCTTTTTCTGATAAATGTCGGAGGGCAGGTAATTCATTTCAGAAAACTAGGTTGAAACTTTAGTCATCCCATAAAACACCTGTCACCAGCACCATCCCCTCAAATGCTCTACATTGAATCATACTGACCCTAAACCTCAGAAAGGATGACATCTACGTATATAGCAGGCAGTTTAAGCAATAAGACTGTAGCTCAAGAGAGATTGCTAACTTCAAGATACAGTTTTTGAACTCATTGGCATACAGGAAGTAGGTGAAGCAAGAGGAGGAGGAGATTGCCTAGGGAGGATGTGCAGGCTGGGAAGAGATGAGAATTGAGGACAAAATCTAGAGACATTAGCATTAAGGAACAGATGAAGGAAAAGAAGCTTTAAAGAAGACTGAAAATAATTTTCAGAGATGGAAATCAGGAGAAGCCAAGAAGAGAGGGTTTTTAAGAGAGTGTACTGTGTAGAGATCAAGGATATTTTTTATCCTTCTGAATAATTAATAAAGAGAGAAAGTATCTTAGTGAAAGTGCCAAGGAAGGTACTAATATTTTTTGAATGCCCACTGTGTACCAGGCACTGAGCTAACCATTTTGCATATGTGCTGGAACATGAAAATGTTCCTTGAACTTGGGTTTTTCTTGATAAATATTCAAGATTTAATACATTTTTAAATATGTGAAGCTTTAAGTACATTTTCTGAGGAATAATGAATTCTAATTTTGACACTGCCAGAAGCTTGCACAATGACCTGGAACAAATCACTATCTATCTGGGATTTTGTTTTCTTATCCATAAAATAAAATAGAGGGTTTGGTAATATCTCTAAGTTTCTACATTCACTGATTCTAGTAAATGCCATTACATTGCTACATATAGCAATATGGCCTAGTGGTTAATAAGTCCATCAGCCAAAGATCCAGTCTTGACTCCACTGCATTTATCTGCTTATTTGTTGAGAACCATATGGAGATATTTGAACTTTTCTGTGCTTTAGTTTCTTCATGAATAAACTACAGTTAATAATAATAGCTCCTATTTTCCAAAGCCATTATAAGAATTAAATAAGCTAATGCTTAGAAAGACCTTAGCATAGACCCTAGAACACAGTAGTACTCTGATGGAGGCTAAGCCCAGTGGGTCATAATAAATGGGAGAAGTCCTCGAAGGTTAAATGGACTCTTTCAGCAGGGATGAAAATCTGCATATTGTTAACTGCTGCTGGAACAGCCAAAAGCAATTCCCCTAACCTGGTAATCCTTTACTGTTTACCAAACCTTACCTTTGATATGTATATCTGCTTTGCTAAAGGGCAAAATGTGTTAATAAAAAGGATATGGGTCCAGAGATTCAGAGAGCCCATTTCACTGAAAAGTGGAGCCTCCCCTGTCTCCCCCATGCCTCCCAAATTTATATTTCTTGTCTAATCTCTCAATTCAGTTATGCTCAGTCCTTCTCCAGATTCCTGGACCCTAGCTGTGGAAAAGACTGCAGCAGTACTCAACAATTGTTTTGTATTTGTTGGTGGCTATATTATCATAATGATCTCAGATAAGATAATTATGAGCATTGACATCTTTAAATTCCTATTACACAATCAGGACTCAGCAGGAAAGAACCAGTCCAGTAAAAGAGCTGTTTCAGACTGTGCTTGATGGAGTAATTAAAATCATAATTTTAAAAGCATAGGTAACAGCCAATGAATTGGCAAAAGTTTTAACAATCAACTTTTATGCTATGTTCTTTCTCCTCTTATCCTTTTTTTTATGTTGAGAAATTAATCTCAAGGAATAAGGAGAGGGAGGGAGTGCATCACACCAACACACTGCATTAGTGATAGTGCTAACAATTTAATCAAGGTATCTATTCATGATGATGTTTATAAAGTTTGACCATTGTCAACCTAGATTAAAATCACTCAAGGCCAATGCAGGATCACTCTTTGTTTAATCAAACTAAGATTTGTCATCCAATGTATGCTCCAGTCAGTTATTGACAGTAAGTTTCATATTAAGCACCTGTACTTTGAAAAAAATTCTCCTAGATAAGAACATATTTTTAATATATATTATTTATATTTATATATATTCAGCTACCAAATCATCCAAACTTGTGGATGAATTTGATGCTAGTAATTTAAGAAGGATAGGGCCAGATTTTGGTCCCATGGTTCCTTCCATTCTAAATCTATCCTATATAATAAAAGGCTAATATGCAAATTGTCCCCTCAGGAGTTCAATCAGGAGACTAGGAGTTTGATAGCTTGCTATGATGTGTGCTGACCACCAGGGGGCAGCACAGAGCATATGGCAGGTGACCAGGGGTGGCAGCGGGTTGCTGCAGGAGCAAGGGAAGGAGGAGGCTGGGAGGCAAGGAGGTGGGGAACTTGATTGGCCCTGATTGCAGGCCAGGCCTAGGGACCCTACCCATGCACAAATTTTGTGCACTGAGCCTCTAGTATTAGTATATAGACAGGCTGCTGATAAATTATGTCAACTGAGCTACAAGGCTTCCTGAAGAGTAGGTAATTTGGATCATCACAATGATCACACCACAAACACCTGTTGTTTGATTTATTTTTATTTTTTCCCCTTCATTTTACTGGAAATGGTGCTGCACAGAAAAATTTAGAGCTGTGGTTCTCAAACTTGACTGCACATTAGAACCAGCTGGGGGTGTTTTAAAAATCCCAATGTCCAAGCCATACCATATACCAATTAAAGTAGATTTCCTGGGGATTGGACTCAAGCTCAATAGTTCCTAAGGCTCCCCAGTTGATTCCAATGTACAGTCAAGCTTTAGATTTAGAACCAGGGCCTTGGAACCTTGCCATCCAACCTTGCCAAAATCTGATTCATGAATTTTTATGTTAAAGGTATGTGATTGTCAAATATTGCAAAGTTTTTCCTTCCTAATATAATGAAAAGGTACAGTATTTTTTAATTTGAAGGTCTATGTTCTACAACCCTAGCTAGCTAGAGATGAGTTTATTCAGTGTGGTGTGTGCTTTGGCTTAAATCATTGGCTCTTATTGATAATTAAGAATAAATAAGAGGAACTTGTGAAACATGCAAATTCCAGGTCCCTTTACCCATAATTTCTGATTTAAGCCTGATAAAAAGTCCCAAATATGTGCATTTTATAATGTCCCAGCCCAGTTGTGGTGTTGGGACATTATAAAGTTACAGAAATCTGGGCTTCACCCCTGGGTCCAGAGAATAGAGGTAAAGTTTAATATATCAGTAAGCTCTTGCTTCATAACAAATCCTCCCAAAACTTAGTGGCTTGAAATAATTTTATTGTTGCTCAGAAGTCTTTGGGTGCTTCTGGTCTCAACTGGCTTTAATCAGTCATCTGTGGTCATCTGGGTATTGGCTTTGCTGAAGTTGGCTGGATTCCCTCACATGTTGGGGGCTGGCTGGCTGTTGGCAGTCTGTTGCTTGGTTTAGGACAGCCTTGGTTCTTCCCATGTTTCTCCTACATCCCTCTAGCAGGCTAGCTCAGGCTTATTCATGGCAAAGGAAGTAGAGCAATAGAGAAAGCAAAAGCCTACAAAACACATCATCTCCTCTGCCACATTCTATTGGTCAAAGCAAGTAAAATTTCAGTCCAGATTGGGAAATGGATTCCACCTCTTAAGGGGAGAGGCTCCAAAGTCATATTACAAAGGTTATGGACACAAGAAGAGGTCAAAAACTGCAGCCATTTTTGCAATAGACTGACCACACCCATGCATCTATTTCTTTAACATTTTAACATGTTTTATTTCCTGTACTTGTCAGGGTAATTGATGCAGTATGTATTATTAGCTACATTTTAATACTGCAGATATCCCAGAGAATGATAAAACAGTTGCAAATGATGAGTAGGGACAGACTTCACGTACAATTTCCAGATATGTATTTTAACTTACATGAGCAACAGAAGATGAAGTCATTATCAGTTTGGCAGTGTGCGTGTATTAAAGAGTAAATGTGCTGATTTTGTGAGATGGATATATTTTATGAAAGAAGATGGCACCCCAATTCTGATTTACTTTATCTTATTCTGACGCAGTGGGGCATATGCCACTGATGCCTAATGCTTCTGTTCAGCTCCATCTCAGGCCTTCAAGATGGGAAACTGAAGGATTATATTCATTTGACCTTTGGGGAGAAATTGCTTGGTGATCTAGTAATTGAGGTTGCAAGGATGACTATCAAACCTTTAACCCTGATGGAATGACTGTGTAATATCATTTTGTGATTTAAAGCCTCTGTAAGAAAAGTTAACTTTTGTAAAGGGGAAAAAAATACATAGCAATGAGAAACAGGAACTCTGCTTTGGGCCCTGCACCAGCCCCATTTAACCTGCTGTGTCATTTCTCATCTTGCTTTTCTTATCTCTGTAGTTAAAGCTGGAGTCCTTCCCCTCCTTACGGAACTAAGGGGGAAAGCTCTATTTTTATATGGCCAGGCAGATGTGCCTTTTCAGCATATCAAAGTAAGTGAGCCAAATAGTTTCTCAGATAAAATCAGAGCTCATTTTAGACCTAATGCCACGTTTTGCTTTTCTACCTGAGGAGGTGTGTTATAGGAGAATGGTTTAAAATAATTTAATGCTGTTTCGTACTTATTTGACATCTCTTACACAATTAATTCTGTAGTGATTCAACTTTGGTTTCTTATTGGGGAGTGAATTTACTTTGTTTCTGACTTCACTGAGATATCAACAGAGCACTGTATATTTGGGGGGCTTGGGTCAGAGGTCATAGGTGGTAGGCCTGATCCCAGGCTTTATTTCCTACCAGACTGAGAGATCCTCAGGACAGTACAGCACATACCTTCTTCATCTTGCAGCTTAGTTTGGTGCCTGACAGTGAGAAGTATCATAGGATTGTGGATCAAACATTAGGATCTGAAAACAGACTTCCTACACAAGATACATCTGAGTATATGGGGTAAATGTTAGGAGATATGTCTTTTGTAGTATGGAAATGGACTTTCTGAGTTTGACTTCTGTTTGTGCCATGTGCTGAGTGACCTTGGGCAAGTTACATAACTGTTCTGTGCCTTTGTGTTCTCACCAGTAAATGGGAATAAAAATAATGTCTACTTCTTAATATTGTGAAGATTAAGTATGGCAAATATATAAAATAGTTACATCAGGGCCTAGAACATAATTAATACTTAATAAATTAGTTCTCATTGCTTAATAAATATATGTTCAGTAATATAATATATGATATTATATTATATTAATATCATATAATCTGACTATAGATTATGTTAAGTGGAAGAATTCCTAAGGGAAAGGAGGACAATTTTTAGAACTTAAAGAAACAGAATTAATAAATAATCTATTTATTAACAATCTATTTTCCTAGACACTGTTTTGCTATCTTGCCTGTTTATTGTATTTATCTAGCTTTTCCTTTGAGCACATATATGCAGTTCCATAGTTCCTTCCCATAGTCATTCCTCCATTTAACATGATTTATAGTCTGATTACATAATCATATATAATAAAGAGGGAATATGCAAATTTACCATCACACCATCACACAAGATGGCCACCCCCATGTGGTCACAAGATGGCTGGCAGGAGAGGGCAGTTGGGGGCGATCGGGCTGGCAGGGGAGCAGTTAGGCTTCTATCAGGCTGGCAGGGGAGTGGTTAGGGGGGATCAGGCTGGCAGGCAGAAGCTGTTAGGGGCAATCAGGCAGGCAGGCAGGTGAGTGGTTAGGAGACAGCAGTCTTGGATTATGAGAGGGAGGTCCGACTACTGATTTAGGCCCGATCCCACAGGGCCTAAACCAGCACTCAGACCTCCCCCAATGGGGTCCCAGATTAGAGAGGGTGCAGGCTGGGCTGAGGGACACCCCCACTGCATGCATTTCATGCACCAGGTCTCTAGTATATATATAAGCTTATAATGAACAATTATTATGGTTTTTATTTAATTTATGCTCTTAATTTATTTTGACCTATTCATTTAATTGGGATTACGCATAGATCCCCCAAGCTTAAAATGAGAGTACCCATATTTTGCCTGGAAAACATTTTTGTTGTTTATTTTTAAAAATTATATTAAGTGTATGAAGTCTCAAACTACCATTAGCAAGAGAGGCTAAAAAAGGAAGAAGGCTTGGACTTTGGAATTAGAGTAGGGTTCAAATCTCAGCTCTTCTAAGAGAAGCTTAAAGTTATCTGATTTCCCTGAGACTCAGTCTCCTCTCTAAAAGATGGTTGTACTTACTGGACAAGATTGTTATGGTGCCTGGCACACAATAGGCACTCTGTGAAGGATAGCTGTTAAAAGAGCTAAACTTGGCTCTAGAAATGGTTTAATTGTGGAAACATAGAGAGTAGTTGTTAAATGAAGGCACACAATACACACACAATATATATATTGTGTGTGTATTGTGTGCCTTCATTTAACACAGATATATATATATACCGTATTTTCTGGCATATAAGATGACTTTTTAACCCAGCAAAATCTTCTCAAAAGTCAGGGGTCATCTTATACGCAGGGTGTCATCTTATAGGGCTGGTATATCCCAAACTCTATATTTTAACTGGAAAAGTTGGGGGTCATCTTATACGCTCAGTCGTCTTATACTCCGGAAATATATACACACTAGAGGCCTGGTGCACGAAATTTGTGCACGGGGGGGGAGGGTGTCCCTCAGCCCAGCCTGCACCCTCTCCAATCTGGGACCCCTTGAGGGATGTCCGACTGCCCGTTTAGGCCCAGTGGGATCAGGCCTAAACGGGCAGTCGGACATCCCTCTCACAATCCAGGACTGCTGGCTCTCAACCACTTGCCTGCCTCTGCCTGATTGCCCCTAACCACTTCTGCCTGCCAGCCTGATCACCCCCTAACCACTCCCCTGCCAGCCTGATCGATGCCTAACTGCTCCCTGGCTGGCCCGATTGTCCCTAACTGCCCTCCCCTGCCAGTCTGGTTGCCCCTAACTGTCCTCCCCTTCAGACCTGATCGCCCCCCAACTGCCCTCCCCTGCTGGCCCCATAACCCCTAACTGCCCTCCTCTGCTGGCCTGGTCACCCCTAACTAGCCACAACTGCCCTCCCCTGAAGGCTATCTTGTGGTGGCCATCTTGTGTCCACATGGGGGCAGCCATCTTGTGTCTTGGAGTGATGGTCAATTTGCATATTACTCTTTTATTAGATAGGAGATATATATATACTGGTAGCCCATCACACAATATTGTGCACAATAGGCTGCCTGCTGCTTCCGCGGGAGTTGGCGGGAACCACGGCGTGCCACCAGGAGCCGCGCTGCTTCCACGGGAGGCAGGAGGGACCTGCGTTCATTCTGCAGGAGGAGGGAGGGAGCCATGCCAATTCCTCAAGAGGCAGGCCCGCATCTCCTCTCTGGGCCTGTGCTCGGCCTCGGAAGCTGCGGGCCAGCCCCCCTGTCTATCTGTGTCCGCTCCGGCTCTGGGGGGCCAGCCCACGTCGGGTGCAGCAACAAAGCAAGCATTCCACCAAGCCGCTCACGTTGCCTGCTCTCAGTGGCCGCCCCCTGGGACTGAGGGACTCTGGCGGGGCTGAGACAACTGGGCACCGCCATTTTGTGGTTATGGGTGCCACCATCTTTGTGATGGAGTGACAATTAATTTGCATATTACCCTTTTATTAGATAGGATATATATATATTTTTTATTTTTTTTTTCTCCCCCTGGTTTACTCCAGTAAACCAGGATGAAAATCATGGAGGAGCCCTGCTATACTACTATGTGATTGTACATTACTCTTCTGATTGAGAGGGGCCAGTGAATGATAGCAGAGAAAGAAGGTGGGTGAGTGGGTCTGAAAGTGGAGAAGAGGCCCAATCACAGCAATGTGAAGATGCTCTTTGAGAAGTGTGAGGTCATTTCATGCTTTATTTTATTTGCTGATCCTCCACCAAGCCTTCCATGAAGGGCAATGTCTCATTATTCTTTTGAGCCTTTGGTAGACTCTTATCTATGGGAGAGGGCAGACATAGAGAGAGAAGTGGCATGGCCAAACCCCTTTCCCAAGAATGTGACATTTCTACTCTCCCTCCCTTTTAGATCTGGGGAAGGCTGGCTGGCTCCCCAGGGGGATGAGCACTTTCTTTCCCCTCCTGGAGCTGGGAGAGAGCACCTGTCACACACCAACACATCTCTTCCTGCATAGCTTCCTCTCCTTCAGTTCCTCCAAGGCTCTCCCTTAATGGAGGAGAAGGTGAGCATAAAAGGAACTGCTAAAGGCCCATAAATATTTCAAATGGAAAAGCCAAGGGACTCCATTAAACCCTGTATAGTCTTCTGTAAATGGAGAAAGAGGCTGAATAATGAAATGCTCAGAGATACTAAAGTGATATCAGAGCCAACCAAGCAGATATAAAATAAAATGCTTCTCACCAAGACAAAATCCCCATTTCCACTGTAGCCTGCAATCTCGGCCAATTCTTTGTAGACATCCGACATCCTTGTGCCTATCACTACAAAAAGGCAGAGGAGACCACATAACCCAATGGTTAAGAACAAGCCTTTCTAGTCCAAGAATCCTGGTTGGAATCTGGTTTCTCAGATTGACCATGGAAGGGAAGATTTTTGTCTTTTTTTAACGTTTCCACTTTAATATGCTAAATGAGCCAACTTAATGTGGGAAGAAATGAGAAAAGTATAAGTATAGAATATTAATATATATTTATAGGATTCTGGATTTATGCTCTGATGATTCTCTTAACTACTCAACCTGGTCACACCAATCAGAGTATGTTCTTTTCTTTCCTCAGGGGTCAGCATTATAAATGTTATCACTAGCAAGATATCTGGCTATCCTTTCTTTTACTTATGATAAAGTATCAAATTAGGATGAAGCAATTAGAATAATCGGGAAATTTTGTCAGTGACACATAATTCAATTTACTATTACTTTGTATAACTTGAAAATGCTCTCAGGTAAGGAAGATTTTGCTGGCATGATTCCAAAGGCATGGAAGGAGGTGCCATTTTGATGGTAGCATTATATTTACTGAAGTTTTCTGAGCAATTTCATTTTAAGTGAATATAAAATAATTATAATAAACCTAAAAGATGGTCTCTAAATTAGATCGGAAGGTTCTCCAGTATGAGACTGGGGCAAGAACAGTAACAATTCTGAATCAACATAGAAAATGAGAGAACAAATGGTCCTTTCTAATACATTTAAAGAAGGTTTATGGAGTAACTGATGACCAGGGTCTTCCTGATAGGACAGTGACAATCTGGAAAGTGGACAACTTGGAAATTGGCAGGGACATCTATAATAATAAAAGAAATATGCTAATTAGACTGGATATCCTTCCAGATGACCTTCCGGACAAAGCCTGGGTCCCTGGTGCCAGAGGGAAGCCGGTGCCAGCAGCTGGGGGAAGGAAGGCCTACTCTTGCACAAATTTCATGCATCAGGCTTCTAGTATTATATATTTCCTGAATTCCTAAAATGTGGATTTTTTATATGTTAATGTTTCTAAACTGAGATTTATCATCAACAATGTATATACCTAATGTGATAATGGTCCCTTTATATAAATTATTTTTTTCAAAAATAGGCTTTTATTTAGAACTATTTTATTGGTTAACATCTTTTGGCCAGTGTTTAATTGGGTCATTTTTTCTTCTTACTATTGAGTTGTAAGAGTTCTTTGATATATTCTGGATATAATTACTTATTAAATTATATATGTGCATTCAAAATATATTAAAGAATCCTTATAACTGAATAGTAAGAGCATATATCTGCATGTAATATGTAACATATTTTCTACCAATCTGTAGCTTGTCTATTTATAATGTCCTTAAAAGATCAGAAGCTTATGAACAAGGAGGTCATAGTTCAATTCCTGGTCAAGGCATATGCCTGGTTGCAGGCTCAATCCCCAGTGTGGGGCATGCAGAAGCCAGCTGATCAATGATTCTCTCTCATCATTGATGTTTCTAGCTCCTTCTCCATTCCTCTCAGAAATAAATAAAGATATATTTTTAAAACTTACACCCTCTTAAAAAAAGATCAGAAGTTTTAGATTTTAATGACATCCATTTCATCAATTTTTTATAAAGTATGTTTTTGTGTTCTATATAAGAAATTTTTCCTATATCAAGATTATAAAGATTTTCTTCTATATTTTTTAGAAGTTTTATAGTTTTAGCTTTTACATTTAAATCTATGATCTAGTTTGAGTTAATTTGGTATATGATTTGATGTAAGAGTTGAGATTTATTTTATTCCATACAGATATCCATTGTTCTCATGTTTTTATTGAAACAACTATCTTATCCCCATTGATTACCTTGGCTCTTTATAAAAAATCAATTGAGCATATAACTGTGGTCTATTTCCAAACTCTCTATTTTGTTCCTTTGACATATGGCAATGCCATATTGTCTTGATTACTGTAGCTATATAGTAAACTTTAAAATCAGGTAGCAAAACATGTTGCCTTGTGGTCTTCTGAATTTTCAAATAAATTTCAAATTCAGCTTGTCAATTTTTCCTAAAAAAAAATCTGGCTGGGGCATTTGCCAGCTGGCGTCCAGACCGACAATCAGACTAACCCTCTCTCTGGTTTGGGGTGAAAATGCTTCTAGAAAGCCCTCGCACTCAGTTGTTGTTCATGAACTTGTCAGTGTCTTTGGCGGATTTTGACCTTTAACTCCGGAATTCAGTGGTTCCCAAATGCTAGCAGAGAGGGAGGGGGTGCGACGGAGACTGGATGGTGGGCCCACCCAGCCTCCAAAATTTGCTCTTGGGAGGAGGAGCCAAGATGGCGGCGGAGGTGAACGGCTGATCTGTTGCCTCTCATGGCAGTTTCAGAAATACAACTAAAAGATGGACTGGTGAGCGCGGCGACTCCTGCTCGCGTCTCCCCAGGCCGGGCAGCTGCTCCTCTCAGTCAGCACCTCAGCCCAGGCCA
This sequence comes from Eptesicus fuscus, assembly GCF_027574615.1. Taxonomy (NCBI): domain Eukaryota; kingdom Metazoa; phylum Chordata; class Mammalia; order Chiroptera; family Vespertilionidae; genus Eptesicus; species Eptesicus fuscus. The sequence continues at coordinate 63,929,365 of NC_072475.1, forward strand.
TAAGCTTGTGGGCGGCCGCGGCAGCTGCTGTGGCGGCGGCCACGGACTCGGCGCAGTGGCTCTCGGTGAAGGAAGAGACCATCTTTCTGCAGGAGGGGCCCATCCGAGTCACCGACCTGGCCGAGCTGCCCAGTGAAATCCTCGGGGCCCCGGAGGCCGCCGACACCGACTTGGAGGATTTTAGGATTTCCTGTCTTACATTCAAGTCCTTTAGCCATTTTGAGAGAGGAGAACCAAGAAGGTGGCAAAGTTAAACAAATGAACTGCGCCGCGCACAGCAATTTCAAAAATACAACTGGAGGACAGAGTATCTGCCACCCAGAACCACAGGAGAGCTGGCTGAATGGTGGATTTACAGCTAAGAGGGAAGAGGAAAGAGCGAACTCAGAGGGGATAAGGTGCGGAGGCACGTGGGTCGGGCTGGTGGCGGGGGAAGGGTCGTGTGGCTTTTTTTCCAAACCTAGGGGAGATTAGCTCCCCATCACCCTGAAATCCAGCTTCTGGGGACTCGCGGGAGACCCAGACGCCTGCTGGGAGAGGCTGGACTCTTGGCCTTTGTGTCCGAGAGTGGGAGTAACTTCCTTGCAGAGGTGCGCCCAGCAATCAGTGTTTGCTGCGCTGGAGTGCGGAACGAGGGGGCTTAGAAACGTGGAAAGCAGAAAAAACAGACTTGCAGCCATTGCGGTTCGCCACGCCATGGCCTGGTGGCGCTCTGAGACCCGCCCCACCCTGGGACCTGCCCCGCACGTTTTACAGACCTGCCCCACACGTTTTGCAGGCCCACCTGGGCTCCAAGCAGTGGCTTTTGCATGTGGGTGGCCTGCCCTGTGGCAGCTTGACCAGATAAACTGCGGTTCTAGTCGGACTGCTCCAGGGCCGCTCAGACAGGAGGAGGAAACTGCAGTTTTTGCTGTAATTCTTGCTGAGTGGCCTCAGGCAGTAGCTGACCTACACTCCATTGGAGACCCAGAAACGAGGGCATCTAGTGGTCGGTGTGATATGACACCAGATTTCAACCACTCGCATAAGGGACACATTCAAGAGGCAGATTCAGTGAGCGCCAAAGCCTTGCTGCACCAAGACCCGGCCCATAAACGTGTCTATGCACAGCAACTCTTCCTTTATAGACACAAAGGGTCTTCATGGCCAATTGGCCTGGAGGACAATTCCACCCAGTGACACCAACAACAATCAAGACTTAACTATACAAAGGAGGACCAAGATGGAGGCATAGGGCAGAAGCCTGATTGTTGCCTACCACAACAATTTTGAGACTACGACGGGAGAGCAGAGCAGACACCATCCAGAACCACCGGAGGGCTGGCTGAGCAGATGCTCTACAACTAGAATAAAAGAGAGGGGTACGCGGGATGATGCTGATGCCGGTGACCCAAAGACCACACTTTAAGAACTACAGCTCAGGTGACACAATGGTGGCCTGGAACGTGCTCAGCGCAGTTTCCCCGGCGGTCTCCGGCTGAGGGGATGGCTCCACTCGCTGCCGAGCACGGACAGACGAGCCCCTGGGAGACATGGGGTGGGAGACTCCACGCTTGCTGACCTCCGAGTCCTTCAAGAATCTCAACGCCCCAGAAGCGGCCAGGTGCACACGCTCGGCGACCGGCCACCGCTGCAGACCCAAGGGCCGACGCAGCAACACCGGACCAGCCCGCCGCTGCACACCGGGCACACCGGAGCTTCGCCGAGCCCGCCGCCCAACAAGTTCTGCGCCAGCCGCCCTGGAGCTCTGAGAAAATGGCCAAAGGAATTGCTGAGAGGGAATTGACCAACAGGAATTGGGATCAAGAAGACGAAACCCTGATGGGTCCCGGGTCCAGGTGAGGCCGCGCGCCCCTGGGTCCGGGTGAGGCTGGGAACTGGGTCAGGGTGAGGCTGGGTCCCGAGTCCGGGCGAGGCCACATGTCCCTGGATCCGGGTAAGGCCGCACGCTCCTGGGTCCGGGTGAGGCTGGGTCCAGGGTCTGGGTGGGGCCGCCCCCGTGGGTCCGGGTGAGGCTATTCGCCCCTAGGTCCGGGTGAGGCCGGATCCCGGGTCCGGGTGAGGCCGTGTGCCCCTGGATCTGGGTGAGGCTGGGTCCCGGGTCCAGGTGAAGCCGCGTGTCCCTGGGTCTGGGAGAGGCCATGTGCTCCTGGGTCCAGGTGAGGCCGTGCGCCCCTGGGTCCGGGTGAAGCTGGATCCCGGGCCCGGGTGAGGCCGTGTGCCCCTGGATCTGGGTGAGGCTGGGTCCCATGCCCAGGTGAGGCCACGTGCCCCTGGGTCTGGGAGAGGCCACGCGCCCCTGGGTCCGGGTGAGGCCACACGCCCCTGGGTCCGGGTGAAGCTGGATCCCGGGTCTGGGTGAGGCTGTGTGCCCCTGGATCCGGGTGAGGCTGGGTCCCGGGTCCGGGTGAGGCAGCGCACACCTGGGTCCAGGTGAGGCCATGCGTCCCCTGGGTCCGGGTGAGGCCACGTGCCCCTGAGTCCGGGTGAAGCTGTGCCCCTGGGTCAGGCCGAGACCAAACCAGAGGGAGTCAGACCTGCATTACCACCATTTGTCCACCATCCAGAGCTGAGGGGTCAGTGCCAACATGTACACATAAGGAACTGGTGGACATTGATATTGGGTCTCAAAAGAACTGTTGGTCCAGAAAGAAACTCACTACAGACTGACTCATTTGCCTGTCAGCATAACTATTATTGCTCGTCTCACATTCAGTTCTTATAAGGATATCTCTAGTGACACATGATCTCGCTCATCTAGGGGAAATGAACAACATAGACTGATGAACAAGAACAGAACCAGAAACAAGGAGGCATCGATCGGACTATCGGGCCTCAGAGAGTGGATAGGGGAGGGTGGGGGGAGGGGGGAGAGATCAACCAAAGGACTTGTGTGCATGCATATGAGCCTAACCAATGGTTAAGTTCAACAGGGGGTTGGGGCATCCTTGGGGAGGGGTGTGGGATGGGAATGGGGGGATGAGGACAAATATGTGACACCTTAATCAATAAAGAAATTTTAAAAAAATAAGATAGCTGATAAAGCAAATATAGCAAAATGTTAAGAATTGAAGAATCTATGTGTTAAGTACATGGGTGTTCACTATAGTTCTTTCAACTTTTCTGTATGTTTACAAATTTTTATAATAAATATTGTGGGAAAAATAAAAAATAAAAAAAAATCAATAAAATAAAAAGTAAAAAAAGAGTTGATCTTAAAAGTTCTCATCACAAGAAAGATGTGTAACTAGGTGAGGTGATGGATATTAAATGGACTTGTGGTGGTGATGATTTTGTAATATATACAAATATTGAATCATTATGTTGTGTACCTGAAACTAATATGTTATATGTATTATATCCAATTTTAAAAAAAATTTACATACTGTAACACAGTGATTACAAGGATAGTCTCAATGCCAAACTGCCAGGATTCAAATCCCAACTCAACATATTATCAGCTAGCAAATCACTTAATTTCTCGGTTCCTCAGGGTCCTTTTCTGTACAATCCTACATTATAATAGAGAAACATGCAAATTGACCGCACCTCCGCTATGCCCATGATTGGGCCTGCGAGAGGCTGGGGGCGGGACTCCGGGTGGCCTATCTGGCCGTTGAGAAAACCAAGATGGCGGCGCCAAATCCTCTTAGTTCCGGGGGTCCTGGGGAGCGATCGCGACCCGGGGGGGCGTGGCCGGGCACGGCCAGCAGCCTCCCGGGGGTCCTGGGGAGCGATCGCGACCGGGGGGGCGTGGCCGGGCACGGCCAGCAGCCTCCCGGGGGTCCTGGGGAGCCATCGCGACGGGGGGCGTGGCCGGGCACGGCCAGCAGCCTCCCGGGGTCCTGGGGAGCGATCGTGACCGGGGGGCGTGGCCGGGCACGGCCAGCAGCCTCCCGGGGGTCCTGGGGAGTGATCGCGACCGGGGGGCGTGGCCGGGCACGGCCAGCAGCCTCCCGGGGGTCCTGGGGAGTGATCGCGACCGGGGGGCGTGGCCGGGCACGGCCAGCAGCCTCCCGGGGGTCCCCGGCGGGATCGCGACCCGGGGGGCGTGGCTGGGCACGGCCAGCAGCCTCCCGGGGGTCCCAGGTGGGATCCCGACCGGGCGGGGCGTGGCCGGGCACGGCCAGCAGCCTCCCGGGGGTCCCCGGGCACGGCCAGCAGCCTCCGGGGGTCCTGAGGAGCAATCGCGACCCCGGGGGGCGTGGCCGGGAACGGCCAGTAGCCTCCCGGGGGTCCTGGGGAGCGATCGCGACCCGGGGGGGCGTGGCCGGGCACGGCCAGCAGCCTCCCGGGGGTCCCAGGGCACGGCCAGCAGCCTCCGGGGGTCCTGAGGAGCGATCGCGACCGGATGCGTGGCCGGGCACGGCCAGCAGCCTCCCGGGGGTCCTGGGGAGCGATCGCGACGGGGGGGCGTGGCCGGGCACGGCCAGCAGCCTCCCGGGGGTCCTGGGGAGCGATCGCGACGGGGGGGCGTGGCCGGGCACGGCCAGCAGCCTCCCGGGGGTCCCGGCGGGATCGCGACCCAGGGGGGCGTGGCCGGGCACGGCCAGCAGCCTCCCGGGGGTCCCGGGCAGATCAGGGACCCGGGGGGCGTGGCCGGGCCCAGCCAGCTGCTCCAGGGCCGGGGTTCCCGGGCGATTGCCACCCTGGCCTAAATGGCTGGTGCTGAGAGGGATCAATGGGGCCAGTGGAAGGAGCAGGTGGTAGTTGACCACCGAGGCCATCTGCAGCAGCCGGATGCAGAGCTGGGGTCCACGTTCTCCAGGTTGGCCTCCGTGGGGCCCGTGTGGCACCCATAGTAGCCGAGTGGGCATGCTGGCATAGTAGCCCCAGCATGAGGCCAGCTTCCCAAGCCAGGCTGCGGAGGGAGGGAGGGCCGCTGGGCTGGGAGCACTCCCCCACCCCAGTGGACAGGGCACAGAGAGCGAGCAGCAGAGAGCTACTAGCGGTGGTGGGTGTGGTGGCCTGGCTTCCAAGAGGCTGGCTTTAGCTGCTGTGGCCTGCGCTGAGGTGGCTGGTGGTGGGGGCAACTGCGTGGGCGCATCCGAGGCTGGGGCACTGGGAGACGTGGGACTGCAGCCCAGAAAGCGAGGCTCTGGAGGACCTGGTCACCGACCCCCGGCATTGAAGCCGCCTCCTACAAGATGTATCCTAGCCTAGGTGTGTGGGAAGCAGGTTCAGGAACCTCTCCCTTTGCGGCGCCAGAGCCCAGGCCTGCCAGCACCCCAGAGGAGACCCCTACCAGGATTGGGGTCATGGCCAGCCTTCAAACTGTGGCGGCCCCTAGCCCAAGGAGGCCTCCTGGCCAAGGACGCCTGAGTCTGTTCTTGACCTAGGGCCGGGCTCTCCCCGCAAGGGACTCAGAAGCCGCCAGAGTCTAACTGCCAGTCTCTGGGAGTGCATCCACTGTCCACCAAAAAGTAGGGCCATCAAACCATTCAGTCTCAGTGCAGGCACAGGTCCGTGGCTGACGGGGTGGAGGCCAGACCAAAAACAAAACAGCAGAAACACCCTGCCCACCTGGGCAGGTACTGCTGTAGTCCACGTGGCCTGGCAGTGTAGAAAGCGCTACCTTCTCCCAGGTCCTGTGCTGGCACCGCCGCCTCGCTCACCCTCAAGCCCCCCTGAGTCCTGACAGCAAAGTGTGTGGGGCATTCTGCAGGAGTTGTGCCGTTCTGGGTGCTTTTGCCCAAAGACACACTTTGGGATGAATTCAGAGCCACATCTCATTTCCCATGAGACTGGAAGAACCATGTAAAAGGATTTTGACAAAAGCTTTCCACATCTCTGTTTATTCTTTTGAATCCATAAAACGACCTTAAAAAAAGCATCCGGGCCACCTAAGAAAGAATGCACTTTCTGGCCAGAGCACGCAGGATTCTTTTGCCCAACAGGTTAAAGGGAGCAGAGCTGGCACAGTGGGAATGGCCCTGGTGCCCTATGAGGAGACCGGGGGAATGGGGTTGTCGAAATTCCATAAGCCTCTTGCCACCTTCTCTTTTGCAAACCATACCATCCAGATCCACCAGGACTGGAGGCAACTGGGAATCACAGCCGTGATTTGGGACATGGTGAGCAAATCTTGAGGGGCCTCTGAAAACATTTGCAATTGATTATAAGACTGGTCTTTATTTAAAAAGAAATAAAAGAACAGCTTTGTTGAGATATAACCCATATACTGTACATGTCACCTAAAGTGTACAATGAACTGGTTTTTTAAAGTAAATTCAGAGTGGTACAACCATCACCATGCTCAATTTTTAAATATCTTCATGACCCATCCCCTCCAAAAAAAACTTCTACCCATTGGAATCACTTTCCTGATCATCTTCCCCAAAATAGATTGCACTTTAAAGGTGGGTAAAGGAAAGTTGAGGGAAGTTAAAACACTGCACAAAGGATATTGTAAGATGACAAAGCCCAAAGTGAAGATCATGTGTTTTCTTTAAAAAATATATATTTTTAAAATTTTAGAAAGGGAGAGGGAGAGAGAGAGATAGAAACATCAATGATAAGAATCACTGATCAGCCGAAACCGGTTTGGCTCAGTGGATAGAGCGTCGGTCTGCGAACTGGAAGGTCCCAGGTTCGATTCCGGTTAAGGGCATGTACATTGGTTCCTGCACATATCCCGGTGGGGGGTGTGCAGGAAGCAGCTGGTTGATGTTTCTCTCTCATCAATGTTTCTAGCTCTCTATCCCTCTCCCTTCCTCTCTGTGAAAAATCAATAAAATATATTAAAAAAGAATCACTGATCAGCTGCCGCCCACAGGCCCCCTACTGGGGATTGAGCCCGAAACCCAGTGCCCCTGATCAGAATCAAACCTGGACTCTTCAGTCCACAGGCCGATGCTCTCTCCATTAAGCCAAACTGACCAGGGCCATGTGTTTTCTTCAAGTTCTGCGTGGTTGTAATGGTCCCCAAATCTATACTAATAAAAGGGTAATATGCTAATTAGAGTGGTTGTCTTCCGGACATCTTTCCAGACAAAGCCGCAGTGGCTACAAAGGCCAAGGCTCAGGCAGCCATAACCAGCTGCAGTGGCAGCAGCATTGGGGTTATGGGGGTGGTGCCTCCAGAGGGAGGCCAGACTGGGGGCCAAGGCACAGGCAGTTTGGGGTGATCAGGCTGATAGGGGAGGGCAAGGTAGGGGCAATCAGGCTGGCAGGAGATCAAGGTAGGGGCAAGCAGGCAGGCAGACAGTGGGGTTAGGGACAATCAGGCAGGCAGGCAGATGAGTGGTTAGGAGCCAGCGGTTCCGGATTGTGAGAGGGATGTCCTACTGCTGGAAGTTGGACATCCCCTGAGGGGTCCCAGATTGAAGAGGGTGCAGATTGGGCTGAGGGGCACACCCCCCCACCCCCCCCAGTGCACGAATTTCGTGCACCGGGCCTCTAGTAAGAATAATAATAGTGATCTATCTCAAGAGGGTGTTGTGAGGAATGATTGAATTAATACAAAGTGCTTACAATGGTGTATAGCATTATGGTGACTATAATTGTTGTTATCCTAAGATTTTATAATTCTGTAACTGTAATTTGAATATTTTTCTGATTTTCAATTTGTGATGCTTATTGCTAGAGTAGGAAAAGAGCAGTTTATGTTTGTTATATGTTATACTTTTTACTAGGTTTTTTTTACTAGAGTTTTTTACTATAGTCTTTTGAATTTTCTGATAGTACAATCATATCATCAAAAAAATAGTTATAATTTTTCAGGTGATCATAACAATTTATTTTCTTGTCACTGAATTTTGTAAAACTTCCAAGATATGTTAAATAATAATGATGATAGGCAAAATAAAAATAATTTATTTAAAAAAAAATCTGGCTGGGATTTTGATCATTAATAATCATAATTGAAAGGCAACTTAAAAGCACAAGATGCCTCTACATACACATTAAAATGGCTAAAATTATAAAGACTGACAATATCAGGTATCGGTGAGGGAGGCTTTTCAGCAAGTGGAACTCTGCTACTAATTAAAATGAGATATAGTATAACCACTTTAAAACGCAGTTAGTGATCTTCTTCAAAAATTAAATATTCACTCACTACATAATCCAGCAATTTTACTCTCAGTTATTTACCCAAGAGAAATAAAAACATGTTAACACAAAAACTTGTACATAAATGTTAATAGCAATTTAATTCACAATAACCTTAAACTGGAAACAACCCAAATATCTAATAGCAGTGAGTGAATAAGCAAATTATAGTATATCTAAACAATAGAATCATATTCAGCAATAGAAACGCATGAGCCACTGGTACATTAAACAACATAAGTCCCCAAAATAAGCTGCTTGAAAGAAACCACACACAAAAAGGTATCCTATATAATAAAAGCCTAGGTGGCATCACACCCTGGTGCAATGTCATCACAAGATGGCCACCACAAGATGGCCACTACAAGATGGCCGCCCTCACATCATCACAAGATGCCACCACAAGATGGCTATCACAAGATGGCCAGCAGGGGAAGGCAGTTGGGGGCAATCAGGCTGGCAGGGGAGCAGTTAGACGTCAATCAGGCTGGCAGGGGAGTGATTAGGGGCAATCAGGCAGGCAGGCAGGCGAATGGTTAGGAGCCAGCAGTCCTGGATTGTGAGAGGGATGTCCCAGATTGGAGAGGGTGCAGGCCAAGCTGAGGGCTTCCCCCATGTACAAATTTCATGCACCGGGCCTCTAGTGTGTATATATATATATATATATATATATATATATATATATATATATATCCCTAAGCAACCAATCGATTGTTTGCCATTTGACCTGTCAACTGTTTCGTCGCTATGATGCGCACTGACCACCGGGGGGCATATGCTTAATGCAGGAGCTGCTCCCTGGTGGTCAGTGTACTCCCACAGTGGAAGTGCTACTCAGCTGACCTATGGGCGCCAGACACTGGGCTCACGGCTGGTGAGCGCAGCTGTGGTAGTGCGAGCATCTCCTGCCTCTGGGGCAGCTTTACTGAGCAGTGGCAGCAGGTGCATCAGGGCTGGGATAAGTGGGAGTGGCGTGGCATCTGGTCTGAGGTTGGGCTCCTCCCTGGCTGCCTGCAACTTTGTGCACTACTATATCCCTCAGGGGATGTTGCACTACTGGTTTCAACCGATACCCACAGTGGGGGGATCAGGCCAAAACCAGCAGTCTGACATCCCCCAAGGGGACCCAAATTGCAAGAGGACACAAGCCAGGCTGAGGGACCCTGCTGGTGCATGAATCTGTGCACCAGGCCTCTAGTATATCATATGGTCTGTTTATATGAAAATCTGGAAAAGACAATTAAAATATATAGTGATTGCAAGAGAACCAATGATTGCTGGGGAGTCAGGGTAGGTTTGGAAATGCACTGGGAAAAAGCAAAAAAAAAAACACAACTTTTTGGGGAAATGGAACTATTCCATATCTTGGTTATGATGAGGGTTACACGGGTGTATAGATTTGACAAAGCTTATTGAACAGTACTGTTAAAAATATATGCACTTAATTATCCTATATAATAAAGAGGGAATATGCGAATTGACCATCACTTCACCACAAAGATGGCAGCGCCCACAGAGGAGGTGGGGGTTTCTGTAACACAAGATGGCTGTGCCCACAGAGGAGATGGGGTTTCCGTGACATAAGATGGCTGCACCCACAGTGGAGGCTGAGTTCCCATAATGAGCCTTAATAAGCAATCAACAGGAACCTGAGGCTGTGCACCCCCACAATGGGGCTTGACAGGGGACCTCAGGCCATGCTCCCCCACCCTTGCACCAGGCCAGGGGACCTCAGGCTGCACCCCCCACCTGGCAGGGCTTGACGGGGGACCTCAGGCCATGCCCCTCACTTGGAAGGGCTTGATGGGGGACCTCAGACCACGCCCCCCATCCTGGTGCCAGGCTGGGGGACCTCAGGCTGTGCCCCCTGCCCAGTGAAGCTTGATGGGATACTTCAGGCCATGCCCCATGCTCTAGCACCAGGCCAGGGGACCTAAAGCCATGCCCCCCTGCCCCAACACTAGGCCGGGGCACCTGAGGCCGCACCCCTCATCTGGCGGGGCTTGATGGGGGACCTGAGGCTGCACCCCTCTCCCGGTGCTGGGCCAGGGGACCTGAGGCTGCACCCCATGCTCGGCGAGGCTTGATGGGGGACCTCAGGCCACACACCACACCTGGCAGGGTTTGACAAGGGATCTCAGGCCTCATCCCCCACCTAGTAGGGCTTGACGGGCGACCTCAAGGCATGTCCCCCCTTCCTGGCCAGGGCTGGGGGACCTCAGGCCATGCCTCCCATCCCAGCACTGGGCCAGGGGATGTGAGGCTTCGACCCCCGTTCAGCAGGGCTTGACAAGGGTGGCACCAGCTGGGTCTCGATCCAGCCCAAATGGGGGGGGGGGGGTGGCTGGGTTTGGGTCTTGTGGGATTTTGAGGTGCACATGGGTGGGCAGGGACTTGACTCTGGGTCCTGTGGTGCACCCCAGACCCTGACAGGAGGAAGATTTTCATATACAATTTACTAGTTTTTTTTTCATCTCTGACACTTCTATTATAGAGAAAGGGCAAATAGCAATATTAAAATATTTCCTCTAATTAATCCCCTTTAGGGTGCATGAATTTTGTGCACCAGGCCACTAGTCCTATATAATAAAGAGCTAATATGCAAATGGTCGTCATGCCATCACACCCTTGTGCTGGGGCCAGGGGACCTGAGGTCTGGCCAGGGGACCTGAGGCCATGCCCCCCCACCCAGCAGGGCTTGAAGGGGGACCTGAGCCCAAGCCCCCCACACGGCAGGGCTTGACAGGGAACCTCAGGCTGTGCCCCCCCCTCCCGCCCAGCAGAGCTTGCCAAGGGACCTGAAAGTGCGTCCCCTGCCCAGTGGGGTTTGAGGGGGTGGGGCCAGTTGGGTCTGGGACTCATGCAATTTTGAGGTGTGTGCAGGTGGGCAGGGACTTGACTCTGGGTCCTGTGGCATGCCCCAGACTCTGACAGGAGGGAGATTTTCATATGCATTTTACTAATTTTCTTTCATCTCTGACACTTCTATTATAGAGAAAAGGCAAGTAGCGATATTAAAATATTTCCTCTAATTAATTCCTTTTTAATGTGCACAAATTTCATGCACCAGGCCACTAGTTATCCTATATAATAAAAACCTAGTATTCAAGTCAACCAAACGGCAGAATGACTGGTTCCTATAATGCGCACTGACCACCAGGGGGCAGACGGTCAACGCTGCAGCTGTCCCCCTGGTGGTCAGTGCACTCCCACAGAGGGAGCGCCACTCAACCAGAAGCCAGGCTCCCAGCTGGCGAGACTACGAGAGGGATCCCAGACTGTGAGAGGGATGTCTGCCTGCTGAGTTAGGCCCGATCTACAGGCCAGGCTAAGGCCTCTCCCCAGTGCACAAATTTCATGTACTGGGCCTCTAGTATATCAACAAAGTAGATTTTATATTTAATATAATTGACCCTTATTTCTTTCAGGCTAGACCTTGGGTGTTGGCTAATCATGTCTATTTTACATGACACCCTGGCAAAATTTCTACCTCCTAATTCCTTTGGAAAATATCCAGGATAGACACATGTGACAACTGATTCTTTGGGTGTTACAGCTATTTAGGTGAGGCTCCAGTGTTTTTATTTTTATTTTGTTTCAATTTTTTTTTAAATCTCATTTTCTACTTCTTATCAAAATACTTTTATCTCATTTCGACTTCTTATCAAAACACACACACTCACACATATTAAATTCATATACATAAGTATATATTGTTTTCTTACTCTAGGCCAGTGGTCGGCAAACTCATTAGTCAACAGAGCCAAATATCAACAGTACAATTGAAATTTCTTTTGAGAGCCAAATTTTTTAAACTTAAACTTCTTCTAACGCCACTTAATCAAAATAGACTCGTTCAGGCCGTGGTATTTTGTGGAAGAGCCACACTCAAGGGGCCAAAGAGCCACATATGGCTCGTGAGCCGCAGTTTGCTGACCACGGCTCTAGGTAACAAAGCTATTCTAATTTTTATTTAAATAAACATCCACTCTATTGTAGTATAACAGTAATATACTCAGAGTAAATATTTTTAAATATTTGTTCAACATGGTTTGTTAATAGGAATGGATTTGTGTTCATTAAGATGTATAATTACTTTCATACCATATGCTGTTCTGTTGTAAAATAAGGTTCAATTTTTGAAGGAATCACCTAAAAATTTTAAGATTAAATCATATCCACTGTCTTGTTCATCTAAGCATAAGATGTGTTTTATGACTTCTACTCAGAGCTTGGGATGGGGGCAATGTCATTGGCATCATTGAACCTCACTTCCAACCTCAGCTATATATCATCATGCTTTCCTTCTCTGTAGACAAAATGGTATTATCTCTAATCATTTTCACTTCGTGCATTAAATCTTGAAAATATCTGATCAACTTGTGGGGCAAAATGATATCCTATCTAATAAAAGAGCAATATACAAATTGACCATCACTCCAACACACAAGATGGCCACCCCCATGTGGTCAAAGATGGCTGCCCCCATGTGGACATATAATGGCCACCACAAGATGGCCATCAGGGGAGGGCTGTTGTGGGTGTTCAGGCCATCAGGGGAGGGCAGTTGGGAGGGACCAGGCCAGCAAGGGAAGGCAGTTAGGGCAACCAGGCTGGCAAGGAAGGGAAGTTAGGGGTGACCAGGCCAGCAGGGGAGGGCAGTTGGTGGCAATCAGGCTGGCAAGGAAGGGCAGTTAGGGGTGACCAGGCCAGCAGGGGAGGGCAGTTGGGGGTGACCAGGCCTGCAGGGGAGGACACCTGGGGGTGACCAGGCCAGCAGGGGAGGGCAGTTAGGGGCAATCGGGCAGGCAAGGGAGCAGTTAGGTATCAATCAGGCTGGAAGGGGAGTGGTTAGGGCAGTGGTTGGCAAACCGTGGCTCGTAAACCACATGCGGCTCTTTGGCCCCTTGAGTGTGGCTCTTCCACAAAATACTACGTGCGGGCATGCAGGTACAGTGTGATTGAAACTTCGTGGCACCTGCGCATAAGTCTGTTTTTGGCCTGGGTGAGTCTATTTTGAAGCAGTGGCATTAGAACCCTCAAGGGGCCAAAGAGCTGCATGTGGCTCGCAAGCCGCGGTTTGCCGACCACTCAGATAGAGGGTGATCAAGCTGGAAAACAGAAGCAGTTAGGAAGCAATCGAGCAGGCAGGTAGGCAAGCAGTTGGGAGCCAGCAGTCCTGGATTGTGAGAGGAATGTCTGACCGCCCACTTAGGCCCGCTGGGATCGGGCCTAAATGGGCGGTCAGACATCCCTCAAGGGGTCCCAGATTGGAGAGGGTGCAGGCTGGGCTGAGGAACACAGCCTCCGTGCACAAATTTCATGCACCGGGCCTCTAGTGTTATATATATACTAGAGGCCTGGTGTACGAAATTCGTGCATGGGGGGGGGGGTGTCCCTCAGCCCCGCCTGCACCCTCTCCAACCTGGGACCCCTCGAAGGATGTCCTATTGCTGGTTTATAGGGATCGAGCTTTAACCAGTAGTCAGACATCCCTCTCGCAATTCAGGACTGCTGGCTCCTAACCACTCACCTGCCTGCCTGCCTGCCTGATTGCCCCTAACCACTCTGCCTGCTGGCCTGCTCACCCCCAACTGCCTTCCCCGCCAGCCTGATCTCCCCCAACTCCCCCTTGTGCCAGTGTGCTCACCCCCAACTGCCCCCCCTGCTGGCCTGTTCACTCCAAACTGCCCCCCTTCGCTGTCCTGATCACCTCCAACTGACCCCCACTGACGGGGTGAGGGACTGAGTGCTGTTTTCTGGCTGGCCACACCCCCTTCAGGGTGGGGGTCCCCACTGGGGTGCCTGGCCAGCCTGGGTGAGGAGCTGATGGCTGTTTGCAGGCTGGCCAAGCCCCCCAGCGGGGAAACTCACCCCATGGGAGTGTGGCCAGCCTGGGTGAGGAGCTGAGGGCTGTTTTCAGGCTGGCCATGCCCTCCCTTTTTTATTTTCTTTCTTTTTTTATAGCGCTTCCTTGAGCGGAGGCCAGGGCTGGCTGGAAGCAGGTATCTGGGATTTATTTATCTTCTACAAGTGAAACTTTGTAGCCTTGAGCAGAGGCCAGGGCCAGCCAGGGCGGTCGGGAAGCTTGGCTTCCTCCATTGCCGGGAGTAACCCAAGCCTCCTGCTTGCTCCAGCTCCGTGGCTGCTGCCATCTTGGTTGGGCTAATTTGCATACTCGCTCCTGATTGGCCATGCGTGTAGTGGAGTGATGGTTAATTTTCATATTTCTCTTTTATTAATGTAGATTGGACAACAAATCACCATGCTTATCACAGATACTCTAAAAATGTCCAGGGTCCAGGAAACCAAGACCAACTGGGTGAAACCATCACCCAAGAGGTTATTTATGTGTAGGGGTTACCAGGTCTGGGTTGCATGGAGGAGCTAAAATGTCAGGAATCTTTTAAGTTGTACATGGCCAAACTACAATTTAAATAAGCTTATGCAAAAAAGAAAATGGTTATTAACACACATAATTAAAAAGTCCAAGAACAGTACTTGCTTCAGGAATTGTAGAACTAGAAGACCAAATAATGTTATCAGGATTCTGTCTCTTTCCATTTCTTGGGCAGGCTCTCTCCACTTGGTAAGAAAACAGTCGTTATCTGTGGAAGACTTGCAATCACTTGTCTAGAAATCATACTAGGAAGAAAATTTTATCCTGCCTGCTTTGATAGAAAATCCCAGGGGAAGACCTGGCTTTAGTACATGCCCATGCTTAAACCAATCACTACATCCAGAAGATGTGATGGTCTGATTGGCCAGGTCTGGTTCTTATATACATTCTATGTTGAACATGAGAGGAAAAGATTCTGAGTCAGCTCCATTTAAACTTAATGGCATAGGTTCAACATAGAAAAGAGGTTGTCTGTTACTAGAGAAATGTAAGAAGATGCTGAGTGTGCAAGAACAATGGATGTCTATTGCTAGGTAATGTTACAGAACAGTGACTCATGGATAAATACTATAGTAGAAGGAACCAGTTTTTAAAATGAGTGCTATATTCAAGGAACAATTAAAAGACTTAAAGTACAATTTGAGTGGTAATTTTGAGAGAAATTATTTTGCCATTTTGAGATCATGCTCAATAGTAGGCAGTATCTTAAGAGCTAGAGACAGAAGCAAAACAGGGAAAGTTCTTGCCTTTATGAAGCTTATATTCTAGTGATAGAAGACATGCAAATAAAATAATTGAGTTAAATTATTTTAAATAGGGACAAGTTTTATCTCTACTTGAAGTACTTTCACAAGAAAGGGTGATAGAAAATATGGAGTGAGCTGGTCATGGGAGGCTTTGATGAGAAGATGACATTAATCAAAGAACTGAAAGATCCATGTGCATACCTGGAAGGAGAGCATTTCAAGCAGAGAGAACCAGGAAACCAAAGGTGGCAATAAAGTCCACTCGGGCAAAGTCAGGACTGGGGCAAGCAGGGACTATGAGGAGGCCAAGTGGCTGGAATCTTTCAGCTGCCATTTAGTGGTTGACTCAAAACTTGTCAGACTCATGTGGACAATTGGTCTCCCAAGTTTACAATCAGGTATGTCTAAGTTCTCAGGAAAATACTTCTCCTTGTTGAATGAGTTGTAACTGATGCTGCTGTGGGAAGTGTGCAAAGCCAAAGGAATGGAAAAGGAGGTAGATACTGACAGGCAAGAATTAAAGTCCATTCATTCATTCTCTCATTCATCCATTCATGCATTCATTTATTTAATATCTGTTATATTCAGACACCAAGGAAACAGAGTACAAAACGAAGCAGGACAAAAATCCCATGCTTAAGCACTTTATTGTCTAGTAGGAGTTGTCTGCACAGACAGGGTGGGCTACATCCAGGGGAGGAAGGCAGGAGTCATAGGTTTAGGCTGGAAAGTGAGAAAGTTGGTAAGGGCGGCACTGCAGGGCACTGTTGATGACCTCCCATGCTGAGGCAAAGGCTGCCTTTCCCTCCCCAGGTGGAGGGGATGCTTAGAGCCCTCAATGACTCTTGCAGTTGTAGAACCTGGGACACAGGTGTTGCTCCTCCACATCTCCAAAGGCTTAATGAACACTCCAGGGTCTCCAGGTTCTTCCCTTATTCTATTTACTAAAGGAAGAAAGGGAAAGGACTATGTAGAGAAACAAAGAAAGACAGAAAAGTTCCTCCTTTGGTATCTATGCTGAATCTCTTTTCCCAACATGGTGGAAGAGAAATTTAAGCAGTATAATTCTTCTTCCCATGCTTTAAAAACATTTCCAAGTGAGAGCGATAAATTCTTTTTACTCAGTGTATAAAATGAAATATCCATCTTCTTAAATACCGTGTAAACATAACTTTGCATTTAGGATGAGTTAATAAATGAGCACTCAATTCTCACAACATTTAGTAATAATTACAGTCTATAAGAGGCCCTAGTTAATAAGCTTTGTCATAAACATGAGTTGATGTTTTATTTTTTTAACTAGAGGCCTAGTACATGAAATTAGTGCACTCTGGGGGGGAGGGTCCCTCAGACCGGCCTGCACCCTCTCGCAGTCCAGGAGCCCTCGGGGGATGTCCGACTGCCATGGAGCAGGGAGAGGCTCCCGCCACTGCCAATGCGCTCACCAGTTGTGAACCCGGCTTCTGGCTGAGCGGTGCTCCCCCCTGTGGGAGCACACTGACCACCAGGGGGCAGCTCCTGCATTGAGCGTCTGTCCCCTGATGGTCAGTGCGTGTCATAGTGACCGGTCATTCTGCGGTTAGTTGGATTTGCATATTAGCCTTTTGTTATATAGGATATATTTTTATTAATTTCAGAGAGAAAGGGGAAGGGAGAGAGATAGAAACATCAATGATGAGGGAATCATTGATCAATTGCCTCCTGCACACCCCACATTGGATCAAGCCCTAAACCCGGGCATGTGCCCTGACCTGGAATTAAACTGTGACCTCTTGGTCATAGGTCAATGCTCAACCACTGAGCCATGCTGCGGGCATGAACACGAGTTATCAAGTGATGCAAATCTAGTTTTATAAGTGTAATCTTCACAAACACTGCAGTGGGGGATGGTGAAACCCCACCAGGCATTGCAAACTGATGATTTGGTTTGGCAGGACCAGTGGTATTCTTGTTTGTTTTTTAATTTATTTTCAGAGTGTTTAGGTAGGTCATGAATTCTTTAGCTCACCATAAACCTGACCATCTTGGAACCAGACCATCTATATATATAAAAGCCTAAGCAATTCGACCAGTAGCTATGATGTGCACTGACCACCAGGGGGCAGATGCTCCAACCAATAGGTAAGCTTGCTGCTGGGGTCCAGCCGATTGAGACTGGGTGAGATGGGCCAGACATGCCCTGGAGCCCTCCTGCAGTTCCTCCCTGGCCCTGATCATGCACCGGTGGGGTCCTTCAGCCTGGCCTGTGCCCTCTCACAATCCAGGACCCCTTGGGGAATGTTGGAGAGCAGGTTTCAGCCTGATCCCTGCAGGCCAGGCCAAGGGACCCCACCGGTGCACGAATCTAGTGTTTTCTATATGCAGCTATTTCATGGTCTATACCTTCTTTAGAAAGCAAGGAAACTTCTTAAAGTAATTGTATTAGCTTTCTAGGAATATAAGACATTTAATTCCCCAGTCCTCATGGACCAACCTATGCTCAAGCCTCACAGTTCCTGGATAATCACTAAGACCTCCTATAACCATTAAAAAATTGTCTAGAAAACAAGGACCCTAGCATTCCCTTTGGGAGTCTCAGGGAAAAAGTAGAGTGTGGCATTAGTCTCAAGGGCAAAATTGAAGATCACATCAAAACAATAGTAATCAAGGTAATATTTCAATGCAATATTTTAAAAATCAAAATTAATACAAAAATATCTAGGATAAACAAAATATGAAAATGTCAATTAAAGACAGGTTGCTGATTGCTTGTTTCACCACCCTGCATTATTGCACAATGGTATCTGTCCTTTCCAATCAACCCTCAGTTCCCTGGCCTAGCAAGGCAATGCAGCCCATATCTCTAGCGAGTAGGTTTATGAGGGTTGAAAACAGCATGCCAACAGATTGGGCAACATAGACCTTTCTATGTAGCCATGTTTTGTTTTGTTTTATTGTAGAGCTTTTATTAGTATTTCTACTTGATTCAGAAAATTGGATATTTTAATAGGTAATATAGCATTGCATATTTTTCCTTTTGTCTCAGGCTTTAATAAGGCACCCAGAAGCAATGAGGATCTTGAATTGTACAGTCCTTTGTCTCCATTTTGTCAATCTATTTAAAAATACCTGCAATGTGTTAAGCAGTTTTCAATATAATATATAAAGCATGAGCCCATTGATGTCTTAAATATACATATCTATATATGCATATGATTATAATTAGATAAGTGAATAATATGCAAGAAGAGAGGGAGACAGACAAACAGGCAGACAGACTATGTAACACTACATCTCTAAACGTTAAAATGCTCAAATCTGGGTGTAAACTGTGAAATGATTTTATCTTCTTTCTTACTTATATTTTCTGCCTTTCCAATAGTATTATTTGGGTGGTTAAACAATAGAATTATTTTAAGATTCTTATGACAATCCCATGTGCTCTCATAGCTGATTATGTGTGATGCAGGGTTAACCAGGAACATGTTTTTTGTATGGACGCATCTCACTTCATCAAAAATGTACTTAGTAAGGTACCATCTGTGATACTAAATATGCTGTAATTACCAACAATGACATGTACCTGTAAAGAAAAAAAATCAGGTAATCAATTTGCTGGAAGATGTGCATTCAAAATGTTCTTGCCACTTTCTTTAATAGAATTCTCCAAGAGCATTTAATGACTCATCATTCTCATTGCTATAATCTTGTCTTCATTCACAGTGACTGAAGTTCTTCCCAGGAAGAAAGAACAAAAGCACAATTATATAGAAGTAAATATGTGACTTAAAGAGGTGGTGGGTGTGGGTGCAGACCTTGCCTACCCAATAGGCAGGCATGAGTTTTAATCTCTTAAGGGAAAAAAATTGAGTTTTGTTTTTTGTTGTTGTTTGGCTTTTGAAATGAAAAAAAGCCCACATTTCTATGCTCATTAGCTAACATTTAGCTAGAAGCTTCACCAATCATTAAATTAATTTTATAACCAGCTTAGCAGAAGCTGTTTCCATGACAACAGACAATGTATGAGAAGGTTAAAAAAAAGTTAATGGAATTTGTAGTGATCTTAATAATGCTT
This sequence comes from Eptesicus fuscus, assembly GCF_027574615.1. Classification (NCBI taxonomy): domain Eukaryota; kingdom Metazoa; phylum Chordata; class Mammalia; order Chiroptera; family Vespertilionidae; genus Eptesicus; species Eptesicus fuscus. The sequence continues at coordinate 63,948,617 of NC_072475.1, forward strand.
TATGGAAATCTTTCATTAATTTGATTTTCCTATTGCTCAGGCTTCCATGACAACTGCAGAACTGGTTGACATTGGGAATAATGCATTTTGAGAGCTACGGAGTGTTTTTGCCCTAGGGGATTGAGACAGAGATTTGGTAATCCCTCCCCACTCTCCCCTATGAGGTGAATATGGGAAGGGACCACTGTAAAAGACCCTCAGATTACCTCAGACTGACCAAGGAAAGTCAGCCTTCAGAAGGTTTGGTCAGAGCAGCAGGCACAGTGTATCCTTATTTTCTTCTGGAATCCACATCAATAAACTTGCTCATGAATTAAATGTTATATGAAAAAAAACAAAGAGGAATCATGCTGCTTCCAAGGTTTCTGAACTAAGCCACAGGGTAGCTGATGGTGAAAAAGATTGAAGGATGAGCAATGGGTAAATAGAGTATGGAAATAAAGGGTTCTATTTTAGAAATACCTTCATCTTCAAAAAGACTCAAATTGTCTTACATCATGATTGAACATTTTAGGCCCAAATAATACAGTTCAGTCAAGAGACTATTTCATGAAGACATGGCCATGGTTTTTTGTCAATTGACTATTGGGTCTGTACCCAGAATATGATCTTATTGTCATTTGAAAGAACCACTTACCAATGTTGAGGGCTTTTTTTAACTTATTCTCAACCTAGTTTTTATTTTTTTGATATAGATATTTCATAATCAACAAATTGTGTTGCTCTCTGAACAGATTTGGAATCTATTTGTTTTTGTATTTTGAGTGATCTGTTTCCCAGGATCACTTGATTTTGTGTGTGTTGTGAACAAGTTTGAATCACATTGCTTTGTATCAGTGTGAAGTTGCAATTATTCTTGGTACGCCTTTTAAAATTATTATGAGCCTCCCTGAGGTGTCTTCCCCACCTTTAAAATTCTATTAAAGAGCCAAGACTTTATCAAACAAAGATATTCATAAGTAAAAAAGAAAACCTGAAAGCTGACAAAATTAGTAAGCACACTAAACAATGAATATTAACATAGACTTTAAAACATATGCTATTGTTTTCAGTATGACTATGGATGCAGTGGAATTTAGAATTAAGTTTTGAAGTATAAGTTAAACTGTTTCAAGTCATAGAAATGTTCCTTTCAAGCATAAATTTAGGGAAGATGTTAAATAATTTATTATACCATAAAAACTTAGAGATAAAATAGAATTCATAATCCAATATATTGCCAATATGGCTTCATCCCATGGATGACCTTTTCTAAAACCTTATCTCACATCTGATGAGATCCTAATCAGGTAACAACTGAGTCCCAGGTACTTGCTTCCTAGTCTTCTTTGGAAATCACTCCAAGACAAAACAAATTTAAAAATCTTAAATTATTTTGATATATTAATGATGTTTTCTGACCTTTTTTTCTTTATGATTGCTTCTCTCAATGAAAATTCTACTTAATGTCAGTGACAAGGATTGGTCCCTTGATCTAGGGAGGACTGATCCTTCAAGGGACACTAGCTTTCTTCAAATCATTAACCAGACATCAGCTCCACACAGAGCTGAGTTACCAAGGTGTACATTATATCTCCTAAGATCACTTATTTATATGATCTTTATTATTTGAAGGTTTTGAAACAATTTTCTCTTCCTTGCTAGAAAATTACATGTGCAGATGAGTGTAGGAAGCTGAAGAGGGTCCATTTTCCATGCTTGTCCCTGGGAGGGAACTCAGGATCAGACAGTGTATGACTTGTTAGGAATTTGTACCAGGATTGATTTAGGAAATTTAGAGAGAAAAAAGAACAGCATCAGATACTTCAAGATTTAGGGACATTGCTGTTTCTCATGGGAACTGTTTACTTTCTAATAGAGGGTACGTAGAAAACAGGAACTGGAAGGAAATTTGAAGAGTACGGATATGCGAAATGAACACCATTTCTTTATCTACTACCACCACCCACAAGAACAATGATGATAACTAATCAAGAATCTGACAGTTGCCTTGTGTGAGAATAAGGCCAACAGAAATTAATTAGCAGCAACATATAGAATGGGCTGTGTCAATACTTGGGTTAAAATAAATCATCTAAACAAAATCCTGGAGGTTTCTAAGAGTAGTGCATGCCTCTATATTTAACTTGGCAAAATCTACAATAACCTTCCATTGGAGACTTCTCCTGAAGGATAAAAGTACTCTGTGGTGACTGTAGTAAAAGTAAGTCTTAGGAAGATACCATCTGTGACACTGAATATGCTGTAATTACCAACAATGACACATACCTGTAAATTGTACCCCTTCTTCCCAAATTCATATGTTGAAATCCTAACTTCTAATACCTCTGAGTATGACCTTATTTGGAGATAGGGCTTTGACAGAGGTAATAAAGTTAAGATGAGGTCATTACAGTGGGACCTAATCAAATTTGATGGATGTCCTTACAAAAATGGTAATTTAGACATAGAAATACCCATATAAAATTACGAGATGTAAAGAGAAGATGGCCATTTATGTGCCAAAGACAGAGGCCTGGAACAGATCCCATCCTCATGGCCCTCAGAAGGAGCCAACACTACCAACACCTTGATTTCAGAATTCAACCTTCCAGAACTATGAGAAAATACTCTGTTGCTTAAGCCACGCAGTCTGTGGCACTTTGCTATGGCAGCCTGGTGAACTAATACAGCCCCCAATCATCCCACTGAGGACCAAAGCCATTGGTCCTGGCCAGAGCCTTAAGTTGCGCCGTCTTTTCTTTGTCAGGGTTGCTGGTGTAAGAATGGGAGACTAGAAATAAAATGTAAGATTCCAGTTAGAGGGTGTGTCAAGCCAACTAGTGATAAGGTGGAACAGAAATACACAGCCATCGGAGTTTGATTACTCTCATGGTTTATTAATATTCAGATTGAAAAAGGAGCCTTGGAGCCGCAAGTAATGCTAATTGGCACATTTGCTTTATTTATTTTCAAAACAAACTGGGTTTTTAATTTTTTTTTCCTTTTGTTCATTCCATCACATTGAAAAGGAGGAAAAGAAAAATGGTTTTGAATTCACTCGATATTTTGGACTCCTCAGATGAACAGAACATTGCACACACACTTGGAACAGAGAGAGATAGAGAGGAAAGTGGACTCCCACAGGGCCACACGCACCAATTCAAAAAACTTGGATACAGTGCAAGAATTTCCCAAAATGATTGGATCATCATTACCAAAAACTCGCCATAACAACACCAAGAAACAAAAAATGTTTAAGCCACACTGTTTGACTTGGGATCTTTCCTGCTTATTTTTTTTTAAATGTTTGCCACATAGAGAGAAAGAGGGCTAGTGGGTGGGAGAGGACGGACTCACAGACGTGAGCAGGACAGGAAGGGCAACTTCAGAGTGGAGCTGAGAAGAGGGTGGGGAGAGACAGGGTCCAGGAGAGGGGAGGGTGGGGACGTGGAAAGCCATTTCTTAAGAGTTCAGGCATGTTCTTGGTCCGCCTCGAGTTCTTCTCCTTTACCCTCATCCTGCCGGGCACTTTCCTTAGGTTTGGTTTCATCTGCAGCTTCTGAGGAAGAAAACAAGATGGGAGAATTGGGGAGGGGGAGAAGAATTAGTATTTTTTTATCACCTGTTCACATGATAATGCAATGCATTTCTTTTTTCAAACCATTTCACAAGAGCTTTAAGATGAAAGGAGGTTGCTGTCTTAGTAATATAATTTCCAAATTCAGAAGAGTTACTTCGAGAAGATTGTTCAGTGACACACATGAAGAGCTCAGGAGCTATGATATTGGGCGCAAGGAGCCCACACAGAAATTACCATTGTCTTCAATCTCTCAGCCTTACAATCAAAGTATCCATGTATAGGCTCTTAACATTGGGAATCAACAATAATCTTGTATATTTTTTCATTAGTGTCAGATTAATTGTGACAAGTACTTTATGTGGATCATTGAACAGTCATCCCAACTCTCTCATCCCTTATTTCTAGTATTATAAAAGCTGAAAAATGAAATGCTTGAATTTTCAGTTCCCCTTAAAGCTAAAGCTGTCAAAGCACACTTGCCTTATGAATAAGTGTATTCAATGGGAATGTTTGGAGTGTTTGTAGCAGACTGTCAGCTATTTCCTAATTGCAGTCATTTTAGTAAGATTATCTACTACTACTCATAAATATTTTTAAAGGCCAAAACCTTCCAAAATGACCATTATTAATCATTAAAGACCCAACATACCAATCATATTTTCCAGCAAAAATTTTTCAACAAAACTAACTAAATTCTGATCATCATAATACTTTATGTACCAGCAGTGTTCCTCATGGATTACAGAAATTTAGTATGCTAATGGATCATTTAATGTTCTGCCAAAAGAAAGTTTCCAGATTTATTTTAGTGAGGGCCTTCTATAGCAATTTGAAATATTTTTAGAGAATTTAGTTAGATCCCCAGCCTTTCCCAATGTATTTAGTGCCCTCTTCAAATTACAAAAGAATAGAATATTGATTTGAACTGTTTAGAAGGATTAACTATAGGAGCAAAATAATACTTCAAAACTCTCTTCCTAAAATAAAATCTTAGGAGCTAGTATGTATGATTTGAGGGAGATTAAAACATTCAAAATAAAAGGTGGACATACGTTTGGTAAGGTGAGAAGAATTATATATTTGTGGAATTAAGGGAACAGAATTCAAAAGAGGAAAACAAAACAACAAGTATTTAGGTAACCTGAGAAACAATCATACTTTCTGTCCCCCATTGGTGTGCAATCAGGTTAATTCCTCCCCAATCCCCCCACTTTCTATTGACAATTTTGCCTGGGCCTAGGGGAAAAGGTGACAATTGACATGCATCTGTTAATTGAAGTCACTACTATTTTCTATTAAAAGAGCTTCAATATCTACATATTCTCTCCTCAAATGCTTCAAAGTATTTTAAATATAATTATTATTTATTCAATAAATTTGTATCAAGCACCTGCAATGTGCCAAGCATTTTTGTAAATATTGAGAAAAAGCAGTGAAGAAACAATAAATATCCTTGTTCTTGTTTAAGCCTTTCATAATAAACTTTTAATGAACAATGAAATCTATAATCATAATATATCAACAGTGAGATCATCCATCAGTCATTAAATCATAACTCTTCAAGGGCAATAACAATATCTATTTTTGCTCAACTTTGAACAACTAGCTCCTAACCCCGCCTAGAGCAGGGAAGGCCCTTAGTTAATATTTATTGAATGCAAGAATGAGTGGACATCCTTATTTCACAGATGAGGAAACTAAAGTCCAGGAACAGGAAGAGATCTTCCTTAAATCATAAGATTTGTTCATGACCAAGTTTTCCCATTCTATCAGGTTGCCATACTCAACCAGTGGGGGTTCAGCTCAAATCCATTTTATCAATTCAGCACTGGAAACTAAGTACCTAGGGTTCACAGGTTTTGAGTGACCTACAAAATTTCCATGATTAAAAACAAATTGTTGTTCCAAAATGTAAAATAAAAGCCATATAATTAAAACGAATAAAGTTCAGTTAGATGACTACAAAAGGTAACATGTCAGTCAGTTAACTGGGATTCAAGTCAACTGAACACACACAATAATATATATTCTATCTAATAAAATAGTAATATGCAAATTAACATCACTCTGCTACACCCACAAGCCACGCCCACCAGCCAATCAGGAGTGAGTATGCAAATTAACCCAACCAAGATGGCTGAGGCCATGAAGCAAGCAGGAGGCTTGGATTTCCCCAGCAATGGAGGAAGCCAAGCTTTCCACCCACCCTGGCCTGCCTTAGCCTCTGCTCAAGGCTACAAAGTTTCAATTATAGAGATAAATAAATCCCAGATACCAGGGCCTCCGCTTGGGTCACTGGGGGGTGTGGCCGGCCTACAAACCACCACAGTCTCCTCGCCCAGGCACCCCATACCCCAAGGGAACCCCCACCCCGATCTGGGACACCCTTTAGGGCAAACCAGCTGGCCCCCACCTGTGCACCAGGCCTCTATCCTATCTAATACAGAGTAATATGCAAATTGACCATCACTCCAACACACAAGATGGCTGCCCCAATGTGTTCAAAGATCCTGCCCCCATGTGGACACAAGATAGCCACCACAAGATGGCCAGCAGGGGAGGGATCAGGTCTGCAAGGGAGGGCAGTTGTGGGTGATCAGGCCAGCAGGGGAGGGCAGTTGGGAGGGATCAAGCCTGCAAGGGAGGGGAATTGGGGGCAATCAAGCCTGCAGGGGAGGGAAGTTAAGGGTGACCAGGCCATCAGAGGAGGGAAGTTGGGGGCGACTGGGCTGCAGGGAAGGGCAGTTGGGGGGGACCCAGGCCTGCAGGGGAGGGCAGTTAGGGGTGACCAGGCCTGCAGGGGAGGGCAGTTAGGGGTGACCAGGCCTGCAGGGGAGGGCAGTTAGGGGCAAACAGGCTTGCAGGGGAGAAGTTAGGCATCAATCAGGCTGGCAGGGGAGTGCTTAGGGGGTGATCAGGCTGGCAGGCAGATGCGGTTAGGGGCAATAGAGAAGGCAGGCAGGTGAGCAGTTGGGAGCCAGCCGTCCTGGATTGTGAGAGGGATGTCCCAGATTGGAGAGAGTGCAGGCTGGGCTGACGGACACACACCCCCATGAACGAATTTCATGCACCAGGCCTCTATTATATATATTATGAGATGAGAGTGATTTTATACTTGTTTGATGTTATTGAATATTAAACAAAGGGGTTATTTTTGTATTAGATTAAGGGACAACTAATTAGTAAAAATAGAATGTGTCAAATCAGTGGATTCAATGAAATTCTTATAGGTCACAGGAAATTATGGGGAGAAGAAAATCTAATATAACAAAGTTTTATAACCACAAAAGCAAGGTAAGCTAAGAACTCATAGCAATATTTCTTTAAAAAAGTAAACCTACATGCAAATGAAGGAAACAGGCAATCAGATGTGAACCATATGCCTGCTCTAGTTAGAACCACTTTAATGGGAGACTGCACATGAGTTTGATAAAGGTTTGAACCTCAGACAAAGGGAAATTTATTGTGAACAGAATCTGAGTTATAGATAAATGGGTCCATTTGAGCCTGAATGTCAGAAAGAACTTCTGGAGATTGCTAACTTGCTCTTTCTCTCACTGATACTAACTCTAGACAAGTCATTGTAGTTAATAAATCATGTTGACCATATGGTTGTATATCTATATTTTCTTACCTGTTCTATTCAGCAGCCTCTTTGCCTAGAAAGAACCATGACTTATGACTTCCTAAGCCCCTAAAGCACTTAGCTATAGCTAACATATTTGACCCTGACTCTTTGCTCAGAACATTCTAAGTATTTCATTCTACGTCATTCTATTTAATTCTCATAGGTACCTTAATCATCCGATTTTATAGGTGGGAAACTGAGGCACAGTAAGATGAAGTAACTTACCTAAGACCACACTGTTTATGAATGGCAGCAAGGAATTCTAACCTAGGACAGAGCCATCTAGGCAGCTTCTACTTTAGATTGCTCTTTCTGCCTTTAACTTTGCCCAAGAAGAGTGGGCTTTCCCAGAGTGGGAGCTAGAGGAGGGAGTCCACAGGTATGTAAGCCTGGGGCCTATAAACTCTAAAAACAGATCTTGAAAAAAGCAGCTCAGATGGAGGGAAGAATTCTGATTACTTTTGTCTATCTATATAATAAAAGCCTAAGTGACCATTACGGCGGAATGACCAGAATGACCAGTCGCTATGACGTGCACTGACCACAAGGGGACAGACGCTCAATGCAGGAGCATCAGTGCACTCCCACAGGGGGAGCACTGCTCAGCCAGAAGCCTGGCTCACGGCTGGTGAGCACAGCGGAGGTGGCGGGGTCACTAAGGAGCAGTGAGCCAAGCGGTAAGGAGCAGCGAGCAGGTGAGTGGTAAGGAGCAAGGGGTCCTGGACTGTGAGAGGATGCAGGCTGGGCTGAGAGAACCCCCCCAGTACACGAATTTTGTGCACCAGGACTCTAATCCTATATGGTAAAGAGGTGATATGCAAATTAACCCTCACGCCGTAACGCCATCACAAGATGGCAGCACACACAGCAGGGGTGGGGCTGGCTGTTCCGCACGCCTGCTGCTGTAGTTCCCATGACCCCGCAGGGAGGCGGGAGGTCTGGCGGCTGCTCTGTACTCCTGCCGCAGGGGTTCCCTTAGCCCCACGGTGGGACAGGTCCCAGCTGCTGCTCTGTGTGGCTTCCACCAGGGTTCCCTAAGCCCCACTCGCTGCGGGAGCAGCTCTGCGGGGGGTCCTGCGGCTCTGTGCAGCTTGATGCTGCGTTCATTTGCATGGGTGCAGGCAGATCTGGAGCTCACGGGATTTTGAGGCACACGCAAGTGGGCGGGTACTTGACTCTGGGTCTCCTGACGCAGGCAGACTTGATACTGTGTCCCTGTGGGCACCGGCCAAAACTCTGACAGCAGGGAAGAGGGAGTCCCATCCCCCACAGAATCAGCCAGAATTAGCCATTGGTCAGCCAGCTCTCAGTGACCTGACAGCCAAAACTCATTCACCTGCATCCCAGACCCTGACAGCAGGGAGGTGGGAATATGTCTAAAGTGCAACTATTGACACAACGTAGCTCTGCAGCCGAAAGAAGCCGGCGTCATTGACAAAAAAAAAATGACTGAAGACCAATGTGCCTCTGAAGCTGAAAGAAGGTGGTGGCAATGACAGAATATGTCTGAAGAACAGCCATCAACAAGTACTACCAATACTGGTAGGAACTGCCTTCTCAGCGAAAATGGAGTACATGAGGATGCAATTCTCAAATATAGTCATGATGGAATGACTGTTAGTAGTCAATTTTGACTATCACTAAATTTCTCTGATGAAAAACCATCTGATGGAAAATTTACTCGATGTTGTAGCAAAGGTAAAGTTTGTCCAAATGATACACATTTTCCAGGATACCATGCATATTTAAAAAGGTTAATGACAAATGAAGGTTCTGACAGTAAAAATTTCATGGAAAATATTTGTTCCATAAATAGTTCTTTTGCTTTTGCTTCAATCGGTGCAAATGTTACATTGCCATCAGGATATGGGCCATACTATTTTAGAATACATGGACTAGTTTATCACCATACTGGAACTTTACATCCTTCAGATGGTGTTTCTTGGAAGTTTGCTCAACTCTATATTTTAGATACGGCCGAAGTGACAAGTAAAAGATTAGCAATGCCAGAAAACCAGGGCTGCTCAGAAAGACTCATGATCAACACCAACAACCTCATGCATGAAAAAAATGAATTAACAAAATAGTACAAGATGCTACATGAGGTAGAAAAGGAAGCCCAATCTGAAGCAGCAGCAAAAAATATTGCTCTCACGGAAGTAACAATGGCGATTAAATATGATCATAACAGTGATCTGGGTTAATATAATTCTCCCCATTTAACTGAGGTTGCTGTCATATTTAGAAATGAAGATGGAGAACCTCCTTTTGAAAGGAACTTGCTCATTCATTGTAAACCAGATCCCAATAATCTGAATGCCACTAAAATGAAACAAATCAGTATCCTGTTTCCTACATTAGATGCAATGACATGTCCTATTCTTTTTCCACATTGTGAAAAAGGCTGGGGAATAGATATTGCATTAAGACTCAGAGACAAGAGTGTAATCAACAATGATACTAGACAAAATGTAAGGACACGAGTCACACAAATGCAGTATTATGGATTTCATCTCTCTGTGCAGGACACGTTCAATCCTATTTTAAATGAAGGAAAATTAACAGTTTATTGTGGACTCATATTAAAAAATGGAGGCCAATAGGATAAATTTCATTAAAGCAAACCAATCTAAGTTGAGAGTTGAAAAATATAGTGGTTTGATGGATATCTCACATCTAGATCCGAAAATGACAATGTGTGATTGGTAAAATGATAATACTTCCATCATCTTTTGAGGGTAGTCCCAGAATTATGCAGCAGTGATATCAAGATGCTATGGCAATTGTAACAAAGTATGGCAAGCCTGATTTATTCATAACCATGACATGCAACCCCAAATGGGCAGATATTACAAACAATTTACAACACTGGCAAAAAGTTGAAAACAGACCTGACTTGGTAGCCAGAGTTTTTAATGTTAAACTGAATGCTCTTTTCAATTATATATATAAATTCCATTTATTTGGCAAAGTAATAGTTAAAATTCATGTCATTAAATTTCAGAAATGTGGACTGCCAAACTCTCACATGTTATTGATATTAGTGAATCCAAATTATGAACAGAAGATGACATTGACTATAGTTAAGGCAGAAATTCTGGATGAAAACCAGTGTCCTCGACTTTTTCAAATTGTAAAATCAAATATGGTACATTGACCATGTGGAATACAAAATCCAAATAGTCCATGTAGTTGGACATCCCCTGAGGGGTCCCAGATTGGAGAGGGTGCAGGTCAGGCTGAAGGACATCCCTTCCATGCATGAATTTCGTGCACCAGGCCACTAGTATAATATAAAATCTTGTTTTGGTACTTTCTGGTGCTAATTGTATAATTTTCAAATGCTAGAAATTAGTTAATATGTACAGTAATCTTTAGTATTTTGTGCAAAAACTATGATCATCATGATGAGTGGCAAAGGTAGCTGAATGGCTGAGGCCAGTTGGTCACTCCAATTATCATGATCCAATTAAGATAATTAGTCACATTTCCCATCTAGAGGATCAGCCTCCCACTGAGATAGTCATTGCTTAAGAAGAGGCTGTAGGAGCTAAAATTTACATGACATTTTTAATACCAAGTGACATAGAACAAGTGAGTGAAAGTACAAGGTCTGAAGCTGGCAAATGAGGAAAACCTGCAACTGCTGCTATGACAGCTGAAATCCATCAAGTTCAAGAGTAGAAAACACTTTTTGTTTTTCAGTTTAGCTCTGAATATACTTTTGTTTATATTAAACATAAAAACCTAATGCTAATGAAGTTCAATTAGATGTTTATCTAATAATGATATTGTAATTTTGGTTAAGACATTGCATGAAAAGAGCAAGATTAAATTAATCACAGAACATATCTATCATCTATCTATCTATCTATCTATCTATCTATCTATCTATCATCTATCCTCTATCTATCCACCTACCTCCCTATTTATCATCTTAAGTGACCAGTGAATTTATCCTCTAGAAGAGTCATTAATATTCTATCTAGTGATGGCTTCTCTCCACAATTCAGCCTTCACCAGGGGAAATCAACCCTCAAATGCAGTTTTATTATAAGAAAAAGTATGTTAAAGAAAAAAACAAATGATGATGCATTTTAGTGGTTTGGTCTAAAAGGGGTGAAAATGATGTTTTTTGTGTGTGTTTTTTTTAACAAAATTGGACAGTTTTGATAATGTTTATATTAAATAATATTTAAATTCTCAAAAATTACGGTCTGTCAGTTTTTACAGATCATGTTAGAATCTGGTAAAGAGATATAAACTTCTCCAGCCTTGACATTTTAACCCTGACAAAAACATTACTTTTTCCAGGCCCCAAGACCTCTTAGAAATCACCATGTTCTCTAGCAGTCTCCATGTATTTGATAATTTTCTGTGTTAACTTCAAAAGAGAGAGTGCACATCATACACAGTAAAGCCATATATTATTAATGTCTTAGAGTGGAAGGATGCTTCAAAAGAGAAGAAAAATGTGTAAATTTACTCATTTATTTATTTGGTGAAAGGTTCTGGGCCATAGTCACTACGTGCCATGCATTGTTCTAAGCACTGCAAACACAGCGGCGGTGATGCACAATGAAAACACCAAGCAATGATCTCGACCTTCTTAGAATTCATATGCTAGTGATTACTGGCATGTGTATTGCTTGTTGGAGAAGGAGGCATAAAAGAAAACATAGTTGCTAGGTAAGAAGACAGCTCAAAGGGGCATACTTTCTCCTGGGATTTGCAAAGTTGAGTATCTTGAATGAATCTCATAAGTTTTGAAATAGGAAAAAACCCTAATAGGTATCACATTCTGGATTCACAATAACTATTCCTAAAAAAAGATCAAGACCACGTTAAGATGGCAAGAAAGATGGAAGTCATTTCTATGCCCCTTGGAAACTGTGCGGTGGAAGCCTTGAAAGAGTAAGGGGATCCATGGAAGCCTTCACAGTGGTCCTGGAAAAATGTACACCAAACTGGCTCTCTGATCCTTGCTGAAATAGATTCTGGAAACTGCTCTTTCCTTTATGCATTCCATTCATTTCCTCGAAAGGGTGAGAATAGCAAGTCTGCACAGTCTGTTGGTGAACAAATACCAGGAGCATATGCAGCAGCGGCTGCTTGCGCGTCAGCCAGGCAGCCGGCTGCAGTGCTGCTGAAGGGATGGCGGTGTTCCCAGCTGCCATCGCCCACACTGAGCTCTAATGGCCCTGTTTACTGGCTCTGGTCCAGGCCCCTCCGCAGCCCTACATTACTGAAATTAGGTTGAGTGGATTTCCGAGTAAAACATTACCTCTTGGGACCTGCCCAGCTCTCCCCAGCCTTGTCAACATTGATTAAATAGAAGCTGCTATCATCTTGGGGCCATGCCCACAATTACTCTACCAGTCACCACTGGGCTGGGGTGTTTGCTCCATTTCCTTTTTTTATTTTCATCTTTCTTGAGTATTAAGTATCATCATCTCAAAGTCTCAAAGGAAAGTGATAAAAAAAAGCATTTTGCAGCTAACTCACATATGTCCCTCTTATTACTTACGTGGTCTTCCTCTTGAGCTGTGTACCAGATGTTGATCTGCAGCCTGATCATGGCTTTTGGTGGTTACTGGGATCCACATTTTATGCTTTTCATGATCATATTTTACATTTCAAGTTCCTTTGAAAGCACTGAACCAGTGTACACTATTTTGATGTCAACGGAATGGTGCAAATATCACCTATGTCCCCTCCTTGCTCTCTGTAACCCTACTGCCTACAATACTATTCACTTTAGGATTTCAAAGAAGAACAAGGAAGAATTTAACCAAGGAGAAGACTCAGAGGCAACATGGCAGGTCCCCAGTGATACCTGAAATGTACTCCTTCTCTCAGAAGTTGAGGCCTAGGATCAAGCTGACTTATGTTCTAGCCTTGACTGTGCAACCAATTAGTCATGTGACCTTCCCTTTCTTTGCCTCAGTTTCCTAATCTATGAAAAAAATATGGATAACAATGCCCACCCCACCTTATTGCAGGTTGTTTGGAGGTCAAAAAAAGGTACTTGAAAGGACTTTATAAAATTGAAATGCAGTATGTAATATGTCAAGATTTTAATCCAACCTGTGGGATTTGGGTAAAAACAAAAACAAAAAAACAAAACAGCACCTATCAAGCTTAACATTTCTATCCCAGGAAGAAAAATAGCAATCCTTACCCACAAACCCACAAAATCTTCCCAGATAAATGACTAAGATAATTTCTCCCCTAGAATGTTCCTGTAAATTCTCTAACTCTAATTAGAAAATAAGAATACAAGTGATTTATTAAATAGAGCTGCTCATTATAGAATCTAGGATTTTTAACCGATAGAACAAAAGTTAGTGTTTTTTCTGAAAGGAGAAAAGACCCAGAGATTTTAAAAAGTTAAAACAAAACTTAAAGGAAGTACAGTTTGATCTTGAAAACTTCTTAAACTTTCTCTATATAAAATGTCTACCAAGCCATCAAAAATTAGGTGTTTGACCTTCTTTCCCCATTAGATAAGAGAGCTGGTTTTAGAGCCAGACTCTTTACACTTAAATTCTATCTCTGCAGACTGGTGCAGCCACTGTAGAAGACAGTATGGAGTTTCCTCAAAAAATTAAAAATAGAACTGCCTTTTCCCACTTTGTCCACCTCCAACTCCTCCTCACTCCTTTCCCCTCTGGCTATCACCATACTGTAATCTGTGTCTATACATTTTATAGGGTGATCCCTTTCTGGAAATAAATCCAAAGAAACCTGAAACACTAATTCAAAATAATATATGCACCCTTGTGTTCATTGCAGTGTAATTTACAATAGCCAATATCTGGAAATAGCCCAAGTGCCCATAGATAGATGAGTGGATAAAAAAAAAAAAAACTATGGTACATTTGCACAATGGAATACTATGCAACTATAAAAAAAGAAGGATCTCTCACCCTTTGCAACAGCATGGAAGGTCCTGGAGAGTATTATGCTAAATGAAATAAGCCAGCCAGAGAAAGACAAGTATCACATGATCTCACTTATATATGGAATTTAATGAACAAAATAAACTGATGAACAAAATAGAAACAGAGGCATGGATGCATGGAACAGACTGACAGCTGTCTGTTATATATTTTTATATGTATTTATATTTATAAATATAAATTTTATATGTACAGATTATATATATATATATATATATATATATATATATATATATATATAGTATAGAGACAGATCAGATAACAGTATGGTGATAGCCAGAGAGGAAAAGGGTGGGGAGAAGTTGGAGGTGGACAAAGTGGGGAAAAGGAAGACAGAAAGAGACTTTGCTGATGTGATGGGTGCACAATGCAGTGTGAAGATGATGTTTTATTGAGTTGTACAATTGTATGGTTTTGCGAACCAATGTTACCCCAACAAATAAAATAAATAAATAAGAATTCTATCTTTGACATTTACCATGATTTTGAGTAAGTTATTTAACCTCTTATTGCCTCATTTTCCTTATCTGTAATTTATCTGTAATTGGTGATAATATTGGTACCTGCCTCCTGGGTTTTTTATGATATTTAAATGTGTTAATTATTTAAAGTACTTAATAATGAATGGTGTGTTTCAATAAGTGTTCAATAAGTGTTGACTATTATTACGTGACTTAAAGGGAACTAACATTGGTTTAATTTTTACTATGTGCCAATCATTGTTCTAAGGGGTTTCACACATAAGTATTCAATATACATCTTGCCTGCTTCCCCATTTCTTCATAAGTAAAATGGGGATAATAATATCTACCTCATATATTTGTGACGAGCGTTAAATGAGAGAATAAAGACCTTAATACAGTGCCACTACCTTGCTCACCCACGTGCCTAATGAATGAATGATCCTCTTCCTCTCTCCACATTTATGCTCATCCAATTTTAGCCCACAATCAAGAGGAAAGTTTCTTCAAACATCCAAAGAAAGGTGTTAGAAATGCTCTCAGCAATGTTGCAGGAATGAGACAAACACTTGAAACTGGATCAGCAAGGCAAATTTACTTCTGCCCAGAAGGGTGCTCCTGCCAGCTGAAAATCATGGTCAAAAGCACACCAAACGGGGAGTGGGGGGGGGGGGGGGGGTATTTCTTTACTCAGGGTCTGCCCTGCCCCTCACTCTGAACTCTAACCTGATTGGCCAGGGTTCAGAGCTCGGATTCCCATTATTGCGTGATTGGCTAATTCAGAGGAAGGAGAAGGGAAGGCAGAACTTAAGATGGCAGTCCCCCTGAGAGCCTGAAGGTCATACCAAGATCGCAGAACCTAAGATGGTGGCCCCCTGATGAATCTGAAGGTCATATCAAAATGGCGGGACCTAAGATGGTGGTGAGCTTCTTTCTTTGACAGAAAAGATGGGAAAGAAGAGTTTGTGCCTTATGAAGTTTTTGCTTGTAGAATGAAAATGAAATTAAAAACTCTAAAAAAAGGCTTTGATGTCAAGGGTTAGGGTCCAGAAATAACTTCAAGAGTGAAAATGGCATGGTCAAACTTGAAGGGCATGATTTTGTGATGCAAGAATCAAGGCTGCTAAATAATAATGTCTCAAAAGGCAATACAGCTGATATTGCCTCTATTAAGAACAGAACAATTTCTCCATTTCATACCTGGAGAATAGCAGCCACTTGATTTTAAAAAGAAACAACTTATCCTCAGCCTTAGCTCTATATGATTCCCTAAATTTTGTAGCAAAAATGTATCATATTGAATAAGCAAGAACCAAATCATCCCCTGTCCCTGGATATGTAGTAAATCTTATATCTAGCAGGCAATTTATAGAGGATGACAAATCTCCAGGTTTAAGATATCTACCTAATTTTAAGAAAAATTCCCTTACTCAATAATTATCAAATTCAAAACTTGCAAAAGACCTAAAACTTCTTGTCCCTTAACCTTACGGAAAATAATCAAATACAGTGAAAATTTTCAATTTCATGATGAGAAAGACCTTTTCATTTCCAAGAAGCTTTGCAGTTATCTGGGGACAGGGCATGTGTTGGGGAAGACATTGGTGTTCTGATGGGGTAATTCTTTCTACCTATGCACAACTCTCTCTTTTCTGGGCCTTCTGAAGCAAGGAACTACAGCAGATTTTGAAGAATAAAGAGAGAACAGATGGAGTAGGAAGGAACCATTCTCTTAAAAGAAATCCAGGCACAGAAATACCCTACTTTTGGGGGAATTAAATAAAAACATGATCCCTCCCCCACCCTACTCCAAGGATAATCTCTAATTCCTCCTGCTGCATTTTGGAGGAAATTAGTAATTTTCAAAAAAACCAGAACTCAGGTATTTGATGTTAATTATT
The DNA here is from genome assembly GCF_027574615.1 of Eptesicus fuscus. Taxonomy (NCBI): domain Eukaryota; kingdom Metazoa; phylum Chordata; class Mammalia; order Chiroptera; family Vespertilionidae; genus Eptesicus; species Eptesicus fuscus. The sequence continues at coordinate 63,965,131 of NC_072475.1, forward strand.
TAGATCCATACTTAAGAGTTGAGGAAAAATATAACTGTTATCATCATAATTAGGTAGTTATTAATCTTAATAATAGGAAGAGAGCAAAGTGGGGGGAGGGACAAACATTATAAGCATGGTCATCTGGGCAGCTTCACCAGGAAGCTACAACTTCACACTCCCCAGGGAACCCTGGGTCCATTCCCAGTGATCTGAGGGAAGGAATCAAACAAAGGGGGAGATGGACACATGGGCAGTGAAGTCTGGGTGAGGTAGGGAAGGTGCTTGTCTGTCAGTCTAGCCTGAGGAAAAGGATCATTGGCTAGGAGGGCGAAGCCAGAAAGGCATGTGAATTCTTCAAGGGTTAATTGGTTAAGCTCCTGGTTATAATCCCCAAACAAAGAGCTTCCTCTCTCTTAAGCAGCCACATAGCCCATGGCCATGCAGACCCCACACACAATGGACTGCAGCTGGGAACACAAGCTAAGCTAGCCAGATGCTGGACTGGACTGGACTGCGCTTTAATGGGGAACTGAGACTCTTGGCAGTGTCCATAATTCTAGCCCTGCTGAAGCAAGATTGGACTTTTTCCATGGCGGAATAGACAGAAATGGGACATTGGAAACCCAGAAGTTTAATTTCATGGAAATAAAGATCACTCATCCTCCTGTTCAAGTCTCAGTAAATTCCTTTCCTTATGACATCACAAAAACTCCACTTCCACTGGTAATGACTCGGGGTACAGAGGGCACCCCATCTATAACAAAACAGGCTAATCATGTTTCTTTGTCATTTGTCATTGAATTTATTCTTAGTTTTTATTCCTAGCACCTTTTCACATTTATTGAAACCGGCTGCTTAAGCATCAAACTAGCTGCTTAAGCATCATACTAGCCATCATACATTATTCGTTTGTTTTTCCTTAGGTATCTCTATTATTCTCATTGTTTTCAACAATGTGCCACCCTAGATCTTATCTAGTGATCAGTTACAAAAGCATAGTCATTTGTGTCTGTTAGACCTTGAAAAAGTTAATGAACAATCTGGGTTATACTGATTTGCATTTTAAAATTCAACTATTTATAATGTTTTAACATATAATGAGTTAATATGCCTTCTTACAAAGTTTGCATTTTTAATATTTGTCTTTAAAAGCAAAAGCAGATCTAGGTTTTTCAAATTCCACAATCTGATATGTGATTAAATTAGTTCTCTGACTCCAAGGTTAAAATACAGAAATCAAAACTAGACATAATTCTAACTCCATAACAGTCACTCCGATAGCTATGCAGCTACCTAAAAACTTTTCCTATGTATGAATAAGTATTGCTTGGGCAACATTTAAATTTTAAAATAAAAGCACCACATCTGTGAGTTATATTCAGCTCAGGCATTGCTATGACTCACCTTGATGTGTTTGATTGTATTTGCAATACACCAGAAAATTATTTATCTTTGTTGTTTAATTTTCCCTTATGACTGTATCTACACAGCACAAAGAAAACTAAAGACTTGGCAGTTGTCTTGCTAATTTTATCAATACAAATGGATAAACCACACAATTCAGGACAAAAGGTTAAAATCTGCGTACATTGTCAGAGAGTAGGCTTGTAATTGGTCGTAAAATTACAGAATAGTGGATGCTGAAGGGGATCTTAGAGATCATCTGATCTCAGCCCCTCATTCCCTCTGAAGAGAGAGAGTTTCTGTGACTTGTCCAAAGTTACACAGCTAATTACAATTCAGCAAATCCTCCCATAATACTATAACACCTCTCACAACTTTGGGGGATAAGTGGATTCTACTACTTGATTTTAATTTACCTTTCTCTCCAGTAGTCCTAAATATACTATATACATCTATTCCTCCCCACCCCCATCTTTCCACTTTACTATCCTCCTCCCCTTTTCCCTCTCTCTCTCACTTCACTCTCTACTTTCTTCCTCCCTCCTTCCATTTATTTCTCTGCTGTGAAAAAGAAGGTAAGTTCAGTATAATTTTGCTATAAGGGCTACACAAAGTAATTTTATTATTTTTAAAAAATTAATTTCGAGGGAGAGAAACATTGATCTGTTACCTCCTGCACATGGCCTGACTGGAGATCGAACCTGCAACCTGGTTATGTGCCCTGACCAGGAATCGAACCCACCACCCTTTGGTGTACAGGAACCAACTGAGCCACATTGGCCAGGGTCAGAAGTAATGTTAGATATTCTGGAGGCTTGCAGAACCACGGGGCTGAGGATTATTGTTGTATCAAACTTCAACATATTAAGTACAGATTTTGAGAAATGAAGTGGATATTTTATGCAGAGAGGAAAAGAAATGGGGACTTTTAAAACTGTAATTTAGATGGAATAGTCATCATTGCTTTGAGAAAGCTTTATAAATTGAATGACTAAAGAGTTATTAGGTAATAAAAGTCCAGAATTATTGATAATTACTACAAATACTGTCATATCTAGGATTCTATAAGAGATCATGACTAGGTTGTGAAGAAGAGGAAATAAAAGTGCATGTCATTCCCCCATCTACCACTCTCTCCACTTCCCAATGAAAGCTGAGTGTTAAAATACCAACTGAGAAGGTTTAACTCAATTTTGAAATTAATTTAAAGAAACATTATTATAACAAAAAAGTCCTATAGAAGGTGTTTGTGCTCTATGCTTGCACGTAGATAAATAAATGCAATCTCCACCTCTTACTGTGAGAATTCATTTTGCACTCATTGTGAGTTTTGGCTTCCTGGGGCCTGTCAAATTGTGGCACTGCCTGTGAGTGAAAAATTGTTTTCAGAATCAATAGCACTTACTGGAATACAACCATAACTATATCAAAGAGGTAATATTTTTATTTGTATTAATTTTTCTCTTTTTAGTCAAAGATGCCAAAGCTCTTTACTTACATTTAGTGGCAAAGAATGTAATAGCTTTGGCTATTTGGAGACATTAGGACAATAAGCAGTTAAAGAATAAAGACTTACCTGGCTGGTGTGACTCAGTGGTTGAGCATCACCTCATGAACCAAGAGGTCACTGGTTTGATTCCTGGTCAGGACACATGCCTGGGTTTCTGGCTTGATCCCCAGTAGGAGGCATGCAGGAGGCAGCCTACCAAGGATGTTTCTCTCTCATGAATGTTTCTATCTCTCTCTCCCTCTCACTCCTCTCCCTCTAAACATCAACAAAAACATAGTTTGTTTAAAAAAAAAAAGAAGAAGAAAGGCTCATGGTGAGTCTTAGCTTATCTGAGATAGAACTCAGGAATCAAGTATGTCTGCCCATCATAAAACATTCAAAAATCATTCCATTCTCTCCTTTCTCCACCCATTTTTGTTTTTGGCATCTTCTTAAAATATTCCTTTTTTCTTAATTTCAGTGAAGACTATTGTTCTGGATTTTTTTCCTTCTATTTTCTAGCTTTTATTTTTCCATTCTGTGTCTAGATTTTAGTCCCTGTACCCTAACATGTCCACAAACCAAGATTCAATTATAAATTCTCTTTGTAGACTCTACATCAGAAAACTCATTTTCTCTAGTGACTTAAACCCTGACCCCATAATCAGGTAACCAGCAAATTTATATTATCACTGCCATATTGTGTGATACATCCCTATAAACATATTACTTCCTTTATCAAAAAAACTTTACTGATTCCTGACTACATATACATTAAATTCCAATATTTCTCCACATCCTTGACTCTACTCCTGACTCTAATCTTATATCTCAGTCTGTACTGGACATCACATGATCACTGTCACTGCAAATATCACCAGATTAGCCTTATCATTCTCTCAGTGATCCAAGTTTAAAATTCTCTCTCTCCATATGCACCTATCTTTTGGTTCTTCTTTCTCAATGACAGATCTCTACTTGAGGCCATGAAATGGAAAAAAAAAATAACTGTACTGGTGAAAATCATGCCAGACTTAAAGGCAATAGAAACTAACCATACTACTACTTTGAAACCAGCAGTAAGCAATGGAGGGAAGTGCAAGTAGGTAAAGATAACACAATATCTGAAGTACATGTTTAAGGAAAATAGTCAAATAGGAGGTCAATAGCAGGGAAAGTCAAGTATTAGAGGCTAGAGGAACATAAAACTAGAAAGAGGCCAATACAGATAGACCATGGACATGTCAGGGAGTCTTTCAGCCAGCAATAGGGCCTCCCAATCATGGGAGTAAGAACAAGATTCCTATCTCTAAGAGTATAATGATAATAAGGCAGGACCTTAGTCTCAGAGAGACCAGAGTACAAATGAGATGAATGAGACAGGGACTTAGATAAAGCAAACCAAGCAGAAGTCTAGTTAGTGGAACTGTTTAAAGTAAAAGACCAATTACTGGTGTTTAGGTGCAAGCAGACTTGATGCTGAGCCAATTGTGTGTAGGGTCCTTTAAATTTCTCCAGCCTAGGAATGAGAATGACATCAATTTCAGAACCAAGCATAGAATTCAACCTGAAAGAGGAATTGTGAATGACCTCATCAGTGGTGCTTACAGGGATAGATGGCAATACCAGACTAGAATTTCAGGGGGTGGTGGAGACACTAAAGTCTGAACCAATATAGTCATATCTTAATAAATCTTCCTGTTTCCAACGTAGCCCTCCTGAAGACTTCTCTGTCATGGATAGTGGCAGCTAAAATAATTATTTAAAGCCAACAGACAATAATGTGAAAAGGGAGAGGAGATGGTTGCTGTCCCAACAAATTCTCTGATACTATTGAGTCAGAAACAAGGGACACGACTTTCCTTGTCATTTAAATGAAAGTGTACTGAAAACATTTTTTGTCATGATCTCACTATAATTTCCCTTGGACCTGCTTGATGTTAGCTGTCTGTTTGGCCCACACGTTTTTGCCATCACTGCTGACTCAGGTCAGAGAAGTCCCAACGAGGAGCACAATGGCTTGTAAGCTCTCTCAGGGGCCTAGGCCATCTTGTCTAATTGTTGAGACCAAAAATAAGAAAATACTATAGAAAAAAATAATTAAAAGTTAATTTTGTTTTTCAAGTTAGATTTTTATGAGATCTTGGAAGGAGAATTAATGAATTAAAGGAGATGTAGTAATAAATTTGGGGATAAAGATACTATTGAAAATATTCAGAAGTTGTAGGGGAAAATAAGAAAAAGGTATTTTACTGAAGTTAACTTGAGTATAGATTATAATAGGATGAAAATCTACAGTGTCAACATTTTCTAGCCAAAGACTATGAGTAACACACCCGTAGTTGAATACAGTGGAGTTTGTTGACGTGTTGCAGGGAGAACCCACACTGTGGGGAACCATAAGGCATCACAGTGTCAGGAGGTTAGAAAGGACTATTTGGGCATGTGCTAGGAGATTTGGATTCAAGGAGGCAGAGCTTTGCTCTGGATTAAATGTTGTCATGAAGCAGGGGTCATTTTATGATTGTAAATCTCAACAAATACTATCTAAAAGGAAGGAGGAATGAGGCAAGTATCATTATCATCCATATTAGGCAGGTTTGGGAAATACTTGAACATTTTATTGTTTAGACCATGGCCATATTTAGGCTGTGCTCAGACATGATTATGGTGGTTTGTTTGTCTTGAACCATCATATGAAGTCTGATGTTGGTGTTCTGTGAAATTGTTTGTGTTAACAAGAGAACTAAGGCCTGTCTGTGAGCACCAGACCAGCTCCTCGCTGTCAGGGCCTTCTTTTCTCTTTCTCAGGAGAAATAAGGGAGATTCAACTTGACTTTCCATCATTTCCATTAATTGATGTGCCATCATTAAGAACTGTCATTGCATCTACCTGTGTCCCACTCTGAAGTTTTCCATCTAGTAATAGTAATGGACGTGTGATTCCCTTGAGCATCATAAAAGAGAAATGACATTGATTGCACAGAGACAGCGAAAAGATTCCACCTCAACCAGCACCATCAGCTGAAGCCCTATCCTGAAATGCTTTTACTGGCTCTTAAAGATGCTTATGGCTCCCAAGGGACTAGTGGCACTGTTTTCTAATTTAAAATATCTTAATTAAATAAAATCCTTCGTGAGGAAGAAAGAGCGGGCCAGATTGGGGTCTGTCACCTCAGTTGTTTTCTCATTTCATTGATATGACAAGACAGCATGTTTGGGCTTTTCTGCCTCTCTCTTCCCCTCCTTCCTTTAATGACCTGTCAAAAGGAAATTCCATCCTGTGTTGGCATTAATGCCTGCTGTAAATAAAGAGGAAATGGAGGAAAGAGGAGGAGGAAAGAGAGGGCGTGTGTGGTAGAAGCTAGCTTTGCAGCTCAATTGTAAGGCATCTCTCAGTGTCTAGACACCAGCTGCCTGGTAACCATGGGAACCCACTAACTTTGGCTGATGGGCTGAGGAGTAATGACTCTCAGGAGATCTGGGTGGGAGCATGGTGGTGGGGGCAGAGGATGAAAGGTTGGGAGAGATGGCACAGAGCGTATTAGAACAATATGGGGAAGGGCAAAGACAAAACAAAACTCTCTTTGTGAAAGGGCGGCATTAACCTTGTTACCATTTTTTCTCATGCACATTACACACATGGTGACAATGTACAAACCTGCTATACTCTGCAGGTGTCAGGACACAGGTTGCTGAAGATGAATAGCAGAGCTGGAATGATTATATTCCCATCAACCTCCTGCCAGTGCAAAATAACATCTTCAGTAAACCAAAGCTTTCCACAGTAAACAGACAGGATCAACAATTGTCTGAAGTCTCTGGTGTAGGCAATTCCGGTCCCTAAGATTGCTGTCACTTTTACAAGCACTCAGCAATGGAGATTAATCACAGCTCTTTATACCTACAGTGTCCTCCCTTCCTGCTGCTCCCATTTCCCCTTAGCATGCATGGGCTGGGCCGCTGTTAAATAAAGGAGGATGGTGGTGGAAATGGTGAGGAAAGGAGTAAGAAATGAAGAGTTACCAGTTCAGGGCCAATTCATCAATCATACAAACATATTTTGTTCTCTTATCCTATCTAATATAAGAGTAAGATGCAAATTAATCATCACTCCGCTACACCCACCAGCCACACCCACCAGCCACACCCACCAGCCAGTCAGAGCGAGTATGCAAATTAACCCCAACCAAGATGGCTGCGAGCAGGAGGGAGGATTGGGTTTCCCTGGCAATGGAGGAAGCCAAGCTTTCCACACACCCTGGTGGGCCCAGGCATCCACTCAAGGGTACAAAGTTTCAATTATAGAAGATAAATAAATTGCAACAGAACTGGCGGTAGCCATGGAGCTGCAGAGAGCAGGAGGCTAGGGTTGCCCCCGGCAATGGAGGAAGCCAAGTTTCTGCAGCCCTGGCTGGCCCAGGCCTCCACTTAAGGCTACAAAGTTTCAATTATAGAAGATAAATAAACCCCAGATACCAGGGTCTCCACTTGGGTCACCGGGGGGTGTGGCCAGCCTGCAAACCACCACAGGCCCCTCGCCCAGGCCACCCCATGCTCCAAGGGAACCCCTACCCTGATCCGGGACACCCTTTAGGGCAAACCAGCTGGCCCCCTACCCATGCACCAGGCCTCTATCCTATCAAATAAAAGAGTAATATGCAGATTGACCATCACTCCAACACACAAGATGGCTGCCCCCATGTGGTCAAAGATCCTGCCCCCATGTGGACACAAGATGGCCACCACAAGATGGCCAGCAGGGGAGGGAAGTTGAGAGGGACCAGGCCTGCAAGGGAAAGCAGTTGTGGGCAATCAGGCCAGCAGGGGAGGGCAGTTGGGGGTGATCAAGCCTGCAGGGGAGGGCAGTTAGGGTTGACCAGGCCGGCAGAGAAGGGGAGTTGGGAGTGACCAGGCCTGCAGGGAAGGGCAGTTGGGGGGGACCCAGGCCTGCAGTGGAGAGCAGTTGGGGGGGACCACGCCTACAGGGGAGGGCAGTTAGGGGTGACCAGGCCTGCAGTGGATGGCAGTTAGGGGCAAACAGGCTGGCAGGGGAGCAGTTAGGCATCAATCAGGCTAGCAGGGGAGTGGTTAGGGGGTGATCAGGCTGGCAGGCAGAAGCGGTTAAGGGCAATTAGGAAGGCAGGCAGGCGAGCAGTTGGGAGCCAGCAGTCTTGGATTGTGAGAGGGATGTTCGACTGCCCCCAAGGGATCCCAGATTGGAGAGGGTGCAGGCTGGGCTGAGGGACACCCCCACCCCCCGTGCACGAATTTCGTGCACAGGACCTCTAGTTCAAATATAGACTTCTATCATCAGAGGTTTCCAATCCATGGATTTTGCAGTTTGACAGTTGCTTGCGGTCAGCCTGTCCCTTTTCCATCACACGTTCCTTTTCATTGCGATTTTTAGGTAGCACTGAAACCACTACCTTACCCCTCTTACCACTAATGGTGTGCTGATTTCCACCCCTACCCACATCTCTCCACCCCATTTCCTTGACTAAGTATCATCACATACAAACATACCCCTATGGACCTCCAGGCTCTTTGGTAATGCTCAAGTTGGTCTACAGCTATAGAGACTAGATTTATTGTCTGTCTCAATGTTTTAGCTTTACTCAGGCAACCTTATCTACCACAGTTAGGATCCAATAGAAAACCTGCTGGTTTTACTGGAGTTATCTGGGTCACAAAACTGTTTTTCAATTGTGCAAAGCTAACAAATGATACACACGTTAATCCTTGGACTCTGATAAAAGCCAACAGAGATGCCTGAATATAGACATATACAGAGTGGAGCAAAAGTTTGTTTACAGTTGTTTGTATGGAACAAATACAATAATTAATATATAATAACACAAGAATGAACTCTGTGTTTTGCTTATTCACAACGGTAAACCTATTTTTGCCCGATTCTATGTGTGTGTGTGTGTGTGTGTGTGTATACTGTTTTATTCAATGGTTCCTCTGAAGAAAATGCTCCTATGTGAAAAAGTGTTGCAGTCATATTGAACTATAATTGGCATGTAAGCAAATTTAACATACTAAAAAAGGGCTATTCATAAGTAAATGCTCATTTAACTATAATTAATAACTGGAACATTTTAATGCACCAGAGACTATTAGACATTAAAGCTTGCCTAACTTTGACTTGATGATTTAACATGAAAGAAAGGCAACTTGTTCCTAAGCAAAGGTGTGTTTTTGCCATCTATTTCCAGTCAGTGCAGAATCCCAAGTGGCTTTGATTTGCTGAAATGGTTTTCTGCTTTAGAGATGAATCTTTTGCATGGGGAGATGAAACCGATTTCCTCCCTATGACCCGGCTCCCTGCAGGGAGTGACTGAGAAGCTCTGAGACTAGGACAAGGATCTGGTCCTCAGGTGCCAGTGACACAGCCCATTTATAGTCACTGTCAAGTTGCCAACATCTTCTGGTCATTAGGAGGCAGAATGTAACTTGTGAGAACTCGATGAGTCACCAAAGAATTTTCAGGGGCAAAGGAAGATGGGGGAACATCTGCCCAGGTGGCAGAGGGGATGAGGAGTAAACCAATGAAATATGAGGGTGATTTGGGGTCACTGTTGTCACCTATGCATTGACCATAAGAATAACTATTTTCTTCATCACTTGCTGAATCAACTATATCTACTGAGTATTCACTATCTGTTCTATCTATTTGCAGGGAATACAGCAGTGTACAAAACAATAATAAGACTAAGAACAGCCTGTTCTTATGGAGCTTATATTGTACTATTAGAGGCCCAGTGCATGATTAAATAATGTGCATGTAGGGTCCCCTAGGCCTAGCCTGCCATCAGGGTCATGTCCGCCGCCCTGTGATGCCTCTCGTGCTCACGGATGCTGCTGGCGCCCCACCCCGCCCACCACAAGAGCCGCTGCTTGTTTGGTTGTGACGCTGTTATGGCATCACGACCACAGGCTTTTTATGATATAGATAATAAACAAATATTAAAATATATAGCATGTTAGGTGGTGGTAAGAGCGATGAAAACAATATTGGAAAGGAGAATGGAGAGTGCTGGGATGAGGGTATAGTGACAGTATTAAACAGAAAGCTTCCTTGAGAGGGGATATGTGGACAGAGAGCTGAAGGTTAGAGAGGGAACTCTATGAGCATCTAGAGGAGAGAGGTTTCTAGGTGGAGGAAATACTAAGTGCAAATGTGAACACACGTGATTGTTGGAGTTGCAGCAAGGAAATCAATCTTGCTATCATGAAACTAGAAAGGGACAGTAAAGGAAGATGACATCCGAGTGGTGATCTGGTGGGAAGGATGTTAATCATGGAGGAATCTGACCATTTTAAGGAACTGGCTTTTATCCAAGTGAAATAGGTGCTAGAGAGAAAGTGATATGTGCTCAGATTTTACCTACATTTTGAAGGTGGAGGAAACAAGATTGCCTGACAAATTTAATGTTATTAAAGAAAAAAAGAGTCAGGGATAATTCCAAGATATACAGCCTGAGCCTCAGGAGAAGACAGACTTGCCATTTTCTGATATTGTGAAAACTTGAGAAGGAGCAGGTTCAGGGAGCAGAGACACGAGTTTGGTCTTTAAAATCTTTCATTGGAGGTGATATACAAGTCCATTAGATATACAAGTTGAGATGTAGAGTAAGCAGCTGTTTAAAATGGGGAGAAAGGTCTGAGCTACAGAAAATTGGGATTTATTAGGTTGTAGACAGTATGTGATGCCATGAACTGGAAGAGATCACCAAGGGAGTAAATGTAAATGGAGAAGAGAAAAGAGGAGCTACAAGATGAAGCCATGTGGGTACTCCAACATAGAAACCAAGAGATGAAGAAGTAAAGCAAAGGAAACTGAAAGAGAATAGCCACTGTTATTAGGAACAAAATCAGGAATAATTAATATGTGAGATGAGCAGTAGCAAAAGTATTTCAAAGGGAAGAGAGTGATCAACAATCCAATGCTATTGGTAGGTCAAAGAAAATGAGGCCTTTGACTTGACCATAGAATTTTAGCAACATGGAGTTCACTTACAACTTTGGCAAAAGTTATTTTAGTGTAGGGTGGGAGGGTAGGTGTGAGTGTTGTGGATTCAAGAGAAAATAGAAATGTTAATTGGAGACAGTGAGCATAGACAACTCTGGTTAAGATTACAAACTCTGTGGCTAGACTGCTTGAATGTGAATCTGGAGCCCTCCAATTCCCAAATGTGATACGTTGGGCAAGTTATGTAACTTCCCTGTGCCTTGATTTCTCCACCTATAAAATGGGGACATAGCATATACCTCACAGGGTTGTTGTAAAGTATGATATATATAAAATGCTTAAATGATATGCTCAGTAAGTGTTAACTAAAACAGTCCTTATTATTACTTCTCTTAATCCGTAAAAAGATAAAGCCTTTGCGAACAAGTTCTATTATCAGTTCTGGAGACTAAAATAACAAAAACTGTTGTTTGAGCAACTATGATGAAAATGCTGCCAACCTTGACCTACTCTCACATGGCTTTATGACAGATTTGGATTGAACCACCTCAGGGGAGTGTCATGTTTCATTTTCCACATCATGTGAGGTCCTGGTGTAATATAAACACAGTCTAGTGATTCAGAGTACTTAATGAATTTAAGGTTTTCCACGCACTAATATTCTTTAACTCTGAAAGACTGACCCCAAAATATTTGTTTTTCTGATCCCATTGAGCTTCAGTGGTTCACATAAAGTACTTTGAAATGTATAAATTCAAAGTGTTAAGGCATTGATATTTCTATGCCACAAAACAGTTCATCTGGCATTCTGTCAGACATCTTCATCAACTAACACTTCTGCAATACAATAAAAATTGACATTTGTGTAATGGTCTTGAAGCATTTTATGACTGTGATAACTATACTTCTAATGTTGTATATAATTTATTACATCCCATTTGGAAATTCAATAACAACATAGATGGCAATAATTAATCAAAACACTTCATTAAAATAGTAACCAGAATATTCCACTTCCCAATCACATTGGAGAATACAGACTTTACTGTAAATGTGTTGCTCCTCTTTTTATCTTGAGGACACCCAAGTTAAATAATAAGAGAAAAATAAAAATAGTTATATAGAGAAAGCAGAAATGAGGTGCTGATATAGTCACACTCACTAGCCATGTGGCCTAAGATAAGTTGTTTGAGTTCTCTTGCTTCTGTTTCCTCATCTGTGAAAAAGGATCACAGGACCACTGCGAGTTTTAAACAAGAAACTCCATGCAGAAAATTTAGCAGAGAGCCTGGTAGAAGACAAGTAAATGTTATACACATTATCATCATTGGTATTATTGCTGCTATTGCATTTATTCTATGGTGAGGACCTAATAAGAGAACACAAGACCAAACACTGAGTAATTCAAAGCTATCAAATATGCATTACGTTGGCCTCACGTGTTAATTAAGGCTTGAGTTAATATAGAAATTTGGATTCACCATTGTCTTTGTGAGGAAGTCTCAATTAATTATAGGAGCTCAATAAACATACATGGCATGTGGTATATTGTTATGGATTTATTCCAGAGAGATGGCTTTTGGGGTGGGGCTGGAAAAAAACAATCTCCACTTCCATGAAGAGGCTCCTGCACCAGCAGCCACAGCCACTATAGGCTTCCAGAGACATTCACACAGCTTCCTAAATGACTGCACCTTCCCCAAGTGACAGGGGGACAAATGGCTGTATAATCTCACCACACCTCTCCCCTTCCCATCTTCTCCACCCTCCCAGCAGCCCAGCAGGCATGTGCCTGCAATGAGCTGCCTGCCTCACTGGGATCCTCGGCTCCATTAATAAGCCCTGCAAGGCTGATAATTGGGGATTTGTGGAGCCTGCAGTCTTTCAATAAGCCAGGTTGTTATGGAAACCAGAGGCAGACCTCCATGTCTATAGTATCGATCCTAAAAAAAATAAAATAAAAGTGGGCGTTGGAAAGGATCATTTTAATCCATCCTCTCCACTTCCCCCATCATTTTATTTTAGAAGCTCACCTCCAATTTGCACACATGAGAATTCACAACTCTTCTCTGTCTTGGTTTTCCCACTCAGCACTCCCTTACTCCTTTCTTAATTACAACTGAATGATTTTTCAGCTCCAGCAAAGAAAATGAGTTGAGCAGGGCACTATAGGAACACCAGAGTAGACACTCTAAATTTAATTTAATACCATGGCATAAATTCTGATTATTTGAGCCAAGAATTTAGCAATGAATATCAATGTGTTTTCCCCACCATTAAAATAACGGAACAGGATTAAAAAAAGGCCTCAGAGTCTCTTACCAGCCTCTCAAGAGTTATTGTTCTATGGCAAGATGGCCACCACCCACGATGAGTCATGGTATTGTGTTTAATGAAAGGAGTGTCCAGCTTTCAAACTGGCAGAGTAAAGGGGACAGTTTTCTTGGAGTGCTTTAAAAAATTAAGTGACAACACCATCCTTACAATAAAAATCCAATTACTCCATCTGGTTAATAAAGGCAGGCATGAAGGCAGAGCATAGCTGGCTGGGAAGCTTGTAAACAGCACTAAATGATTCCAGCCTAGAGGCTCTGTGGGCCCAGAAACAGAACTGAGCCCCTGCACTGTAGACCAGGACACCATTGTTTCCTGCAAAACTTCCCATCTCTTTCCAGTAGAGGGCACCAGTGTAATTCCATTCCCAGCTGTGGAGCCTGGGTGGAAGGCTAAGTCAGGAAGAAATGACTCCAGGCAAGTGATAAGAGTGGTGACAGGGAAGAAACAACCTATTGTGATTGGGTCCTACTTTTAAGCTTTCCTGAAATTAATTTTTATTTTTAAGTTCTTCCAAAATGACTAAAAGCTGAGCCACAATACTGTTTATTGAAGCTGCTTTACTGAATAATCTAATACTATTGTAAGTCTTTGAGCTGAATTAGTAAGTGTGGATTGTGCTGTGTATACTCCTTGTAGAGACATCAGAGTCATTCTTGGAGCAAGAATCTATACTAATAAAAGGGTAATATGCTAATTAGATCAGAGGTCTTCTGGATGTCCTTCCTGACAAAGCCGGGCCCGGGAGAAGGCACCCACCCCGCGGCCCTGGTTGCCTGCACCTGCGGCTGCAGCCTGGGTGAAGCTGCATGCCCACGGTCCTTTGCAGCTGTAGCTGGCCGGGGTGAAGCCAGCCCGGGGCCCTGGGTGCCTGCGGCTGGCCAGAGGGAGGGAAGCCTGAGTCCTGGGTGCGGGGCCAAGGCAGAGGTGGTTAGGGGCGATCAGGCAGGCAGGCAGGCAAGCAGTTAGGAGCCAGTGATCCTGTCAAGAGGCATATCTAGACTACAGGTTTAGGCCTGATCCCTGTGGGCCTAAACCAGCAGTCGGACATCCCCCGTGGGGTCCTGGATTGGAGAGGGTGCAGGCCGGGCTGAAGGACCCTCCCCATGCATGAATTTTGTGCACCAGGTCTCTAGTAATTTAATAAAGTAAAAACTTCAACCTACCTCTGTTCACTACTGTACTAAGAGTGAAGTCCTCTGATCACTTCAAGGCTTTTAGTAAGAGGATCCAGGATATCCCACCTTCCCCACACTAACACCTGTTACTAGGGCCAGTATCCTCACCAACACTCCAATGTGATGCTTATTGCCTTCCTTTGGACCTTACCCTCCATCTGTCTGAATTCCTTCTCTGCAATTATAGACTACAGCTTACAAGTAGGCATGCACTTACATTGTTCCTTACTTTACTGGTCCTGGATTTTTTTTTTTTTTTAATACTTTTGTTTCTTTCCCTCAACTAGATTGTAATTTCCAGGACCTCAGATATTCACTTTTATACTTCTATGTCCTTCACAGTGCCTAGTGCAGAATGAAAATGATAATATACTAATAAATAAATTAATTGAGTGGCAAGAAAATACAGTTGTTGGGACATTTGGGTTTATCTTCTCTACTCTGATAGTAACTCATTGTGCAACCATGGACAGAACATGCAACCTGAACCCCTGAGTATGTCTCATCTTTTATTAAAACCCACAACTACACAATTCTCCTAGAGATTCTTCGAGTACAGTGGAGCTTATACTATTTGTGTCATGATCCTAGTTGAGTATCTGATGAAATACAAGGACATGAGAATGTCATCCATATATGCACACAGTGTAACAACACATTGCAAAAGATTTTAAGTACTAAAGGACCCCCCTGAAGCCCACTCAGTTCCCAGGTCTAGGTGATTTTTAAGTTTTGTTTTAGGTTTGAGACTGTAAGATGGAACCACGATAGGACAGTTGATAGCTGATACCTACCTAGAAAGAGTGTATTAGCTATTTCCCTTAGGGAACCCCCACATTTTCTACTGAATCCCTAGATCGCAGTTTCTGAGGGACCAATTACCTGGAGCCTAAATTAATCTTACCTTCACTACCTGGTGGCCTTGGCTGACTTCCAGACTCAATCATTACTGATAATGTAAGAACTTGGTAATCTTGCTGAACTACAAGGTAAGCCAAATAGAATAGTCTCTAACTCCCAGAAGAGACTGTGTATCATTACGTCTTTCTTGCTGACCATAAAGCACATCCTATCTGCACATTAATTTCCTTTATAAAATCAGAAGTGTATTGCCAAGGGAAAGAAAAATGTTTCCCAAGAGCTTCAGTTGAAAGGAACAAGAAGCAAGGGTGACTTTCTATTAGGCACTTACTATGTGTTCAATAAAACACAACAGTAGGCACTTCATATGTGACCTAGTTAATCCTAACCCACCACCACCAAGTTCAGCCATAAGGATATTATGTTATGACAAAACTGACAGTATAGAGCTGGTTAAGGAGTGGACCTCTGATTCAGACAAAAGCAGGTTCAGTTCTAACACCTACGATGCTTCCTTGCACTGCAGGCCTCCAAGGAAGAGCGTTAGCTAAATCGATGGCTGCTGCAATTCTCTGTCTATTGTTGCAGTATCCATTAAGTAATGCACTTTGCTTTTGTAGTACTTTATACTTTTTGAAATACTTCACTTTGGACCACCAAAATTTTAGAAAAACAAAAAGGTTCTCCTTATTTACTGGATGAAAGATTCTCTTCCACTATTTTACCTATGGCAAAGTTTCAGACTGTCCTTGCTTTAACTATCTCCAATTTGAAGATCTGCCCAGAGGATCTCCATATCGGGAGAGGACTACTTACTTCAGGTTATCAGAAGAAAAGAAAAGTAAAATGATGTTCATTGAGAACCTATACTGTACCTAGTTGTTTAAATATGTTACGTTATTAAATTCTGACAACAACTGTTTGAGGGTAGCGTTATTATTTCCATATTATGAATAAAGATCTTGGGGGTTCAACAAATCATGAAAGCCACACAGGGAGAAGCCTGAAATTGAACTCAAGGACTGTCCAATTTCAATACTGCTTCCATATGAGGCATTCTAAGAAAAAAAAAAAAAAGCTTCTGAACTGTGCCTTGAATTCATAACCTATCTGCATAAAAACAGACTCAAATTTTCTTTTTCTGCCTGGAAGCAAGCAGAGACAGAGTCTCATCTCTTGGTTTGTGGAGGCAGCACTGACTGAGGATTATGCTGCAGAGGGCTCTAACAATAGTGAGCCTGGTGTGCGTGTGTGTGTGTGTGTGTGGGGGGGTGTCTCTCCTTGGGGAGCCAGGACCCATCTGCCACTTAGACCTGCTCAGAAATAGAAAATCTATTTGCCAGGGAGCCCGTTAGAGCCTGCTATTTGTGAAGTCAAGAACAGAGAGTGCTAGAGACGGAAGTCACCTAAAAAACCATATCCTTTTACCAGAGAGGGAGGTAAATTTGTCCTGCCCAGACCACACAGTGTGTTAGTAGCGGAGCTGCAGGGGACCCACTTGATGCCCAGCTCAGTGCCTTTCCTCTGCTTTGCACGGGTCCCCCAAAGTCCTGCTTCTCCTATGCTTTCTCCTCTAACTCCCTTCTGTCTCTTTTCTACCTTCTTGTCTTTCTCTACTTCCTTCCTTATTCTTTCTGCCTCCTCTAATACTTCCATTTCTGACCCCTTTTTACTTTTCATCTCCCACTGTTTTCTCCCATTTTCTTCCCCATTCTTTTTTTTCTACTTCCCCTTTCCTCTTCCTTCATTGAAGAGTCCTCACCCACATCCCACCTGATTCTTGCTGGGGGCCCAAACTTCTTTTCACTCTCTGTCCAGTTTTCTTTTGAACCAAACATCCACATCCAGACTCAGAGTGTCTAGGTGCCAGGGTGATGTTCAGAAGCAGGTCCTGGAGAAGAGGTTGCTAATTTGTAAAGCCTAGAAGAGTTAGGCTGTAAGCAATAAAAATGAACAGTTGCCTGAAAAATTCTTAGTTCCTTTTATGGGCTTTAAATTGGAAAAAATAAAATGATTCTTTCCCTTTATCAAACTGCTTATGAAGAAAAATCTCTCTATAGGTGAAATTCGTATTATTAGTCAATTAGTGGGCGTTCACTGAGGTCTGTGTGATGGGCTCCATTCTGAGCACTGGGTATGCTTGCTGTGCTAAAGGATACCAAGCCTCTTCCTAAAAATGAAAAAGTTTTTGTTGATTTTTAGAGAGAGAAGATGGGAGAGGAAGAGAGAGAGAGAAACATTGATGGGTTGCCTCCTGTGTGTCCCCTACTGGGGATCAAGCCTGAAACCTGGGAATGTGCTGTGAACAGGAATCTAATCAGGAACCTCTCAGTGCATGGGATAATGCACAGCCACTGAGCCACACTGGCCAGGGCCCAAGCCCCTGCTTTTAAGGAATGGAAAATCAAGTGAGAAATAAATAAGTCATTTTAGATAGATAAATACAGTCATTTTAGGCACTGAGAGTGATATAAAGAAAAAACATGTCAAACTGATAGGGTTGGCAAGGGTGGTGCCAGTCTGCGTAAATGGTCAGGGAAATCTTCTGTGAGCAAGTGACATCCAAATGGAGATCTAAGTGCTGAGAGGCAGCTGTGGGACAATCAAAGGAGAAAGTAAATGCAAAGGCCCTAAGGTAGGAACAAGCTGAGTGTGTTCAAGAGACTTTAAGAAAGAGTATGGCTAGAGAAGAGTAAAGAAGGTCAGAGCAGAAGGACATAGGATCAGAGAGAAAGCAGAAGTCAGATCAGATGCAGCCTTGTGGCCATGGTAATAATTTCAGATTTCATTGGTGGTAAAAAGTAAGCATTGGGAGGTTTAATGTAGGGTATTTATTTGGAGAGACATGACTGTGTAGCTTTGCATGAGTGGTCTTCAGAGTAGTCGATTAGAAATTAAAAGAATTAGTGGCAGCCTCTCAAACCCTAAGCCTAAGATTACAATGAGATTATTGGATCTACTTCTTCTACCCCAATGGACTGCTTCACGTGATGTTCATCATTCAAGTGACATTTCGGATGTTAATAACTGGAGTTAAGGAAGACCTGGCCCCATTGCCCATGGGTGTTTTCCTTTCAGGCATCGTTTAGACAGGAACAAACAGCTTTCACCCACTGGGGCTGAGGACTGGGAGAAAGAAAGGGGACAGAGTTTTTGGAATTCTCGAGACAGATTTTGGGCTTTGACTTTCTAGAAGTCTTATTTTTGTGGATATTTCAAAATTACATTGATGGAATTGCTTAAGTGGTATCTCATCAGAGAGAATGTTTTGTTTATTCAATTATGTTGCAAATTGGAGTCGAACTAAACAATATTATAGCATTATTAGTGCTTCTTTTTCCTAACGAATCAGAAGCCATAGATGTAGTAATTTTACTTAGCTTTGATTAGTAACCCCAAATGAGTCACTTAACTTCCATTTATTTATAATTTGTACTCTAAGAAAATTCCTTGAATTTGGATAATTCCTATAATATTACTGGGAGGATTATCTCTTTGAAAAGAATAAACAATCCTAGCTAAGTATACAGTGCACACCTGAATGAAAATATGAGTTCTGAGTTATCTGCAGTTAAGTTTTAATCATGCAAAAATTCAAGGATTTTTGAAAATGGCCATAACTTACTTAAGAAAATTACTTAAGAACAGTAATTTTCAATAATTATTCATTAAAATGTCAAAGTTTTACCAAGATTTAGAAATAGTCATGGGGAGAACAGAGGATTGTGTGAGTGTGGAGGACCGGATCTCATCCAGCCTGGCCTCTGCAAACAACCCAATACCCATAAGTCACGTCTGAGGCACCTAGAATGCCAGGGCTCCAAGGAACATAATTCAAAATTCACTGACTTGGAAGTTTAAAACAAGGCTTTAGAAAGTAAAATTTCCTTCGTATCCTGTATAATAAAAACCTAATACGCAAATAAACTGAACAGCAGAACGACTGGCAGAATGACCGGTCGCTATGACATGCACTGACCACCAGGGGGCAGACGCTCAACACAGGAGCTGCCCCCAGCCTGCAGGCCCTAGGCCAGCCAAGGTGGGTGTGAAGGGAGGCCCTTGATCGCCCTGCTGGTCGCCCCACAGATTGGCCCTGATCACAGGCCAGGCCTAGGAACCCTACTCATGCACAAATTTCATGCACCGGGCCTCTAGTTATAGTTATAAAATTTTTTCATAAAGTAAATTTTGCATGGCTTTAATATTATATGGAACCAAAATAAAATAGAACATTGTTAATGGACCTAACACCATGATTAGCAGTTACTCAGACCACTATCTGTGACTAAACAACTGGACTACAATATGGGGAGAGGGGGATCTGTGGACATTTGAAATGATACATATCATCTACTTTAATCAATATGACTGCAGTGAGTTCTCCGTACTCACTGTGAAGACCAGCTGCAGTGAGTGCAAGGGACAGATTTGGACCTGACGGTAAGTATTTGCTAGCCATGTGTAGAAAGTCATTAACAGAAAAATTGCTTACATTTTCTTTTCAAACTGTACTTCACAGCCCAGAGTAATTTCATTTAGAGGGAGTGATAGAAACAGAGAAGAGGGAGCTCTGGGCCTCTCTAGTCATCTCCATTTCCCCTTGGCATTCTCAACCAGATCAGCTCTCTTTTGGAGGCTAGTATATATACAGGGATGGGCAAATGTAGGTTTAATTACCAGCCATTATTACCTAAAAGATAAACCATAAGTAAGGATGCAAAATAATAACAGCAATAATAAGATAAATAATAATATAATTAATAAATAATAATACAAGAATAAACTTTCACATAGTCACAACTGTAAACCTACTTTTTCCCATCCCTGTCCATATATTTGAAAGTCATTTTTTGAACAAATGGTACCCAGGCTGAGAATTATAAAAACTTTTTATCCCACCCTCTCTGAATTCACTGTTTCTTGATGCTCCTTCTAGAATCAAAAGCATTATTCTTGCTAAAAGTAATTAGGATGAAAGAGTCAGCCCCTCCTCTACATTAGAGGTTTAAAAAGTTAGCCATGCTCACATTCAATCCAACCCTGAATTCATCTCTGAAAAGATAAAAAAGCCTCCTTGAAAAAATGCAGCTCAGATCACACTTTTAAGTACAATATATTCATCCCTTTAGGGGCAATTATTTTCCTAATTGAATAGCAGGTAAAATTCCAAATTTTACCCTTTTCCTTAACTTTTAATAAATGTCCAATGCATAACAGAAATCACTCCACATGTTAAAACTAGTACTCAAGGTTTCACGTGCATATTTCTCTAAGTGAGTGAGTGTAATAAATAGATAGCTATGTGCTTCTATACTGATATATTGTTTAGGAGCTGATAATTACTGTTCTAGTATTTTAGTTACCAAAAGTAAAGTTTATTAGATTATTACACTATATTGATTTGGGGTATGATGAGCTGGCTCCCATTGACTACTGAGAACAAGTTTTCTGTGTGTTCAGTGACAACTCACAGGTAGTGTGAAATCAGCCATGGGAATACCTATACCATAAAGATTGACAAACACTATAAACCAGAGCTTTTTGAGTTTTAGGTTTGTTTTTCTGGAGAGCCAATTTAACAACACACCATTACAGATATCTGATAAAACTATCAATCATAATGATTTATTTTTTTATATTGTAACATATATCCATGTGCAATCATCATGCACCTCAGGGCAGATGGCCAGACAATTACTAAAATGAGTACAGGGAGAGACTAGGGGCGAGAAATATTATTCTATACTACTTAAAATGTGATAAATGCTCATTCTAACTGTGAACGGAAGGAGCCACATGCTAACCTGACAAGCTCAGGGGAGGCCTATGTGGCAGTCTTGCAAACTCAGAGACCTGAAATAACCACAAAGGATGGTTTGAAAATTAAATATTTAACTACAAACAGGTTATAGTGGGCAGTCATGTCCTAGGCCAATATCTTCCCTGACAAAGGTCAACTTAGATCTTCCTTACTGAGCCCATTTGCCTTTCTGCCTCTAAGATAACATATCTGTGAGATGTCTGGGTAACTTGTAACTTCCTTCTTTTGCTGGAGCCCCTGGGGCACAACCAAATGTGGTGGGCGCCAGGACAGATACTTCAAATTCCTTCATTATCATGTTAATTGTTCCTGTACCCACCTAGGTATGTGTCCATCATTTTACTTTTTATCCAATCCCAGGGGTTTCCCACCGTTTGACTTTAACCCACCTCCTTAATCCGTCACCAATGAATTTCATGTAGCCAACCTATGTCCCTCCTTTAATAGCAATGTATAAATACAGATGTAACCCACCATTTCCTCGGAGCATTATCTCAATTCATTGAGGTTCTGCTTCCCGGCATATGTCGACATTTTGGCTCAAATAAACTCACTAAATTCTTTACAGGTTTCAATGGTTTTTTTCGTTAACATAACTCATATTTCAAGCTAACCCTGGGATAGAAACTCCTGATGTGATAAACATGAAACCAGAGTCACAGCCTAAACTTGAACATGAAAAACAATTTCTTCATTTGTTGATTGCTACTCTTGCAAAAACTTGTTTCATTGGCATATTAGGAAAATAAGGAAGAGTTTCTCCTCATAGAAGTGTAAAAGCAATATGTAATTTGACAACTGCACCAACTTTGTATCCAGACCGTAATCAATGTCCTACAAATACAGTGGTACATTTTTATTATTATCATTATTTGTTGTTCCATTTATTTATGCAGTCATTGGTTGATTCTTGTATGTGCCTTGACCAGGGATTGAACCTACAACCCTGACACATCGGGATGATGCTCCAACCAACCGAGCTACCAGGTCAGGTCTACAGTGGTTCATCTTAACTGTCTGCTTTTCTGCTGGGGTGAAAAGCATAAATGTTAATTAGGAAGTGGCAGGGTTTTGCTTCATTTTTTACTTTCTGTTTTTCCTCTTTTTTTTTTAATATTGGCAAAAAAAGGATACAGACTTGTACCTTCCAATGAAAGCCAGGTTCTCCTATCAACCTCCTATAGTTAAATCATTCATATTAAAGAAGGAGAAAGGGAAACAGAAATATTTCACTGCTGCTCTTCTTTCTAAAAGGATCTGATTATAACATGGGGGAGAATGCTGTAGCCACATTTCTGAACTCTGGCTTTCTTAGCCATTACATCGGCCTGTAGTCAGTTTCACTAAGTGGGGACCTGTCTATCTTTTTATCAAATACATGATAAGTTGCTTCAATTTATAGTTTATGTGTGGGGAAAATACCTGTTCAACCTCCCACTGCAATGTCCTCTACAGTCTGTAGTCTGAATGGCTCACAAACTGTACACAAATTATGTTTCTACCACCGTGGGAAAGGAGAAGAGGCAACAGACACAGGAAAGCCTATTTTCTGGTCTCTGTCCCAACACTGTTGGCCTGGAAACATATTAACAATTCATCCTATAGTTGGGCACAGCAGGTTCAGGAGACTCCTACAACCTTGTAAGGATTACTTAAACATGTCAGATGAGGAAAAAGAGCCAAGGAACCTGGCAGATCCTTCCTTCCCTGGGTGTACCTGTCACACACTGGCAAGAGCCACACACACAGGTCATTCATGGAGCTGGAATGAAATTAATCACCTGCTTTCAGAAGGGAGCAGCCTTGGTTTCCTCTAGTTTTCAATATGTTTCTCAACATAATGCAAAATGCTCACATTGGTCTATGAGGCTCCAAGTGGTTGGAAATCTGGCTACCTCAAGCATGACAAATACCCCTGAGCAACCACAACACTTTCCAGTGAGCTTCTGTACTCAGCTTCTGAAATAGCAGAAAGGTGGACAGCAGCAAAATTTTCTGTTTGAGCAAGTGTCTGCCTCCCCTCATCATTCTGAATCTGCAATTAAAGGTAGAAGGTATCATAACATTGGCATTGTTGAGATTCTTTGTCCAGCATTTAACTCAAAGAACTCAAGGGATTTTCCTGTCCAAAGTTTAAAGGCTAGAATCTAATCTCTTGAACTTTCTCTACTGTAATAACATTGTTCATTCTTTCTTAACTCATTTGTTAGGTATTTACTATCTCCAATTTCCCACTCATTGCTATAGGTGTAAGGATTCAACAATAAACAAAATATAGCATGGAGCTACTTTTTTTTTTTTTACCAAATGTTAATCTTCAATGGCTGCTGCTGAATTGTGATGAATTAAGTTATTTGTATGTTAATTTGATTTTTTTTTTTATTTTAGTAAAAGGTATTCCTTTTCATTAGATACATCTTGTCCTTCAAGACTCAGTTCAGGTAACCTCTACACCAAAAATTCTTCCTGTACCATTTTCCATTAATTAGCCTAAGCAGGGTTTTAATTTTCAGACACTGTAAATTTCATCATAGATAACTTTAGTCTCAAATTCTAATGCTCCCCATCTCACTGTAGATTTACAAACAAAGCTGGCCTGAAATCATCATCAGAATCTAAATAAGAGCCCAAGTCTCTTAATTTTAGGTGGTATTTAGTCTTTTATTCTGAAAATACAGAGCGTTTGCATTATATGCATCCTATAAGATGTTGGGTCTATTAAAAGCATGATAGTATTCATTATCCTTATGAAAACAATTTATGGGCAATTCTTTTTAAGAAGCTCAGAAGCAAATTATTTGCGTACAGAGCCAAGTTTCATTGCTGTTAGATCAGCTAAAGCTGATGACTGGCTAAAGCTTTTTTAAAGAAGGGATTTACATTTTCTTGATTTTATGAACTGGTTTGAGATTCAACATCTAATTCAGTCATTTTCTTATGGCGCAAAATTTATACATGACTAAGAGAGCTGGCAAAACTTACACATTCTTTCAAACCTTCCTCTCCTCCTATGCATGCTGTAAAATGTATAATCTTGGGAGATCTTCAAGGACTCAGGTCTTGTAGCTTTAAACAACATCATTGGCTTCCTTCTTTCCTTCTTATTATGTATGGTTATAGAAAGCTTTTCATTCTTTATTTAATGAAGCTATCATTACCTGAACAAAATAAAAGTGATGACCACTCAATGCTTTTAGTCCATTAGATTGAGTGCTCTGCTTTCTCTCCATGTTTAGCCAAATGGACTGACTGTGTAACACTTGCTGCTCTTGGTTCTTTCTCCTCCTCCTTTTAATCCTTATGGGATTGTGTGTGTGTGTGTGTGTGTGTGTGTGTGTGTGTGTGTGTGTAGAGAAAAAAACATTTTTTATGAGTATGCATTAGTGTATGAAACATATTCTGCATTTTAAGAAATATTGTTTGATTTTCAGTTCTAAATATACTTTTCTCACTTTAAAATTGGAGGGGTTGCTTCCATGTCTTCCTGTTTACTTTCTTCTTTATAAGATAATAGTAATTATTTAATACTAGAGGCACGGGGGGGGGGGGGTCCCTCAGCCCAGCCAGCACCCTCTCCAACCTGGGACCCCTCGAGGGATGTCCAATTGCCTGTTTAGGCCTGATTCAGGTAGAATCGGGCCTAAACAGGCAGTCGGACATCCCTCTCTCAATCCAGGACTGCTGGCACCCAACCGCTCACCTGCCTGCCTTCCTGATTGCCCCTAACCGCTTCTGCCTGCCAGCCTGATCACCCCCTAACCACGCCCCTGCCAGCCTGATTGATGCCTAACTGCTTCCCTGCCAGCCTGTTTGCCCCTAACTGCCCTCCCCTGCAGGCCTGGTCCCCCCCAACTGCCCTCCCCTGCAGGCCTGGTCCCCCCCAACTGCTCTCCCCTGCAGTCTTGGGTCCTCTCTAATTGCCCTTCCCTGCAGGCCCGGTTGCCCCCAACTTCTCTCCTTTGCTGGCTTGGTCACCCTTAACTGCTCTCCCCTGCAGGCTTGATCGCCCCCAACTGTCCTACCTTGCAGGCCTGGTCCCTCCAAACTGCCCTCCCCTGCTGGCCTGATCACCCACAACTACCCTCCCTTGCAGGCCTGGTCCCTCCCAACTGCCCTCCCCTGCTGGCCATCTTGTGGTGGCTGTCTTGTGTCCAATGGGGGCAACCATATTGTGTTGGAGTGATGGTCAATTTGCATGTTACTCTTTTATTTGATAGGATGAGCTTTGAAATAAATGGATCAAAGGCCTCACTATATGATTTTTTGATTCTAAAATACATCTCCTCTAATCTTTTGTCTCCTCACCATTTTTTAATTTGAGACAAAGATTGCTCTTAATCTGCCCTACTAAGTTCATTATATCATTTTAGTTATAAATATAAAGGTGTCAGGATCCTTTGCAAATGTACTTTCAAAGAAGGGAGGAGGGATATAAACAAGAATTTTACAAGATAATAATTCCTTTAAGCCAAATTTAGGGTAGATATCACCTCAAATACATGAAATTACTTTCAACCAACTGATTGAGACCTAAAAATTTCAATTTCTAGTTTTCAGTTGTCCCAGCATATTTAATGGAGTCAGTAGTACTCTTCTGAAGAACCACGAAATTCAACTGATCTCTACAGTTTTCTTAGGCCTAACAAAATAGCACCTGAAGTTGCCGAAACCGGTTTGGCTCAGTGGATAGAGCTTCGGCCTGCGGACTGAAAGGTCCCAGGTTCGATTCCGGTCAAGGGCATGTACCTTCATTGCGGGCACATCCCCAGTAGGGGTTGTGCAAGAGGCAGCTGATTGATGTTTCTCTATCATCGATGTTTCTAACTCTCTATCCCTCTCTCTTCCTCTCTGTAAAAAATCAATAAAATATATTTTTAAAAAAATAGTACCTGAAGTTATTTCCAAACTAAGAACCCATGACTCAGAACTTGTTTAATAGTCCCAATCATTTTGGGGTGATGGGGCTTTGAGGGCATTATGACCAGGAACTATGTTTAGATACTGTAAATGTGAGTCTTTAGTATCCAATTATACAAATGAGGGAATGTTCTTACAACACAATGTTGGTGTTCGTAGACAACTCTTGTCTTTGTTTCTTCCAGAATAGTACTTATGGTATCATAATTCAATGATTGCCTCTGTACTCAGGCTGTCAGGCTTTAGCTCCTGGTTCAGCTACTTGTTAGCTATTGACAATGATTAAGAGCTACCATTTCTCTAAACCTCAGATCCCCCATCTGTGAAAAGTGATGGGGAAATTACAGTACTTATACCATAGAGTGGTTATGATGGTTAAATGGGATAATCCCCACATAGCACTTAGCACAGGGCCTGCCACTTAATCAATGCTCATTAAGGACCACCAATTATAGAAACTTTGTATTTTAAATTAAACCTTGAAAAAAAAACTTTAAAATCAAACTATTCTAGCCCCTCTTCTTGAAGATGAGACAACTGAGGATCAAACAGAAGCAGTGACTTACCTAAGACCCCACAGCTGGGTGGAAATACTAAGGTCTCCTTATTCTAGTCCAAGGTATCTTTCCTCTGCATTATCTTACTGTGCATGCAGGACAGAGAATGCCTGAGGAAAGGCCTGATTGATATCTCCCAACAATAATAAAAAATGTCACAACTGATAAGATAAGAGAAAATGCAGGGATTAAGATGAAAACACAACACCTTAAAAGAGAGGTAAAGAACTGCAGGGCTGAAGTTAAGGAGAGGATTTAGAAGTCTACCAATTTGACCCTTGTTTTGTTTGACTGTGCTTGTGGGCACAATACCCATTTCATTTGCCCCTATTCTCAGAATGTAAAAATAGAAAGGAAAATATTATCAAAGGCACTGAATTATTGCCAAGAAAAGCCAATAAAAACGATTACTCTAGCAATATAACAGTGTGCCATAAAAGCCTAATAATCAACAGTATTTAAGCACCACGCCACTGAGCATCTGACAGAGTGCCCATGTTTTATAGACAGTATTTATGGACTTTTCACAATCCAAATTTTTGCTCTTTATGAGCGGTGTATAAATTTGGGAAGTGGTTGAAACCACATTTCAAATCAAAACCGCCTATGAGGCACCCTGCCAAATAAGTGTAAATATCTTTGGGAAAGCTAATATCTAACACAGAGCTTGGTGAAAGAGGATCTAGCCTTTGGAGAGATAAAAATATTATCATTGGTTACCTTAGGTCTTAGAAAAACATTATTCTGGGGAACATAAAGAATTTTCCCAAATACAGAATTATGGGCTGAATATTTCATTTTCTTACAAATAATTATCATTCCAGAAACTACACATTTTGCATTCATTCCTTTTGGCTATTAATTTAGCTATAGAGACACAAAATTATGTAGAAATTTTTATAACATGTATCAAACTGCAAGAAGCACCATCTCATTCCTATTATTTCCCACAGTGCCTTGGCATAAAAAGGCACTCTATACCTATTTGTAGAATGTAATCGACTTGAAATTAGTACTGTAAACATATTCAACATTGCTCCTTGAACTTTATCCCAACCCCACTACCAAATGAGGACTCTTTAAGATCAGCCCTATCTTACTCATCTTTATGACCCCCAAGCCCTAGCACAGTAAAAAGTTAATATACATAGAAGAAAAAAAGGAAGGAAGGGGGAGAGAGAAAGAGAAGGAGGAAGGGAAGGATGAAGAAAGCAAACAAGGAAGGAGAATGAGAGGTTGGAACACACTAAGTTAATTTTTCTATTCAGATAATGGCAAATACCATTGTAAAACTGTGCTCTTCTCCAGATAATGATTAATGATCCCAATTAGAAAGAAGTAATGGAAAAAAAAAAGATAAGAAAGGGGTAAAGAGATCATGAAAATAAAATACAACCAAGATCAACACAGAAAAACTAGGACAACTCGGGTTACACTTCCTACCAGAATCAGTCAATACCCCTTTGTAGCCACCCAGTCAGCATCTCTGATTTCTGGCCACTGAGATGTGTTATCTTGGTAATACTATGGCACTGGATATGCCACAGCAGAAATTTTGGAATTTTCTACTGGAGAAAGTCAATAGGTTACCACGGTTAGAAGAAACATATCAGAATTCCTTCACTGAGAGCCCAATGGGCACACTGCACTGTTCAGAAGACACCAATGACATAATCACCGAAGGAAGCTTGCTGGTTGTCTCCTCATGGCTGCAGGAGGGCAGTGTCTCAGAGATGCCTTGAACACTCCTCCTCCTACTAAGGAATAATCATCAGGAACACACTGAAACCTTGTGGACATAAGCATGTTGAGAAATGGGCAGGCAGAGTACCAAAGCAAAGAGAGGGAGATATAGTTGAAGGATTAAAAGAAAACCAACTCCAAAGGTCCTAATGCAAATGACATCCACCTGTAACAAACCCATAAATAATTTTTTAAAGGTGGTAAAATAAACTACATATTTATAATTTACAAAGCATTTCCTTATATATTAAAGCAGTGATCAAATTTGGTGTAAAAGTTTTGACTAAATTATTGTCTTGCATTATCTCTTTTGACTTGTTTTGCCCCAAGCCCACTCACTTTCTCAGATTATCTCTCTACACCTCTCCAGACAACCCAAAGTAGGCATCCATTTCCAAACAGGAGAGACCAATTGGAAATATTGTTATTTTAACCTGGATTGCAAAACAATCCAATGGAAGATAGAATAAAATGATGTGCAGGGCCCATGGGAATTTGGGTCCAAGATGCTGTGATAGATCTCCTTGTCACCTCTAGTTTCTGTGATTCCATGAAACTCACTACATCTGGGTAATTTGTGCTTGTCACACACAGCACGCAAGACTAATAGATACATCAGTCCAAAGAAAACTACAGGCAGCATTTCAGGATCTAACCCAGAGGACACTACTTAGCCACAGCTCAGAAACAATAATAAATTTGACTTTTAATTACCCTCAAGTTGAACTTTACCTACACCTTCAATTACTTTTCAATGCACTTAATAAAATCAGACCAACTGAGATATTCTTCAGCCAGAACTTATAAAATTTAGGGCAGAGGATGATTTCTATTTGTTTTTACTGACCAGACACACTTTTAATCAAATATATGTGTAGAATAAGCAAGGTTGCAGGAAGATTATATGGATGAGTGAACAAATTATCTGTAATTTAAGTCTAGTCACTTCTCATTTATTCAATATCTGACATTTACTGAGCATGTACTACATAAAATACTTTACTAATTCATTCGGATTATCATAACTTGAAAAATAATACATCTAAATGTTCTTAAGATATATTATATTTTAGACTTTTCATTGATCCAAGCAGTCATTCTATTAATCCACATCATGATCATATACCTAAAAATCACATCATGTCTTTCTGTCTATGCTCACAATTTTAGAAATCCCTGTTTAAAAATATGGTCTGAGCAATGTCAACTATTTTCTATATTTTAAAAGCATGATTAATTTCTAAAATGTTTGAAGATATACAATAAGCAGTCTGTCATATGCAAAATAATTTCAGCCATCATAACTGAAGCTAAACTCTTCAACCTAAAGAAAAGTAGTTAACAGTGGTTTGTTTTTATGGGTAAACTAAAACCAACACCATATTCTTTACCACATGCCTTACCTTGTCCAGGAAAAAAAAATCCTCATCTTCTTAACCCCAAAGTTTGGCCCCTGGGGCAGGTATGTATTCAGAATAAATATTTTAAATGAATTACTGATAGAAAGAGGCATTTGATATAATAACAATAATAATATAATCTGGCTTCTTACAGAATTTTGGGGCAAGATAAAAGAGGCAGAACTGAAAATATTTAGAATAATCATCTGCCATCCTCCAGTATCTAATTTGGAAGAATGGAAATAAAGGCGAATTTTCAATAATTACTTTTTCAATCTAATGGGCAGATGCCAAACATTTCCCAGGGCGTTCTCATGGAGTAGGTCCTTTTCCAAGGGCACAGTGTAGTCCAGTCTAAATTTGGGTCCTTGGACACACCATGGGTTAAGTCTATGAAGTTCTAAAGGAGTAAACCCAATTTTTAAAACTGGTACAGAGACAACTTAACCTGTAAGGTGTTTGGGGCTGAAAGGTGTTAATGAGTCATACTTGGCTGCAGAAAGACCATGGAGGCTGTTGGCCTCCTTCAGCACTGTGGGTGGGTGGGGTGAGGGACAGGTCTTAGTCTCCAGGGGTGAAAGTCTGTTAAACTTATCTTGCTTTGGAAATGCTCTATTTCCATTCCGCACAGACTCTTTGGCAATAATGGTGAAAACACTCCAATTTTCAAGTAAGAGCTTCAAACCAAAGAAAATCCAGAACATGTTTGTAATCACAGTCAACCCTCAATTATTTATGCAAATGGCAGAAAGTAGCATCTTCTATACTAAAATGATAATTTATGTTTAACTTCACAACATGTTCTATATTGGGGGTTTTTCTTTTGTTTTTGGCAACATTAACAGACTTATTTTCCTAATTAGTTTGACCCCGATTACTGTTATAATTAGCATTCTCCGAGCATACGCACACTACTCATCAATTGCTGGTGGCGAGAATGCCCAGTAACATATTGTGGGATAAGGGAAAGGTGGTCTGAGATTATGTTTTTGCTGCTGGCAATTCAGAAACTAGATCATCTGCATCAATAAGGAGTTGGCTATACTCATAACAGGCACTTCCTAAAGCCAAATAATCACATTAGTTAATTCCTGTCCATAAAATATATGTGGCCTCAGTAATTAATTAAACTAAGTCTATCTTGCACATAGAATGTATATTTTTTAAAACTAAGATTACCTAGCTTTCCTGTTTATGCCAATCCTATTAATAAGGTAATTGCCACATCTTCCTAGTCCTGGCTGCTACCTGCCGGAGTTCTCCCTCATGATTGGAGGCATTTGGGAATATAAGTGGCCAGAGTTAGTTCCTAGTCCTGCCTCTTTGGGGAATTAAGCACAGCTTTCCTTAATTTCTTAAAAACACCTTCTAGACATTCCCCTCTCCCTTGATGGCCCAGGTGGCCTGGCTTTCAGCAAGGCCCCGGTGGGCTACCCACCCATGGCCTCTGACCCTCCCAGGAGCTCACCTATCTTGTCCTCGGCTTGGCTGCCCTCCGAAGCCTCCGTGGGAGGCTGGGTTGTTGCCTTGGTGGCAGCATCCTCTGCAGCAGGGGTGGTGGCAGCAGCAGCAGTGACAGCAGCAGGCACATCGGCTTGTTTAGGCTCCTCCTTGGCTGGGGCGTCTTCCGCCTTGGAGGACGGCGAGTTGTCAGTGGAAGCTTTAGTGGCACTTTCTGTCTCAGCAGAGCCGGCCTTCTCCTCTGAGGGGGCAGGAGCCTGGGGGGCTGCCTGCTCGGCTGCAGCATCAGAGGCGCCCTCCCCCTTCTTCTCCTCGGAGGGAGCTTCTCCTGCCTTACTGGCCTCCTCAGGCTTGGGGCCAGTGGCCGGGGCCTCGTCAGCGGTAGTGGGACCTTCTCCCTCCTTCTTCTCGGCGCCATCAGCAACAGGGGCGTCATCCTTCTTCTCATTCATTTCGGCCTCAGCAGCTTGAGCATCGCCCTTCTTCTCTCCTTTGAGCTTTTTCCTTGTTATGTGTCCACGGAAGCTAGCCTGAATTTTGGTCGCGGCCTTATGAGCTTTATCTTCTGGTTTGATGCCATCTTGTTCGATCTTTTGGTCCTCATCATTTTTTTCAACCTTTGTGGAGAAAAGGGGGGGAAAAAGGAGAGGTGGAATGATGCTTTTCCCCTTCAGATCATAGCATTTAACAAATAGTTATTGAATGATTTGTACTGTGCCAAGCACAGACATCAACAATACTGTGGAAATTCAAATTAAGCCTCCTCTCTCTTCATGGTGGAGAATTAAGTAGAAAACACATTATTTTATGGGAAAACACATCCTTTTGGCCTTGCAGAATCACTGGCATGGATTTAGATGTATTTCCTTCCCCAGCTCCATGTCTCTGCATTGCCAAACTTCAACCAGCCATTCCATAGATGTACCTTGGCTATTCAGATCACATCCACTCTAGGTTTTAATCAAAGAGCTCTGAAAGATATTGTTTTTTCAGGGTTTCTGAAAGGAACTCTATACAAAACTTCACATTTAAAAATATTATGGAAAAGTCTGTGTCGTTTTTTCCCTCCCAGGATTTCAAGTCTGGTCAAGAAATTAATAGATTCAGGGCAAAGAGTATGGTAAAGGTTTAGACAATGAAATATCTCAAAACTGCCTGGTACTGGCACAAGAACAGACATATAGATCAATGTAAAAGAATAAAGAACCCAGAAATCGACCCAAACCACTATGCTCAATTAATATTTGACAAAGGAGGCAAGAGCATACAATGGAGTCAAGACAGTCTCTTCAATAAATGGTGTTGGGAAAATTGGACAGATATATGTAAAAAAATGAAACTAGACCACCAACTTACACCATACACAAAAACAAACTCAAAATGGATAAAGGACTTAAACATAAGATGGGAAACCACAAAAATACTAGAGGAATCCACAGGCAGCAAAATCTCAAACATATTCCGAAGCAATTTCTGCACCGATACAGCTCCTAGAGCAATAGAAAATAGAGAAAATAAACAGATGGGACTGTATCAAAATAAAAAGCTTCTGCACAGCAAAAGAAACCATCAACAAAACAAGAAGGCCCACTGCATGGGAGAACATATTTGCCCATGTTATCACTGATAAGGGTTTAATCTCCAACATTTACAGGGAACTCAAAAAATGGACAACGAACTAAATAGACACTTTTCGAAAGAAGACATAAGGAAGGCCAATAGACATATGAAAACATGCTCAAAGTCACTAATCACCCGAGAGATACAAATCAAAACGACAATGCGGTACCATTTCACACCTGTCAGAATGGCTATTATCAACAAATCAACAGATGACAAGCGCTGGTGAGGATGCCGAGTAAAAGGAACCCTTGTGCACTGTTGGTGGGAATGCAGACTGGTGCAGCCACTGTGGAAGACAGTATGGAGTTTCCTCAAAAAACTAAAAATGGAACTCCCATTTGACCCAGTGATCCCACTTCTAGGAATATATCCCAAGAAACTAGAAACACCAATCAGAAAGGATATATGCACCTCTATGTTCATAGCAGCACAATTTACAATAGCTAAGATTTGGAAGCTGCCTAAGTGCCCATCAGCAGATGAGTGGATTAAAAAACTGTGGTACATCTACACAATGGAATACTATGCTGTGGTAAAAAAGAAGGAGTTCTTACCATTTGCAACAGCATGGATGGAATTGGGGAGCATTATGCTAAGCAAAATAAGCCAGTCAGAAAAATATAAATATCACATGATCTCACTCATTTATGGAAAATAATGAACAACATAAACTGATGAACAAAAACATATCCAGAGAAGCATTTTTCAGACCATCAAACCTCAGAGGGAAGGTAGGAGAGGGTGGGGGTAAAGGGGAGAGATCAACCAAAGGACTTGTATGATTCCATGTCAGCCTAACCAATGGACACAGACAACAGGGGGTGAGGGCATGAGTGGGGGGAGGGGTTGGGGGCAATGGGGAGATAAGGACACATATGTAATACCTTAATCAATAAAATAAAATAAAATAAAATAAAATAAATTATATCAGGGTTTTGTACAATTGCAAAGGAGTTCAGGGCTTTGGGGCTTTTGCTTAAAATGTGACAATTCAGAATACTGGTCACAAAATGATGTCTACTTTCCCCTATGTGTGGTCCAACATTAGTAGTCAATACACTAGATCTTCGCAATTTGAAGACAGAAAGTGGCCATTATTCTTGTTTAAAAAAAAGAAAAGAAAAGAAAAACACCGTTTCCACTTTTGAAAAAGTGGTATATATTCACCAAATCACAATTTCTTAACCCCAAAGCAATTTAAACCTAAAATTAGTTTTATGTTATTACCGATAGTCATTCTAGTACTGAAATCAAGAGACTAAAATACAAAATTTTTATCATTTGATGCAACATTTACAGCATAACATGCTGCATATAACTTTTTTCCACAAGGAAATTAAGTCAGAGGATAGGCATAGAAGGTATATTCATGGAAATAAATATACAGTATGGGCAAGTACCCAAATTCCATAGAGCTGCATTGCTCGCCATGGTGCCCCAATGGGGTTGCTTATAGTCTCCGTGCATTCCTTCCTTTAACGCTGGAGCACTGGGGAAATACAACAGTGAACAATGCAACAACTTTCCTTTAAAAAAACCAATAATAGCCCTCGCTGGTTTGGCTCAGTGGATTGAGTGGAATGACAGGTCTCAGGTTTGATTCTGGTCAAGGGCATGTACCTCAGTTGCAGGCTCAATCTCCAGCCTGGTTGGGGTGGGTATGGGAGACAACCAATTGATGTCTTTCTCATATCCATGTTTCTCTCTATCTCTCCCCATCCATTCACTTTCTCTAAAGATCAATGGAAAAAATATACTTGGGTGTGGATTAACAACAACAACAACAACAACAACAACAACAAAAAGAGTGCTTATTATGTACTGAGTCCTATGGTTGGCTTCAATCTTGACTTTGGCCTGACCGTGGCCTTTGCTCCAGTTTAAGAGTAAGCTACAGCAGGCCAACACAGTGGTACGTTTTCCACCTGTCGTACCAGCTCTGCCCCAGTGACCTAGATCCAGCTAATCATGATGTAGGCCTGTCTGACATAATTTGGACAAACATATGAGCCTGTTGTTAGGTAAATTAATCAATGTGCAGTGGATATACAAAAGTATTTTTAAAATAAACTCTTTATGACTGTAAAAGCAGGACTGACAATTTTCCAGTAAAATCCAAGACAACTTCTTCTTCTTCCTCAGGTAACTGTGTGTATAACCACACAAAGAAAGAAGAACTAACTGAAAAGCACTTTGCACAGGCCCGTCCTGCTCCCTCCTCCAGGGACCATGATGCTGCACTGCTCAGTTCTCTGATGAACTACCGCCTTCCCACTCTCCTGCTGCTCCTGAAGACTCCTACTGGGACACAAGGCACAATCTGGGGCACGGGAGCAGCTGTCCCTGCCAGGCACTCTCTGCTCAGAGATGGAAGCATAACCCTGTTAAATTAACAGTTGTGAATGGAGCATGGAGCCGAGATGCTGTTAATTTATTTTACTCTATCTTGAGTTTTCTGAATGAGGCACCATCTTATATGACAGGACATCTGCACTTGGGCATTGATGCCAAGTGGTTCTTTAATACAAATACTGCTCCTTGGGAAGTAGACAAACCAATTATCTCAGAGAGGGCAGGTGTGCAGAAAAGTGATTCAAGAAAGCTACAATTTTAGAGCCCCTCCCCTTTTTTCAGAACATAAAGTGAAGGAGATTAAATTCTTAGAAAGCTGGAAAACAATAAAATAAGGAAGCTGGGAATCTGCATGATATAAAGAAAGAAACTTTATGTGGATAAAGGAAGAGCTCCACTCAATCCTTCTGTTCCCATTTCAATTTTTCTGATCATCTGCCACTTTACCTTTCAAATGATTAGTGTTTAAGCTTCTGTACACAGCCTCTATGTTGAAATGATTATTTAGAAAGGCACAGAGTAGATTTGGGTGCCAAGATTGTGGGACCAGGTTCACCTGAACAATCCAGGAGTTTAAGAAACACAAGAGAGGAAGGGGTAGGCAGGAAGGAAGAGAATTATAAAGATTGAGTTAGAAGTGAGAGGTGAAGATTATTCTGTAAAAGGTAGGTGCCCAGATGGGTTGATACACCCAGAGAGGTGCTCAAAGTCCTCCATGGGCATGTAGCTCTACCTGGAGGAACAGGCTGGACCATTTGATGTCATTAGAAATTTAGGGAAACTGGATTTTAGAGATTGGTTGGAAAAAGACAAGTATTACAAATATTTTAGATAGAGGGAGACGGGGATAGAAAGAAAAGGGGGCAGGAAGGGAGGAGAAGGAAAGGAAGAACAGAAGAGGAGAGAAGAGAGGACAGAAGGAGGAGGGAAATGGAGGGAAGAAATCAGCCTATGAGGTCAGACTTAAGTGATTGAACAGAGGCATCTAGAAACAAAATTATTTTAAATAAAAACTGGGTCATAAGCTAGACAGTGCCAGATTGTGTGTGTGTGTGTGTGTGTGTGTGTGTGTGTGTGTGTGTGTGTGTTGTTTTTTAAAAAAAACTGTAATTGATTCTATTAATTTAGCTTAAACTAGAGGTTATTTTCTGGTTTAATTCATTTCACAGTACTAGAAGTAGTTGGACTGAGAGCATATTTTGTAGAGAGATGAAGGAAGAAGAGAACCTTTCCTAAGACTAGCTGTGGGGGCAACCCCAAGATGTCAGGCCAAATTGAGCTTTCTCAACAAGAAACAGAAACCCTGGCTGGTGTGGCTCAGCTGTCCTGTGCACCAAAATGTTGCTGGTTCGATTCCTGGTCAGGGCACATGCCAGGTTGTGGGCACATGCCGGTAGGGGGCGTGCAGGAGGCAGCTGATAAATGTTTTATTCTCACATTGATGTTTCCCTCTCTCTCTCTTCTTCCTTCTT
Organism: Eptesicus fuscus; assembly: GCF_027574615.1. Classification (NCBI taxonomy): domain Eukaryota; kingdom Metazoa; phylum Chordata; class Mammalia; order Chiroptera; family Vespertilionidae; genus Eptesicus; species Eptesicus fuscus. The sequence goes on from NC_072475.1 coordinate 64,001,706, forward strand.
CTCTCTCTAAAAAGCAATAAAAACATATTTTTTAACAAAAGAAAGAGAAGACTATATCCAAGACAAAGGACTTTTGAGCCCCAGGAAACCAGAGATCAGTCAATACATTTAGCACAACGTTTTCAGTTTCTAAAAAAATAAATAAATAAAAAAGCCATCCTGGCCCTGAAAAGTTACCTGCTGCAATTCAGAGTGTGTGAGTGGCTCAACTCAGGTCCTCTCCTCTCCCACCCAACCCAGGTCCAATTTTATTGCTTCAGTGACCTGGAATAGCTTGGTCTTTCTTGTAGCAGACAATCCATTAAGCACCCTTGTAACTTTCTCATTTATCTACTTATTTAACAATACCGAGTGCCTATACAAGGCACCTTATACACTCTACTGAGATGAATAGTATATCTATCCACACAGGACACACAAGATTCCTTTTTAAATGTTATTTGTTAAAATAAGTTCATAGTGCTTTAACAATCAATAATTTACCAGGAATTCACAGCAGACACCTGATCTTCTAGCCATCTTGTGGAGTAAGGCATCCTATATAATAAAAGCCTAATATGCAAATTATACATCCTATATAATAAAAGCCTAATATTCAGGTGGTCGTTTGACCCACAGTTTGACCTGGAGACTGAGAGTTTGACCACTTGCTATGATGTGTGCTGACTACCAGGGGGTGGCACGGAATATGGAGGGCATCGGCGACATGGAACTGGCAGTGGGCAGCAGTGGAGGCACTGCCAGCCCTGATGGGCCCTGAGGAGAGCAGAACCGTGGTGGGATGGTGGAGCAAGTGAGCGGGCGGCACCAGGCCAAGGTGGGTGCAAGCGGGGGGGCCTGATTGCCCTGCCAATTGTCCCATAGAGAGAAACCAGTGGCAGCAGCCGGGGGCAATTGGTGCTCCCAGGTGCTGAGGGAGCTGGGTGGGGAGCCCAGCCCTGACCAATTGCCCCGCAGACAACAACCAGCAGTTGGCTGGCCCTGATTGCCTGATCAGGGCCAGGCCCTGGGCTGGAACAGGGAACTGGGGGTGAGTTTTGGCAACCAACCTCCCGCTGGCTACCTGGGGGCAGGGATAATGGAGATGGAGGTGCGGTAAGAATGCGGGGTGTTCACTGAGCTCGCTCTCACTCCCCCTGCTACACTCCCCCGGGACGCCAGGGCTTGCACACTGGGGAAGCCCCCATGCTCAGGTGCTAGGAACCCATAAGAAGCCCACCCCGCACCTGTGCAGCCTCTTCCAGGTGAGCCAGGTCACAGCCGCTGGGACTGCAGGGGCCTGTCAGGCTCCCCAATGGCTTCACACAGGAACCGGTCTGCAAGGCCAGCGGGTAGAGACCATGCTGCCCGCCCAGCTTCCATGCAGCGCCTCTGGGCAGCCCAGAGGCCCATGCTGCGCCCCAGCCTGCTGTGCTCACCGCATCTCCATGTGGAGACTGAAGCGCCGTGACTCAGGTGAAGAGGGGCACATGGAGGCCTGGGGGCCCAGGTGCTGCCCAGGGCCCAGAGGTCATCTGGGACCTGCCCTTCCATGCCAGACACTCATGTTTCAATTGCAGGCCAGGCCTAGGGACTGCACCCGTGCACAAATTTCATGCACTGGGCCTCTAGTATAGAATAAACATGTGAGTTATAGATGGAGGAGGGCCATAAAAAGAGTATACTGGTATTTAGTGGTTAAAGAGTCAGTTCATAAGTCTCATTAAAATATGTAGGTTTATTTTTTTTTTGTACTCAGCCTTGCCACAAATAAGCTTTTGTGCTGAGCTCTGATGTCTTCTGAGGGAATTTAAAAATTATTCTGTTTTTACATATAATTGTTGCTGAATGTGAAATTCACTGAGTAGGACATTCCAGTGCAGTGTATTACAAGTAGGATGAGTACCATTACTAGTTGTAATAACTTCTTCGAGAATTTTCATTGTTGTAGCTTAGTATTTTTACTGACCAATATATTTGGGAGCTCTGTAATTTATGAAGTTTTAGAGAAAACCATGGTATCTGAAATCTTTACTTTTCAACCAAGACTAAAATCTTGGATGAATGTTGGTCTGAAGAAGATGAAGGGTACCATTACACTCATTTGTTGGGACCTAGTCAAATTTCTACATCCTTTAGATGAAAGGGCAATAATTTTCATTAATATTTAAGAATTACAGATAAGAAAGCAAAAAAAAAAAAGAAGAAGAAGTAGTTATTTAATATCCAACATTGTTATTCTGCTTAATAGTTTCTTTTCTCTCTGGGGGAAGGAGACGTGGATAACTTAGGATTTATTCTAAGATGTCCAAACATTTGCATTCTTTATGTCACAAAAGAAATTTGGGCAAAAATCCATGAAAGCTGACTTTTAGAACTAAAATAACATCATCCATTTAACTGGGACACCTCAATTCATTTAACGTTTTCCAATTATCATAGGAATGCCTCAACCTTCAGAGCACTGAAAAACTTGGCCCTGTATCTACTGCTGCCAGCTATAAATACTACTTTTATAATACCTCAAAGTTTCTCTTAAGCAGGATTGAATTTTAAATGCTTTAGAAAGTCATTGATGTAATACCAATTCTTCTAATAATATTTTTAGTGAACCAAAATACTTTCAACGTGATTGAACAAAAGATATTTCTGAGAAGCAAAATTGAAGGGATATAAATATTCTAAGCAAAGTTTTCTTTAGCACAGTATAGTTTACATGCCTATGAGAATCTTATTAACCCATAGAAAAACAGAATAAAGTGTTGATGGATATATATAAAATCTGGAAGATATTTACTTATGACTCATTCTATTTTAATTAATAATTTATTGAGGTGACACACACATAAGAAAATTTCACTATTTTTTAAGCGTAGTTGATTTTAAGCATAGTTGATAGCACATACTTTAGGGGAAATATCTAAATATTAAAGGACTTCACAGTGGAGTTTCTGTGCTTTCTTTGAACCAAGCCAAAGTTCATAAATACAGTGAAATGCCCTTATGGGGGAGGGAAAGGAAAGGAAGATGGGCCAGTCTCCTCCAGTTATGGAGATAAATTGCCTTCAGGTTTCTGGGCAGTTGTAGAAAAGAAGGAGGTGTTATTTAAAAGATGAATAGGCACTCCCAGAATACATAGGGTTCCTTCAATAGTCAATCCAGTTTAAAAAATCTAACTATGGTGTGAGGAGTTGGGGAGCAGGATGTAGGTAGAAACAATGAAACTGGTATGATTTTGCCAAGAAATATCATCACTTTTTGAAACCTCTGGTTTTCAGTCCAGTGAGAAGTCTTTTTTTAGTTCCTGGGCAGGTGAGAGCACAAATATATGATAACTAAGCAATTCTCCAGGGGAATGTGAGACATTAAGAGTGATCTTTCAAGTCCTGGGGGGTAGTAGTAAGGGAATTTGTTTTTTCCCTTTAATTGAAAGGTGCAGCATACTGCTGCAGCTCCAGAGTTATAATAAGTAGACAATAAATGCTCATTAATTGACTCACTATGTAAGAAAACCAAATATCCTATATTGGACATTGGAATAGTAATGTTAGCTTTTCAGATAATAGCTGGTGATCAAGATATAGGTCTTCAGCTCAATTTCATATATTATTTATTTAACATGTACAGCCCACCTGCTTCCAAAAGAATATGAGGAGGCATGTTCAACACAGTATGAGGTAATACTGGAGAACTCAGTGTCCAATCAAAAGCGTTATCTTTATTTTATTTTATTTATTTTATTTTATTTTATTTTATTTTATTTTATATATTAGTAATTCTATTTGTCCCACAAAGACAGATAGAGAAGAGGCAAAGGGCACATTGAATTAGTGCCTTCTAACAGACAAGCATACTAAAGACTTTGTCTATTTTGTTTAAAGCCGAATCTCCAGTTTCTAAAATAGCATCTGATATATAGTAGATGATCATTAATATTTGTTGAATAAATCTAAATTTAAACATTGCAGTGCCACTTCAGAAAGATGACGATGGGCAAAGAACAGCATCTGGCTAAGATAAGTATGTTTCCCCAACACCTAACTGAATAACTGGCTTCAGATGGTGAAGTTGAACACAAAAACCAATTATAAAAATGAACGTGCAAGGGTCAGACAAGGAGAGAAGTCACACAACTATAGAAATGACATTATGATAAAAGTAATTTTAAAAGCTCCTAGAAATGTCAATAAGTCTAAGATAAAAAATGACATTCATCTTATCTATGGATTGCCTGTAGTCATATCAATCGAATTATTTTTTAAATATATATTTCTGCTTTTCCATTAGTAAAACAGGTGAAAATATTCATGGGGGATTATTAGAGATGCTCCCCTTCTCTCTATTTATACTTATCAGTATAATGAGCCTCAGGGCCTAAAGTTGTAGGATGGGATGACTATTCCTTGGTCATTTAAGGAAGGAAGGCCCCATTTCTCCAACTGGGAGTGGGAGGAGCCCAGGTTTGAGATGAGGCACTTACTTATGTTGGTTGATCTATCAGGGCACATGCTGAACAGAATAATTTGCCTAAACTCTTTCAGAAAAATCCTTGGTATGGCAGACAAAGGTCTAAGTAACCTGACTGAATCAAAGTCAAAGTCACTGATGCCCAAGTAAATACCTGCTGAGAGTCAGCTTTGGGAGGAAGGGGCTCCACTCTTGAGCAGCAGGAGAAGATCCTTTGATAAGCATTGCCTGTTTACTATCTCTACCAGTGTCTATTACCTCCATCAGTGTTCACTACTTCTACAAGTGTTCACTATCTCTGTAAGTGTCCGTTACCTCTACAAGTATTTACTACCTCTACGATTGGCATGCTCAAAGAAGGGAAAGGTGGGCAGACACTACACCCTGTTCTTGGAGAGAGGTGTCTGTGCCTATAGAGACCACTAACAGACAAGAGTCAGCATACTAAAGACAGCATACTAGAGCTAGGAACAAAAAGGGAGGGACTCCCCCATCAAGCCACTGAAAAGGCTGAAATCACACACCAGGACATAAGAGGGACGGTGAGACTTCTGCTAACAACTGGAGAAAAAGGGAGAACAGCAGGCAGCCAATGCAGCTGGAAAAAGACAGAAAAGCAGCCTAGTAACAGGCAGCCCCTTGTATCACTATCGCAGATGAATTCTTCTCACTTGAGAGTTCATAAGAGTGAAGCACAGCCCTGACCGGTTTGGCTCAGTGGATAGAGCGTTGGCCTGCGGACTGAAGGGTCCCAGGTTCGATTCCAGGTCAAGGGCATGTGCCTTGGTTGCGGGCATGTCCCCGGTGGGGGGTGTGCAGGAGGCAGCTGATCGATGTTTCTCTCTCATCGATGTTTCTGGCTCTCTATCCCTCTCTCTTCCTCTCTGTAGAAAATCAATAAAATATATTTTTTTTTAAAAAAGAGTGAAGCACAGCCTGAGCTACTGGAGAAGGTACTCAGAGCCAACCAGCAGAAAGAGAAGGCCGAGCCCAGGAACCTGGCAGAGAACTGTCGTCCTCCCAGGTAAGGCACTGCGAAACGACTCCTGGTGGACACTCAGGAATACAGGACAAGGTAAGTACTTATTTAAAAATTACTATATTCTTCCTACTACTCCAAATAGTGATTAACTCATTTTTTAGTTAAACGTCTTTCATGAATTACATTCTAAGTCAGTCGTACTTGGTAAGTTTTGTTCCATGAATAAGTGAATGAGAAAGATCTTCCTCATGCACTCTAATATGTATCTTTGCCCCAAAATATCACTTTTGGTCCACTTACCTTGCTTTTCCTTCTTTGTGCTCAGAATCACTGACATCTATTTTCGTTTCATCGTTAACTGAAACCTGCCTTGGACTGTAAATTTTCTGAGAGCAGGACCTTGTCAGTTTTGTACAATTCTCACAGTCTTGGTAGTGAAGGTAGTGTTGGCACATGGTTGTTGCTCCAAAAATATTTATTTGCAGTTAAGTGACTACAAGCCAGACTATGTTAGTGATCAGAGAGCACACAAACGGGCAGCACCCAGCTCACTGGCTGTGTATCTTTGCTTTGCTCTGGGGACTAATGCTTGGGGGCTTCATCAAGCCACTCTTCTGCAGTCAGGTTCCTCTATCCTCTACATTTATGACTGTACAGCATATACAGTTAGAATGTCAATACAGTCCTCATCAGAACCATGTGAGGAACACAACACAATTGAGACCATTGAGAAAACATAAAGGGGTCCAGCTTCTAAATGCCGGAGCCCACCCTCAATCCTACTCCCCATCCAGTGCTCTTTAAAATGGAATGTGGGAAGCCAATATTCCCTGGTGCATAAGAGCATGGGCTGCAAAGTTATAGGTGTGTAGGCTTGAATCTTGATTCTGCCACTTAATTATCAACTCTTGATCTTGGGCAAGTCAGCTTTGGTTTTCTTATGTGTAAGATCAGAAATATCAGGGCTATCTCCATTGGGTTGTTGTAAGGGTTAAAGGAGTTAATGTATATAAAGTTCTTAGCAGAGTCCTTGACATATTGTACATACTCAAAAAGGAGTAGCTGCTACTATTTTTCTCATCATAATCATTCCCGTCATCATGAGTAATTTCATCTCAGAGTAATTTCTACAGTGTCATGAAAATAAGTCAAGACATGTTAATCAGATAAATACCAAAGGAGGTTTGGTTGTGAGATGTATTCATCTCCATGATTGCTGATATTCCCCCCACACAGGGAGGATAGAGTCCAGTTCCTTAATGCTGCAGTACTAGTAAGCTATCTATTCTCAAAAGAATAAGCAGGAAACCATCCAAAATATGCCACAGTACTCAATCCAGTTATTTCCTATCCTTGGGAAGGAGGCAGATCTGTTTGCATTGTCCATGATAAATCACAATCCTACTCCCGTACTTCCTAACACACGGTAATTCTATCTTTATTTATTCCTAAACCTCCATGTGGTTCAGCATCTTGATGATAGAAATACACTTAAACTAGAAGTCTATTCATTCTCAGAGTATATGCCATTCACCTGACAACCCCTCATCCCAAAAATCTCATTTAGCTCTTATTTCCTAGCCATATCCCTTACACATCCAGAAAAACAATTGCCTGTGCAGAAAAACAATTGCCTGAGATGTAGACTATTTACTCATGTTTGCTAAAAGCTCTGGATGCAGCTGCCAGACATTTTGTGGGGGATTAGCTTAGGAGCATCTGGTCCTGAGGAGAGAGGAGCATCATGATTTGGGATTTCCAACTCTATCCAATGCAGCCCCATTGGATAGTTAGTAAAGCTCTTCTGAATGTCATTGTACCTAATATCTAGTGAGGGTCATAATATGTCATCAGAGTTCATGTCATTATAAAGCCTAGTTGAATGGAAAAGAACTTGGAAATACCTTTTGCAAAAAAAAAAAAAAAAAGACAGTAGCTTGAATTTTTATATTACAGGTTATAAAGTACTTTCAACTTCATAAAATTGTTCCTCAAGAAATTACAATAAAATAGGCTAAGCATATGTGCTATCCCCTTTATAAAATAAAAAACAGATTGGTGGAAAGCCCCCCCAATAATAGAATGGGTCTTAAACATAGGCCTCCAATCTCCTACATTTTAAAAAATCAGAGAATTCAACCTAAGAATTCAACACATAATACTCAGAAAGTGTCATTGAATAAGTAACAATGCTAATATCAGCAGTAAGACTATTTGAAGTACTTTTTAATGAACAGAATTGGTCTACATTTCACATCTTATGAAGGAGGCGGCTACAGAATTTCTATGTGGAGGGACTAGGGCCAGGAACATGTTTGGAGGGGGAGCTAGGAGATTTTTCTTGAAGCTGCACTTGCAGAGCAAACATACTGCTCTTTACAGTGTGCTTGTTTATATGATGTAGCATAGCAAGTGGGATGATTTGCAGGGACACTGCTATCTATCAACATTAAGTTACACACGCCTTAATGTCCTATATCAATCACTAGGTGTGTGACTGCCCATTTACAATAGTACTTGAAAAAAATCTAAAAAAAAGTACAAGTATGTTTTCTCTCTAATTCTAGGAGATATGCTGTATTCTTCCATGTGTGGGAAAAAATTGAATTTTTTTGTTGGAGGGTAAGGCAGGTGCTGGGTAAAAGACACACAGTTTGAGGACAGACTCCCATTTTAACTGGATTCTTATCCCTGAGCTGCTAAACACTTTAAAGGCAAATATACAAGACACTAGAAAATTCTGTAAATCATAACCGAGTCTACATTTGCTCATGATGTTATTGTCCTATTCATTCTTCCTTTCTTGCCTCTCCTTTGATTTTGGCATCCAGTTTTCTCTTGGTCATCAGTCACTGACACTGACTGACACATGATTACATGTTCCCTGGTCTGGCTTTGGGATCAAATGATTTGAGTTCAAATCCTGGCTAAGCTACTGCTTAAATGTACAACCTAAGGTAAACTACTTAATTTCTTTAGAATTTAGTGTCTTCATCCCTCATATTGTAATACTAATACCTACTGTGCAGAACTTTCTTGATGATGAAAAATAGTATTGGTAAAGTGCTTCATGTGGGCAGGCAGGGAGAGGTCAAGGGGGGAAAAGGAGACATATGTAATACTTTAAACAATAAAGAATTTAAATTAAAAAAAGAGAAAGGACTCAATAACTAATTGATTGAAAGAAGACAATATAAATAAATTGAAAATTGCTGCTTTTCAGAGATTAGGGATTAGGTGCCTTTTTTTGATAAATATTGTATGATTTTTCTCTCTTTGATAGCTCATGAAAGAATTTTTTAGGGCTTACATACTTCATAAAAATAATAAATGCCCCCTCACCAAAATAAAAAAAAAAATTCTTTAAAGGTAAATACTATAAAATACATTCAGATCCTTGGAGAAAATAATACTAATAATCTTAAAAAAACTATTATTATATAGTTGTATGTGCAAATACTCTTCTAAGTACATTATTATGTTATTTTTTAATATATTTTCAGAGAGGAAGGGAGAGGGAAAGAGAGATAGAAACATCAATGATGAGAGATAATCATTGACCGCTGCCTCCTGCACACACCCGCCCCCCCACTGGAAATCGAGCCCACAACCCAGGCATGTGCCTCCAACCAGAATTGAACCCGGGACCCTTTAGTCCGCAGTTCGACGCTCTATCCACTGAGCAAACCAACCAGGGTGATTATTATGTTCTTTATGTATACACACAGATATATATTTATTAAATATATTACATATACTGCTATTAACTAATTTAGTTCTGACAAGGCTGTGCAATGGGTACTGTTTTTAAACCTTAGAATAAGGGACTAATTAATGGCTGGCAATGGTGGTAGGGGGTGTGCAGGGAACACCTAGACAAAGATTCTCCTTTTATGAAAAGTCTGAAAGTCCTCCTTGGAGCATTAGTCCCTTATTCTAAGGTTTAAAAACAGACACATTCAATTTAAATCCATTTTACAGATGAAGGGACTGAGGCACAGGGACATTAAGTAACTTGCTCAAAATCACACAGCTTGTAAGTGGCTGAGCCAGATTTGAACTCAAAATACTTGTACAAGTTGCACGTGAGATAAAATCACCCTAGGAAGAGAGGGCCCATCTACTCTCTGCAGGTTTCCCCTCAAGGCTCCAAGCAAGGTGAAAAGTGGACTGGAGGGTAGAAAAATCCAGAGCCAGACTCTGTCATGGCCAGTGCCAGTCAATGCTGGGCTAGTTCTCAGTGTCTAAAGGAGCAGGCTTCAGACCTGTCACTGAAATTTCATCCTCCCCTTTTCAAAATCTCTGTACAATAGAAAAGCACAAACAAAATTTCAAAGCAAGGGCTTTGGTATCATGACCTCATCCCCAGGTGATGCCAGACTCATTTTCCTTGTGAAGATTTTGACAGGGAGGAGTCACACATGAGATGTTGAAAACAGTTTAGAGACCAGGTTTCCTATTAATTCTGAAAGTAAGCGAGAGAAAATATCAGAGGGCAGAGAAAGCAATACTGGAGGAAGTGGGAGGAACGGGTCAGGAATTATGGCTATTTAATTAAATGGGAGAAGCCAATGAATAAACTAGAGTCAACCTCATATACATTTTCATCAGGAAGGGGTTGAGCAAGTGGTAAAGAGCAGGCTCTGTCATTTATTTTAATGTCGAGAATTTAAATCCAGCCAGAGTTTCTACTTGCCTTTTCCTTGAACCAACTATTTCTGTTATTTTCCTGACAATTGTAGTGAGGCAGATAGAGAAATCCTTCTAGAACTATTCCACGGACATCATATTTCTTGCTCAGCTTATATTCTCAAAAAACGTCATATTACTCATGCCATATAGTTCCCTGGAGAAACAGGGACAGTGTTCATCATGGCACAGAGAACCAGCCCAGCTCCCACTTTGTGGTTCGGTGGGGAGAAACTGCACCCTCTGTGGCCCTCAAAGAGAAAAACTACCTCTACTCCATTTTTAAAACTAGGCAGGCAAATTCTACAACTTCTGAATCAGTCCATATGAACCTGCCATCCAGTGATTTATTATAACCTAATCTCTCAGCCAGAATATTAAACTGAATTGAGTCTGATTCTGAGGTCCTGAGATCAATGAAAATTACTTTCTTCTTGATGCCTAGACAGCTATGAGTTGTGCCACAACCCTCTCATCAGTGATGTTGCATAGCCCAGAGACACAGTGCAGCAGGTCTGTGCCTGGCACTGGGAAACTGCAGGAAGTGAGGATCTTTTGTGTCATCACAGGGAGACTTGAGTTCAAGACTTCCAGGAAGGTAGGGTGATGTAACCACTCTTCCCACATTTCTGCTTGACTCACCAGAAGTCGATGATGCTCCCTATTGCTGTGTCAGATAAGGACTAGACCCAAGACTCGGAATAAAAGATTCCCAGGGCAATCCAACGCCCATCTTTCCCTGCAGTTGGGGTAACTCAACAGCTTCAGGCTAGAATAATTCCTTAGTTTTAAAAGTCACATCAAAGACCAGTGAACTTAACAAAATGAAACTGCCTGATACCTGTGCAGCCTCTGCGAGTGTACATCAGTCCAGCTCTGCCGTGGTATAGAAGCACCCAGAAACATACCACAGAAGATTTAAAGCACTGTGTAGAATCAAGGTAATAATCGGGGTGGCTGGCAACGGTGGTAGCGGGTGTGCAGGGAACACCTAGACAAAGATTTTCCTTTTACCAAAAGTCTGAAATTCCTTCTTGGAGCATTAGTCCCTTATTCTAAGGTTTAAAACAGACACTGAAAGTGAACACTATAGAAGCTGTCTTAATTGGTCTGTCTTCCACTCTATGCTACACATTTTATCAGATTGAGCTAATTCTATTAGAACTAGAGGCCTGGTGCAAGAAATTCATGCACAGGGAGGGGTGTCCCTCAGCCCAGCCTGCACCCTCTCCAATCTGGGACCCCTTGAGGGATGTCCGACTGCCTGCAATTGGACATCCCTCTCAAAATCCAGGACTGCTGGCTCCCAACTGCTCGCCTGCCTCTGCCTGATTGCCCCTAACTGCTTCTGCCTGCCAACCTGATCACCCCCTAACCAATCCACTGCCAGCCTGATTGACATCTAACTGCTCCCCGGCCAGACTGATTGTCCCTAACTGCCTTCCCCTGCTGGTCTGGTCACTCCCAACTGACCTCCCCTGCAGGCCTGGTCCCCCCCACTGCTCTCCCCTGCAGGCCTACCCCCCAAATTCCCTCTCATGCAGTCCTGTTCCCCCCCAACTGTCCTCCCCTGCTGACCTGGTCTCCCCCAACTGCCCTCCCCTGCAGGCCTGGGTCCCCCCCAACTGCCCTCCCCTGCCAGCCATCTTGTGGTGGCCATCTTGTGTCTACATAGGGGCAGCCATCTTGTGTCTTGGAGTGATGGTCAATTTGCATATTACTCTTTTATTAGATAGGATTATGGTTTTATAACATGCTTATTCCCAACCACCCCAACCCTGCTCTCCCCAAACCCTTTAAATATTCCCATTGCTTATCAAACTAAGAAGTTAATGATTTATTTTAGCATTTGATCAATTTATGAAATGGTTCCAGTCTGTCCTTCCCACTTCTCTAGTGAACATACTCTTTACTTTAGCCAAGTAAATCCACATGCTAATCATTGAACATGCTCCTCACTTCCTGAGTTCTCTGACTTCACTTAGGATGTGAGCCCCCTCAAACATTTCTCTTTCATACCCTTCACAACTCATCCAATTCTCACCTCCTTGGTTGGAGAGTTTTCTTACATCGCCCTAAATGGACAGTCCAGGGGTCAGCAAACTTTTTCTGCAAATGGCCAGATAGTAAATATTTAGGTTTTCTAAGCCATATACAGGGTGGGCAAAAGTATATTAATATTAATTTAAAATAATAAGTACAATAAATAATAAATAAATCATAATACAAGAATAAACTGTGTTTTGTGCACTCACAACTATAAACCTACTTTTGCCAACCCCCTGTATCTGGTCTGTGTTGCAACTACTCAACTCTGTCATTGTCATGGGAAATCACTATAGATGCTACATAGAATGAGTATGGTTGTGTTCCATAAAACTTTATTTCAGAATACTAAATTTGAATTTTGTATAATTTTAAAGTAACACAAATAACATTAATCTTGATTTTCTGTCAACCATTTCATGGTTATAAAAACTCAGCCCACAGGCTATAATGTGCAGGGGCTACCATTATGTTAAACTGCCATTGCATCTTTGGGGACTTTTTGTTTCTATTTTTGCATTGTAGTTATTAGTGTACTTATTCCCCAAACTCTTTTTTAAAAATTTTATTTACTTATTTATTTTTATTTTTTTTATTGTTTTAAAGTTTTACATATGTCTTCTTTTTCCCCAATTGACCCCCCTCCCAGCCATTCCTACCCCAGGCAAGCCCCTACCACCCCAGTGTCTGTGTTCATTGGTTATGCTAATATGCATGCACACAAGTCCTTTGGTTGTTCTCTAACCTCCCCCACCCCTCATTTGTCTCTGGATCTATTCTTGTTCATCAAATTATGTTGATCATTATATTCCACATATGAGTGAGATCATGTGATATTTATCTTTCTCCGACTGGCTTATTTCGCTTAGCTTGATGGTCTGCAGTTCCATCTATGCTGTTGCAAATGGTAAAAGTTCCTTCTTTTTTATAGTGGCATAGTATTCCATAGTGTAGATGTACCACAGGTTTTTAATCCACTCATCTGCTGATGGGCACTTAGGCTGTTTCCAAATCTTAGCTATTGTAAATTGTGTTGCTATGAACATAGGGGTGCATATATCCTTTCTGATTGGTGTTTCTGGTTTCTTGGGATATATATATGTTGTAGCAACATCTTTACAGACACAGCTCCTAGGGCAATGGAGACTAAGGAGAAAATAAACAAATGGGACTACATCAAAATAAAAAGCTTCTGCACCGCAAAATAAACCTTCAAAAAAACAACAAGAAAGCCCACAGCATGGGAGAACATATTTGCCAATGATATTTCTGATAAGAGTTTAATCTTCAAAATTTACAGAGAACTCATACAACTTAACAAAAGGAAGATAAATAATCCAATAAAAAATGGACAAAGGATCTAAATAGACACTTCTCAAAAGAGGACATACAGAAGGCCCAGAGACATTTGAAAACATGCTCAAAGTCACTAATCATCAGAGAGATGCAAATCAAAATGACAATGATGTACCATCTCACACCTGTCAGAATGGCTATCATCAACAAATCAACAAAGGACAAATGCTGGCGAGGATGTAGAGAAAAAGGAACACTTGTGCACTGCTAGTGGGAATGCAGACTGGTGCAGCCACTGTGGAAGACAGTATGGAGTTTCCTCAAAAAGTTAAAAATGGAACTCTCATTTTATCCAGTAATGCCACTTCTAGGACCATATCCCAAGAAACCAGAAACACCAATCCCCAAACTCTTAATTACTATGTAAACTCTTTGAGGACAGAAATATTGTTTTATTAATAGTAAAGTCTGTGCTATTGGTACTTATATTAAGAAAATCGTATTTGGTCTTTGTCTCCATTTCTCCTTAGGTGGGGGTCTAAAAATGATCTTAGAAGTCCCAAAACTCTAGGAATTTCCAGTGATGAGAACTATAGAGGTATCTTTTGTTATGTTAGTAAGATCATTTTTAGACCCCCACCTAAGGAGAATATACCTGGGCTTAGAAGGTTGGAACTTTCACTTTCACTTTGACCTCTTGGAAGGAGAGAGGGGCTGGAGGTTGAATCAAATACCAATGGCTAATAATTTAATCAATCACTCCTATGTAATAAAGCCTTCATAAAATCCCAAAAGGACAGGGTTTGAAGAGCTACCAGCTTGGTGAACCAGTTGGGATACAGGCAGAGTGTCAGGCTCAGAGAGGGCATGGAAGCTCCTCCCCTCAATTTCCATGCCTGGCCCTATGCAGCTCTTTCATCTGGCTGTTCCTGAGATCTATATCTATATCTATATCTATATCTATATCTATATCTATATCTATATCTATATCTATATCTATATCTATATCTATATCTATATCTATATCTATATCTCTATATCTATGTCTATATCTATATCTATCAAACCAGTAATCTAGTGAGTAAACAGATTAGTTCTGTGAGCCTCTCTAGCAAATTGACTGAATCCAAGAAGTGGATTGTGGGAACCTCTGATTTACAGCCAGTCAGTCAGAATTATAGGTAACAACCTGGACTTGCAATTGGCCTTGTGAGTTGGAAGGGGTCATGGGAACCTCCAATTTGTGACTGGTCATCAGAAGCAAAGAGACTTGCTGAGCCCCAGCTGAAAGGCCACCCCTATGAGCTAAGCAACATGCCAGCTGCACTCCCAGAAGGCAAGAGGCTGCAGCTGCGAGGCCCCTTGTGTGAGAAAGAAAAGAGGCTTTTTTACCATCAGATTTGAGCAAGTTGCTTATGTGTGAAAGGTTGTGTGGAATCAAGTTAGATGGTGCTAACTCACAAGACAAAAGATCATACCCTTCAGCTCAAGATACCCGTCTCTAGGGACTATTTCTAACAGTCTCAGGTCTGGGTGAGGACAGCCAGTGAAAGACATCCAGATTAGCTGAGGGAGCACAATGACCTGGTAACAGGAGGAAGCAAAAAAAAAAAGGGGGGGGGCTCTAAATTCCCAGAGCTACTCTATCAGTGAGAAAGGACAGGCAGAGAGGAAAGGTGATGCTCACAATTTTGCTGCTCAGAATATGGAGCAGCAGCATCTGTACAGCCAAGAGCTGGGTGGCAATGCACTGTAACCTCGCCCCAGATCTACTCACCAGGAGCTGCATTTTAATAAATCCTTTGCACATCACAATGTGAAATGTACTGACCTATAACACCTGTCCTGGTAAGTCCATAGTTCCTCTTGAATGTCTCTCTAAATCGGGCGTCCTCAAACTAAGGCCCGCGGGCCACATGCGGGTGTTTTTGCCGTTTTGTTTTTTTACTTCAAAATAAGATATGTGCAGTGTGCATAGGAATTTGTTCATAGTTTTTTTTTAAACTATAGTCCGGCCCTCCAACGGTCTGAGGGACAGTGAACTGGCCCCCTGTTTAAAAAGTTTGAGGACCTCTGCTCTAAATGAAAATTCAGAGAAATAAGAGCCAGTAGGTAAAGCAGCAAAAGCCCTGGGTTAGAAACCAGAGACCAGGGCTGTACATCTGACAGTTTCAACCTGACTACACCCTCGTGCAAGTCTCTTCACTTCTCTAGGCCTCAGTTACGGTGTCTGCACATTGAGGGAGTTCACAAGGAGATTTAAGATGCAAACTACCAAAGTCCTAATTGTATGCAAATTTCAGTTCTGTATGGTTTATTTTCCAATTTCCCTAAAAAAATAAAACATCAGAGAAACGCCTGTGATCTAATCCTGTTCTGGCACGGGCAGCCCCCACTCCCAACACTTTGGCCTCTAATGTCACTTATCTTCTAAAACTAATTATATACATTGAACATGAGATTCAGATCTTTCTAAAATGTGCCACTCCCCAGACAAGATCACCAATCGATCTAGCACAGAATTTGTCACAGAATTTGTCCCAGAATCTGCCCTTCAGCCAGCCTCAGCCTCCCATGTGCTCAGAGTCCTGACTCTGCACAGTGCAGGATGACTTCTCTCACATGCTTCTGTGGACTAGCAAAGGACCCACCTCATCAGGAAAGAAGACACCACCTTCCTTAGGCAACTAATTCCAACCCTCTCGGCATGCAGAAACACACCATTCATCAGTCAGCAAAAAAACTGCGCCTTCCCCACCTTCCCCAAAGCCTTCACGGGAGAGAATGAAGCATTCTAAAAGAATGCTTTGCCTCACAAATTTTTAAGCCAAATCATCAGTCTGTGAGAAAAATCTGAATGAAATCTACTGTCCTAGTTGAAGGAAAAAACCAAGACTGCTAAAAATAAGTAAATAAGATGTGCAAATCACTCATCCTTTGCCACAGTTGGTTTCAACCTATTTAAGTAAAAAAAAAAAAAGAGGTCAGAATACAGGGAGAGGAAACTCAAACTCCCACCAGCTTCCTGCCCTCAGCACTTGCCCCTCTGCAGCTCCTTCATTCTCCCAGGTATCTTCGAAGTCACCCCACCCCAGGGCTGGGGACCCACCCAGGCCCTAAGTAGTTCAATGCCTGACACCTGGGCTCTCTCCCTCTCTTCCTTTCAGCTTTCCTCTCACGTGGACCTGAGGTCATTTTACAGCTGGAAACAAAGTCCATCACAGGGTAAGTGTTCAATACATACTGTGAAAATAAATTTCTAGGCCGCTCCTCCCCAGGGATGCCATGTCAGCAAACCAAAACTTAAATAATTTTTATGTCCTTGTAAGTGCTCCACTTGATCAGAAATGCAGTATATCCACTTACAGTCCCCAAATGCCAAGCCAACTCTGGGCTCTATACTTACTTCCTTGTTTCTGTGGACAAAGAAAGAAGCCACATACTAACCCTGACAAGCTCCGGTGGGCCTTACAAACACAGAGACTGAAAGGAACATAGGATGGTTTGAACACAAAATTCCTAACTAAGAGCAGCTCTTGGTGGTAGTCATGTCCCAGGCCTGTAGCTTCCTTGACAAAGGAAGTGAGCCTGCCTGTTGTCCTTTTGCATCTAAGATAACATATCCTTGGAATGCCAGAGTAATCTTTTCCAGACCCCCCAGAGCACAAGTGCTGGCACCAGAGCATGAGACCACAGAACCCCTCATCATTATCTTGTCTCCCTAATATCATCTCTAGGTGCTGTAAATGTTAACTATCCTGTACCCGCCCACGTAAAAGCAATATGTGTCTCTCCATTTTGCTTCTTAGCCACTCCCAGAGATTTCCCTACTTTGTTTTCTCCTGCCCCCATAATCTACCTCTAACGGATTTCATGCAACTCTCCTTACATCTCATCATTTTATTGTAATGTATAAAATAAGGTGCAAATCTGTCATTTGCTTCCTGGCAACTGTTGTCAGTTTGGTTAGAATAAACACATTAAAATATCTTTATAGGTTTGGATGATTCTTACCTTGACATTTCCTATTTTTTTCTAAATATGTTTTTATTGATTTTTTAGAGACAGATGAGAGAGACAGAGAGAGAAAGAAAGAGTAACATTGATTGGCTGCCTCCTGTACACCCCCTACCTGAGATCAGCCCACAATCCTGGCATGTGCCCAACCAAATAGAACTGACTACCTCTAAGGGTGCAAGGGACCAGGCACAACCAATTGAGCCACACCAGCCAGGGCAGCATTTCCTATTCTTTATCTTAAAATAACTTCCTGCCTTCCACCCATTTTGCAGGTCCCTGGACCCTTGGGAATGGAGGCTGCCACTCATGAAGTGTTCAAGTTTGTTTGTATCACCTAAAATGTCTCTTCAATGATTTTTCTTAAACAATACTACTGAATGGATGAATATGCACTGGTCCCATGTGCTTACAGGCTGAGAGAAATCTCACACCAAGTCTGAATTTGGCCACACTTACCTAAGTCATCTCACTTCTTCCCACCTGCTCAACTTACCTACCCCGCCCCCACAAAGAAACTCATTTGCAATGGTCTCTGGAGCCTGAATGTTATCCTGAGAAACACAAAGCTCACATGAAGAAGACTAGATATTTTTTTTTTCTTTTTCCTAATAATGCAGAATCACTGTCTCTGGGCTCTGACCTTACTTTTCTCATCTCTGCTGTATTCTAATGACAAGGAAGCAGGCGGGAGGTGCTGCCCACCGCAGGCCAGCAAAGGGCTGAGGAGGGAGCCTGCTTGGCCCTTATTGCTTCCACATCAAGGCCGGCCTGGCGCGCGGGCTGGGGCGTTTGTTGTCCCAGCCACTGAAAGAGGCAATTATCTCCCAAACAAGAGTCTGTGGCGTTTCCTTAAGATAATATAAAACTCCGCACTGTGCTGGGGAAGCAAGAAGCATCTCCCGAGATTTGGGGGCGTTGGAGGAGGAGCTCCGCTAGTGGCTCTCGGAGCTGCAAGCAGAGGCCACGCCCCGCGCCGGGTCCCAGCCACACCCTGCGGTCCTCAACGCCCCTCCCGACACCCCGCAGCCCGGCCCCAGCCGGGATCTGGGGGCGCAGGGAGCGGCTGACTGGTGGCAGCGGTGCAGAAACAAAGGGATGAGGTCACCCTGAAGAGAGACCAGAGGGAACGCCTGAAGGAGGCAGAGAAAGAGTGGAGTAGAGAGGCGGTGGGACTGAAACCCGAGTGTAAATGCAGGGGGAGGTGCGGGGAGACAAAGGCTGAGGAAAATCCAGACTTGAGAAGGGAGACCAAGCAGACAACTGCCTGCGCTGGGAGAGAAACAGTGGGCAGAGACCCGGGGCAGAACCAGCCCTGCTTAGGAAAAAGTAAAGTTTGCTTAAAGCCTCTCCTCTGCTCCCCATCATGTTCCACACACTCCCACCCTTTGGGTCGGTACTTGGAATTATACAAGTTTGAAAATAGATACATGCGGTGGTCTAAGGGTGTCCCTGAATCTGAAATAGTATGTACTGTAGTTCGTTGGTATGTATTATGTTTATATAATTATTTTCCTATAAATTGTCCATAGCTTTTCTAACGTCAGAGCTGCCCATTACCCCCAAACAAGGTTAAAGGATACTAGTCTCTGATATGGTGGGGTGGCAAACAATACCACCTAAAATGCATATGATACCAGAAGTAAGGAAGTTATACCTCTACTTTTTGATTACTAATGTTAATAAAATCAACTAGACAAGATAAACATTTTATAGGTAAGAGGCCAACGACTAGTACATTTTCATTTGAGAGAAGACTGATGGCAGGATTCTGAAAGACCACGAAGTAGGGTGCAGAGGCCTGGGAAGCACAGCAAAGGAGGTGTGAGCAGGTCCGTGGAGAAAACTACTAGGCCTGTCTTTTGGTTTTATCCGGGCTGACATTGAGGCAAGTCACCAAAGGAACAAACCTGTGCCTCATTACTTAAGCAGAATGTTTACCAGCATACTAGGGCCACTCTTGTGACTGGTTAGCCCTCTACCCGACTGTAATGTAAGTTCACTGAGGGCAGGGACTTAGTCCCATTGGCCATTTCAACATCAGTTCCTAGCATAGTTCATGGAACATAGTGGGGACTCAATTAATATTTGTGGAGTAAATGAATGAATTGCCAAGTGATACATATATTTTCCCCTCTTTCCTTTAAACTGACCAGTTCCCAAGAGGCCTTGGGGTAATTTTGCCATCTGGTGGTAAATATGGGTAATTGACAAAATCTCTTATCCAGTGTTCCTTTCTTCTGCCTGGAAGTGAACATATAAACACCCAATACCTTTTATAAACACCCAATACCTTTTTTCCCTTAGACCTAAGCAACTCATCTCTCCTACACTTTCACTTCAGATCATCACCTGCCCACATAAACCACTCATTTCCTCTTTAATCCTTTTCCTCTTTCCCTGTTTTCTCCCTGCCCTGATTTTGAACATCCTTACCCACCCCTCCTTTCCAACTTTTGCCCACTCACCATTGGAAATTTCATTGTGATCTATTCCTCTTTTCATTTATTCTATTATGACCCAAAGGGACCTAATAAACACAAGTTTTTCTATACTTTCCATTCTCACTAGTATTGAATGGGGTCAGCATACATAACACCTGATCAGAAAAGGGAAGTTGTGCACACACACACGTGTGTGTGTGTGTGTGTGTGTGTGTGTGTACATGCTTATGCATGAGTATTTTTTTTCAAATGAAGTTAGATATAAAGAGCTGGTTCTATTACTTTCTAATATCCAATAACATTACTGCTTTCTTCTGTTTCCATTGCAAATGTACAGAAAATCAGCTATCTGTTGAATCAACTTAAATTTTATAGATAAGTCCAGAAATCTTAAGACTATTTTACATTATTTCTATGGGGAAAGCATTTTAAGTTTCAAGTGTAGCAACTGTATTTTTGAAATACAGTTCATTTGTAACTAGGAAATTGCTTTTCTAAGAAGCTGTTTTCTAAAAGGCTATTCCACTAACACTGGGAAATGAGGAAGGACACATAAGGTTTCCATTATTACAAAAATGAGGTTTAGAGTAGGTTAAATGATTTTTTTTTTCCCCAACAAAATTTTGGGACTAGCTGAAAAAGTGCTCTTTCATCTACATTAGTAGTTTCCATGCCTCAGCACATATATTTACTACCAGGGGTGCTGGTGTAAGTCAGGTTCATGGCCTCTCCTCCTATGAGACTGACTGTGAGAGTTTGGTGTAGAGCGGCAGAGCACCGGAAATGCATTTTAATAAGTACTCTAGTGAGCATGGACCACAATGAAGCCTGAGCCACACTCCTGTTTGGAAATATCTTCCTTGGTTTTATTGAAAATGTCTACATCAAACAACAAAATTTTCTATTTCTAGCCCATTGCCTCCTGATTTTCGAGAACTTGGTGCTATCCCACATATATGACCTACATTTTAAATTTCAGCATGCATAGACTCACTGAACAAAGTCATGAGCCTTAGAAGAGATTGTCAAACCATGTCATTTCATAGCCATGGAAAGCGAGGGTTAGAGAGTGAGGCAATCAGTGATAGAGCTGGGGTTGGCCTTCATCTCCTCCTGTGTTTTCCTTTGAGTCCTCTGGCCACAGATAATGGGAGGCTGAATCTGGGACAAAGTAGATAGTGGAATTGGACCATTAGCATCAAAAGGCATGCTTTGGCCTAAGGCAATTGGCAGGTTTCTTTATTATCCCTCCATTCTGGCCTGAAAGATCCAGATTAGCAGATTAAATTTTTCTTCTGTTACATTTCAATCATAGAGATGTGGTTTGGTGATGCTGGGTAGTTTGTTTGGAATCGTGAAAGCAAGAGAAGCGTAGCCTGAAAAAAGAAGATTATGCTTTTCTGCCCTAGAAGCAAAATTCCCAAGTTAGGCATAATGTCATTGCATATTGTAGTATGCAATGTAAATGCAAATTAACTTCCCATGTTTTATCCCATTTACTAAGTTATAGGATACACATTGGTCTTCTGCACAGTTTGGTGCATGTAAATGTACAGATAGCCCCAATCCAGGAGAAATCTCATCCTTATGGTACACTGGATCACTGTACAACATTCACACACAATATTTAACATAGTTTAAGAGGACAAGAGAATTCATCCAGAGAGGAGGTAGTGAAGTTTATTGTGATATTCAATTTGTGATAACAGACCTGTCAGATTATTTGAAGACAATAAGCTTACCTTGTTTGGTTAGTGTTGTTTTTGTTTTGATTTAGGGTATAATACTGATTTCCACATATTCTCTTAAATATACATGCTGAGGGAAAGCAAGTAATTTTAATACAATAAATGCATTAGTAGAAATGATTTCACCAAATACTTCTCATTATATCCAAGGTAACATATGTTTTTAAGGTAAAGAACCTTTGAATTCTAGTTTTCAGGAAAGGACCTGGAGCTACCAGATCCCTGCCAGACTATGCAGTGGTCAGTTTAGTGGTCAGGTATTCACATGTCAAAAGTCTGATCACCTTGATACAATCTGGCCTCGCTGAAGTCTTGTTTATGTCTACAATGCACAGACCTCAGAGGTGTATGAAGCACCAGAGGTTTCCTAATTCAATTCTCTACTCAATACATAATTCTTGCCTGGGAAACCTTAAAATCAAAGACTTGTTATTACCTTCTTTGGATATGAAATTTGTGCAGTATCACTTGGAATTTTTAAATACACCCAACGGAATCATTTTCTAGGAGCCCCGAGACTTGTCTGCTAGGTGGCCTGCTGAACTTCCATATTCTTTCAATGTAAGCACGTTCGGCTATAGACACAAAAGAGACCTTGGCACAGAATGTTACAGCTGCACCACACTGTGTACATTTCTGGAAAGTGGACTTGGTATTATTTTCCCCCCAAGAAGCCACCAATTTACACATCTGTTCTTTGCAGCAATGGATATAATTACCACGATGCTGTTTGTAGGCACATGACCCTCCAAAGGGGCACTGGTTAAACATCTGTAAACAGGGATAAACATCGTATTGTATCTCTTTCTCAAGCAATTTGAACAATTTTTTCCTAGATGAGAAAACAAAAACATCTTTTGTCCAGGCAATGTTCAGCAGTATCTGCCTTTGTAAGACTGTGACTGTGTGAGATTGCTTTTGCCCCTAGGAAGGCAGATTTTACTGAAGCACTCTTTTGACTCAGGACAGGAGTGTTTAGATAACATAGGGCTTTTTAAAAAGACTGTGAGAGAGGTGTGTTGAAGTTGTATTGGGTTTGCTCACCATTTCCTCAGATCTTCCTGGGAAGAGCTGGGTCCTTCAGTAAAGAGAGTTTGTATTTCCTAAGTCTCTTTCTCCAGAGAAGAACTTTTCAGATAAATTCTTTGAATTTGCTCTTGTATCCACTATAGGCAGATAATTGGAAAGTATGTGACTAGCTTAAGGTCATACTAAAACCAAATATAATAGTCAATGTTTGAATCATTTAGTACTTTGCTCTGAAGCACCAATTCTGTTTCACACATATAGTGACCAACTGTAGATTAAATTGAAAGCAATGGAGTAATTGAAATATAGAATATTTTACACTGGAGAAGAAAACTTCAAACCAATGAAAGTCAATTGAGCTGAATTCTCAATTGAGTCTGCAATAAGATAATGGCAGAATTATCTTATTGCAGAAGCAGTACTCATATATACAGTTGATTTGAGGTGGAGGAAGGCATGGACAGAAGAGAGATACAAAGTAATATTTCCTTCCTATTATTGTTCCATATATTTTTGAAAATATTCTTTAGGACTAATTTTTACATTTCAAAGATTAAGTATCTGAAAAATAAGAAAGGAATCCATTTTTCATGGGAAAATCCATTAAACAGGGCAAATATGTTATTTTTAATAAAACAGCAATATTTTCATTTGGATGGAATTACCGAAATTCTAAGGTAAGCAAAGTTGGGGTTTCAGAGATAAGATCTGGAGGAAGCAGGTCACATATCTCAAAACAAGGGGTTTGAAAAATGAAATTGGATTACAGTTTGTCCCCATGTATAAAAATTAATTTGAAATGGATCAAAGACCTAAATATAAAACATGAAATAATAAGTTACATAGAAGAAAATAGAGGTACCAAACTTATGGACCTCGATCAGAGAGAACATTTCATGAACTTGACTCCAAAGAAAGGCAAAAATAAATGAATGAGACTGTATCAAACTAAAAAGCTTCTGCACAACAAATGAAACTGACAACAAAACAAAGAGGCAGCCAACCAGATGGAAGATGATATTTGCAAACAGTAGTTTCAACAAAGGTTTAATTTCCAAAATATATAAAGAACTCATAAAACTCATTACCAAACAAACAAACAACCCAATCAAAAAGTGAGCAGAAGACCTGAAAATACACCTCTCCCAGGAAGACTTATACATATAGTGTATGTATATATATATGAAAAGATGTTCAACCTCACTGGAAATTAGGGAAATGCAAATCAAAACTATAATGAGATACCACCTCACACCTGTTAGAGTGGCCATTATCATCAAGACAGACAATAACAAGTGTTGAAGAGGTCGTGGAAAAAAGGGGAATTCACTGCTGTTAGTAATGTAGACTGGTACAACCACTATAAAAAGTAGTCTGGCAATTCCTCAAAAAATTAAGAATAGAGCTACCTTACAAATCAGCAATCCCGCTCCTGGGTATATACCCCAAAACTCAAAATCATGTATTCACAAAGATATATGCCCCCCTATGTCCATTGCAGCATTAATCACAGTGGCCAAGACATGGAAACAACCAAAGTGTCCTGTGATAGAGGACTGGATAAAGAAGATGTGGTACATATACACAACAGAAAACTATTCAGCCATAAGACCATTTGCAACAACATGGATGGACCTTCAGAATATTATGCTAAGTGAAATAAGTCAGTCAGAAAAAGTTAAGAAACATAGGATTTCATTCATATGTGGGATATAAAACTGAAACTCCTGAACATAAACAGCAGTGTGATGGTTGCCAGAGGGAAGGAAGTGGGAGGGGGACAGGAGAAGATTTGACTCTGGGTGGAGGATACATTGTGCAATATACAGATCTTGTAACATAGAAACCCACACCTGAGACCTATATGTCCATGTTGACCAATGTCACCCCAATCAATTTAATTACAAACACACACACACACACACACACACACACACACACACACAAACACACAAAACAAACACAAAACAAAAAAAAAACAACTAAAGGATTTGAACTAGATGGGTAAGTCCCTCCCAGCTCATTAATTCTAAGAATCTGTAAAACTAGTCCTGAGAGAAGCATGTTAGTACCGAAATATGAACTGGAGAGCCATTTATGGAAAGGCCATAGTTGAAACTATGAAGGTGGATAAGATTTCTGATGAAGAAAATGAAGAGATGAAAAGTCTTGTTCTAGAGGATATATGTATTTAGAAGACAAGAGGAGAAAGTCGAGGTAGTGAAATCCAGCTCAGACAAGGAAAGTAAGAATTGAAAGGGCCAAAATAGGAGCCCAGAGAAAAAAGAGTCAATCCCAAGCAGGGGTGTCCAGCAGAGTCCAATGCAATAAAAACGTTAAGTGAAGACAGAAAGGGTCTTTGGAAATGAAAATGAAGAGAACACCAGGGACCTCAGAGGGAACAATTTTAGAACAGGGGAGGATGGGTTTAAGGAAGGACAGATTACATCTTTAAGAAAAGCGTGAGCCAGATAAAAATGGAGGAAATTACTATATTATTCTGAGTACATTGGCAAATTGGCAGAAGGAAAGTGAGAAACTAAAACCTGCTATTTCTGTGTTGTAAATAAAATGGAATGCAGAGAGAGAGGGAAAATATATATAGAATTTACATATGAAATAAGTTTAGGATATGTTTGTTCTTGATGACATGGTCCAATTCAAAGTTGTGGCATTTAATGTTGACTCCTTCTCACCCTAAGATAAGTGATTTTCAACCTCTTGAAATACAAAAACTAATTAATAAAATTCTGCAGCACACCAAAAAACGTATTATATATTTTTCCCACTCTGACAAAAAAATAGAAATAATTTTGATTCATTCACATCACACAGCTATTGTTGTTTTGACTGTTGTCATGTCTTTATTTGACAACCTAAGGGAAAAGAGTTTGGTGCCCCTGACTAAATAGTCAGGGATTACATGTTTTAAAAATTCTTGTGGCACACCAGTTGAAAGTTGATGCCCTAGATGGCTGGTAGTGAATTGTTTTGTTTTGTTTTCCCAAACAGAATATCTCAATTAACCAACTAAACAAACTAAAACCTAATGAGATAATTTTCAAACACCAAGTCAAGCTTTCCAAACAAAATAAATCAACAGCTCTTGTGTCTAGTGTGTGTGTGTGTGTGTGTGTGTGTGTATGAGAGAGAGAGAGGCCTCGCTTAGCAGGAAACTCATAACGCTACCATGCACAGAACTCTACCTCTAGTGCCTCTGCTTCCCTATAGTGGGCCTGCTGGCAAATGGGTCCCAAATAACAAAAAATATGCCCATGAAGGAAAAGTTGGACTGTATATTTTTTACATACTTTGTCTTCCCTTTACTCTTTATGAGGAGTAAAATTAGATTAAGGAATGGGGTTTTTAAATATACAATAATATATCAAAGTTAAGCTAGAGAAGGGGTCAGGGTTAGCAAGTAAATATATTTTCATCTTCTACACATGCAGCTTTTAAAGCTCTAGGGACCAAATATCTGAAGCTGCTAAAGGTGACGCTCTAGGCTAGAACGTGGGCTAAGCACAGAACTGTAAAGATCTAATATCCCACCTCAAGTATTTGGTGAAACTGGGTGGGGGAGGAAAAAAGACAAAGGGACCGAAAATGGGATATGAGGAAAAAGAAAAGTAAAGGGAGCCCAGGAAAGAAGGGGAGTCCCCAATGCCTCTGCCTAAAATAAAGTCTTAATGGAGTGAAAGGAAATTCAGCGGAAAAAAATAAATGGTCTATATCATCCTTTAAACTTCATGTGTGTACATAATCAGTACTGAGGTTTTCATAAAAATGCTTTCTGGGTATCCCGAGTCTAACCAAGAGCTAATGACAGTGTAGGCTGGATGAGTTTCATTCTTCCCCGTGGAAACACACCTAGGGAAGGGAACACTGAGGGATGGGAGGATTTCAATGAACACAGGATGAGAGACGTCGTAGTTAGTTAGTTTCCTAAGTTAGTGTTTCCAAGATGGCTTCACTTTCCAGTACAGTGCAAGCTTCTGAATTTTCATGTGTAAGAATTATCTGAGGAGCTTGTCAATGAAGTCTGTCCTCCAAGAAACCCTCATTTAAAAAAGCTTCTCCAGGTGATATGAAGTCAGGGGACGCATAAACCACTTGGGAACACGTTCCTTAACTCGCTCTTCTTGCTTAGTAAACTCCCCTGAAATTTTTCATTTCCTCTTTTCTACTCTGATCATAGTGCTAATCATAGTGCCTCACAGTGAGAGAGAAAAAAAGAAGGTGGAGGGGTCGGAATTTTGATAGGATTCCCATCCCAATCGAACACATCTCTCATCCTCGTCTTTTTCCTTTCCGTTTCAAAGTAATATCATTTATTCACAAGAAATACTCTTGAAACCTAAGATTTTGAGTCCATCCCTTATTTATGTCACATTTATTTCCTCCTTTAGCCTATTAGTCTCCCTTTCTGTGTTCTTCCTTTTACTTTGACACAGGTCTCTCCCTAGCATGAAAAGTACATCCTTGTACTTGAATCTCATGTGTCTTCCTCTGTTCAGTGCCAAATTTCTCGAATGTGTGGTCTCTGCCAATTGTGTTTCTTCCACCTCAGTCCCCTTCTGTGCCCTTACAATCTGGCTTTCATTCTCACCACTCTGTTAAATTGTCCACTTGGAGACCAGCAACGGTCCTCCATTATTCAATGGTCTATTTCCCATTCTCATCCTTCTTGATTTATAGTGTTGTCCATTCTATTTTGGAGCTTCTCCTTACGGACTTCTCTTATTCTATATGCTAGTTCTTTTGCTCACTCATCTTTCTGTTTCTTTAAGGAAGTATCTTCTGCCATTGAAGGGATAGTAAGCCCTTCCCTCAGCTCTTCTCTTTCTAACTCTCTTGAAGATAGAAACTTTGAATCACACCTTTGAGTCACTTGCACCTATCTCCTCTTCCTCCACTCCTGAATCTTCAATTAGGCATTTGTTTCTGGATGCCTCACTCCTACTGACCACACTGTAAATCAAAACCATTGTCTTCCTTATGAAATCAGCTCTT
This sequence comes from Eptesicus fuscus, assembly GCF_027574615.1. Classification (NCBI taxonomy): domain Eukaryota; kingdom Metazoa; phylum Chordata; class Mammalia; order Chiroptera; family Vespertilionidae; genus Eptesicus; species Eptesicus fuscus. The sequence goes on from NC_072475.1 coordinate 64,029,416, forward strand.
CATTTCAAGTTAATCAGTTCTGCCAATAGTATTTCCACTCTGCTATCTAAGCTGAAAATTATATTTTATTTCTCTACTCATCACAGGAAAACTTAGGGGGCCTGGCATGCCTTTATAGGGTTCAGTGGGTTTTAAATGGAGTGACAGAGTTCAATGCCATAAATGGTTCCTGAGGGTAGAAAAGAGAGCAGGACTGATAGTCCAGTGGGCAGGGGACCCAAACTTCAGAGCCCAAGAAGAAATACTTGATAGGGTCCATCTGAAGGGGTCAGAAGAAATAAGGGTGGAAGATAGAGCTAGCAATCCAAGAACTAGAGAGATGAAAATGAAAAGCAAATAGGTCTGCAGAAGGGCAGGGAGTTACTACTAAAGGACTGCTTCTAGATTTGCCTTGTCATACTGCCTATACTTCTGTCATGTGGGCAGACAAATAGAAAGGGCATAGACCACATGTACTGACAGAGACTTCTTTGTGGCCATAGGCACTGAAAATGGTTCAGTTTTCTCAAAAGTTCTACAATTAGTTTTACATTTCAATTCCAGGGGTGGGGAACCTTTTTCTGCCAAGGGTCATTTGGATATTTATAACATCATTTGCAGGCCATAAAAATTAGCAACTTAAAAATTAGCCTGCTATATCTGGTCAAATATTTAACTAACTCACACCTAATGCCTTGGTAGGGCCAGACCAAATGATTTCTTGGGCCTTATATAGTCTGTGGGTCAGATGTTCTCCACCCCTTTCTAGTCCAAGGTTTCATTTTTTCATTCATCCTTTTTAAACAAAATAATAACCTCTTAACTTGCCCTCCAATCCCCAGATTTTTTTTATGCAATCCTGCATGTTTACGTACCCTAAATATATATCATACAATACTTTCAACCAAAAGCTGCTAATAGCACAAATTTCTTACCAAAGCAGGCTAAATTATTTGGCTGGGCTTCGTTACACACCTATTTCCCTCCTAATTTTTACCATCGAACACTTTTTTTTCTTCTTTTTTTTAGGAGAAACTAAGGCTCCACAAGCATCCCACTTAGCTGGAATACCGTCTCTTCTCCCTCATTTTGAACATTCTCTTACTTTTTCCACCCTTAAAGCCTTCAGATTTGCCCGCCTCCTCCAAGGCGCCATCACTGATCTCTCACAGGTCCTATATCCTTTAATGACAAACTCCTTGTTTGTTATTTTTATGAGTGTCATTCCTCCATTTTTCAGTTTGTACATATTTCTTAAACATCAGTCTTCTTTTGCTTCCTGGATGGTGGGGTTTACATTCTCCCACCCCGTCACAATATGTCCTATAGTACCTATCTCAGCTCCATATAGAGGTTCAGGAAATACAAGTTGGTTGACTCGTTTCCTGGAAAGATACATATTATATATTATATATGGTGAGGAGGTAGTTTCTGACACATAATATGGAACCAAATTGCAAATGAGTCTCAGTGGAGAGGTGTCATGTGGTTGGGGTCTTTCCTGATTATATCTTCTCTATAAGAAATGGCTATCTACTAATTTATGGCACTGCAAGTATTTCTGAAGGCTTAGGTTTAATTTAAGATAACTGTTGAGCTTTTCTTCCCTTATCTTGGATTATTTCTACTATTTTCTATTTCTTCTGAATAATTTGAGAGCCTCTCTCTCTCTCTCTCTCTCTCTCTCTCTCTATCTCTCCCTCTCCTTCTCTCCCTTCCTCCCTCCCTCCCTCCCTTTCATTAGGGAGATTCCTTTCTGAATCTCCACCTATGGCAACCTGCATCCTTGCTACATAATCAAAGCACAGTGCGCAAAGCCTGAACACTATAATCTTGAAATCTTCTCCTTTGACTTCTATCCTTGACCAAAAGGCACAGGTAATAAAGCTTTTTTTGGATCCAAAAAGTAGGAAAGAAAGAGGGAAAGGAAGGAAGGAAGGAAGGAAGGAAGGAAGGAAGGAAGGAAGGAAGGAAGGAAGGAAGGAAGACAAGCCCAGCACAGTAATAATTGGTTGTATAAGCAAAGCAAACCTGGGAGATGACAGCTTTGGAAGTTTCCACTGTGCATATATAAACAGTTGGCATAAGCAGAGATGCTTGCAGGAATAATCTTTATAGGTCACAAATGTTGGACAGATTGGTGGCCTAGGCCAGACAATCTGTTTATCTAAGGCTGACTTACCCTTGGCCCTGAGTTTCTGGACCCTGACAATGAATCTGAAATCATGATTTAAGAATATTCTTATTACGAGGCATAATCTAATATGCTTTGGTTTTAGTTTTTAAATTTTAAAAGCTAGTCCAATGAGTAATTTTTAAAAGTATTTTTATATATTTTTTTATATTTCAGAGAGGAAAAGAGAGGGGTTTAATTTTTAAAAATTATTATTAAACCAAAGTTCTGATAAATTTCAATTGACGGGTATATTAGACCCAAATTATAAATCTCTAAAATCCCATAGTTAGGTTTTAAATCTCAAATTACTTTTCATTTTGTGGGAGCTCTTGATGCCTTAATTTTGGCCAAGGCCAATGCTGAAAGGCCTCAAGAAATATTTTTCTTGATATATTCCCTAGAATTTTACAAATGTAGAAATTTCATTTTAACACCTTATATTTATTCCAAAGCTTGATTTTTCTATGCAAATAAAACTAAACTGAATTAATAACACTTAATTCAGAAAGGAGAAAAAGTTCTCTGAAATATGTTAAGAGGTATTGGGGATATTTTTTGTGGCGACAAGAGACTAATACTCATTGGGTTACAGATATCCAAATTTATTGTTTAGCTCCCATCTCTGGATGAAAATGGAGAATTGTCAAGTACAGTGAAGTCTGACTAGACCAAGACAAGAAGACAAAGTGAAAGAGTTCAGTAAATTAACTATTTAAAGCTCCAAGGATTTCACTTTGATTTCTCTGCATCTGACTTTTTGAATGATGAGAGATAAGCAAAGTTTTGCTTGGGCCTCTCTTCCCTTTTATACAAAGCTAACCTGCTTTTTTTTTTATTTTTCATTTGAAGATTGTGTAAATAAATACCAATAACACACAAAATGTTGGAGATACTCCAGCAAAATCTGAATCCTGCCCTAACAAGGATGTCATGAAAGGAAATTAATGAATCTTATAGAGGGGATGACCTTATCTGATTCATATAATTGGTCTCCTTTAGTTTATAGTAGGCACTCAATAAATATTTCTTGATGAATGAGTGAATGACATAGATGAGGTGACTTCTAAAATCTCTTTTAACTCTAAGATACTATGAACACGATAGGTGATCTACTGATAAATCAAAATTCAGTCATGTGCTACTTAATGATGTTTCAGTCAAAGGCTGACCACATACATGATGGTGGTCCCATAAGATTTTAATGGAGCTGAAAAATTCTTATTGCCTGGTAATGTCATAGCTGTTTGTAACATCACAGCACAACACATTAGTCACATGTTTGTGGTGATGTCGGTGTAAACAAACATACTGCAGTGACAGTCACAAGTATAGCACGTACAATAATGTACAGCTCATAATACTTGATAGCAATAATAAACAACTATCTTACTGGTTTATTTACTAGTAGTTACTATGCAATTAATCATTATTTTTGTGTATTTTTCCTACATACAAAAAATAAAGGTTGCTGTAAAACAGTATGCCATGTTATGCTGGCAGCAGCCTCATATATCTCGTGTCTATCTTGTCTTTTTTTAAAAATATATTTTATTGATTTTTTACAGAGAGGAAGAGAGAGGGATAGAGAGTTAGAAACATCGATGAGAGAGAAACATCGATCAGCTGCCGCCTGCACACCCCCTACTGGGGATGTGCCCGCAACCAAGGTACATGCCCTTGACCGGAATCGAACCTGGGACCCTTGAGTCCGCAGGCCGACGCTCTATCCACTGAGCCAAACCGGTTTCGGCTATCTTGTCTTTTGATTGCATCATTTTCCCTTGTGCTTGATTTAATCGTATGTTGTTTTGTGCAGTAACATGTTATACAGGCTTCTAGCCTAGGAGCAATAGGCTATGACACAGCCTAGGTGTGTAGGCTGTACCATCAAGGTTTATGTAAGTATACTATATGATGTTCCCACAAGGTCAAAATCGCCTAGCAGCGTATTTCTTAGAATGTATCCCCATCATTAAGCAGCACATGATTGTAATACAGAGGCCAGTCATATGTGTACCTTAAAGATATGTTTATCTGGGGAAAGATAAAAAACTAAACAATAGCTTCCTTCTTTAGGCTGCCTCCTTCAACATGACTGTCAGATGGATCCAGACATCCTGAAAATGCCTTATGTAGCTCACTTCTTTCTGGAATAAATGAAGATCGGCTCCAGGAATGCCGGGCTGGGGGCAGACGGGGGCGGTTTAGGCTTTGGTTTGAGATCAGGTTTTAACCACAGGATCCAGTGTCTGGTATTGTGCCATTATGCATTTTAATATTCAATTCCCACAAATCAAATTTTCTCTTAGGATGTCTCAGAATGTCTTTAAAAGCTTTATTTTAAAAAAAAATCTCTAAGATACTGATGCTGGGAAAAGACATACACAGAATACGAGTTAAAACCACAACCATGGGGAATCATGGCGCATTCAGTAACCATAAAGGATTTTTCTTTTTTCTTGCAAGGTAAATCTCTTCTAAAAGATCTTGTTATGTTTATCTTGGAACGTTTTTGCCATGTTGACTCTTGGAAGATTAACCTGAAATGCAAATAGGATGTACGATGGATGGTCTATCTTACTCAGTGTTTAGAATACCTCATGGTGTGTGACTTATTGCTACAGGTTTGTTATTCTTTCTCAACCAGTGTTCGAACTCCTCCCACTCTGACCCATCCATCACCCTGATAGTCCTGTCCAAAGACTATCAGGTAAAATGCAACAATCAGTCAAAGCCAGATGGTGCCAGTGGCAAAAGCAAGCCTTTCCCCTAACGGTGCCTGCAATAAATAAATAAATAACATAGTCACATTTGACAATTTAATGAATATAAATTTACCACAGCAGGAAATTCCTCCCCAAATATTTAACAATTAAAGCATAAAAGGAGAAATCAATAAGCATTTTGTAGTGGTAGGCAGGACCAAACTTCTCTTTTATTTATCTTTAGGAAATCCACTGTATCACCTATCTTAGGCTGATAGAGGTGAAGAGAAATACATGTGATGCTACTGGTCAAGATTAAGGGAAGGAAAGCAAGAATGACATGGAGGAAGGTGGAATGGATGTATTAGCTATAGCACATTTTTAGCTTATTGCTCTTATTGTATCTGAGCAGAATTTAAATTCATTCATTCAAGAAATAGTAATTGAGCATCCAACATGTGCAGGCACTTTACTAAGTGCCAGGAAATATCAGTAACTGAAAGAGCCAGGAAGCCCTAATGAAGTTTGCATGCTGCTGGTGTGAGCAGTAATTATGATAAATAACTATCTTGGGTGGATATAAATGAAGACTAGAGAGAAAGCTGAAAGAGAAGAAAAGGGGACAGAAAGGGAGTGTAGGGTGGGGTGCTGCTTTATACAGGGTGCTGAGAGAAAGTCTCCTTGATGAGATCTATAGCAGTGAGATTTGAGCAGAGCCCTGAGGAAGTATGGAAACAAGTCACGAGAATAGGTGCAAACAAAATATTTCAGGCAGAAGGAACAGTAAATGCAAAAAGCCCTGAGGCTGTTGCAACAATCCAGGTGAAAACCTGAGTAGCTCAGGTCTGATTTCTTGGGTACGGGGTTGTATCAGTTGGATTCTTAGGTGCAAGAAATGGAAACTTGACTGAATTAGGATAATATCAGAGCTCACATTATTGATGGGAAGGCTGGAGAATGAGGTTCAAAAATAGGCCAGAGCCAAGGAAAGCAAGCTGGACTCAGGAAAAACAGCCACGGTGAGACCACTGTCTTATTAGGACATCAGCCTGTGGACACCACAGCCACCAGAGCCTAGATGCTCTCACCACTGCAGATAATTTAAACCATCTTTGCATCATTGCTTGAAGATTCAAAGTGGCTGAGTCTTGAGCATAAGAGGCTCATATTCCAGTTGCCTGGAAGTGATGGGCCTCTTCCCTTCTAAGTATAAGGCAGGCTCAGATTTCTATTCCTATTTTATTGGCCACATCTATAAGATAAGCTAATTATAACTCACACTATATTTCAAGAACCGATATATATTAGCCCTAAGGAGCATTTAATGTTATTAAACCTCAGACATTAAGTGCTTTACTGTATGCCAGGTATAGTTCTAAGTAGTTGACATACACAAACACATTTAATCTTTAAAATTGCTTTGACGTTTTGGTACTCAAGTTTTAATACCTACAAATGTTCTTTTATTCATAAAACTTACCCTCTGGTCTTCAAAGACAGGTTGGATAGTCACATCTACATGAATATAAAGAACACTAGTGTATTCCTATAATAGGAAGCATCCCTGAAGAACTAGGAAAATACACCTGAGATTGATAAAATTCTCTAGGAGTACATTCTAGAATAGATTTCTAAATAGACAAACATGGGTCTACCATACTATACTGTGAGCTACATGAGGGTAGAGAGTGTTCCTTTAAAAAATTATTTCTGTATTTTTAGTACTTGTTATAATTTCTGCCTAAGTAGATGATGAATAAATGTTCATTGAATAAATAAATGACCTTTATTTAACATTTAAGGAGAATATTGTCTCCAGATGAAAAAGATTAATTGAAGAATGAGTCAAAGGGTGAAAAACAGAATAATAACTTCTGGTCTTCCTTTGTAAAAGAAGCCTGTCCACTGATGAACCACATAATTATTCATTTCACAAATTTAGAATACTTAGGGATATGTGCATCCAGAAATTGAATATATGACCTCTTCCACCCCTCTGAAAGACCAATACAGGAGGATCTAGTTCAACTCTTTCTGGAGGGAAAGATCTTGAGCACAAAACTTTCCAACCTTTGTACCATGAAGGACTGGATATAAGTCGGTGTTTCCAAAACTCTGCTCCCTAGTCTTCATCCAAAGGTCTTTGAGGAAGAGAGGACAGGACTGGCAGACAGCTGTTTTAACCACATAGCAAGTTTTACCTGTTGTGTGCATTTGGATTTTGAGAATTATCTGGGACAAAAGTTTCTGTGGCTAAAAAGAAGTCTGAAAAAACTGGGTGATCTCTAAGATGGCCTTAGCTCTACTAATCAATGATAATTAGCACCATCAGGCATATGGTAAAAGAGGATGACAACTTTTCCCTGGGAGACTAAATAAAAAGGTAATTTAAACTATACACTAAGGATGTGCAAGCATTGTATAGTGCCTTGTGAAATCTAAAAAGGGGAACTCAGGGATAAAAATGAAACAGTGGGTAGGAAATAAAAAATGACAATGAATGTAAGTATAAAACATAAAAATGCATACACATACACACAATGTCAGGGAGAAGGAATTACTAGGGAGGTTACTATAGTGATCACAGTATGAATCCAGATGGGGAATAAGAAAAATGTCTGAAATGATTTTGTAAAGAAGGTGATTTTTTCAACAATTAAAAAATTTATTGAATTTATTGGGGTGATATTAATAAAATTATATAAGTTTCAAGTGTACAGTTCTATAAGACATCACCTGTAGTATATGTTCACCACCCCATCAAGTCTCCTTCCATCACTATCTATCACCCCTTTCTCTCTTCTACCTCTCCCTACCCTTGTTCCCTTTCCCTCTGGTAATCACCATACTATTGTCTGTGCCCACGAGTTTTTTTCTTTTTGTCTTAATCCCTTCACCTTTTTCACTCAGACCCCCCATCCCTCCTCCTCCCTGACAGCTGTCAGTCTGTTCTCTGTATCTAAATTTGTTTCTATTTTGTTTGTTTATTTTGTTCATTAGATTTCACGTATAAGTGAAATCATGTGGTATTTGTCTTTCTCTGACTGGCTTAGTATAATAACTCTCCAGGACCATCTATGCTGTTGCAAAAAGGATTTCCTTCTTTTTTTATTGCTAAGTAGTATTCCATTGTGTAAATGACCACAGCATTTTTATATATTCATCCACATATGGGCACTTGGGCTGCTCCAAAATTTTGGCTACTGTAAATAATGATGCATGAATATAATTTTTGAAGGCAGGACATAATTTGGCAGAATGGAAGAAAAAGTTTCAGGTGGAGATAATAGCACTTACTGTAAGGAGGCAATAAAAGCTAGCATGTAAAAAAATAAAAATAAATAAATAAAAGCTATCATGTATGGAGAGTGCCTAGAAGATTTTGTTATCCCCTAGTCTAGTATACTCTAATCTTGTATCACATAGGCCTGACCTGTTGACCCTCTACTAGAATCCAAAAAAGAAAAAAAAAAAGTAAGCTCCCTTCTAAGTTCCAGAGAATATGGATGAAATTTGGTTTGATCAGAAAATCCCACATTTGTTGGCTATTCCTGGAGTATGATGAGATTAATGGCAACTTAAAATTTGCAGTGACCTGACATTGCAGTGTCTCTGGGTATATATCAACTGAGAAGTCGAGTCTTGGTGTGAAAATGGTTTTCCACTTTTTAAAGGGTTCTGTTGAAAAAACAGCCTATATAAAAGTCTGTGGAAAGTAGAAGCAAATGAATATATGGCTACATCAGTGGAAAGAAAAATGAATTCTTTTCTAGAAATGATTCCAAAGGTTGCAGCCATATCTGGTGGGCCTTTCAAAGTTCCACTATGTCATCAAACCTACCTCTCCAATGTTGAATACTTGCTTCTCAGCAACCCAAACTACTCATGCATCTTTTCCACCTCCCACATTACTGAAATAAAAAAATGTATAACTGAGAAAAGTGACTCATTTTTTTCCCCAGCTGAAGTCTGTTTTATTTTGCCTTCCTTATGGCTCATCTATTCCCTAAAACAGGAAAATTATATTCTTTAGGTGCTTTCCAAATTTGATTTTAGAGTGAACATCACCCCTGCCTATAAATGCAAAGTGTTTCCCAAATTTGCTTTGCAAGTTAGCAGTTTGAAACTTAGACTACCATTTCCTGAAGAAATAAATCTATAGAAGTGTTTGAGTTTCCCATCCACACAAACAAAAAATCGCATATTTAATCTCTATGTTGTTTAGCTTAAGTTCAAAGAGATTTAGCTACTTAATGACCATGAATCATTCTCCTCCCTTCTTGATTCTCATATATATTCTTAAAAAAGGAAATAGACTACTTTGAAAAATATTTCTCCCTCTTCAGAATCCCAAGGGGGAGCCCCATTTCTTCTCAGCAACACAACTCAGAAGGTGTCATAGTTTTGTGTGTAAGTTAGGTGTTAAGTTAATGATTACCTGGCCATTGTTTCTTCATTCCCCTGTAGGGAAATCTACTAGTATCTTTTTTTGTTTTTTGTTTATTTTTTGGGAATAGGTACAACAACATCAGACAGATAGATGCTTTCATAGCATGTATACTGGGACCAGGAAAAACAACAACAATTAAACATCATAGCGTATAAATTTTCTAACTAGAAATTAAAGAGAGTGAAAGGAGAGAGAATGTGTATACATGAAGCTAAAAGTCATATCATTGACAGAGAAGTAGGATATGAAGCCTCACCATTATTCCTGTGGATCAGCACCAGAAGACACAGCTTTAGATGTTAGGAAAGGGTTAAATGTTTAGCACCAGGCTTAAGAAGCAAATTAATGGTTTAAGAAAACTATAGCTATATATTTTAAACTGCTACTCATTCTTAGCCCAGATCATAAAAAGTTATTTATGTCAAATATGGCTATGTTTTTGTTCCTATTAAAGTATCTTTCTATAAAATGGTGACTCTTATTTGTTGAAATAACCAGCTGGCACCGCTTGGGTGAAAACCAAGTATGTGTGGCCTTAGCTCTGTGTGAGATATCTATTAGGTGCCCAATTATAAACTATGCCAGAGTGGGCAGGTTCCATGATTGATCAGTGGGAAATGAGAAACCTTTGCACAAATTTTGCCATCACATACTACTCAGCAGACACTGATATTTGTTCATTTGTTTAGGCTCTGTTTACTCAGTTCCTATTTAATTGGATCCTATTATGTGCATAGCATTGAACTAGAGCTATACATAAGCAATAAATGAAACATGATTTTCTTTCCTAATGGAGCTCCTAGTATAGCAAAACAGACAGATGTGTAAATGAGTACTTATAATGCAGTCTGTTGAATGTTGTAGTAGAGGCATGTACTAGATAAGGAAGCCACAAAGGAGAGGATGATCGTATCTGACTGGAGGATCAGGGAGTCTCCTCCATAAAGAGGAGAACAACTTCAGCCACATTGTGGGAATAAATTGGAAATGTGTTACTTAGAAAATGAGAGAAAGGAGGGCATCCCAGACAAAAGGAACAGTGGTTGGAAAGGGAAAAAAGATGAAAAAATATGGGTTACTCCATGAAATTATTCAATTTCAATGGTGTGTGTGATGTGAAGAGGGTGGATTCTGAAGTTTTAAGAGATAGGCAGGGACCAGAAAATTAACAAGTAAACATTCTTTTTTAAAAAGTCAGATTGAGAGCAATTCTAAAAGAAAATAAAAGAAGTGGGGTGATGTATTAGATAGTGATTTGGACACCACACAGATGGATTTGTCACAGAAGGCCTCTCAAAGAATCAGGGAAAGAGCATTCTGGGTAGAGGAAATAACACATGCAAAATATTTGAAGAAGGAATGTGTGTGGTATGTTTTAAAAACTGAAAGGAAGTCAGCAGACTTGGTGATCAAGATGGGTATAGTTATAAGAAGCCCAACAAAGAAACCAGGCTTGAATCATGTAGGATTTTACAGGCCATGCTCTAATGAGTTTGGCTTTGGTTCTAAGTGAAGTGAGAGCTATTTAAAGTTTTTAAGTTGGGAAGATACATGATTTGACAGACACTTTAAAAAAACATTCTGAATACTGAGGGGAGAATAATTTAAGGAGTGAGGGTAAAAAAAGAAAGCAAATTAGAAGGGAAGGCTATTGCATTAGTCTCCATGAGAGACAGCTGAGTTAGAGAGGACAGTGGAAATGGAGGAAAGTGAACAGAGTGAAGACATAATTGAGGTAGTGAGGGAAAATAAAGAATAAAAAAATTTTTGTTTTTACTTATAGAAACTAGAAAAAGTGGAATCTATATGTATAAAAGCCAAAGCGACTGTCTGACCGTTTGACTGTCCAACTGGTAGCTATGATGCACACTGGCCACCAGGGGTCTCAATGCAGGAGCTGCCAAGCTGAGGTGACTTGGCAGCTGCGGTTCTCGAGTAAAACACCCAGAACCAGAGAGGAAGAAGCCCGATTCCAGGGTGTGTCACCCAACAACCACCCTCTCACAATCTGGGACCCCTGAGGAGATGTTGGAGCCCTGGTTTTGGCCCAATCCCTGCAGGCCAGGCCGAGGGACCCCACCGGTGCACTAATCCGTGCACTGGGCCTCTAGTCAAATGATAAAAGGAAAATACTGTGGAATGAATCAAGGTTCCATTTCCATTTAGATGACTGAATGAGAAAGGGGATGAGATTTGGAAACAAGAGATAATGACTTATTTTTAAGATATGTTGAGGTTGGAGGTCTTGAGGGTCATCAGGAAAAAAAAAAAGGATTTCCAGTAGACAGTTATATATAAAGCTTTAGACCCCAGTAATTATGAAGCCTAGAGAATTTGAGACCCATAGTCCATCTGAGAATATAGATTAGATTATCCATGGAACTTCTGTTGAGAAAGAACATACAAGAATAAGGACAAAAGCCTGGGACACAACTTTTCAGAGATTGGTAAAGAAAAAGGAGCCAAGAAGAAAAAACAAAAAACAGGCAAGAACAATGTACAGCCAAAGATATAGGAGAGAAAAACCAGCAAAAATAGATGTTTATGGATGCCAGGAAAGTAAAGAAATTCAGGAAAGGGGGCATGTGTCATGGTTTCAGATATCCCAGAAATGTCATTGCTTTACTTGTCTTTCTGAGAGTTTACAGAGCCTTCTATTTGTCTTGTATACCCCAACAGAGTCTAATGCAGAGCTATCTCAGGGTAGATATCAATCAATCAACATATGTTTCTTGAGTCAGGCACTGAACTCAATACCTTAACTTCAAAGGGTTTGCAAACTAGTTGGGGGGAAATTAGGTACATACAAATACAAAAGGATAATCAAGTAATGCTTTGCTTAGTGAATGCCAAAGAAACTGAACAGGTAATATATGCTACTGAAGAACTAAGAGAAATATGGTAGTCAGGAAAGCATTCACAAAGGAGAGAACTCTTTATTCAGGCCTCAGGGGTTGGATGAGATTGAGTGAGGCAGAAAGCGGACTTTCCAAGTAGTGGAAATGACAATGAAGAAAGATACAAGGAAACTAATACTTAAATTTATGCTAGGACTGTCTGGGACAAAATGCCAGAGTAGAGGAGTTTTGTTATAGAACATGTTATTTTATAAGTTGGAAAGCCTTAGAGAAAACTCAGTTCAATGTTTTGCTTATATAGGAATGACAAGCCAGAGTGATTAAATTTGTTTAAATTTATAAGCCTAGTCAATGGCAGAGCCAGTAGGAGGTAAGGCAAGAATAGGAAATTGGTATCAGATTCAAACAAGCCTGGGAAAACAATCATAAATATATACAATTAAACCTATAAACACCGAAAAGCAATTGCAATTTTGAGGAGAAGGGAAGTGCAATGTAAGATTAACCAACAGGCAGTGTGTAAAGGTGATGCCTAAAGCAGGGAATTTTGATGGCTATCCAGTCTCTTTCACCTGTGGTTTTTCATCTAACAACAACAGCAAAGATTTGAGTGACCTTTTTCTTCATTTTCACAAGAATGACATGTAGGTAGTACCAGTCTGGTCTAGATGCAGAGGAAAGAGGTTAATTCATGGGCTTTAGGGCCTAAGGATGTTAGGGCTTGGTTCTCTTCTAGGATGCTGGTTGAAAAAGGCTGATAGAAGAAGGAAAGGATGGATGTGAATGACATTGCAAATAGAATTTAGTAACTGATAAGAGCATGCATGGATTTCATATAGGAAGGAAGAGTAATCAGTTATTCTAAGGAATGAGCTGGTAACTGGAAATTGTTGGTATCTGAAAAAAATATGTTGTCAAAAGTACAGGACTCAGAGGTCTAATCTAGGGAGAAAATAGTTTCATCTAGGAAGAAAATAATTAGTTTAACATGACACTTTCTGAGGTGACATCAAAGAAAAGAAGGAAAAATATTTTTAAAATCTGTAAATCTTAAATTATGGAGAAGTTAATTTTTCTATGGGTTTTCCTATGGTTCTTATAGCTTGGTTCTTTATGGATGGATTTTTACAATATACCCAAGTTCAGTAAAAGTAACAATTTTGATAAGATATACTTAATAAACTTTAGTCTGTGCATGAGACTATCAATTTCCATGATTCTAGAATGATAATATAGGAGAATTGTAGCAGTCTGGAGGAAACCCTTAATCACTGAAATATAGTCTAACATAAAATAGAACAATTCCTGTGATGACAAAATTGGCATTGTTTTTTTAACCAAGAATCACTAGATTTTCCCACTTAAGTGAGGATAAAAACTGGTCCTAAGTATGCTTAAGTATAATTTATTACACTAGTCTCCCAAACTTGTTGGATTCTTCCCTGAATACTCTTGTTCTTGGGATTATCGTACCTTCCAGATGTTTAGAAGTGAAGTCTGACATTGCAAATAGAATTTAGTAACTGATAAGATTAATATTCCCAAGACAATTTTCACTAGAGGGTTATGGCCCAATTCCAAATTGAGTAATTCTATTTTATAACTCTTCCTCCCTTTTCAATTATAATCTACATTTTCTCCTTTATACTGGCTTTACCCCAAGATGTCAAGTATGAAGTTGAAGATAGAAGAAAGAATATGCAAGAAACTAGGTTTTGTTGATGTTTTCTATACAGCTCTTCAGTTAACTGTCCATCAGTATGGAGTACAAATATAGCTGAGTTATCCAAAGTTATTACCTTGTGTCTTCCAATGAAAGGCAATCAAAGACATGGGGAACACAGAATTTAGATTAGCATGGAAGATGTTCAAATGAATACTAAATACCAACCTGATTTCTCCAGAGTAGTTTTCTCAGGTGATAGAGAAAACAGAATCATCTTCTCTTTCACTGGAGTAAACAATTGCTAGAGGACAAGGGCAAGATTCTAAAGATCTTACACTTCAGGAAAAAATATATTTTGAGTAAACCAAACTCTCAAATACGATTGGACTAAAGAAAGGGTCAATATTTTTTAAATGAGATAATACTATTATCCTTCCTTTTGAAAATCTCAGAAATTTTAAGAAAGATTAATATAATAAAACAGGAAGAAAACCCTCCAAATACCTGGGTCTTTGAAGATGAAGTGAGAGAAGTTTATGATCACTTGTGAAGTCTCAACTATTCCCTTACATCACTCAAATAAAATACAATTTTTTCATTGATTTAAAGAGAAAGAATTTTGAAATTCAATGTCCACTCCCAATATACTCAATGCTTCTTTCTCCTCTCCCATTAGAACCCTGAAGAGAGTAGAGAACTAAAGTGGATTACTTTCAATACAACATGTACTTAGAAATCTAACTGCAAGTTAATTATTTAGAAACTGAGAATTTTCCCTTTAAAGAAATTCTGCCTTAATTTTTTCATTATTGTTATTATTATTATTATTATTATTATTTTGGCAAATAATAGAGATAATTGCCTCTACTAGAGTTTGAGTACAACAGTGGAATGCATCTTTTGGAATAACTGTTAAGGATCTAATCTGATGATTAATTTTACTTCTCAGTTTACATGTCAAGCAGGTAAGTTGGTTTAGAATTAAAGCAAGTAGGAGTGGGAAGAGGATTTGCATTCTAACAGCTCCTAGTCTAGGCTAGTTCCTAGGCTAGTTGTGCTAAGAGATTCTGAAGTCATTTAGATAAGCAGCCAGTTATTGAGTTTGTTTAACCTTTGGAGATAATTTTGTTTATTTTTTAATTTTTTGCCTTATCTAACTCCTTTATATATTTATAATGGGAAATATTCAGGTCTTTCAAAATATTTTTTAAATAACATTTTTGAATAATTATTGGAACTGGGATTACAAATAATGGATGAAAGGCTAATTACAAAATTCTACTTGTAGAGCAAACTGGTGGATATAGAGACAACAGCTCAATATTTTAGAAAGTGCCAATTTGCTAAAAATAGATAAATATCATGATTATTGATGGACTTAATTCAATGACATTCAAAATGAGATGATTAATATCAAAGAGTAGCATTTCTCTGATATAAATCTAAGGGAGATTTTTTTATACCTATTATTGCCCAATCCTTTCACAGAAACAGATCCTGCACATTAATAAAGAAAAGAGAGGAAAGCTATACTGTGCCAAATTAGCAAGAATATTTGGTAGCTAATATTCCTCTTAGACAGACAGGTGGTACTTGCCTACCTGCCAGAGTTCAGCTTCTGAAAGACAGTGAAAAATCTGTACTGTCAACTTCAGATGTGGAGATTTTCCCTAACCTTGCTTTTTTAGGTATAAAAGCCCACGAGATCAGCAATCTGTGTTGTTACTACTTCTTTTCAGAGAGCCCTACCAATAATAATATGCAATACAAGCCAAAATGAAAACGACCAAAGAGAAAAATTAGTGGTCCACCACATTTGAGGCAAGCCCATCCTGATCTGGGTAGCTATTCCATTATGGATATATAAGTATATATTCAGGAGAAACTTTCTCACCCAGATTATTCTCTCACTAGATTGGGTATAGCCTTTCAGAAATTTTGTCTGAACCATGTGACCTGGCCCTTCCTCTAGTCAGAGATGGTTGGTCCATTGGTAACTAGCTGACCTGAAAAAAAGGACTAATCAGATTCACTCATTTTAATGATTTTGCTTATTCTCTCTCTCTCTCTCTCTCTCTCTCTCTCTCTCTCTCTCTCTCTCTCTCTCTCTCTCATTTCTCTGTCTCCCCATTTAGAATTTTGAAGAATTTGAATGAAGAAACAGAAAAGCTAGGGTTATTAGTAACTGAGTCCTTTAAAGGCAGAGCTCCAGAAAGAAAGTATATGAATTCCTGTTGTTGAGGTTCCCAGTTCTACTCTGGTTCTCCTAAATTTGGCTATTAAACTTTCTAATTTCTGAGATATCTAGTTTTCTTTCAGTAGATCCCTTATATATACCATTAAAGTTTGTTTCTGTTACTTGTATTCCATTAAAGACAAACAATAGAAGCATACGAGTGTGTGTAGAGATGAGACAGAGAGAGATGGCATGAGAAACAGAGAGAGTAAGAGACAGAGACAGATGGCTAGAGCAAAGGATTAAAAGGGATACCATTAGCCAACCACAGGACATAATAAAAGAAATAACTATTTCCCTCTAGATACTAGTGTATTTCCAAATTTCTAGGTAATGTATCTTTCTGTTAAATTAAATATAAGCTCCCTATATAAAAGTATTTTTCAAAATATGCATGATATTAATTGTTCTATTTTAAGCTTTTGGTTTCTAGGAAAAACAAAATCCCTTAGACAAACTTGATCCAATTATTATACTTAAAAATATTTTTGAATATTATCCATATATAAGAAATAAGATTATTTAGTTTGCAAAAACTCCATTGCTTATATGAAAATTTGATAAATTTTGTATTATTAAATTGGTCACTTAACCCAATCAACCAGGAATACAGGAGAACTGAAATGTCCTTTGTAGAGATCCTGAGAGCTTCAAAAATTATTTATGGCATTTAGAGTTGAGGTGGAAAAGGTTCAGGATTGTATATCACTTCTGATCAAGATTAATTCCTGGTAAATTGAGGAGTCCTAAGGTTGTATAAAAATTGTATTCAGGTGATAATCTTTGAATTTCCCTCAACCAGGCTTCATCCCATTTTCAGTCTCCTACCCAGTCCCACACTCCTTCTCTACTCTTCTGCCTGATTGGGCACTCGTGTGATGGATGTGAGCACAGCATGCCTGGTAATATTAGTGCTGAGAACCCAATTTAGAAGTGAGGTGGAGAAGCAGCCAATTTAGCAAATGGAGAAGAGAAGTATAGATGTGAAAAGAAAGACTAAAACAGAAAAAGTTAAAATAAATATATTGAATTTTTCTAATTTGGACTGATCCTTGGGGTCTCCCATCCATCTGGCTAATATTTACTCTGTAGTGAATAGGAGAGAAGGAGTGAGAATGGGAGATATATATCTCTATTTCTATCTCTATCTCTATCTATCTCCATCTCTATCTCTATCTCTATCTCTATCTCTATCAATAATCAATCTACTAGTATATCCCATACAGGAGTAAGGGTACTACTTTGCAAAGAAATATGAATACTTTAGGTTTCAATATGTGGAATTCCTCAATTAACAATATTCTATATTTGAAAAATATATTGCTTATAAAACACTTATTTTTATAACTTAATTTGAACCTCAAACCAGTCTAGTAGAAAAGAAAAGTCAGGATTGGAGTGTTCTTTTTACGTGTCCACTACATAGATGAATAAACTAGGGCTCAGAAAGATTAAGTTACTTACCCAAGGTCACACGACAAGCAATTGTCATAGCCAGGTCTAGAACCCAGGGAAAGGGTTTATTCCACTACAAAGACATGAAACAGGACATTAAACAAACAACATTTAAGAAAATAAGATCTGTAAGTAATTAAGGATAGGAAATCTGGAGGGTCAGACTCTCATATTACAATGTAAACTCACAGCAAGTGTACTATTCTCATCTAAGCAGATAGGAGAGAGAAGTGTAAATTTGACCACAACTACCTGTGAGAAGGACTGATAGAGTTGAATGTACATTTACACAAAGTCAGCTCTGAATAGGTACATGAGAATAGTCTTCTGACCCAAACATCTCCCATAATGGTCCATCATGATAAACTTTTCCTTCCTATTTTTATTTCTTCAGTAAATATTTTTTGTTGAGAAGTTAATATGTGCCAGACACAGCTTAAGATGCCTATTTTGTCTAAAAATACCCATTTGGAATGTTGGAAGGGACACACTTTTTCTGAAAGTTTTTCTTTTCATAGCCTTACCCATTAAACATTAGTAATCAGTAAGGAAAACTATACTTGGATCTGAGAGGAGGAGGAAAAAAAAAAATAGAAAAACTCCAAGAAAGAGATAGAAAGAGATTGAGAGCAATGGCCCAGATAAAGAATAAGAGTGTGGAGATACTACTCAACTTTAGCAGTTGACGACAAATTTTACCTATAAATCATTTTATCTTACTCTCTTCTCAAAGCCATTACAATCCAGTCAAAGAAAAATACACTTCCTGGAGTCTGGCAGAAAGTATTTTCATGGAAAGTTGTGGTTGCAGTTTGCCTCATATTGGCCACAATATGCCTACTTCAGAATCCAAATCCCTTCAGTCTATTCAAACCTAAGAAAGATAAAGTTGATCTGGTTCTCCCTCCTTTTACATGACATATGAAGAACCACTTACCATTCAATCCCCCTTTACTCCCATGAAAGGTTTCTCTTTGAGGAATATTATTATGTGGATATTTCAGTGAAAAGGAAAGAAACCCAAATGAAAATAAAATTAATTCTTAAACACAGGTCCCTGAGCACAGATCAACATATTTTGAACTTTATATGATCAATGAAATAAGTCAACTAAGAGTAACAAAAGAATGAGTCAAAGTTTATTTGGAAAAATTGTGGAGCAAAGCAATAACAGTAAGTACTTGGGGCAAAAAGGAAGGGCATGAAAAGCTTCAAGACCATAGTAAATCATGTGTCTTTCTTGGTACTCTGCTAATCTCAGAGGGCAGGACTATATACTGGTTGGTGGAGAGTAGGACATCAATGGGAGGCTTTCAGATTGTACCAGTTATGGTAATTTGGAGAAACATGGTATTAATGGGCTCATTTTATGCCTGCTTTCATTAAAAAATGATGGTTATTATCCTACTGGTCAGTATCAAGAATCAATGATATCAGCTCCACTTCAAAATTTGATGTCAATTAATTACAAAAAAAAGTACTAGTGATTCCATCCATTTAGATATGCCACAACTTATGGAAAGTCTATAAACCTGGTTCCATATTCATTTAGCAAACAGATCACCTACAGTTGAATCCGATTACTGTATTTGGTAAGTCCTGTAGTAGGCACTGAAGATAGAAAAAAAATTAACATTACACCTTTCCCCTTAAACAGCTCATAGTATGGACACCAATGTGGAAAGAAAGAAAGAAGAAAGAAAGAAAGAAAGAAAGAAAGAAAGAAAGAAAGAAAGAAAGAAAGAAAGAAAGAAAGAAAGAAAGAAAGGAAGGAAGGAAGGAAGGAAGGAAGGAAGGAAGGAAGGAAGAAAGGAAGAAAGAAAGAAAGAAAGAAAGAAAGAAAGAAAGAAAGAAAGAAAGAAAGAAAGGAAAAGAAAAATGCTATATAGTGCAACAAGTGACATCATAGTGATATTATAAAATACTAGAGGCCCGGTGCACGAAATTCGTGCATGGGGCAGGGGGTGTGTCCCTCAGCCCAGCCTGCACCCTCTCCAATCTGGGACCCCTCGAGGGATGTCCAACTGCCCGTAGGATCGGGCCTAAACAGGCAGTCGGACATCCTTCTCACAATCCAGGACTGCTGGCTCCCAACTGCTCGCCTGCCTGCCAGCCTGATCATCCCCTAACCACTCCCATGCCAGCCTGATTGATGTCTAACTGCTCCCCTGCCAGCCTGTTTGCCCCCAACTTCCCTCCTCTGCCAGCCTGGTCACCCCTAACTGCCCTCCCCTGCAGGGTTGATCGCCTCCAACTGCCCTCCCTTGCAGGCCTGGTGCCTCCCAACTGCCCTCCCTTGCAGGCCTGGTGCCTCCCAACTGTCCTCCCCTGCTGGCCATCTTGTGGTGGCCATATTGTGTCCATATGGGGGCAGGATCTCTGACCACACAGGGGCAGCCATATTGTGTGTTGGAGTGATGGTCAATCTGCATATTACTCTTTTATTAGATAGAATAGAGGCCTGGTGCATGGGTGGGGGCCAGCTGGTTTGCACTGAAGGGTGTCCCGGATCAGGGTGGGGGTTCCTTTGGGGTGTGGGGCGGCCTGAGCGAGGGGCCTGTGGTGGTTTGCAGGCCGGCCACGCCCCCTGGCGACCCAAGCGGAGGCCCTGGTATCTGGAATTTATTTACCTTCTACAATTGAAACTTTGTATCCTGGAGCGGAGCCAAGCCTCCTGCTCACTCCATAGCCAGCAGCCATTTCTGTTTGGATTTGTTTACCTTCTATAATTGAAACTTTGTAGCCTTGAGTGGAGGCTTAGGACGGCCAGGGCAGGGGAAAGCTTGGCTGCTTCTATCGCCTTGGAAACCCAAGCCTCCCTCCTACTTTTTCCGTGGCTGTAGCCATCTTGGTTGGGTTAATTTGCATACTCGCTCTGATTGGCTGGTGGGCGTGGCTTGTGGGTGTAGCAGAGTTAGGGTCAATTTGCATATTACTCTTTTATTAGGTAGGACTAGAGGCCCAGTGCATGAAATTTGTGCATAGGGGGGCTGTCCCTCAGCCCGTCCTGCACCCTCTCACAATACGGGACCCCTCGGGTAGGGTCCCTAGGCCTGGCCAGCAATCAGGGCCTATCAGGGCTTTCCTTCCCCTGCTGCCAGCAGCTGGCATACCCCCACCACTGCTACTGCTTGCCATCTGTTCTGTGTTGCCCCCACCACCACCACCAGTCACCTCCTTCTGCAGGTGACAGGCATGGGGTGCAATCGCTTGACTGGCCTGGGCCTCCCTCTGTGGGGCAATTGTGGGGCGATTGGTTGCTGACCAATTACATCGCACCCACCTTGGCTGGCCTGGCACAAGTGCATGTCATAGCATGGTTGTCCAGAAGGTTGTCTGGATGGTCGTTCTGCTGTTTGGTTGTTCGGTTGATTTTCGTATTACACTTTTATTATTATAGATAACATAGTCACAAAAAAAGGTAGGAAGAAACTTAACTTAGGATGGTCAAGAATGGCTTCCAAGAGCCATTCGTAGAGGGAAAATGTGAATTTTCTAGGTTGAGAAGGAGTGTAATGTGAGCAAAGAGTACAGTATGAGCAAAGACATCAAGACCTGAAAACTATGTTGCATCATGAGATGGGAGAATAGGGTGTTTAAAGATAGCATTGGAAAGGTAGGCAAATCTGGATCATGTCATCCATGCTGAGCAGTTTGTATTTTTGCTTCCAGTTAAGTGGGGACATTAGAGGATTTTAAGGAGGAATATCAGATGACCAGATTTGTGTTAGGTAAAGATAAGTACAGTGTTATGTGTAATAAGAATTGAAGGAGAGCAAGATGGAGGTAAGGAGTCTATGTGAGAAGCTATTGCCTTTGTCTAGAGAAGATAATGAAAATCTGAACCAGGATATTTGTAGTGGAATTGAAAAGCAGAGGATGGATACAAAATTTTATTAACAAGAATCTAAGGATTTAGTAGCTGAATGTGGGAATTAAAAAAAAAAAATGAACTATGTTCAGGATTACTCCTGGTCCCTAGAGTTTGGAAGCTGGCTAGTGGTGGGCATTTGGAGGAAGGCTAAGTGGAAGACTGAGTATGGTTTTGTACATAACAATGTGGTTATCTCTTAAATATTTAAATAGAGATACCTAATGGATCAGGAGCTAAGGAGAGATATCCAGTATACAGATTTGAATTCACACAGGTGGTTAAAACTCGGACATGAATGAGATCACCTAGAATTGGTGTGTAAAGTGAGAAGAGAAATGGATCAGGATCATGAACCTGGAGATAATCTATATTTGTGGGAGAAGAGAATGAACAAAGACAGCAAAGCATACTGAGATGGACCTAACTGAGAGGGAGGAGAATGAGGAGAGTTATCATGTGGGTCAAATGAGAAGAGAGTTTCAGGAAGAAGGATAGCCAACAATGCAAAATGTCAAAGAGATAGCAAATAAGACATAAACTGAAGTTAGTGGATGTGGTGTCTTTTTCAGAACATATTTCAATGGGATTATGGGAACAGAAACCTTATGAAAGTAGATGGAATAGTGAATGGGTAGTGATGAAGAGGAGAAAATGAGTATGGGGAGACTTTTTAGGAACTTTGTTCTAACAGGTGGGTGAGACAGAACACTATAGAGATGGGACAGGAGAGTCAGGAAATAGTCCTTTAAGATAGAAGAAACACAAGGATAGTCATAGGCTGTGGGGAAAGGAGTTAACATAGTACAAGATAAAATCTTAACAGAGAGTAGGACATGATGGAATGAGATTCTGGAGGAAAAATAGGAGGAACAAGAGTATAAGCAGAGAAACCTGTGACCAGAACCAACTTCTGAACAGAAAAAAGCAGCATAGTAGGCCCTGGACAATCTTGAAAAATTGGCGGTTTTAAGCCAAGGCCCACATTGCAAAACTTGGATGGAAATTTTTGTTTACATTTGTATTGATCATTGTTTTCACATTAATTTTGTGTAATGCTACAAAAGCCCTTTAAGGCAAGCAGAGTGGGATTTTTGCTTGCTTGCTTTGGATTTGTTTTTTTAGTCTCCATCTTACAGGAGGAAACCGAAACCCAAGATTATGTGATTCATTCAAGATCATAGAGTCAGTATATTGCATAGACTAAGGACTCTACCCAGTGCTCTTCCCAATACCTCAGAGAATGATATGAAGACTTCAGTGCAACGGTGCAGAGGCAACCAGACCACACTTCTGAAATTCAGAAGAGAGAATCCCTGCCCACAATCATTTCTTTGATTGACAACAGACATGCTTGGTTGCCTGAAAGTCTCTATGACAGCTAATAGGGAAGTCAATGCTATATCTTCTCTTGAGATGACCTGGGCATGTGCATCCTTTGAAATGTTCCTTTAATATTAGAGGATGATTTGAGATTCTTCTTACTTTATCAGTATGAACAAGGAAAATATTTGGTAAATACACATGTCCTACTATTGCCTGAAAGGACCCCTCCCCCTTTCTTATGGGGCCAGGTGAAACTGAAGTATGCAGAATTATCAGCCCCAGGCATATCACTGACAATTTCATTAGGAACGAGGCAAAAGAGATCCCTTGCCACTCTTCCTCTCAGTGAATAGGAGCACTGCCCTTTAGCATAAAACATGAAAGGAGGTTTCTATAGTTTTGCCAGCTCAGCAAGAGAAAATATTAACCCTGCATATTCTTATCCCAGTTGTCTCAGCATGGATGGGGAGGGAGGGGCCAGAATTACAGACTGTCAGCATGAGAGAGCAGAGCTCATTGTGTATGGGTTAAAAGGAATTAAAGCCACCAGATATGAACACATTGAATTTCTAAGGTTCTCTGCAAGTTCAGATAATTTGGCAGAAAAAGAAATCCCTTTAAATGATTTCTTTTTCTGTTTATATTCGGAAATGTGTGGCAGAACTCAGCATTTTAAAAAATGAACAGCTTCAATTATACTAAGTAGGATGTCTCCACTTAATTAATTCACTTAGTCTCTGGGTGACACTGGGTGTGGCTCGGCGAGATTTAGGAGAAATCCAATTTATAACTAGGAGGAATCTAATTTATAACTGGGAAGAATCTTCTGCACCAGGCAGCAAGGCGGCATCCTTCCACACCTTTCCAACACTGCAAGGGAAAGACGAGGTTGGAATTCTAAACTACAGATCACACGCTCTAAGGACTATCTGTTGTATGAGGGAAAAGGCAGATGTTGGTGGGGTTGAAGGGGCTACTTGCTTACATTGGTATTCTTTACACTTCAATTAGAGTCCTTAGTTTTAAACAAAGGAAACACCTCACAATTTTCTTGCTTGTGGACTCAGATCCTATCTTGCAAGTTTTTTCATCATCTGCAATATGCATGGCAACCAAGCTGTTTAAAGTTAACCCCAAGGTATTTGAAAATCATAAACCAATAAAACCTCAGGAATTCTTTCCTTTTATCCCTCCTTCGCCCACTTCTTTATCATCGTCTCATCCCCATGCCACTGCCATGCTCTTCTTCTTGCTTTAATAATCTATAGTGGTGGGTAATTAATGGCCAATAAAGATCATTTATGCTTCCGTCTCACCCATTGGCAATGTATTACAACTCAGAAATCCAAGACTGCTTTTTATGCTGCTCAAGTGGAAGAGGAAGGAAGTGCAATCTCTCCAGCCCCCTCCCACGTTTCTGCTGGGTTTTATGGGTGTGGCAGAGTTTAGACCTTTGCAAATTTTTGCCCTTGTTTTATTCCCTGTTAAGGACTAGGGTGACTAGATGCCAGAAGGAAGATAAACACAATCAGATTCTGCCATGAGTGATACAGGATCATTACACCCACAAGCAGGAAACCCATGTGAGACAAGTACTCGCACATAAATGCCAGTCAGTGTAGTATGGAGCCCACGCCCTGAATACATCATTTCCTTCAGTCTGATTTAATTCTATCCTACATACTGACTTATGTGAATGATACACAACAGTGATAAACAGGGAACAGGACCATTTCACAGAGAAGCACACGTTTTTACATTAGGACAATTTCTATACCTTTTATTTTCTCCCCTGCATATAAATTATGCTAAAATGCATTCAGGCATGTGGAAGCTACACTGAGTACATGCATGACTATCGTACATGAAGTGTGCAGGTGCTGTACACATTTAGTGCAAATTTCTACAACTCCCAAACACAAAATGTCAGCTTCATTACTTTGCACATCCAGTGAACACTTGGGGTTGTCACTGAGAGAGAACCTTAGGGAAGGCAACTGTCCCCTTTTGGGGAAGGGAATTCCATTAGCCTCAATTCTTTCTAAAACTCATGCTTGGCTTCCTTTGTCAAAGGGGGGTGTACATATCCTGGTGTGTGTCTACAGAGAGGGGCAGAAAGTTGTAAAGCAGCACATCTTCTTTTCAAAATTAAAGCTTTTTTAAGGGAATAGCATTGGCTTCCTTTGCTCTCCGTCTTCCTACATTTTATGTCCCCAGCTCTCCAGTGGGGCAACCTCAGGATGTTTCCTTGACAGTGTGCTTAACCCGGCCACCTGTGCCTACTGCATTTATGTGTTAGAATGAACACAAGGAGAAGCAGCGTCCTGGTTTGGAAAATAAGCCAATAGAAGCACCAGTCTCTAGAACCATAAAACAGTTTGGGGAAGTCTGGCATGGAAGATTCTCATGCTCTTCCCCAAACACCCCTACACAAACCACCAAACCACACACAAAACCCCAGGTGCCGGGTACTAAAGTATTTTTTTATTTATTTGTTTATTTATTTATTTATTTATTTATTCATGCATGCACTGCGCTGATATTCTGCTTCTGTCTCCCTTCCCCTTCCCCTTCCTCTTCCTTCTCCTTCATCCTCACTCCCCGCCCCTCCTTTCAGGGCGCTGGCTAAATGTTCTAATCTGGCAGGCTGTTTCTTCTCCACCCCCCTCCCCCTTCACCCCCTTCCGATTCAGCGAGTGTATTACAAATTGCCCAGTATCCAATACCTGCACAGGAATAATGCCCAATTCCTATCTCTTGCACTCCACCCCTAAGGCAATCAATCTGCAAAAGGCTTCTTTAACCAAGACTGCCATCCCCTTCCTCCGGGCACGCGCGCGGGCGCGCGGGCGCGCGCGCACAGGCACACCCTCACCCATATCCCACACCCATTTTTCTCCTTAACCTTCGCCAAAATCACTCAAACGTGTTCCAATAAATGTTTGAAAGCTTCATTTGGCGAATGCCAGGGCACTGTCGGTTCCTGCTGAACACCATACCCTTCATTCCTCCCTACCCTCACTCCAATCAAGTTTCTAAAATGTATTTCAAGAAATAAGTGAGCAATTTGAAATGGAAGAAAAACCTGGGGAGGGAGGGCGGGGACTCGGATTCCTGCTAATCTTGTGTGTGTCCCTCTTCCGGATGAAAATGAGTCACCAAATGCTTATTATCCAGAATGTTAGCCTGACTCTGGTCACTGACAACCCCAGGAAAAATGCAAGGGAAGGGGAGGAAAGACCTGATTTCCAACAGGTAATACTGGGCTCATCTTTCCCATCCCCTCGGAGCTCAAAGCTCCTAGGGGCGTGGTCCACCCTCTTCTCGGACAGCTGGTGGGTGCACAATCGCTACGGGGATTTTCCCCTTTTACGCGGCCAGTTTCTCCCCCAGCCCCAGTTGCCTTCAGATTTTTTTGAAAGAGAAAAAAGAAAAAGAAAATAAAAAAGCATCTCCCAAATCAGTTTCATTCATTGACAAATAAATAAATAAATAAAACCTTCATATGTTCTTCCATTAATACCTGCGCCCATTTGAGGCTCAGGCATGTAGGAACTAAGGCTTCTCCCGCAGCACATGTGAGAAAATTGTACCACAGAACAAGCTGTACTCATTGCTAAATATTATTCTTTCAACCTGCTTTTTGCAAAGAATATAAAGGGTTGCTTCCCCATCTTACAGATAAAACCTACATATTTCTCCCAGATCCGTTTCTACATCCACACCCGCAAAACCAGACCTGAAATGCTGAACATTAACTAATAGCCAAAATAAATAAATAAATAAATCTTATTTCTAGCCAAACAGGCGTATTTTTTTTTTTCCTATCGTCATCTAAATTAGTAGCCGCAATCCCAAACCAGAGCATGAGAGACAGAATAGAGAATAAAAGCTTGGGATGCAACCATCAGTTACCAGAGGCTAAGGAAACGCGAGCACCATGGCCAGAACAGAAGCAGTTAAAATATTTTTCCTGCCTTCACAGGGAAATACTGTACTCTAGTAATTTCACAACAGCAAGAAGTAAAAATCTTTAGCTCTACCTGTTTGGTTCTTCTCATACAGCACAGCATGGTTGTATCGTCCCTTGCCTTCTTCCTGCCTTCTCTCCTTTCCTCCTCTCTCTTTCTTATTCCCCCCCTCTCCACCTCTTTTCTGCTCGCTTGCTCACTCGCTCTCTCGCGCTAGCGCGCTCTCTCTCCCTCCCTCCCTCTCTCTCCCTCACACACACCAGGGCAGTTAGCAGCAACTGTAAGGTCCACAGCTATTGCTCATCGCACATGCTCTCTCCTCTCTCTTCTCTCTCTCTTTTTTCTCTCTCTCTCTCTCCTTTTCTTTTCTCTCTCTTCCCCTCCCCACCTACTCTGTCTTTCTTTTTCTTCCGTCTCTGCATCTCTTTCTCAGAATTGTTCTCTAGCTTTCAATGACTAATCACTTCCCCAGCCCCCACCTCCATTCTAGACAGTCGCCCCCTCCCAGTCCCCTGCCAGCCTCATGAATATTTAAACATCTCCAATCTGGACCCAATTACCCACCGACTTTCTCACTGCATTGAGAGGGTGGGTGGGGTGGGGGCAGAGAAGTATATTCCAGCCGGTTCAGGAGATTGGATGGGATGTGTTTTACATGGAAGAGGGGCTTGGGGAATGCTTGTATTTCTTTGCTAACTCTGTTCTTTTCCCAATATCATAAGAGCAAGGAATAGCTATTCTGAATGAGTAGTCAGACTTATACAACACGTTATATCTGCTATTTAGTATTATGCAGTTAATAATTGTGAAGGGTTAAGTTCTCTCAAAAAATAATATTACACATTGTGTATATACTGTACTCAGTATTCATATAACTTAAAATAAATACTAGTACATACATATAAGCTGAGATATGCACAAACATATCTCATATATGTTCCAATATCCTTGAAAAAAATCCATGAATCTATTGCATTTTAAAAAGTCTAAGCACTTGAGTTTAGGAATAACTAATATTGTCCTAGCTGGTTTGGCTCAGTGGGTAGTTTAGCCTGCGGACTAAAGGGTCCCTTGTTCAATTGAGGTCAGGGGCACATGCCTGGGCTGTGGGCTTGATCCCCAGTGGAGGGCATGTGGGAGGCAGCCGATCAATGATTCTCTCTCATCTTCTATCTCTCTCTCCCACTTCTTTCCTCTCTGAAATCAATAAAAATATTTATTTTTTAAAAAGTGTAAATAATATAATTTTTAGATATATAGTACTGTGCAATTTTAGGACTGTTACTGAACCTCTCTGCACCTAATTTTCTAATCTCTATAATAGGGATAATAATGCCAACCTATTATTGGTGAAGAACAAATAACAAATGTATGCAAAGCACAATGAAGCCATTCTTAATACATAGTAGATTTACCTTACAGACTGTACTTTTCTGAAATTTTGGTGAATTTCCAAGGGACTATCTCAAAGAACTTTTCATACTATTTCTTGTTGTTCATTAGTGATGCTGAGCATTCCCAATTAAACAGCTCATATTCTTTCAGCTCCTAGACATGAGCCTAGTTAATAGATGTTAACCAGACAGTTATTATCATATATATTATCAGGATCACTGAGCTTAATATATGCAAGATGTGTTTTGACAAAATTAGAGGTACAACCATATCAGAAGGGTTTGTCTCAGAGAGATAGATACTCAGGGATTGATGTTTATAAATTGTCCCCAGAGGTCTTCCTGAGCCTCACCTGCTGAAGATCCAGCTTTACTTGGCCTTTCATTCCCCTCCATTTGCTTCTTAGCTTTCATATGTTATGATTAAAATATAGAGTTAGGCCCTGGCCAGGTGGGTGGCTCACTTGGTTGGAGCTTCATCCCTTAGACCTAAAGGTTTCAGATTCCATCCCCAGTTTCATATTCCATCCTCAGGAGAGGTGTTCTGGAGGCAACCAATTGATGTTTCTCCCTCACGTGGGTTTCTCTCTCTCTCTCTCTCTCTCTCTCTCTCTCTCTCTCTCCTCTCTCTCCCTCTCTCTCAAACAAAATAGTCAATAAAAACATATCCTAGGGTGAAGATTAAAATAAATAAATAAATAAATAAATAAATAAATAAATAAATAAATAAATAAAGTTAGGTTCTGAGTTTAATATTTTTTAATGTTGTAATGAGCCCAGTCAGAGCCAAGCTTTCAAAAACAGCTTTCTATGAGTATAAGTGATAGAAGAGGGTAAATAATGTAAGAAATGTCTTCATCAGAGACATTCTGTTTATGGATTAGGGTCACCCTACCTAGCCTGCTAAGGGGCTAGAGAGTGATAAAAGAAGGAAGCAGAGAAGGTGAGAACTGAGGACAAGGGAGAAGAGTTGCTTTTTTCTGGTGTTTAAACAGACTCATTATGTGGTCCAGCATAAGGCAGCTAGTATAAGCTCACATAGTAGGCCGTAGAAAGAGGCCAACTCCTTGCCCTTTCAATGCACTCCCCTCAGCCCTCCTATTTATAGCTTCTTTTCTTTTTTATTTATTGGAAGAAAATTTGGAACCTAAGGGACATAATAAAGTCAAACAGAGTCTAGTACTCAAAACTAGTCATAGGCCTGGATGAATTTTAAGATGACACATATGTTAAGCCACCACTCTTGACATCATTTTTTTTGAGTAGTTCACATGCAATATTTCATCTAATACTGTAAATGAGGTCATTACAATCATTAATCCATTTTGATGTTGATTCGAAAGGTAAGTAAATTAAGTACCTAGACTAGGTCCCACAGATAATAAGACCTACGACTCCAAAACCCTGTTAGCTACTAAAATGCATTGCTACTCCATGGTTCTCTACATCTCCTTACTTCTGGTCCTTAGGAAATTAGACTATGTAGTGGAAGTTCTTGTGTTGAAATGAAATTAGCATTCTGAAAGGTCCACCTATTAGGCCCAGCCCTTACCTCAAGGGCCATGGGGAACAAGCTGATATCATCATCTAGTAGAAAGTCCTCCATGTATTTCTGATCAAATATCACCGATTTCAAGCACCCTCAGAAGCCTCAGTATTTAAAGCCTGGCCCATCTTGGATGCCTTACTCTGGACATTTTACATTCTGTCAATGAACCTCTGAAAATTACTTCCCAGAAGGAAACTCAATATTTCAAATTCAGGCCAGTGTGTCTCAGTTGGTAAGAGTGTGGTTCTGTGCACCAAAGGATCCTGGGTTCAATTCCAAGTCAAAGTACATACCCGGGTTGCAACCAATCAATGTTTCTTTCTCACATCTCTCTCTCTCTCTCTCTCTCTCTCTCTCTCTCTCTCTCTCTCTTCCTTACCCTTAGTCTCTCTCTAGAATCAATGAAGAACATATCCTTGGGTGAGGATTTAAAAAACAATATTCCAGCCCTGGCTGATTTGGCTCCCTGGATAAAGTGTCAGCCCATAGATTGAAGGGTACTGGGTTTGATTCTGGTCAAGGGTACATACCTCAGTTGCAGGCTTAATCTCTGGCCCTAGCACATGTGGGAGGTAACCTATCAATGTATCTCTCTCACATTGATGTTCATCTCTCTCTGTCTCCCTCCCTTTCACTCTCTCTAAAAATATATCAATGGAAAAATATCCTGGGATGAGGATAACAAAAAACAACAAACAAACAAACAAAGAATTCCAAATTTAATTTGAACAATATGGAATAAAATCCAATATGACCCCTCCCCCACTTCAGTAATGGAAGTTATGGGATGATAGAGGTATGAAGAAGAGAAAAGCACACACTAATGTGACCTTGACAATATATATATAATAAAAATAAAATAACCAGTGTTGTTTTGATCTCTACCAATAAACCCACTAGTCCATATAGCCAATCCCAGAAAATGCTTAGGTTTATATAATTTTAGATTAGCAGATTAACTCATGAAACTATGAGGAAATTTCCCGACTATAGGTTAGACAATAACATCATTCTAAAAGAAGGTGAAGAGTGGTGAGGCCAGGTCCCAGTTCTATTCTCATATCTTTTTTAATTCCATAGTAAAATGATATTTCCATAATAAATCCAAAAGTCACTGAGTTGGACTACAGGCTCTGTCAGATAGTGTGCCATTTTATGGCTAGCACTTGAGAGAAGCGTGTCATCAATTGAGGTAGAAAATACATTTTGTCTTTTTACTCCACCTTCCAGGAGTTAATTTTTTTTTAACTTTTAATCTTCACCTTTTACCTGCTGTATTGGTGTACTAGGGCTGTCATAACAAAATACCACAGACTGTGGGGCTTAGATAGCAGACGCTTATTTTCTCACAGTTCTGGAGGTTGGAAGACCAAGGTCAAGGTGGCTTCCTCTGAGGTCCATAAGGGAAAGATCTATTCCAGAGCCCTCTCTTTGCCCTACAGTCACCCTCTCACTACCTCTTCATATGGTGGTCCCTCTGTGCTTGTGCACCCCTGGTGTCTTTCTGTGTCTGAATTTCCTTATTAAAAGACTTTAGTCCAATTATATTGAAGCCCACCCATATGACCTCATTTAACCTTAATTATCTCTTTAAAGGTCCTATCTCCAAATACAGTCACATTCTGAGGTACTGGGATTAGGGCTTCAACATATGATTTTTTTTGTGTGTGGGGGGCACAATTCAGTCCACAAAACCAGCATTCTTTATCAGTACTTTCTGACTTTATTCATTTATTCAGCATTTTCTATGTTGCAAAACATCCTACCCTTAAGGAGGTACACACATATATGAAAAACAAAACAAATGCTGTTTTAACAAAACAGGATTTGATGTCAAATCTGTGTTATAAGAATTCAGAATAGGAAAGAAATCACTGTGGACCAGGATGGGTTTTCATTTCATGATTAGGATTTGAACAGGTGGAGAAAGCACAATGAGTTTTAGAGGGAAAGGCATCACATTAGGAAAGGCAACGTGCACAAATAATCTCTGCATGACCACGGGACTAGTGATATACAGAAGAGGAGAAGTTGTAAAGGAGAGATGGGAGAACCTTGGAAGGTAGGCTACACACCCAGATTAAAAAAGATCTAAAGGGTCAGGATATTAATGATGTAGGACTGTCATAAGACATTTCCACAAACTTAAAACAACAAAAATTTATTCTCTCATATTTCTCTAAGTCTGAATTCAAAATGTTGGCAGGATTAGTTCCTTCTGGAGGCTCTGAGGGAGACTCCATTCCACACCTTTCTCCTAACTTCTAGTGACTGTGGGCAGTCCTTGCCTTTCCTTGGTTTGTAGATGCATCACTCAAATTTTCCTCCTTCTCAGATGGCCTTCCCCTCTTTTTATAAGAACACCTGTCATCGAATCTAGAGCCCAATCTAAATCAAGGATGATCTTATCTCCAGATCCATAATTTACATGTATTTGTAAAGACCCTTTTCCCCAAGTAAGATCACATATACAGGTTATGGAGGTTAGGACTTGGATATAGGAACACAAGGCAATCACATAGGGGATCAGATATTGGTTTGTGAGGATGAATATTTTAGAGAATACATATGTGATGTTGTATAGTATGGAATAGAGAGAAAGATATAAGGGGGCTCAGTGAGAGAAACAGAAAATCATTCTAATGCCTAAATCAGGGAGAGAAGGTGGAAGAGAATGTGAACTGTCACTTGCTGAGTGCCTAGCATGTTTCATGTATGACTTATTTTATGATTTACATATCTGTCTCATTTACCTAACAGAGAATATTCATGGGGGAGAGAAAAAGGGACAAACCAAAAATGGTTTGAAGACTGAACTTGGGAAGCTTGAAGAATGAGATTACAAAATTCAGATGTGAGGAGACCCCAAAAGGGACCTGGTATTGTGAGGAAGGTTTGATAGTGTTCATTTTATGGAAGTGCCAAAATGTTCAGGTGCAACACAAGATCAGATTGTGAGAGAGAAGACTCTAAAGTTGTCTGAGTCTGCCCAAGTCTTTCAGGCAGACATAGCTCCACCTGTGGTATGATGTCACCATATTAATTAGGCTGACCTTATTTCAGTATGGCCTTACTGCCAGAATTCATCCTGTTTCCCGCAGGCAGACAAGGGTCTGAAGCCAGAACCTGGATGATTTTTAGGACCCTCTAAATCTCCATCTATCTTTCCAGTCTTGCCTCAAATCCTTTCAGAATTTCTCCTTCCAGCACACCCTGGAGGCCATCTGAAACTCTGAGTAGCCAACTTCCCAGAACAAGGAAATCCCGGGGTTGGGGGGTGGGGGACCAGGTACTAGTAGAGGAAGAGAAGATGAAAAGCATGAAGCCCACAAAGTAAGACTCAACTTGCCACCAGCTCTCAAATAAGTGTGTGATTTCCTGAGTGAGGAGCTCTGGAGCTTAAGCTGAATTAGCTTCTTGGGAAATTTTCTTCCGGTTTTTAGTATTGAGTTCAGAGCCATTAAGTCTTGAACAAGTAATTGTTAAAGAAGAATAGGAGGGTGGGAGAGAGAGAAGAAGGGGGAAAGGGTGGGAAGAAGACTAAACTAAATTTCAGACATTAATTTTCCAGATGCCCAATTGTTTCAATCTGTAATTGTTATTTTGTTCTACATAGACATGGCTATGTTTCTCATCATTCCCACTCGTACACTCAAGTTGTCCCATTCTAAACTACTTTCTGGAATGCACATTGCTTGGAGAAATTACAAAACATAGCCTTCCTGATAGGCTCCCGACATGAAGCTCCCACTTGGACTCCATTAAATGCTAACTGCTATAGCGTGGCGGAATTAGGGAAGTATCCTTCTTCAAAGACGATATCCCTAAGCTCATAATATTTTTTCTTCTCTCGTCTTATGACACCTCTTTTACTATTTTCTATAGACTAAGCAGTGTTGGGAGGTTTTCTATACTATACAATTTATAATTGGATAATAAAATTTCAGATATATAGCTTCATATTACATCGTATGTTGGCTTGAAGCATTAATAGATTACACTTAAACATTATTGATTTCAATCCTCATTTTAAGAGGGCAGCTCATCCTGTCATTCAGTCTTTTGGGTTATTGTCTCCTTGTTCCCTTTCCCCTCACCATGATTTCATCAAGTCTAGAACTGAGCTTTTGTGCTTAACAGCCTTGGTCTTTTAATGTCTAAGTTCCAAGCCTATTCTTCTTTACATTAAAATTCTTCACAGTGGAGCCATCAAAACACACGTAGGGTGTCTAATGTACTCTGCAGAATTTTCTTGAATGGACTTGCTCATTCTCTATCCTTAAGGCTCTGGGTTATACACATATTCCCAATAAACCTCATCAGATTTCTTTTAAATCCCTTCTAATACCTATAAGATCCTCCAGAATTCCTCTGCTATTTAATTTTCTACTTCCCAGTTCTCTATTCCTTCCTTCATCTTAAAATGTCAAACTTCTCTAAAATTCAACAAAAAATTCTACCATTTAGACATCTCAAGATTCTTTGTTGATTAAAATACCCCTCTTTGACAAAATTATCATGTAATGCTTTTACTGCACATCAGTTCACACCATAGCCTCCCTAATCCACATATAAATGTTGAGTATTAGATGGTGATATTACATTAGTTTATATAATTTTAATATATATTTTTATTGATTTCAGAGAGGAAAGGAGATGAAGAGCGAGATAGAAACATCAATGATGAGAGAGAGTCATTGATTGTCTCCTGCACACCTCCTATCAGGGAGATAGTCCACAACCCAGGCCTGTGCCCTTGACCAGGAATTGAACTGTGACCTCCTGGTTCATAGGTCAGCACTCAACCACATAGCCACACTGGCCAGGCAGTTTATATATTTTTAATCCATTATTTTACACTATACAGAATTATGAAGACTGGAGCTCAAAAATGTCATCTTGTCTATCTCCCTGCCACTAACTAATGACTTCAAAGTTCTGTTTACTTTTTTAAGTTGAGGGAATCTCTCATTAAAGTTGTGTCATCCTCATTTCTAATATCTGATGTATTAGGAGTCTCTTTCCCTCACATTAGCAAATTATCTTCTGGGCCTTCATCAGTGTGGATGTGTTTAATGTTCTGAAGAATAATGAGGATATGCGCTCCCTCTTAATAAGTCTTCAAATAATCAGCCTCACAGAAATTGGGCCTGCATGCCTTCAGTCATACACATTGCATACCCCTGAAATTCAAAGACTCCAGGAGGTTGGATGATAACTATAAGGTCATCTGGCCCATTTCCCCATTTTATGTTACAAAATTTTAAACTATCTTGTGCTTGAAGGAAAGCATGTTACTTCCAAAACTTTTCATTTTTGACTTTGGAAACTGTTAAGATATGCTTTCCAAGAGCAGAGATGATAAATAAAAAAGTAGGAAGTGCTACATTTTGAGTATTTATTATCTTTGTTTTAATATAATTTATTTAATTTTGTTTATATTGTTTAACTTTTAATAATGGTTGTGTTTAACAACTGGCTTGCAAAATTCCTGAAAAGTTAACCATTAGTTTGCTAAAGCTCATACAGCCATATCTAGCATACCACTTATTTACTCCAACTAAAATTTTGAAACCTTTATGTGTAATCCTGCTAAACTAAGTACCTTCCACACCTTCCTCAAGTCATCTAATTCTATTATTAAATTTTTTTTTATTTTTTTATCTAGATAAAATATTGTATGCGTATTCTTGCTTATTTTCACCTTGTCAAATTCAACCATTCATTCCACCCTGTCAGTAACTCTTTAGATCCTGTCATCCAACATTTCTGTCATCTTTATTCCTTCTGGCTTCCTGTCATCCACACATTTGAAGAGCAAGCCTTATATATCTCTATCCAAGACATTGCATTTTTAAAAAATGCCTATCAGCACAGGGCCAAGGACAGAATCCTTGGCCATGCAAATAGAATCCTTCCTGCACACAAGCATCAAACCATTAATCAGCATTGATCCAATGAGATATTTGTCTACTGAATTGCCTTTGCATCCAGTCCAAATTTCTCCACCTTGTCCATAAGACTTGATAGAGATTATTTATGAAGTGCATGACTAAAGTCCAGAAACCCTCACTTTCTTTCTTCTCATGTCAGAAAAAATGACACTCCCCCTATGCAAAGCTGATCACTTTCTTCAGGATTCATCAATTATGCCTCCTCTCTTTTGCTTTTTCAATCTACCTCTTCTTCTATCTTCATCCTCCTAGAATATAAACTGCATATAAGGAGTGCCCTAAAATTTTTTTTTCTCCACTTTGCTTTTTTTCCCATTTGAAATATTGCATATTTGAATTGTTTCCACTTTCCTTGGGTTTGCAGTTCTATCTTTCCCCTATCCTCAGTGTATGAAATAACCTGACCTTGTTCTCACTTACAGAGTAGATGTATCCAGGCCAAGGCTTCATTCATTTGCTGCTTTGCCACCTTCAAACTTATCTGCATAATTTCCCCTGCATATTTGGAATAACACATGTTTGTCATTTCTCAGAGACCTTGTTCCTCCTCTTCTTTCTCTTATATCATCACTGTCTTCCTCTTCTTTCATTTTTTTATAAATAACATATTCTCCTTCAACCCTAGTCTGCATCTTATCGTGTCCCTCTGCCAACCATCTTCACTTCTTCACCTCCCCTTCAATTCTCAGTTTTTGGCAATTTGCCTTTTGTGTTCACCAACTCATTGGTTTTAATTATAAAGATCACCAGAAACCTCATAGTTATCTGCATGAACACTCTCTCTCTTCTCTTTCTGAAACAACACACACACACACACACACACACACACACACACACACACACCTTTATTTCTTACCTTATAAATCTTCTCTACAGCTTCATGACTAACCACTTCTGATTTTGTCCTTAAATTCCTTTTATCTTTGTTTCAATGGCACCTCATTCTCCTAATTTTCTTTCTCAATCTCTGGGTGCCTTCTCTTTCTTAACTGTCAGATTCTCTCCCTTAGTCACCACTTGCCTGGGCATTCTCAGCACTGCCCACAGCTTCTACCACCACCACATTATTCTGCATGACCCTCAATTCTGTATTTTCAGCCCAGACCTTGTTGGAATCCTGTTTTAAATACAGATCTCCATATGCATGATTCACTCTCCCAAAATGAACATCTTATCTCCCCCCTGCATCTTCTCATCAAAATATGTGCCTCCTCCTATAATCTTTATTCCCTATCAGAGGACTGCCATGTATTCCCTCATCCAGGCCAAAAATGTGCTGGAAACCTCTTTCTTATTCTTTACCCACACTCAGTGATCCATAAAACCCTTTATATTTCAATACTTTAGGTTCTCATTTCTTGTCTGATTTTTGTGTGATAGGTTTCTAATTACTTCCCTGCCTATAGTCTCTCACTTCCTTAATTTCTCCTCTACCCACAGCCTGGGTCATCTTTCTAACACAACCCTACCAGAACACAGACTTCCTCTACCTAACATCCCAGAGTAACTCCAGCTAACTGCAGAAAAAAATCCAAATGCCTTGCCATCACACTGCCTACCTACTTCTCCAATGATATCACTAAACACCGAATTCATTGCATTCCCCAAAGAGGTCTATGCCTTATTTCTCTATGCCTATACTCATACTGACGACTTAAATTCACAGAATAAATTTTCCTCAGTGTTTAGTGATGAAATTCTCATTCTTTCTAACTAATAGCTAAAATAAACTCTCCTCTGTGATCATTGCCACACTCTTCATGCAACCATTTCTTATGTTGCTATTCTTTCTGTACAGGTGCCAGTCAAGCATTTATCAGACACTTATTTCCATCCCTATATGGAAACTAACAAATGTCTTAAAGGAAGGAATTGAATTTTATTTTATCTTTGCATCGCCAGTTTTTAGCACATGACTTAGCACATCCTGGGTAACTCAGTATATAAGTAACTTTTTCTTATTTAGTATTTCACACTTTAATCAAAGAAAGAAATATAGAAGCTAGCATGATTTATTTTCAATGAATTAATGTTGGATTTTGGGGATCAGTACTTTTTAATCTAAATTCTCAAACCAGAACTTCAATATTCAACTATTCAATATTCAATATTATTAATAAATGTACCAATATTAAACTTATTAGTTCACTAGAAAACTTTTTTTCTCCTCACTTTAATTTTTGACAACAGAAACACTTTTAGTTTTTCAAATCCAACTCTTCTGCCCCAGAAATGGTACTATAGACATAATGCAGTCATTTACATAAGAGTCATCACTGTTGGGTAAAAGCTTTTGGAGTGTATGTATATGTGTAATGATACAAAACCAGGGACAAAAGGGATGTGTCAGGAAGGCTTTAGAGCTTTAAGTAACTAACTAAACTCAATGATTGTTTAAAAAATAAGTCATTTTGTATCCTATAACAAGAAAAATGGTGGTAGGTAATTACATTCATTCATCTCCCAGAGAGAATCATTAGGGACCTAGGCTCTTCCTTCTTCTCTGCTATCTTTAACTGGTTTTGTTTATTTATTTGTTTGTCTGTTTGTTTGTTTGTTTTAAATTCTATTTGTGTTGCCTCTGGTGGTAAAACGGCTGCTGCAGCTCCAGGTATTATGGATACCTCTAGACAGCTACTAGGAGGGGGACGAGGCAGCACTGATAACTGTCCTTTTTATAACAAAGTAACAGCTTGACCGGAATCCTCTGGGCAAATTTTGCTCTATGTCATGTTGGACAGAACTGAACTGAATGATCGTACAGGACAGCAGGGAGCTAGGAAAACTAAGTACCTTACTTGTTAAAAAATTTTTTTAAAAAAAACCCTCCATCGTAAGAGAAAAGTAAGAGAGAAAGTGGTTGGACACCAACTCCTGTCTGCCTTGAGGGATGAAATTAGGTGTCTGATCGCTGCTCTTTTGTTTTCCAGTCTGTATTGGTTTTTATCTTACATTGCTTCATTGCTTTCTTAGCTTAAAAATTTTACTGAACATGTCTCTGGATAGTTCGGACAATGTTCTGCTGCTGTTCCCACCTGCACAACATCTGTTTTGAATAATTTTTCTCCCCTGATATAGTCATTGGCATATTTGTAGGTAAAAATCTTATATTTTCTACTCATCTTTCTAACCTCTTTAGGCTCATTTATATATTTTTGTCTTTACCAGTGCTGATAAATATTTAATATAATTTAACTTTCAAATTACACCCTTGTTCTGCTAACTCCCTTTTCCAGATCATGAATATAATACTAAATGGAACCAAATCAGAATGTATAATATTGAACTTTGCATCACCCACTATATATATATATATGCTCATTTTATAATTTCTTCACATTTGTAAACTAAATCCTAAGCCTTTTCATAGAGTTAAAGAAGATCAGAACATAAATGAGCTTCCAGCATCAAGTGCTCCAGCACCCTTCATTGCTGCATTTAACCGAGACTGAAAAAGTCAAAATGATTAGTTAATGTTTGCGACAATGCTAGAAACCTTAGTTTTCTGGTCCCCAGTTTGGTGTTTTCTCCACTAGGTTGAGATTTGAGTGGGTTTACATGAGAAACATGTTAGATATCAAAAACATCAGGCTCAGGGAGCAGAAGTCAAGGAGATGGACTATAGCGCTAGTCCCAGAACCAGCAAGGACAAAGCCCAGCCAGGAATCATGGAGCAAGCTCAGGCATGATTCAAGCAATCTTGGGCACAAGGTCGAATGTGGTTGGACAGGGCACAGCAGTGGGTGAGCCCTTGGGAGCCAGGCAGGTGGCAGTCATGATTCTGGGAGTTGTACCCATATGTTGCAGAAATCCCTGCCAGAAGGCTGT
Source organism: Eptesicus fuscus (assembly GCF_027574615.1). NCBI lineage: Eukaryota > Metazoa > Chordata > Mammalia > Chiroptera > Vespertilionidae > Eptesicus > Eptesicus fuscus. The sequence continues at coordinate 64,068,834 of NC_072475.1, forward strand.
GTTTGGGCAAGAGTCCAGTTCCTCGAGTGGAGAGCTGACAGGTGCCAGGGGGCTTCCAGGCCCTGGACAGATGTACCGCAGTTCAGAGTGGGCTCTGGTCACAGGGAGCAGATGACTGTCTCTGGATGGATGACTATTTTGCAAACCAAGGAGGAGGAAGTTAGGAGAAGTGAGATAACATGGCCACGGCCAGTATTAGAGGTAGTTCCACGGCATGAGCTACCTAGGAATCCAGGGCTCACTCTGAAACTCTAGTGCTTGGATCTGAGGGGCAGTGAAGGATACTTGTAAGGCATGAACAAAACCAAACAACTGCATTGAATTTTCAGGCCTTAGGTCTAGGAGTCAGGATTTAATTCAAGGTCCCTCCAGCCTCAGGCAGCACTGGCTCACAGGGTGGGAGAGGGCAAAACCTCTAGTGTTTGCAGCAATGGTGAATACAGGCAGGAGATCAAGGCATTACACCCTGCAGTTGCTAGAATCCAATTTACCAGTACACTTAATGTTTCACCAAAGTTATATCAGGGTGGGGATAGAAGGCATGTTAGGATCTACAAACCTTAATTTGATAAATTCCATAGGAAAAGTTTATCTTGCAGCTTTTCAAAAAAAGCATTTCAGTAGTAGGTGGTGTTCATGAATTCATTATCTACAATATGTTTACAGATTTGTATGTCTTAATATAGTTATGTTATTGGTTTGTGTTAATTTTAGATATTCTTCAGTAGTGCCTTAGTTCTCCGAAGGGAGAGAGAGAGAGAGAGAGAGAGAGAGAGAGAGAGAGAGAGAGAGAGAAATGAACAGCTTTAAGGACAGTATATGGATTATAAGAGAATATGAATTGGAGTTGGAGAGAATGCATGGGGGTCAGGTTTCTGCACAGTCAATACAACTGGGTCATTAAGGTGACCAAGATCACCAGACCATGAAGCACTTGGTCCCATCATTTCATCCATCTTAATGACCAAATCCAACCAACTGCACAATGATACAATCAATTGCTTAGTAACTATCCATTATGATGGCAGAAAGCAAAACAAAACAAATGGGCAATGTTTTGATCAGTTCGGTAAAGTTGCACAGACAGGGTTGCCAGGCATATGCTGGCTACTGGTTTTTATGCCTTTTGTGGCATTTCCTCCACCCAGATTACACCCTGATTCCTGACTAGGATACTCCACTCCCCGAGCACTTGCTCCTTGCCATTGCTTTATTTTCTTCTATTTTCTTGTTAGTGACAGATTTTTAAAGCAATTGATACTTTCTTTTTTGAGTCATCATTCATTTTATATCCCTACTTATTTATTATGCCTTATTAGTAGACCCATTTTTCTGCTGCATTCATATGTCTGCCAATTTGCCTTACTTCTTTTTGAAAGTATTAACTCAGGCAGAACACTAGTATAAAGTATATTTTACATAAACAAAAAATAGATAATAGATGCATGTGCTTTTTAAAACATTTATGTAGATATATATTCAGTATATATATATATATATATATATATATATATATATATCCCTGTCTATGTATTTTTGGATTAGCTATAATCCATATCCAAAAATTTAGACTATTTATTCTAGATACATCATGTTCATATCTTGCAAATTGATTGATCTATTGTTTCTCTCTGTGGTTATTCTTAACTGTATATCTAGCTTTAATTTTCCCATCTTTCTAGAGTGGTCAGGTTCTACTAAATTTTAGCATTGTTTTGTACTCCTTAGCTTTTCTAGGCTGGATCTACACAATACTTCATCAAGCAGAATTTAAATATTTAGAAATCTAACAGTTGTGTTTTTTTGTGAGTGCATTTGGCAAAAAACAAAAAAACAAAGAAACAAAACAGGCTAAAACTTTTTTCTTTACTGATTTCTTTAATGAAATGATCAGAATTTACTAAATGCCTTGGTACATTAGGTATTGAAAATAATTTTGTAGAACCTTTATTTCCTGAAAGAACACTTTCAATTAAAGACAAAGTTTTACGTTAAAAAATATAGCTTTAGAAAGGTGGGCAGGGGGAGAATCAGAATAATCTTTACTTTGCAGAAATTCTTTCAATAATCTATAAGTTTTGAGTGTTGAGCTATTTGTGTGTGTGTATGCATATGTGTATGTTTTGTGTGCATATGCACATGAGTGCATGTGTGTGGATGCATGCTGCTTTTTCTTGGCAGTTATCATAGTTAACTGGTAGTGGTGGGGGACTCGGTATAATAACTGGATTATATATACAGTGTGCTTGTACCTCAGGATCCACTATAGGAACAGATGGTCGTTGAGTTCAGATGAGGTCAGGTCTAACCAATTGAAGCAGGGAACTGATTATAAGGATTAATAGTGGGCAGGTGAGGGTGTGATAGAGGTCAGGGTAGGCAGCTGCTATTGGAGGTACTTGAAGTCACAGAGACAAAGTTCCAAGCAAGGCAGTCAGGTGGGCGGGTGGGCTCTGGTTATGTAAGGAAGGGAGTACTTGAGACAGAAACTAGCCATGGTCTGGGCAGCTCCCCTAACATAGCTTTACAGTCCAGAAAGGCCTTTTATTTTCAAAGTCTCAGACTCCTGAGGTTGTCTCTTCTAGACAGTAAAAGACAGTTGTCCCATGTATAGATTTCATCTTATCCTTAGTCTGTATGAACCCAATCATCTCCATAACCTAAAGAGCCGTTGACCTCCATGTCAGATAAATACCAGGCAGCAGGTGCTGGAATGTAGTGAGCAGTGAGTAGGGAGATACTGAGCTGCTCAGTATCTGATGTTTATAGGCTATATCTGTGTGTGTGCATGTGTGTGTGTGTGTGTGTGTGTGTGTGTGTGTGTGTGGCTAGACTGATATTAAAAAAACACACAACTCATTTGGAGGAACTCAAGGAATGTTTAGGAGACCAAAAGTCCCCAATGACAAGAACAAAAAGCAACTAATTTTCCACTTTGTTTCTTTCACTTCTCACTACTGTTTTCATTGATTTCCCACTCATAGTCCTTTTGCGCAGGGTCTTGGGGCAAATAAGGATCTTTGAAGCTCTGAAATGGGTGATCCTATTTATGGTTGTCAACTGTCAACTGTCAGAGAGGTTGGAAAATGAACTACCCAAAAGAGTCATGGAAATGTTGAAACAAAGCTTGGTTTTCTCATATTTGAATTTTCTTCTCTTTGACTGGAAAGGGTTTTGTTTAACTAAAACCTCAGCACATAAGGGAGATTTAAAAGGAGCACATAATTTTGTGGGTGGCCATGAAATGAGATGGGATTTGGGGTTAATTGGTCCCTGTCTGGATTTGACTCCAGACATGGCAAACAAGCCTTTGGGGAGCCACTTCTTACACAGCTCCTCCTCCTCACCAAGAGAGGGCCCTTTCTAGGCCTGAATTCCTCGACACTGATTTACTGTTGTGTCTTATCACTCATGTCACAATAGTGAATTGTTAGAAAAGTCTAGACTTTTAGTTGATAGAGAGCCAGTTGAAATATTATTGATAGAATTTTAGTTTTAGGAAAAATTGGTTTGATTTGTTTCTTTATTACTATTAGGTATGTGAGCTTTGGGTCTAGTTTTTCTCACAAAATGAGCATGTTAGGCTTACCAATTTCTGAGTTTTCAGCTAGTCCTAGAGTTCTAGAGATCTACACAGTTGAATTTTTATCATGCTGTTGCCAGGGAATATGACTAACACTTTTGAAGCTACTAATTTTATGCTAAGCTTTAAAGTCCATTAATCATTATCTTCAGAAAAGATTATTTGACCTTCAGTTCTAGTATGTCCAAATCAAATTAATAAACTCACTTTATAACAGGGGAAGAAAAAGAAAAAAGAAATGCCACTTTTTTTTCTGCCCTGAACTGAGCTATTCAGAGATGTCAAAGACTCTGAAAGATTTGACAATCTGAGGAAGGGTAAATTTTACTCCTTATAAATGGGTGATCCATCTTTTGGGGAATCCATCTCTCTGAGTAGATTGACCCAGGTTAAGGGCCTTTACACTTTCTGCCATACAAAATATTCTCCATCTGCCTTGAAAAACCTGGACTGTATGGAGAGTTTGTGGTGGAAGTGTCAGACAGCACTGATGTGGCTTTGACCAAATAGGACTCAAGGATTAGCTGCAGAGTTTAAAAAGTGGCTACTATTGCTTCTTCTAACAGGTATAAGAATGGAGATTTTATGAAGCTCATACTCATTAACTGCTTGGGAAAATACTCTATTAAACTTGTATATATCTCATTGTTATGGTAAGTTTAGAAGAAGAAAAAGGAATGGGGAATATGGGATACTAAAAAATATATTGCATTTGGTCTTTTCCCCCCAGTTTCTGGCACAGAAGTCCTAAAACCCCTGGAATTCCTTAAGTGATATATAGTAGTGTGTTTTATTATTCATAAGAAGCCCATTTCGATCACACCTTGAGTTTTTGCTAGTTAGGTGTTTTGGGTTGGGCTCTTAGCTAGCCTCAGAATGAAGGCTGGTTACCAGAGAGGCTAAAATTGTGATGGGAGGGTGGAAACTTTCAGTCCCACCACCAAACTTGGAAAGAGGAAGTAGTGTTGGAGATTGGGTTATAAAACTCTTGAACAATGAGGTTTGAAGAGCTTCTGAGTTGGTGAACACGTCCACTTGCTGGGGGGGAGGGATGGTATACCCAGAAAGGGCACGGGAGCTCTGTGCCCTTGCTCCCTACACCTTGCTTTATGCATCTTCTCCATTGACTCTTCTGAGTTTTATCCTTTATAACAAATTGTTAAACATAAGTATTTTCCTGAGTTCTATCAGCCATTCTAACAAATTATTGAACCCAAGAAGGAAGTCATGGGAACCCCAATTTGTTGCTGGTTAGTTAGTAGTCCAGGACTAGTGTCTGAAGTGTGGGCAGTCTTGTGAGACTGAGCCCTTATCTATCACTTCCCAAAAGCCAAAATATCAGAAGAATGCATTTATTCTTTATCATTTACAAAATGATAAGAATAGGGGCTACTTGATCAATACTAAATTATAGAGCATAAGAAAAAGAGCAGTTCCCATATTTTCACCCTTCAATCTGCCAACTTTTTGAAGATAGGGCTGGATTCCTAAGAGAAGACAAGGACATAATCTGTATTAGTTATGATTTATTGATGCTGTAAGTAATAGAAACCTTAAAATAATGGCATAAACATAGAAGGGATTCATTTTTCTCACATAAAAAACAGGCAGTCCAAGGCTAATTTGACCATTCAGAGGCATTCTTCTGGCCATAGGCTCATTTTATCTTCTAGCCTTTTGTGGTTATAAGATAATAGTTACAATTACACAAATCACACCCACGTTCTAGGCAGGAGAATGAGTGAAATACAAAAAAAAAAAAAAGGAGGGCAAAAGGAAGCAAAGAGCCAGTTTTCTTTACATGAAAAGAGTAATTTCTACTTACATTTCATTGGCCAGAACTGAATCACGTAGTGGTATAGATTGAACATATCTCCTCAAAATTCATATATTGGAAATACAATGCCAATGTAATGGTATTAAGAGGTGGAGCCTTTGAGAAGTGATTAGGTCATGAGGACAGAGCCCTCATCCATGGAATTAATAGGCTTATAAAAGAGGCCAGAGAAGCTCCTGTGCCCTTCCGCCATGTGAGGTTACAGCTAGAAGGCACCTTCTGTGAGCCAGAAACTAGGCAGGCTCTCACATTGATTTGAGGGGTTGCCACCCTCTAGAACTGTGAGAGATAAATTTTTGTTGTGTATAAGCCACCCTCATGGCATTTTGGGATAGCAGCCTGAGGGACTGACCATGATATGACCACTTCTTGCTGAAGGTAGTCTGGAGTCATTAGCAGTTTAACTGAGCATATTGTATACTTAATAAAATCATAGTTTGAAGACACAGATTAAGGGAAAATGAATGTTGTGTTGACAACTAGCACTGATGCTTTCACTAATTGTAATATAAATAGTGACCACCTACAAAACAAAAATGACTTAATAGCTTTTTAACCAAAAAAAAAATGCCAAGGTTCAAACATTACTCTTTTTGAAAAATATATTTTATTGATTTTTTTACAGAGAAGAAGGGAGAGGGATAAGGAGTTAGAAACATCGATAAGAGAGAAACATCAATCAGTTGCCTCCTGCACACTCCCTACTGGGGATGTTCCCACAACCAAGGTACATGCCCTTGACTGGAATCGAACCCAGGACCCTTCAGTCCGCAGGCCAACGCTCTATCCACTGAGCCTAACCAGCTAGGGCCAAACATTACTCTTGAGTATAATATACACTCCTCAGGAAACCTGTCCCCTTTTCTCTATTCTTCTCACTTTTTAAAAAAAATCAAATCTCCCTACATTGCATCTCTCTCTCTGGCACTTTGTCCTCTCTTCTCTCACTTCCTCCATTCTCCTTTCTTGCTGTAACAACACTTACACATAGTACAAATTTGCACTTTTCTCTAGTTTCATAGGCAAAACACACATTTCATTAATCCACTGCTACATAAAAGATCACTGATGAAGTTAGTGGCTTAAAACTGGGGTCAGCAAACTTTTTTTGTAAAGGCTGTAGGGTAAACACTTTAGTATTAGGAGCCATATGGGCCCCTTTGTAATGAAAAAGCAGCCATACATGATATGTAAGCAGCTGGGCATGACAATGTCTCAGTGAAACTTTATTTACAAACAAGTGGTAGGCCAAATTTGGTCTATAGACTGTATTTGTCATTTTTTTGGCTCAAAACAGCAGTGAGTTGATTGCCTCAGCAGGGCAGTTTTGCTGTTCTTCATGGTGTAACTGAGGTCACCAATGTGGCTATATTTAGCTGATAGTTCAACTGGAGATGAAACATCCAAAATGGCTTCTCATTCTCTAGGGCCTTTCCCCACACAGCTTCTCATTGTTCAGTTGTCTAGTCTAAGTTATTTTACAGCTTAGAACATGGCTTCCAAGAGGAAGTGTACCAAGAGATCAAGCCCCAGAGTGCAAGTGTTTATCAAAATTTTGCTTGCACCATTTTGCTAAAATCTTATTGGCCAACACAAGTCACAAGGCCAATCCCAGAGGCAATGTGGGAGAGGGCTACACAGGAGTGTGGATAACCAGAAACATGGATTAATGGGGGCTACCAATGTAAGAGAAAACCACACTCTGCTTTCTGGCCCTCACTGATTCATGCCCCTCCTACATTCAAAATATACTTCCCTCCTTCTCAGGACTCACATAATTATATTCCATTTCAGCATCATTCAGGCTTGGTGTATAGCATCTTGCCATACAAATCAGTTTCAGGAGTAGATGAGGTTCCTTGGGTGTGATTCCTCAGGTTAAGAGAGCTATGAATTAAAAGAAGTTATCTGCCTCACACATCTAACGTTCAATGGTGAAAGCAAGAAAGGATAACCTCAGTAACCAAACTCTCAGCAGGGGAAGGAGGCAGAGGGTGTATAGTTATTTCAGTATAGCAATTCTGCAATCCAGACACATGTCACTTGGAGGAAGAGAATGTTTGTTGTGCTCTTTGGGAATAGTTCCTTAACCCATTGCTCTCCTCCACACTTAAATTTTTCTGGGTTCTTGGCTCCACTTTCTGAGATGGCTGTCCTCTCTATAAATAATGACTTATTCTTTCAGATGAGTATACTTTCAGACTATTTCCTGCCAATGGTAAGTTGTTGGCTTAGAGACCTCTTTTCATTTTGGCCTACCCTTCTCAGTCCAAGTTGATACAACTCCTTTAAAAATACTGTGTGCCCAGCCAGTGTTGCTCAGTTGGTTAAGCACCATCCCATGTACCAGGAGGTGGTTGGTTTGATCCCTGGTCAGGGCACATGCCCTGGTTGTGGGCTCAATCCACAGTAGGGAGCATGCAGGAGGCAGCCGATAAATGGTTCTCTCTCATCGTTGATGTTTCTATTTCTCTCTCACTCTCCCTTTCTCTCTCTGAAATCAACAAAAACATATTTTTAAAAATGCTATGGACTTTCTAGATATAAAATTTAACATCTATTCCATTTGGCAAAAGCTCGCACCCACAAGTATCATGACATAGATCTTTTCCTAGTTTTGGATGAGAATAAATGTGTTGTGGTCAAATGCCCTTAAGATTCTAAGATGTGATTTTTGTCTAGGTGAGAGGATCTATGAGAATTGACTTAAGTATTTCAGAGGTCTAAACAAAGGATCAAACAGCTGCAACTTTAATTTGATATTTACTCTGAAGCCCCATTTTACTGATTTTTATCTCTGACAAAACTTCTTACTTTAAAAAGTTTTACCTGCTGGAAGGATTGAAAATGAGAAACAGTTATATTGTCTAATTCCAAAAGTCCTGAATTGGAAATATTTTCTCTAAATTCTGATTGAAAACTGAACAGTACTTTCTTTAGCTGCTATTTCTTGCAATATCCTATATAATAAAATGCTAATATGCAAATAGACCAAACAACAGAACAACCAGAACAACCAGTTGCTATGATGTGCGCTGACCACCAGGGGGTGCATGCAGAATATGGTGGGCATTGGCAGCAGGCAGCAGAGTGTGGAACATGGCGGGCATCAGCCACAGCAGGATGGTGGAGCAAGTGAGCAGGATCGCCAGACCAAGTTGGGGCGCTGGTCACTGTCATTGGGGTGAGCCTCTGGTGGTTAATGAAAATTCTTTGCTCCCACATGCTGTGGTCCCACCCAGCACTTGCACCTGCTGCTGGTGCTGGCCCCTCTTGCACCCACTGCCAGCACAGGAGCTGCCACTCACACCCATTGCTGGCGCCTGGTGCCAGCACCGATCACTCGGTGCCATCAGCGGGTGCAAGTGGCAGCTGCCAGCCCCAATCAACCCTCAGGGCTTCTCCCCCTCCCCCTGCTCCTGAGGGGCAATTGGGGCAGCAGCCACTGCTTGCACCCACTGACGGCGCTGCCTCACTCACACCCGCTGCTGGCGCTGGCCCCAATTGCTCCGTGCTGTCAAGTGGGTGCGAGCGGGGCCAGTGCTGTCAGCACGTCAGCACGTGGGAGCAGTGGCGGTGGGAGCAGGGTTGTAGGCAGGCAGGGGAGCAAGGGCCTTGGTCAGAGGGACCAGGCAGGGGTATGGAGGATGGGCTGAGACCCAACCCTGTGCCTACCACAGCCTTGCAGCCCACAGTTTCTTTCAAGGTTCACGAATTCATGCACTGGGCCCCTAGTTGTACTATAAGTTGCTTAAAGCACAAATTGGCACATTCAGTATTCTGCCTGGAAATCTCTTTTGATAAATTCTCAACTTTACTAGGTATCTAATTGTTCTATCTTCTAAGTTACCACAAGTGACAATTTTCTTCATTCTTCTACCAATATATAACACAGATCCCCTTTTCTCCAGCCTTTAATAGAAATGTTGGTGTTCTTCCAGCCTTCACTCACAGACTCTTCACTTTTCAGGCTTCCATATTCCATCCAGTCCCAAAACCTGTATTAATCATGTTGTTGTTGTTGTTTTTAAAATTTATTTTCTGAACTTTACAGTGATCTGACATTTTAGGGCCTCACTTATCCAAGAGGGACTGCCCCTTCCAGGGCTAGCTAATTCCTAGAGATAGCAAATGACGACCCTGCAGGTGCACCATTCATATACAAAGCAACCAATCTAGAGCCGATACCCCCAAATACCTTTAACAAGTGCTTTCATATCACTCACTACCCTAGTCACCCCAGGGCCAGGAATCACACAACTCGAGACAGTCTCTGTACCCCAGAGCCTGCTGAAATTATTAAACAATCCTAAATCTGGTTGGCCTGATTGACTGCTTTGCCCATTCCTTCCCCTGGAAACCACAATAAAGGCTCTTGTCCATGCCTTGCCCTCACTCCTGTTTCTTGACAGAACTTGGCGCTTCCCCATGTGATCCTACATAATGTAGCATGCCTCTTCTTCTAGAGATTATGAAGGAACAAACTACCTTTTCAATGGCAAGCATCTTCTGACTTCTTGGCCTCATGATATCTGAATAAAAACAAAATCCTAGGTATATTTTAAAGCAATCCAATGTCACATGTTTTAGGTTTTTGTTACAGCAGCAACCTACTTCTAAGTACCAATTTTTATGTTAATTATATGTTGCTACATAACAGTCATCCCCAAACCCAGTGGTCTAAAACATCAATGATCTTTATGTCTTATAATTCTGTGGATTGACTGGCTCAACAGAACATTCTTCCGCTCCATGTGATGGAGCTGAGGTCATTCAAGTAGGTGCATTCAGCTGGGAGCTCATATGAGGATGGAATGTCTAATAATTTCCTCTAGGGCCTCTCTCTACTTGTCTTCTCATTATTCAGTAGTCAAGACTGAGCTTCTTTATAAAATGGTAGCTGGCTTCTAAAAGTGAACATTCCAAAAGACAATCTCCAATGTGCAAATATCTATACTAATAAAAGGGAATATGTTAATTAGGGTGGACATCTTCTGGATGTCCATCTGGAAGTCCATCTGGACAAAGCCACAGCGGCTTTGAGGCCCAGGGCTCAGGCAGCCTTGAGCCCCAGTGGCTGTGAGGCCCGGCGTTCACAGCAGTCGTGGGCTCACGGCAGCCATGGGCTTAGGCAGTGGTAGCAGCAGCGGGGTGATGGGGGCAGCGCCTTCTCCTGATCAGCCTGGTTGCCTCCCGCAGAGGGAGGCCAGAATGCAGTTGTCAGTAGGACATCCCCTGAGGGCTCCTGGACTGTAAGAGGGGGCAGGCTGGGCTGAGGCACACTCCCAGTACACGAATTTTCATGCACCAGGCCTCTAGTTTATATATAAGCATCTGTTTGAGTCATGCTTGCTGATATCTCAGTAGCCAAACCATCAGCTAGCTCATACTCTACCCAAGAGCTTAATACCCAAAGGAATGGGTCCTCTGGGGCCACCAATGGAACAGTCTACCACAACATTATGATAATGCCATTGCAAGTTTCTTTTTACTCTGGGCAAGAGCTCATGGTGTATAGTAGAAAATGTATACAAGTTGTGATGTGGTGGAGACAAAGGTCTACAAAACATGATTTAGACAAGACAATCCTGATGGATTTGATTTTTTACTACTTAACTAGCCCTGTTGACATTTTAGAAGACACAAACTTTCATTTTCTTAGAACACATCTTAATTTAGGATTAAATGGTATTACACTGCCAGTAATCCCATCCCTATTTAAGAGGCCTACTGTGGTTCAGTCTCTTTGGGACTATCAGATTTTCTTTCTACTTGAACAAATATGTTTTTCTTATTGTTGTCATTGTTCCTGTTCCTTTTTCTACATAGATTCATTTGGTTACATTGACATTCTGAGAAGAAATAGTCCTCAGCAATTATACACATGAAAACTCTCTGCTCTTGCTTGTTTCCTGTTTTGCTATTTTGTAAAATCTGTTACTTGTGAATAGTTACTTGATTACAGAAATAACTTACTTAAGCCTAGAATTGCTGCAAAGACTTAGACAATTCAGGTCATCTATATGAGTCTGAATCATTGAGATAAAAGTGGTATATTCAGGCTATGATCTGACTACCAAATATCTCTACATTTGGGAATATCTTTGGGCTTTTACATTACATAGAGAAAGCTAAACTGATAGCTGTTTTGTTAGGAGGTTGAAAAATAGTAGGGCCTCTGTCCATCAGACCACTCATTCCAGATGTCATCCTGAATCGGGTGTCTCCCAAATATAATCCTATATAATAAAAGCCTAACATGCAAATTGTTCAACCTGGAGTTCAACCGGGAGTTCGACCGCTCACTATGACATGTGTTGACCACCAGGAGGCAGCGTGGAACTGGTAGGCATCGGCGACGTGGTGCTGACCCGATGGTTCCTGATGAGAGCGGGACCATGGTGGGATGGTGGAGCAGGTGAGTGGGTGGCGCCAGGCCAAGGTGGGTGTGAGCAGGGGCCCGATCACCCCTCTGATCGCCCCACAGATGGCGACCAGTGGCTGGCAGGCCCTGATTGGGCCGGGCCCTGGGCTGGGTCGGGGAACTGGGGGTGGGTGGCGGTGACCAACCTCCTGTGGTGCTTGGGCAGGGGGCTGTGACCTCTCGCTGGCTGCCTGGGGGCAGGGGTGATGGGGATGGAGGTGCAGTGAGAATGTGGGGTGTCTGCCAAGCTCACTCTCACTCCCCCTACTACCCTCCCCTGGGTCCCCAGGGCTTGCACACCACAGAAGCCCCTTGCATTCAAGTGCCGGGCACCCGTGAGGAGCCTGCCCCGAACCCATGTGGCCTCTTCTGGGTGAGCCCGGCTGCAGCTGCTGGGACTGCAGGGGCCAGTCAGGCTTCCATGGGTTCTCACAGGAGCCAGTCTGCAAGGCCGGCCAGGAGAAAGCACGCTGCCCACCCAGCTTCCATGTGGCGCTGCTGGGCAGCCCAGAGGCCCACACTGCACCCCAGCCCACAGCATCTGGACACACTCACTGCATCTCCGCATGGGCACTAGGGTGACGTGACTCAGGTGGACGGGGGCGCGTGGAGGCCTGGGGGCCCAGGTGCTGCCCAGGGCCCAGAGGTCAGCTGGGACCTGCCTTCCATGCCAGACGCTCATACTTCAATTGCTGGCCAGGCCTAGGGACCGCACCCATGCACAATTTCATGCACTAGGCCTCTAGTTACTACTATACTGTGTACATTAACCTCTACTTACACATTCTAGTTCTGAGGCACTGCTGTTTCTGTGTCCTAGGCATATTAGATAACCTCTGCCTTGCAGCCTTCTACAGGTTTTTCCAAGCAGAATCTACCTCTAGTATTCATGAAAAGTATGTGAAGTGCTATTTTAAAATGTAGATCCCTGGGCCTTGCTTGAGATCTGCTACATCAGAGTTTCTCAGTTTGAATCCAGGGCTCTGTATTTTTGTTTCATATACTCTAAAGTTCAAGAATCACTGCCGTAAAAGGGGAGACAAAAACTAGAATGTGAGACCCAATCTGAGTTAAGAAATATTCATGTTTGGTCTCCGAGAGGAGGGATAAGATCTGGCTTGGGCAACATTCAGAACTGAGATTTGTCTTTGGAGACCTTCTCATCTCAGCTTCCTAGCATTCTTCAATAATTCAACAGTAATTGTCATTTGTTCAGCTGACGTTATGAGCTAAGCATTAGGCCTCACAAAATCCTATCGTGTAAGTAATAGCATCATCCTCTCATTTTGTGTGTGAAGACATTAAGGTTTATTGCGGTTATGGAATTTGTCCAGACCAGGGGCTAAGGAAAGGTAGAGCTAGAATTTGAGTTCACATGTCTAATCACTTTGTGGAGAAACTGATTCACATCACTGATGTTAGGGACGTTAGGCTTCAGATACTAGCATCCTGCACCTGCCTCTGGCTTTCCCCTTTTTTCAGAACCATCAGTGCCAGCACCCTCCAAAATCACCTTTCTCTTTCCTTTTAAATCAACTTTCCAGTTTCCTTTTTTTGGATATTTCCTCCAATTCTTTGCTCCAAAAACATGAAAGGTTGATGGCCAGTGATCTCTCCACCTCAGCCATCTGTGGAATGTTTGTTATTAGGTAATAATGCAGTCTTTTTTTATTATACCAGTAGCCAATATCTTCCAGAAAAAAAAAGACAAGTAGCAGAGATCTTACTCCAGGAACTCTTTCTTTTCCTTAAATAATTCCACTAGAGGATATGTTTCCCGTCTGGGTTCTGGTCGCTCTTTGGGCTCCAGCGCCTAGAAGAGTGCCTGGTGCACCAGTAGTCACTAAATGTTCACTGAATAAATGAATCAACCAACTGCATTTACTTTGATGGCTCTCATTGGAAACTCGGAAGGTGGCATAGCTCAGATCTGGGTTAAAATTTCCAGAAGGGAAAGTTAATAGGTCAACCCCTGTCCTGTGCCTTGACCTGATTAAGTAACATACGGTAGCTGTAGCTGTGTCCCACTGTGTGGCCCAGAAATGGGAATTTCAAGCGTTTCACTAGGAATATTTGGCCAAATGCTGATGGGTGTTTGTAGATATTAAAGCTAAGCTACATACTTTCTGATAAGCCTATATGTTAATTCTTTCTCTCATTAAACAAGTATGATGCACAAATATAGTTCTAGGAATCTAAGCAGTGAAGATAGAGTCGTCAACAAAATTATCACAATTTCTAGTCCTTATAGAGTTTATTGTATTCTGTTTAGGGGAGGAGTAGTTGGTGAAAAAACAAAACAAAACAAAACAAAAAAAAACAAAGAAAAAAGACCATGGCTAAGTCAGTTTAACAGAAGAGAACAGGCAAAAACAAGCACTCGGACCAACATCAAAGGCATATGCATTGAGGAGGGAAGAGAGACCAACTGAGCATGACACATGAGAAAGCGGCACTGCACATGGCCGTCTCTGCACAGGGCTATAGCTCTAAGAGGAGCTACATGAAGGATGGGCTTAGATGTGGGGGGAAATGATGCCAAGAAGGATGTTACCATAGTGATACTCTGGTTGCCCCCTTTCTCTCTTCCTACACCCTATTCCTTTGGAGCCTGCATTTCCACACTAAAAATGAGAGAGTAGAAAGGATGTTTCCGGTTCACTATGAAGCATGTAGTGCAGGTTCTGCTGTCCTGAGTGCCACAGGGACCCTGTGTTGGTCATTAGGGCTGAGATGGAAAGAGTGACAGGCAGAGAAAGAGGCTGGACCTACCTACCTTGCGCTGGTGGGCAGCATGAGGAGGCATTGCCAGAGAGGACCCTGTGCTTCCCCCTGCTCACTCTCCTGACCCAGCCCTGTATGTGGCCTGGGCCACAATGACACAGGGAGATTCTTATTTCTTAGGGCCTACAAGGATTCCCTTTTTTTGAGATTCCAAATGTGCTTATTTGAGCAACTTCAAACAGGATCAGTCTAGTCTATCCTCCCTCGTCTAATACATATGCCTCTGATGCTAGTCTATGTGTGAGTTTCTGTGTTTGCCCATTCTTAACTAAAATATTGGTATTATTGCCCAGCTGGTGTGGCTCAGTGGTTGAGTGTTGACCCATGAGCCAAGAGGTCATTGGTTGTATCCCCAGTCAGGGCACATATCTGGGTTTTGGGCTTGATCCCCAGTAGGGGGCATGCAGGAGGCAGACAATCCATGATGTTTCTCTCTTATTGATGTTTCTATGTCTCTATCCCTCTTCCTTCTTCTCTCTCTAAAAATCAATAAAAATATTTTTAAAATATTGGTATTACTTTATTATTTGTCATAACAGCAAAGCATGTATAGGCTACATATTAACATGAGAACAGATACCTTTCTGAGGGGCAACAGTCATTAAAAATCTACTCTCACCTATTCTTTATATCAGAACTGACTTTGTGGAATGTATCTGAGGGGGCTTCTCAGTGGACAAAGATCATATGCTTTCACTCACATGGGGAATTTAATAAACAAAATAAACTAACAAGCAAAATAGAGATAGACTCATATATAGAGAGCAGGCAGACAGCTCTGCTGAGGGGAGGGTAATGGGAAGAGGTGAAAGGATTGAGCAAAAAAGAGAAAAAGAACTCATGGACATGGACAACAGTGTGGTGATTTTAAAAAAGAAAGAAAGAAATAGTACACCTCTTACTTCTTCACAGAATCTAATAACCCAAGAGGAATTACATCAGAATAAACAAAATCCCCTTCCGCCCATACTATACAATGGAAGATATTCTGGGTTTTTTACTTAGTATACCACTAGCACTACTAATACTCTTCAGGGACGGGGTTCATAGCCCCCAAAATACCATTTTTCTTCCTTCCAGAAAACATCTGCATACACTCCTGTTTGAAAGGCTGGTACATTTTTATCAGTGTCTGCCTCACTCTTTATTTCCTCTTAAATTCAAATATTCAAGGGAGAGTTAAATTACTAAGTTCCTAAGACATGTGTGAGAATTAATTTCTCAGGCAGGTAACAGGAGAACTGAGAACAAGAAAACTGCCAAGGTAGGTAAAGTCGTATATGGGGTACAGTGGCGGGGATTGGGAGAAAGAGAAAGAAAAGGGGAGTAAAAATGAGCATGCATGCCTACATCTACCACACACAGAGCCACACCCATACACATGCACATACAACCTGAGATCACCAAAGCCAAACTTCTCCTCTCTTCTTGCTGGGGACATCCCCAGGGTGTGCCAATTCAGCAGTAAGTTCTATGGGTAAGTGTTCCAGCCCTGGAGTTGGACAACATGGGTACTAGTCCTGACTTTATTTCTATGTGTTTGTATGGCAGCCTACAAGAGTAAGTTACTAAATCTCTCTGAGCCTTAATTTCTTTATCTTTAAAAAAAGGGGGGGGGGGTAATAATACCTACTTCTTATGAGTGTTGTGAGGATAACATATGGTGATACTAGAGGCCTGGTGCATGAAAATTAGTGCACTGGAGGGGATCCCTCAGCCTGGCATGCCCCCTCTCACAGGCCCATGAAGGTTGCGCCTTCCCCTGATCACTAGGTCACCTCCCCATGGGGAGCAGGCCTAAACTGCAGTCTGAGCTCCCTCTAGGGGAGGTGACCTAGTGATCAGGGGAAGGCGCAACCCTCATCACCCCGCCGGCCCTTGGCCCTCACAGCTGCTGCACTGTTTTCATCAACAGGGACTCCAGTCCCTTCACCACAAAAAAATGACAACTTTCTTTAGGCATTTTTAAGATGTCTCTTTCATAGAATATGACATTTCTTTCTTTTATTTTTATCCTCACCTGAGGATATGATTCCATTGATTTTTAGAGAGTGTGGAAGAGAGAGGGAAAGACAGAGAGAAACATCAATGTGAGAGGGACACATCGATTGGTTGCCTCCTGCATGAGCCCTGACCTGGGCCTGGGCCAGGGAGGAGCCTGCAACCTAGGTATGTGCCCTTAACCAGTTTGGGAATCAAACTAGGACCCTGAGGTCTGCAGGCCAAGGCTCTATCCACTGAGCCAAACCGGTTAGGGCAGGATATGACATTTCTTAGCCCTTCCAGCAGCGGACCTCCGTTTTTTCCTCCAGGAGTGTGGTGGAAAAACCCTAGATCACCTTCTTGGATTCTTATTACCCAAGTTACCAAGAATGCCATGAGTGGCTTACCCTGAGCTTAGCCAATGAGCGGTCAGAAAAGGTGTTTCCTGTGCAGCTCACAGGCAGAGGTGGGACTTTGGGCATGTCGCGCAAGAGTTCCCGTGGATCACAAGGACAAACCCAAAGGAGGACAAAGTTCAGAATGCCTAATTCACGTCTGTCCATTTCTACATGACGCAGCCGTCCATAGTGTCCAAGTGACGTGACCTGCATTTTTCATGTCTGAGAAAGAAGTTTTCATTCAGGTACTGCTATGTATTATTTATAAATTATGTGTCTCCATCCAAAGAATGAATAGTGCTAGTATGGCGAGCTCTGCTGCTCCTCTAGACTGCCTTCCACTCACTCCCCTCTGCTGGCTGCAGCCCTCTCTGGCCCTCGCAGTGCTGCAGCTTTGTCCCGAAGGATGTCGGGTCTAATTAGCATATTACCCTTTTATTAGTATGGATATGTTGAGTGATTGACACAGTATCAAAGGGCAGCAAGCTTCAAGGTAGGTTTGAGAGGACTCCCAGTTGTACAAGGGAAGTCAGGGGACCTCAAGTCCCTCTCATCATTTTGGTGTCTATTCCTCTGGAAGGAATTAGGAAGTGGGGGCACAGGCAGGGCAGGTTAGCTCAGGTAATGTGCTTTGCCAGTCATGCTCAGGTAATGTGATTTTGCTAGCCTGGTGAACTGCAAAGATTCCTCTTCCAAACCTGATAGCATTTATCTCATTGCACAGGGATTGTCATCTCAACCTAGTGCTTCTCCAGGCAGCACACAATTCCTCATGGTTGTCAGTTCCTGTTGGGAACAGGAGGGAGTGTTACAGGTGAGAATGGAGGAGCACTGTGTAGGAGAAGCTTTCTTCGTGCCAGCCAGGCTTCATCAGAGCCAGAAATAGATAGAAAACCCTGTTCTGACTGTCGGCCTCCCGTTCATTCTTGCCTTCTTCCTGCCTCCACACAATACACAGGCATATGCATGATTCCTCTGAGGATCTGTTTGCAAATCTCATCTCACCTTTTGCTCCCAGGTGCAGACTTTTGCCAAGAAGTAGTTGAGGGCAAAAGCAGCCTTCGAATTAATCTTTATAAACAAAAGCCAACATCCTCAGAATCAGCTACCATCTTCCCAGCTTGTCCTTGCTTGGGCCTCAACTGTGCCCCTGACTGACCTTTTTCACTGACCTAAGGACTTCCATTAAAACCAGGGCTGTGAAGAGACTGTGCGGGCAGCCCCCTTGGGCTTCTGAGCAGAAAGAGAGCAATTGAAGCAATAATTCCTCAGCTTGTTACCAAGAGCTAATAGATTAATCAGTGCAAGCCTTGAATATTAGTTTGAAATTAGCTTGGTTGAATACCCAGGGCTGGAGTGTGCATGCCTGTGCATATCTGAGGCAAAGGGATTTAGTTAACCTCCTGAGAAATGCTCTTTTCCCCAAGACTTAGACATTCTCCACACACCCATATCCCCTTTCACCCCCCTGTGAGGTGCACATTTTATCCCCATGCTGACCTCAAGCCCAAACCTGGGCTTTATTAGGAATGTGAGCAAGATTTGCTCCTACCCAGCTGTAGACAATGGTCAAGCATCCATTTTGGCTTCTTCCATAATAACTGATAGCTGATGAGAAGAGCGATTATGTGGGCTCTCTTGAACCAGGTCGCCTGAGCCTGAAGTCTTTCTGGGGCACTTACTAGTAAACTTGTGCAATTAATGACTGTAAACCTCGGTTTCTTCCTCAGTGAAATGGTGACAGTAGTTTCTCCCTCAGAGGATTGGGGAAGGGTTAACTGCGGTGATGAATATAAAGTGCCAGCACAATGCCGGGCACATAATGAGTACTTAATAAATGTCAGATGCTATTAATCATCTTCTACATTTTTATAGCACTTAATATTTTAAAAGTGCTTTTACATAGTTTCACATGATACTCCTAATTAACTCACCAGGTATAAGATGCAAAGCGTGTACTATTATCCTCATTTTTACAATTAGAAAATGGAGTTTGTAAATGATTAAGTGTCATAGTTGTAATGAATGAGAACTCATTCTAGCCGCTTGTCCCCTTTCCAACGTCCCCAGCTGCTTTAAGAAACCAGACCAAGAAACATTTTCTATTTGCATCAGAAAAAGCAGAATACTTGAATTACAACATGTGCTGCTTATCAAATAACCTTTCTGAGTCTGTTTATTGCATCTGTGGCTGTAAATCTGTGCTCTTTGGCTGTCCCTTAACAATGGGCTGGATGCAGAGATATGCAACAAGGAGGGATTGCCCCGCCACTCACTGGCCCTCACCTCTACCACTCCCATGACCCTTAGAATATATTGCCTGTATCATAGCTACTTCTGTGAATATATTGCCTTCCAAGTTGAGCTGAGCCCCAGGAGTACAGGAGAACTATTTAAATTGTGTTTTCCCTGGAACAATTAGCACAATACTCCCCACATAGTCTGTACTCAGTAACTACTTGTGGATTGAAGCTTTTGTAATTTTGAGTTCCCTAATTCAGGCCTAATTAATGTCTATGTCAAGGTCAGTCTCAATATCTTATCAAGTACTTTAATATTCTTATGAGTCTAAATATTCAATAAGAAAACCATTTAAATGGTTTTCCCAAGAGGGTAGGAGGGGAACACATTTCTATAATCTTACATATTTTTTTCTTTTAAAGCCACTTGCTTCAAAATCCCCAGATAATTAATAATCATTAATTATCAAGAAGAATCAAAAGGAAAGTCTTTCTTATATATTCATATTGGTCATTCAAAATCTTAGTTAAAAATGGATATGACCCTGAGATATGTACTCTAAAGGGAAATACGTGTACTAGACATGTACTAGACATCAATGGCATCTTCACCCCCCCCCCCCCATTTTATAGATTTGGATTTCAAAACAAATCATCTTCCAACTTTCTTATAAATCAGGTAACTTTCTCTTAGTTAATGATGATATATTTATATAAGTCCATGAACTATGATCATGAATAACTGAGGGCCTAGACCATAGTACATGCTATAGTCAACTTTATCTTTCCTTCAAAGTCAAACTTTATCATGAGAGCATAACTGAACAGTGAACTAACCAGAAAAAAACAACTATATAATAACAGTTTACAAAAATTAACCAGAAGAGAGTAGTACAAAAAATGATTGACTACTTGGAGGAATACAAGTGCATATATGTTAAAGAAATATAGTTTCATGATATAACAAGATATCAATGTATAACTCTTAATTGTTCCCAATGCATGCTTAATTTAATTCTGGTTCTTTCTTGGGAAGATTGTAAAACAATTTATTCAGAACTTTTATTAAAGACACATACATTCTAGAATTCACATTCATCTTTTCAGTGTATTGGCTTATCATCAAATGCCCTCACAGGGAACTTTACCCCATTTTGCTTATCAATTATACTATCTATCACTTCAGCTGTTCTGCTTACTTTTAAAAGTATTTTAACTTTCAAAATGCTTACTATTTATTTTAAATTTCAAAAACAAGTAATACAAATAGTCATACATACAAGAAGACTTCAAAGTCTTATATAAAATCCTATTCCCTAGCACATTTTTTTTCTAACAACTTACTTTTATATAAGAACCTCTTTTGAAATCTAGGGCTGAATAACTTACACATAAGTTACTTGTTTATTACATTTCTTATTATAAATTTCTAGGTTGGCCTCTATCAAAGACCCATTAACACAAATGCTTCAAAATTTACATTTTTCAAAATGCATTCAAACAGAATAAAATAGATTAAAAATTTTTAAACATTCTTTTGAAATAATTTAAAATTTATAGAAAAGTTCCAAGAATAATAAAAAATAACTCCTGTATTCCCTTAATTCAAATGTATCAATTGTTAATACTTTGACACATTTGCTTTATCTCCCTTTCTCCATATGTAAATATATTATAATCCCAAAACATTTAAAAGTATATTGTAAAAATCATGCCTCTTTACTCTTAAATATTTCAATTTTTCTTAAGAACAGGGTATGCTTTTACATTAATGTAGTTCAATTATTTAATTGAGCATATTTAATATTCACATAGTACTATTACCTAATAGAAGTTTCACTATCAAATTCTACCAATTATCCCAATAATGTGCATTACAGCAATCGTCCCCACCCCATGCCCAATTTATTTATTTATTTTCGAAGATTTTTTAAATTATTTTTAGAGAGAGAGGAAAAGAGAGGGAGAGAAAGACATTGATTGGCTGTCCCCTGCATGCTCCCTCCCAGGGATTGAGCCCACAACCTGGGCACGTGCCCTGACTAGGAATTGAACTTGCAATCTTTTAGTGCCTGGGGCAATGCCCAACCTACTGAACCAATGTGGCTTAGTAGGTTGAGCATCAATTTAGAATCCAATCCAAGAAAACATATTTCATTTAGTTGTTATGTTTTTTTAGTTTTCTTTTATCTGGAACAGTTTCTCAAACTTTTATTGTGTTTTCTGACATTGACTTTTTAAAAAAATATATTTTATTGATTTTTCACAGAGAGGAAGGGAGAGGGACAGAGAGTTAGAAACATCAATGAGAGAGAAATATCAATCAGCTGCCTCCTGCACACCCCCTACTGGAGATGTGCCCACAACCAAGGTATATGCCCTTGACTGGAATTGAACCTGGGACCCTTGAGTCGGCAGGCCAACGCTCTATCCACTGAGCCAAACCGGTCAGGGCTGACATAGACATTTGTAAAAGAGTACATGCACCCCTCTGTTCATTGCAATATTATTTATAATAGCTAAGATATGGAAGCAACCTAGATGTCCATCAACAGATGAGTGAGTAAAGAAGAAGTGGTATATACACATAATGGAATATTATTCAGCAGTAAAAAACAATGGAACCCTGCCATTTGCAACAACATGGATGAGCCTTGAGGCTATTCTACTAAGTGAAATAAGCCAGACAAAGACAAATACTTCATTTCACTTATATGTGGAATTAAAAAAAAACACACACACCAACAAATAAATAAAATAAAAACAGACTCATAGAAGCAAAGAATTGATGATTGCCAGAAGGAAAGGTAGTGGAGGGATGGGTAAAAGAGGTTTAGAGAAATCCTAGCTAATGAAAGAGTAATATGCAAATTAACCACAACTCCGTTATAACCACAAGCCATGCCCACCAGCCAATCAGGATCAAGTATGCAAATTAACCCAACCAAGATGGCTGCAGCCAGGGAGCGAGCAAGAGGCTTGGGTTTCCCCTGTAATGGAGGAAGCCAAGCTTTCCACACACCCTGGCCGGCCTAGACCTCCACTCAAGGCTACAAAGTTTCAATTATAGAAGATAAATAAATCCCAGACACTAGGGCCTCCGCTTGGGTCACTGAGGGGTGTGGCCAGCCTGCAAACCACCACAGGACCCTCACCCAGGCTGCCCCCATGCCCCAAGGGAACGCCCACCCTGATCCAGGACACCCTTCAGGGCAAACCAGCTGGCCCCCACCCGTGTGCCAGGCCTCTAGCCTATCTAATAAAAGAGTAACATGCAAATTGACCATCCCTCCAACACACAAGATGGCTGCCCCCATGTGGACACAAGATGGCTATCACAAGATGGCCAGCAGGGGAGAGCAGTTGGGAGGGACCAGGCCTGCAAGGAAAGGCAGCTGTGGGTGATCAGGCCAGCAGGGGAGGGCAGTTGGGAGGGACCAGGCCTGCAAGGGAGGTCAGTTGGGGGCAATCAAGCCTGTAGGGGAGGGCAGTTAGGAGTGACCAGGCTGGCAGAGGAGGGAAGTGGGGGCGACCGGGCCTGCAGGGAAGGGCATTTGGGGGGGGGGTGAGAGTAGTTGGGGGGGACCAGGCCTGCGGGGGGGGGGGCAGTTAGGGGTGACCAGGCCTGCAGGGGATGGCAGTTAGGGGCAAACAGGCTGGCAGAGGAGCAGTTAGGCATCAATCAGGCTGGCAGGGGAGTGGTTAGGGGGTGATCAGGCTTGCAGGTAGAAGTGGTTAGAGACAATCAGGAAGGCAGGCAGGTGAGCGGTTGGGAGCCAGAAGTCCTGGATTGAGAGAGGGATGTCTGACTGACTAAACGGTCAGTCAGACATCCCTGGAGGGGGTCCCAGATTGGAGAGGGTGCAGGCTGGGCTGAGGGACACACACCCCATGCACGAATTTTGTGCACCGGGCCTCTAGTATAGTCAATAATATTTAATGGTTTTGCATGGTGACAGATAATTACTAGACTCAGTGTGGTGATCACATTGTAAGATATATAAATGTCAAAACACTAGGTTGTACACCTGAAACTAATATAACATTGTATGCCAACTATACTTTAATAATAAAAAAAGACTACAGACCAAGAGTTTATGCTGTGTCCTTCCATGTGCACCTTTTCAGGAGGTACATGATGTCAGGCTGTCTTATTGTTGGTGATATTAGCTTTGATCACTTACTTGTTAGTTGAGGTGCTCTGTGTCAGGTTTCTCTATTGTAAGGTTATAATTTTCTCCTTTGTGTTGATAAGAAATATGTGGAGAGATATTTTGAAACTATATAAATACACTGTTTCTCATTAAATTTTCAACAATTTTTATAGTATCCCATAATGATCCTTACCTGATTGTTATGGATGACTGCAAATGGTGATTTTTAAATTCCATCATTTATTATGTAATGTTATATTGAAAGAAGAGCTTCCCTTTTTTCCCTTTACTTACTTATTTATTTATTTATTTTACTTTTATTTATTTATTTATTTATTATTATCAATATGGACTCATGGGTTCTTATTTTATTCAGTGGGCTTTAATACATTACTGTAATTATCATTTCAAAGTACAATTCATCACAGATTTGATCTGATGAGACCCTTTTATTCATTTGATATGTCCTCATTATTTTTTGATAATTTCTTTATTTTTTAGCATAGCCACATGTTCTAAACTCATCTTGGATTTTCTCTGCCCCAGTCTTGGAATCAACAGTAGTTCCTTTCAGTGGAGGAATGGTACTAAGAATCCCAAACATAGAAATACAAATAGATTTTATAACACAGGCTTTAAAAGATATTTCGTGTTTTTTCTGTTATGTCTAAAGTGGCAGTTTGAGAAAAATAAACTGTATTCACAAGTAAAATAGTGTGCAACCTATGATGGCTGATCTAGTGTTATAAATCTTAACAAGAATGAAAAATACTATGTATTTATTCTATTTTAAGATTCTAAGATGAGCCATAGTTTTAATAATAACTTCTTGGAGGGTGGAAGGTGGGTAAATAATTCTATATTAATTATTCACATTGATTAAAAGGCATCTACTAATTTAAAAAACATCAAGATGTGAAAAAAATTGCATCTTAGAATCAAGAAAACATGCAATTTATCTCAAAGAAGAGCCTATCATTATGGCTTCATGCAGAATCATTCAAATGATTTAGGGAAAGGTTTAAATAATGTTACAAATTGCTTTGCTTATATTACTTCTCTCTCTTGCTATCCTTTACTGAACATTCTTTTATTTTTACTAGGTTGCAATAAAAGTATAGGGAGATAGGTCAAATGAATCTATTTTTAACAGATACATGAAAAATGACAAGAGGTCACAGCCAGATCTTCTATTCTTCAATGATTAAGCTTAAAATTATATATTGTCACTATAAATATGTTGATTTGTTCTACATTTTCTTACATGTTTAAATTTTAATAGGTCTATTATGTCATCTCGATGAATCAGAAAACTGAACGAACTTTAATAATAGGAACAAGAATAGTTTATGTATGGATGCCTTTATGGTTAATAAACACTTGGCAAAGGCAATCTCATCAAGGATAGCAGTGTACTAACTAATTCGGGGAACCTGCTGGGGGTCTGACTGCCAGGGTGCAAGTCCTGTCTCGGCTACTTACTAGATTTGTACCCTTCGTAAATTACTTAATTTTTCTAGGCCTCAGTTTTCTAATTTGTCAAAGGGAGATAAGAGTAGCACCTACCTCAAAAAGTCATTGTGAGAATGAAATGAGAGAATTCAGAGAAAGTGCGTAGATGAATGCTTGGTTCCCCATAAAATGCTCAATGAATATTAGCTAATAAAAAATGTTTACTAAGTCAAAGACAGGGGTCAGCCTCATTCTAGTATCTCAAGTGAATAGATTTTCTTTATCCATCCCTCATAAAACAATTTAGTATTTTTTACCTACTTAGGAACCTAAGTGGATTTGATAAGAAGGATCTTCTTAAGTTCTAATTCAAGAATCCTATATAATAAAGAGCTAATATGCTAATTAGACTGAACAGCAGAACAACTGTCCAAACGACCTTCCAGATGAAGCTGGGGCTGTGAGGGCCGAGCCCCTTGCATGAATTTTGTGCATCAGGCCTCTAGTATTAGATAAGAAGCTACACCACAAGTCGACCCATCCAGTTACCTGTGCTGCCTGAGTTATCTAGCTCTTTATTTGACTCACTGACAGAGGTAATAGTTTGCTTAACCCATTCTCTTTTTTTCTCATCTACTACTTTCCCATCTATAGGAAAACCATGGTTCATGTGAGCTATTTGTTCAAAAGACCCAACAAAAATATTTGAGCCCCAAATAAACAGAAGAAAGGAGAAAAGAGCGGACCCCAGCAGGTTGGGACAGCCCTCTCTCTCTCAGGTTGTGTCAGCTCCCGGATGACTCAATCTCTGTCACAATGCTGGGCACAAGTGGTCCCCAGAGTACTTATCCCGGCACAATACCACACAGATGATTACTGTTTTAAAGGAAAAAAAGACACCCTTTATCTTCCATAAATAAGGGATTCTCCATTTCCCTTTGAATTCTTTATTGGCCTTTCTAATTAAAGGGATTAGTGTCTTCATTTAGAGTAGCTGGCTGTGATCTGTATGGTTTCTGCAAGACTGGGCCAGATTGTTTGCATCTTAAAGGAATTCTGGGGAAGCTCTACTCCTTTCTAGGGTTTTTTTCTTGTTACTTGAGGGTTTCAGAGAACTGAGGTCAAGGATGGTCCATTAGAGCACAGAGGGAGGAAGCTGGCACTCCGTTGTCTATGTAAGAGTAATTACATCACTCACTCTGGCTGGGCTCCAGCGGTGTGGTGTGAAGCTGTGGATGAAGCAATATGCCTGATGAGACTGTCATAGGTCCCCTGCCATTTGCACAGCTCTTGTCCTGTAAAGTTTTAGCATCTACACTACTAACTCTTGGAAAAATCTCCCAAGTTCTTGCTAAATTGGTTCGTCTGAAGTTTCCACCTAACTAAAAGCTGAAAAAGAAAGGAATCTTTTACTTGGAAAATATTAAAGCACGTGAGGACATGTGGGATAACAGCATGAAACATAGTTGACTAGGGGTTTCACTACAATGTGGCTTAAGCAAATAACATTTGAACAGAAAATGTATTTACATGATCATCATAAGTAATTTGCAACAAGTAACTCTTCAAGAAGGCCCGTTTTCACCTTGCCCTGGAGAAGCTGCAGGTGTTTGTTCAAGGGGAACAAACCCACAAACTGTAAAAAAAGACCTTTTAAAATGTAGGAAGCCAACAGTGTTGACTGTTCCTGCTCAGGCAGCTCTTCCATTGCATTAACCTTGTGGGGAGGAACAAACTTTCCAGCCCTCAGGTACTTCTGGCTGGCCTAGTAATCAAATACACATGAGAGGGATTAACAAAAGAAAAGAACCAATTTTAATACACACACGTATGGGAGAGCCAGAGACCACACAAGCACAAGAGGTTCAGAGATAGGAAGAGAAATGGGTACGTAGGACACCCTGAGCTAGGGATGAGTTACAAAACCCTGGGGCTTCAAAGGATCATTGCAGGATCATAAGAAGAGCAGATCCATAATAAATAGAAGTTTGTCCAGCCCTATAGATAGGTCAAAAGAGGTTATCTCTGATCATCTCTTATAATGGGCAAGGCCCCTAACTCAAGTTTTTTTAGGTAGTTAAGGGAGGGGCGGAAGTTTCCCTTGAGCCAGGGCTAGAACAATCTGCATACCACAGAGGCACAACTCGGAGTGGCTCATTTTGAGCCCCCATGTCATCCTCCACTCTTCCCCTACTGCAGGGAACCAATTCCAACATGTCATAATTACAAGAGTTTCACCAAAAGGTTGATGAAGCTTGGGGAGCTCAACAAGGGTTGAGTCAAATGTAGTTTACCTGTTGGAACAGCTAAAGGGCACCTCCCCGAAACCTGAATAGGATTGTCTGCTGCCAGACAGCTCAGGGCATTTTATTGTCTCCTGTTGGCCAAACACCTGAACAGCTGTAGGCTGTTCCCCAAACTGACAATGCTTCTGTACCCTACCCTTTGAAGTGTATTATCTCCACCTTGCCTTAGGACAAATTGTGTTAATAAAAGCAGGGTCCTGAGTCAAGGAGGGGAGTCTTCAGCTCCTTTAGCCATAGATCCTCTGACCCCCAATGACTTTCAAAATTATCTTTCGTCTCCGGACTCTTTAATCACCTACCCATCAGCCCCTTTCTCCAGAATGCTGAACCCTTTGTAAGGCTGGGACAAGAACCCTAGCACCCTACCACCGCATCCAAGTCTCACTAAAGGTAGACTCAGAAATGTCTCAAGTTCCAATTTTCTGTCTTGCTTTGGATGGAAACTTAATGCTTTCGAGAAGCTGGATGTATGACTGCCTTGTCCCTTCTAGCTACCAGTCTATTGACAATAATCTATTGTCTGACCTTTTCTATCAGCATATATAGCCCAAGCACTGGGGCTTTTCATGGCTATTCCTGGTCTACAATTTTGTCCTTGAGGTCAGTGGTTTATCAAAGACCTAATTCAGCAGCATTTCTGCCTCTGGCTCTTTAATTAGCTCCCCAGCAGCTTTTCTTACAAGTCTTTCTGGATCATTTTAGAAGGGGCATGTTCTGTATATAAAGCTCCCTTCTCATCAGGAGGTATAGCTTAAAGCCTGCCTTCTTCACCTTATCCATAGGCTATTAAGGCCTCTGATTAAGAAAACATGCTACTAGAAGGATCAAGGATGAAATAATTTCTTTCTTCATGCCTTCATTTATTCAACAGATGTTTTCTGAGCACATACTATATTCAGTACACTAAAAAAACTACAATGATGACTGTCTCAGAGGACTTCCAGTCCAGAGCAATGGTTCTTAAACTTCATTGTGCATAAGAATCTCCTAGGGCAGTGATGGGCAACCTTTTGAGCTTGGTGTGTCAAACTTCGCCAAAAAACAGCATAACTCGGGTAGTGTGTCACTTTGAGGAAAAAATATTATTTCGCAAATGTTTCATCCTCGGCATGCGCCGCATGTCAGAAATGGCTACGCGTGTCAGTGCTGACACACATGCCATAGGTTCGCCATCACTGTCCTAGGGAGCTTATTAACAACCAGATACCAAGCCCCATAACTCAGAAATTATGATTTAATTGGTATAGAGTGGAGCCTAAGAATCTTAATTTTAAAAAGCATCTCCACCCCCTTCAGAGAACTGTTACAGGGACACTGTGGATACTTTAACTAACGGTACTCTGTGAGAGAGGTATTTCAAGTCTCTATCACTCCTTCTCAGGCACACAGTCTGGAAACTAGTGAAAGTAGGCAAAGCATAGCCTATATGTTTTATTTACCTAAATAAAATGTTATACTCATGTTGTATCTGTATTGTTTATTCCTATCAAGATGGTCAAATTGCTTTTACCTCCCTGTTCCTTGGTCATAGGAGTTAGCATTATGTGTCTAGATTTTAGAGATTAAAAAACTTGATTTTAGAAATTAAAAACTATAACTCACATCTGCCACAAATTACATAGCAAGTTGATAGCAGGCTCAGGTCTCTGGCAAGTAGACTCACCACCTGCACAATATCATGAGAGCATTTTTTTTCATATTCAGAAAATGCAATAACTTTTCTGAAAAGCTCCTCTATGCTCTGATTACCCAATGATGCACAAATAAGAAACAACTTGACTTCCTCAGGTTCACCAACCCATGGGTACGGCACAAGAATCTGAAATATTCAAAAGTTCTCTAGATAATTATGCTGGGAACCACTCTTATGGGGAAGGAATGTGTAGAAGGTATAGAAAAGGGCGGGGTGAATCTCCTCGCCTGCCCATCCCACCACCTTGTTCAACTTGAGTCCATTGAACATTGTGTTCCTATCTATGCTTATTCACCTCTAGCTCCTACCCCCGAATATTTTCTTTTCTTGTACATATTTCCTTTAGCAAAAATACTCAGGGCACAATTTAATCTGCATACTTGGAGCAGCAATTGCTTTCTCTCCATATGTGGTTACATAAGTTCATTTATCTTCAGAGTAAAGCCCGTGGATTCTTTGGTCTGTTCAAATTATGCTGTTGCTGAGGGGCCTATGTGGGAGTACAGAAAATTACAGGAAATGTAAATATACATATATGGTATTAAATAGATATTGTATATTATGTATAATTATATAAAATCACATATATAAGATATGTATATATAAAATAGAGTAGATATACATTTTAATTATTTGTCATTATTCCTTGTAACTCCACCTATCACCTTCAACTTCCAATATTACATTATGAGTATATGAAAACTATTTCTAATGGAAATTCCAAGGATTTTATTTGCTGGCTCTCAGTCAGAGAAATGCTTTGAAGATGGCCATGTCAATGGCATGTCAGGAATCCTACCTAAATCTAAGGAGAGAGGCAGTAAAAGAAAAGGCATAATCTCAACCTGCAAGAGTGGTTCACAGTAAAACTGCAAAGAACACCAATATCTAACTGGGCTCCAGTTTCTCCTCTTTCTTTTAGCTCTGCAAATATTTTCTTGTTAATTGCTTCTTTTGTCTAACTTGAACATCAGTATCCTCAACTCTGAGGCAAGTATTTTTTCTTAAACTCTTAAATAATTTTTTCATTATTTTCTAAAGTGTAAATGACCACTTTGGGAAGAATTGGGAAGTTCTTGATGTGGTGTAACCAACTGAGGTTTTGTGGTCTATAGACCTTCATTCAAACCCTGTTCTTCCTTTTATGAGCTCTTTGACCTTGCACATCTTATATGACCTCTCTGAACCTCAGTTTCCTCAGTTATAAAATAGAGTTAATAACAGTGTTTCCCTCAAAGTTATGTTATAATGAGTAAATAAGAAAAGGCACACAAAACACTTAGCACAGCCTGGGTCCAAAATAAGCATTCATTAAAGTTTAAGTTTTATTATTATTATTATTATTAGTCTTGGGAACATTTGTATTTTCATACCTATCAGAACTTTAGAAAAAGAAATAAAACTTATTAAGAATAGCAGCAAGCAAATGGATAAGGATGTGTGTGTGTGTGCATGTGTGTGTGTGTGTGTGTGTGTGTGTGTGTGGGGGGATTCCATAAATGGTCTTGTGTGAAAGAATACCTCTGGCTTTTGAATAAACTTATTTATTCCATAAAACTCTATTGTGCATATGCTATGTGAGTTATATATCAATAAATTAAACACACATACATACAATTGTATTTTGCACTCTTCTCCTTGCAGGACACTGAGACAGGTGCAGAGGATACCAAGATAAAGAAAGCACAGTTTCTGCCCCTGGCGTGTGAATGGGAGCTAATCAGAGTTTAGTTTAGTGAGTAACTCACCATCTAACATATCCGTAGAGTAGATTTTCACCTCTTGAAGGAGAACATACTTAAATGAGTCAGTGTCAAGAATGGTACACAAGGTTCCCTTCTTTGAATCATCTGATAGCCCGTCTAGCACCTTGAGACCCAGGAGAATTTCTTTCCCATTGCACATTTTTTTTTTCCTGGCCCAGCCTGATTTCAAGGTGGCATCTGTCAAGAATGCCCTTAATAAGAGATTGAGAAGTGGTAATTATGGGAATGGATATGATACAGATTAGACAATTAAGATGCAATTTCTATATTTGCTATGCATTCAAGTGGGAAGAGTGGCATAAAGAGTGAAGAAAAGTAAATTTCCTGTCACTTTAGATTTGGAACTTTGTCAAATGCAAGTTCTCCATTATTGCAGTACTCTGGAAATCTTCAGCTAACACCATCCTCTTGCCAGTGTCAATCTACTTCTATGGGTGTTTTGATCCCCTCAGGGCTTAGAAATGCTGAAGTGTGGATAGTAGTTCCACATCAAGGATGTCAAACTCGCAGCCCACAACGAATATTTTTGCGGCCCAGCCAATATAATGGTATGTAAGAAACGTTTTAATAAAAATTTCATAACTTAATTTTTACAATACCCTGTTATACGTAATTATTAATAATGAACTACAACATTCGCTAATGACTGATTACTATAATCATTTTGCATTCATTTCCCTTATGCACCTTATGCGCAGGTGCACCATTTCTCTCCACTAATACTAGCAGCAAATATTTTAGCAGCTGATTTCCATGTCATTAGTCTTGGACTGACTTGTTTGGTGTGTGCAACAGGAAATATTTCTCTTCCAGAGAACAAGAAAAATAGGTTTATTTGCGTTACGCTTATTAATTTGTGCAGTTATTCAGTGTCTAGGAAGTTAATGTTCAAGAAAAAATATTAACTTTTATTAAAATGTTCTATTATTTTATGTTAACGATTACTCATTGATTTCAGCCCTTTGTATACAACATGTCTCTATCGAAATAAACCTACATTTCTATGAAAATTGAAGCTTTTGTTTTTTTGCTGCCCACATAAACTTAAACCTTATTTGGCCTGTGTTAGCCTTTGAGTTTGACATGCTTGTTCTACATCTATTGCTTGACTTTTTTTTAAGAGAAAAACAATGTTAATTTCAAGGGAAAATAGTTTGGGTAAAGCAGGTGAGCCAGCAAATATTACTTTTAGGCCAGATATCATTCTCACTCCAATAAACTGAAACTTAAAAAAAGAAAAGAAAAAGAAAAAATATAGACCCTTAAAGATAATTCTTTGGCTAAGTGAATGTATTTTTCAACAGAAATGGAAAGTCCCTATGATATAGTAGAAGTCCTGAGCCAGGAGTTAAGAAACGTGTTCTCATCCTGGTTCCCATTGGTCTCTGTGACCTCAGACACGTTTTATAACCGTTCTGGCCTCCAACTCACCATTTAAAAAATAAAACTGTATGATGGTTAAGGCCTATTGCATCAGACACACCATTAGTTTACGAAGTGTGAGCATGTAACTTCACAGGTCATGACTTCTGGATTATGGAATGAGTTTTCTTCCCAAGTTTCATCAAAGCAATAGAATACAGTTATTATAGAATTTTGGACCCATCTTTTTAACTCTGGCTCTTGCCTTTTCAATCCCTGAGCCAAAAAGACTACTGGCATACTATTTTTTCAAATCAATTTCTCCTATGCTTTTATTTAGTCATTATCACCACCCTCTGAGGTAAGCATTATTTTTCCATTTTACAGATTAAAATCAAAGGGCTTAATGAAGTGAAATACTCAATATTCCAGAGATGATAAATGGCAAAACTTAGACTTACACTCAAATATTTTTATTTTTATGTTAGTACTATTATGCTATGTCTTTGTGGTAATCCTGACTAACATGGAAAAAGCTAAGAAGTCTTGGTGAAAATGTTGCCAATTGATATATTTCTGTCATCTTCCACCTGAGGCCCTTTCTACACCTGAACCAATTAAACTGATTAGCTGCTACCCATCTATGTGAGATACTGACCACTAGAGACATTACTAACTTTTATAATGCCACCGAGTCAGGTCATAGCTAATTATTCTGTCCTTTTCTATCCCCTACTAGTTAGTACATAATCATCATTTGTGCTCTGAAGATTTCCAGAGTACTACAATAATAGAGAACTTGCATTTGACAAAATTCCAAATCTAAAATGACAGGAAATTTACTTTTCTTCACTCTTCATGCCACTCTTCCCACTTGAATGCATAGCAAATATAGAAATTGCATCTTAATTGTCTAATTTGTATCGTATCCATTACCCAAGCCAGAAACTCCAGTAATCTTTGACTTACTTCCTCCTATCTCCCGTATCTACTAGGTCAAAATAGTACAATTCTTCCTTGGAAATGTCTTACATCCATCTCCACCACCCTATACCCACTGCCATTTCTCATGATCAGCTTGTGTCATCTGATCTCCCTGAAAAACTCTGTTAGTACTAGCTCATTTAAAATACAGCACAAGTAGTTTTTCAGAATTAGATATTTTAATGTGTGGTTTCTTTGCTTAAAAACAGTTAATCCATTACCCTCTCTTTGAAAAAGTTTAATGAATTCAGACCCTGTAACATGTCATTAATATCCTTACCTAATCTCCTGCTCAACTTAACCACTTTGGCTCCCCAACATTCACTTAGCTCTTGTGCTCCCAGGTCACCAAAGGAGAGCAGATATAGAATAAAAAGAGAAAAAAATTATATGATCCAATTATAGAATCATCAATGTTTTAATGTCAGTTGGAAAAAGAGAAGCCAGCCAATGAGATGAAGATAAAGCAATCTTAGAGGAAAGAGGTCCAGATTTAGTTAGGCAAAGATGTGGAGGGAGTTTTGTAGATAGGTTCTGAGCATAGCTGAGAAGTTCTTGGTAGCATAACAGGAGCTTCTGAGGGCGCAAAGGAGCAGAGAGTCAGAGGAGAATGGGTGAGGAAAAGGAGGGGCTGACCTTCATGGGAACATCAGATGTACAGCTCAGTGGATCTCCTGGGAAGAAATGAATAAAAGAAATGCAACTGAATCTCGTCTTACCACCAAAGGCTGGTTGTATTCTGACGAATAAGATTCTTATACATTAATAATACTCTACTGGTGATTGGTTCATTCACTTCCTGCGTGTTTAATGTAAGTGAGGAACTCAGCTAAGCAATGGTGACCCAGAGGTTAATAAGCAAAGTGAAAAAAAAAAATTTAATTCCAGTCTTTGTTCTCAAAAGCCTATAACCCCATGGTTGAGAAAGGCAAGTAAACAGTCATAAAATAGTGTAAATAAAACAGTGATGAAGGTACATACAGGAAGTTGTGTGGTAGACAGAACCCGGAGAAATCCAATAAGTTTTCTTCTTATGGAAAATTATGCGGGGCTAATTTTGGAAGCCTTTGCCTTAATTCAACTTCTGGGTTTAAAAAAAATACACTTTCTCACATGTCATAAATATTAGACTTCCTAGGTTTGAATGTGTGAATTACAATAACCTAATTACCCCAATTATAATAGTTCTAAACCACACCTGCCATCTGGTGGGACATCAGTCCCACTTACCTCATCTAACCCTCTTCAGGTAGTATCAGAGCTCCTTTGTCAGTCGGGGCTTTTGCCTTTCCCCCAGTCATTGTACTCTGAGTTTACTGATCTCCACTCCACCTAATGATCACTGATTGCACTTCTGCTTATCCCCTCCTCTGATTCTGAGACTTCTGACTTCTCCAGTGAATTTTGTAACCATTCTACTAGCCTTGGGTTGGGATGGGGATGAAACCAGAGGTTGTCCTCCTCTACTGAAAATACAGAGTACACCCTTTCCTTTAATCCCCACAGCCTCGTCCAGTCCAGGCTTGGCCTTTCAATAGGACTTTGCTGAAATTCTTGATTGGCAGAAGGGAATCACAATCAATAGAGTTACCTTCAACTGCTTCCAGATGTGGCTGCTCTCAGAGCACAGTCACAAGTTCCTTATATTGTTCCCTGACTAGCTACATGGCATCCTGCCTCTTTCTAAGCCATTCTCTGAGGCAGAGATTGACAGATCTCCATCGTCAGGAATCTGTTCAAGTCTACAGTCCTAGAATTTTAATGCCAATAACCATAGACCCAGAGAGAAGAAGTTGGATGTTGATGAGATGTTAAATCCTACTTTCCAAAACCTCATTACCTATCCAAAGATCAGTGACTTACCAGGATGATTGCCAACAGGAATAATCACTTCCTGTAAATGAAATACCACCGTCTACCCACCAGGGTATGACCCTATTTTTAGGTCTCAACACAGCAACATTTCAGTAAGGATGATAATGATAATACTAACAAATGTTTATGTTGTGCTAAGTGTTAGATACTGTTCTAAGTACTTACATTATAAATTCATCTAAAATTCCAGACAGTCTCATGAGATGTATATAATTATTTCTCCCATTTTATAGGTGAGGAATTTTAAGTACAGAGTAGTACAGTAGTTTGTCAAAGATCACATAACTGTTAAATGGCAGAGCTGGTATTTGAGTCCAAACCATCTGGTTTGAGAGCTAGGCTGCTACCCAGTACTTCATATAAGTTTATGTCCAAGAGAAGTACATTGCTTAAACTCTGAGTCATTCAGAATTTTTAAATTGAGATTTAATTTACATACCCTATAATTCACTCATTTGAAGTGCGTGGTTCAGTGGTTTTTAATATATTCTCTGTATTGTCCAACCATCACCACAATCTAATTCTAGAACATTTCATCACCCCCCAAAATCTCATATCCATTAGCAGTAATTTCTCATTTCTGCTTCCCTCCCTCTGCACTCCCTGGCAACCACTATCTCTACTCTGTCTCCATAGATTTGTTCATTCTGACATCTCACATAAATGAAAACATAAGGCTATTTCACTCAGCATCATGTTTTCAAGTTCATCCATGTTGCAGTGTCTATCAGAAATTCATTTTTTTAACATGAGATATGCACAATTTTATTAAGATTACCATTAACAATGAACATCTATAGTTGATTTTTATGAAAAGGACCACTGGCTCTGAACCCCAATTAAGCCAAACATTACCCCCAAATAGAATCTAATTCTTTAATAAGTAGACCTGTCTTAAAAATTATACTCTATTATTATTATATTTTTGACAAATTCATATTTTTATTGCCAAATTATATTTTATTGATTGGCTATACTACATTTTGTTTATTCATTTTTCAGATAATAAACACCTGAATTGTTTCCATTTTTAGACTACTATGAAAATTCATGTATACAATTTCATGTGGCCATGTTTGTTTTTTTGTTTCCGTATGTTTTCATTTGTCTTTGGTATATATCTAATAATGGAATTACTGGTAACTCTTTTTATCAGTTTTAGATTATTCAAAATTAGGTCATCAAGAGTACAGTCTAGATAGAATTCCCACTGGTTTACTATAATTGATCTCCTCAAAGCTTTTACTTTGAGAAGGAAAAATACAACCTGAAGTTCTTAGGCCATTGGACTCAGCTCAATGACTGGAGGATCCAAGAACACACACATACATACTTACATAGACACATATTCACGAGAAATATAAGCAAGAATTTAAAGGCACAATGTAATCTAAATCCCTATCCTATATAATAAAGAGGTAATATGCAAATTGACCATCACTCCAACACACAAGATGGCCACCCCATGTGGACACAAGATGGCCACCACAAGATGACTGGCAGGGGAGGGCAGTTGTGGTCAATCAGGCCAGCAGGGGAGGGCAGTTGGGAGGGACCAGGCCTGCAGGGGAGGGCAATTGGGGGTAACCAGGCTGGCAGGGGAGGGCAGTTAGGGGCAACCAGGCTGGTAAGGGAGGGCAGTTAGGGATAACCAGACCAGCAGGGGAGGGCAGTTGGGGGTGATCGGGCTGGCAGGGGAGGGCAGTTGGGGGCAACCAGGCTGGCAAGGGAGGGCAGTTAGGGATGACCAGGCCAGTAGGGGAAGGCCATTGGAGGCGACCAGGCCGGCAAGGAACAGCAGTTAGGGGTGACCAAGTCAGCAGGGGAGGGCAGTTAGGGGCAATCGGGCCAGCAGGGGAGCAGTTAGGTGTGGATCAGGCTGGCAGGTGTGTGGTTAGGGGATTATCAGGCTGGCAGGCAGAAGCGGTTAGGGGCAATCAGTCAGGCAGACAGGTGAGGGGTTGGGAGCCAGCAGTCCTGGATTGTGAGAGGGATGTCTGACTCCCCGTTTAGGCCCGATCCCACCAGGGTTGGGCCTAAACGGACAGTCAGACATCCCTCAAGGGGACACAGATTGGAGAGGGTGCAGGCTGGGCTGAAGGGCACCCCTTGCCCCCATGCACGAATTTCATGCACTGGGCCTCTAGTAGAGAAAATAAATATCCTTACCCCCATCCCAGCCTAACCTGGGCCACACTCACATCATAATTCACATCACCAAATCAAACCCATGGTTTCTTTCTCACTGACTAGACCTGCTTCCTTCACAAAAAAAAATTTTTTTAAAGAAAAACACATAGATTCTTTGCATTTCTGTAACTGCAGCATTATTTGGGTGGCTTTTGTAGAGGAAGGTTCTTAAAGAACCAATTCTCTTCCTCTTATAATACAGAAAACTACTTCAACTCTTAATTCTATCAAGGTTTAGGAAAAAAAAATCATAGTTTGATTTTTCAGCTTCAACATAATGTCAAAATGCTAAAACACCCAAATTTGACGAATGAGCTTAAAGTCAAATACCCCAAAGGACTAAAATGCACTGAAAGGATTAAATAAAAGATTGGCATATATAAAAACATAATAAAAAATGTCACATGTGATTAAACTATTCTAGGTACCCCAAAACACTTTCCAGAATATATATTAGAGAGGAAGGGAAAAAGGAGAGAGAAAGAGAAACAGGGATGTGAGAGTGAAACCTCAATCAACTGCCTCTGCATGCCCCCTACTGGGGATCAAGCCCACAAACTAGGCATGTGCCCTGACCAAGAATGGCACCAGCAACCTCCTGGCCCACAGGATGACACCCAACCAACTAAGCCACACAGGCTAGGGCTCCAGCTTTTTGTTCCATTACGTCCCATCAGGGATTTTTGCCTTTGGGACCATGTCCTACCCTTTTCTTTCCTTCAGCTTCCTTCACAGAGTCCCTTCCACACACACATGCTCGCCCAGCCATTTGAAGTGCAAAGTCAATGGAAAAAATATTCTCTCTCAGTCCCTGTGAGCTGTGGCCCATGCCCTCCTGCAGGATTAAGTCAGGTTTCTCTCCTCACAGCCACCTGCACAAGGCCCACCTTGGCTCCCTACAATTCTTGTTAACAAGCATCTCTTCCCCCAGAGACTTTCCTTTGGATTGAAAAATATCAGTTTGAAAATACAGTGGACCTTTAAGGTAGTATTTTACCCAGAAGTAGAGAAAATCCTGGAGAAAAAAGTATAAAAATTTCCCTCAAGGCAATAATTTCTAAATACAGGCTGTCCATTTTTGACAGGTGATCCAAAGCTGCAGCCTCAAATTTCTTCTGATCTTGTTGATTTATCTGAATTTAGCTCTTCCAAAAAGTCTGTCTTGAGCTGCTAACTTTTCTTTCCATCTTTTCAGTCGGGTGACTGATGCATCCAATCTCCCCCATCACCCACTGCTGGTTGTGCCCATTTCTATCCCCTTGTAGAACCATCACTGCTTGTTCCGTCTGTTCACTATCCCATGGATTCTGCCTTCCTTTCTTGGTTCAGATATCCTGCTCTTTATCTGATGCTCAATGCTCTACTGCTGCTGGTGGTGCCAGCACAACCTAGGACATTTACCTGTATTTGATCAAGTATCTGACCTCTGCTCTACATGAAAATACACTTGGCAAAGACGAATTTCATTGTATTTCCTTTTCATTTAAAAAAATCCATATAGGAGAGAGAGAGAGAGAGAGAGAGAGAGAGAGAGAGAGAGAGAGAGAGAGAGAGAGACTTGGAGGCATCATTTTAAAATGATGATTTGAAAAATTGTCAGTGAATCTGTAATGAATCATCATTTGATTAAAAAGATAGAGCTTGTCTAAATCTAGCATAACTTAAATTCGCTGAATTAAGTAAATTCAAATACTATATTTAAAAGGGAAATATCCCAAAAAGGCTAAAAGAAGAATATTAATAAACTAGAGGCCCGATGCACAAAATTTGTCCACGGGTAGGGTCCCTAGGCCTGGCCAGAGATCAGGGCTGATCTGTGGGACGACCGGCAGGGTGGTCGGGGTCCCCCCGCTCCCACTCGCACCCACCTTGGCTGGCCTGGTGCTGCCCGCTCACCGCCACCACTGCTGGTTGCCTCCCTCTGCGGGGTGGCCAGCGGGGCGATTGGTGGACCCCAACTTGTACCCACCTTGGCATTGAGCGTCTGCCCCCGGTGGTCAGTGCGCGTCATAGTGACCAGTTGTTCCGCCTGTCATTCTGCCGTTCAGTCAATTTGCATATTAGGCTTTTATTATATAGGATTGACTGATTTTGAAGACATTTAGCAAGCCTAGTTGCACATGTAAGGTAGAGTCAGAGGTCCTATCAGACAAAGAATTGGAAATGAGACATTTACTCTATTTTGTTCAATATAACTGCTCGATCCAGATGTTAAACTTAACAGTGAATTTGGGTTCCACAAGTAGTTTGATTAGTCATATATGTTTGCCATCATAAAATATAATAGCTAAGGTTCCTTTATGTGCCAAGAACTATGTTTAAAGTTTTACATGCATTTCCTGATTTAATCCAAGAATAGCTTTATTATGTAGATATTATTATTATTGTTGTTATTATTATGATAATGACCATTTTAGAGATATAAATGCTAATGCATAGATAAATTAATTACCTCCCTCAATATTACCCAGTGGTTAAAAGCTAGATTAGGGACTCCAATATAGATGACCTGACTCCGAAGCCAGTGTAATTAACTGCTAAGTGCATCAGTAGAGAATTCTTGATCGTCCTTTCCTTCTAGTCTTCATATTCCTACACTATGTGTTCTGCCTTAACATGAAGGAAAACTATGGTGTTGATTCATTTGGGCTGTGCTCCTTACATCAATAAAGGGAACAAAAGTTTAGGCCAGTGAGCATGTTCTTTAAAAATAATACTGTACAGAAATGTCTTTTCCCAAGATATTTATTCCTTAGCACCTGGACTGACTACCAGCACTGGCAGGACAAAAAACAAGTTACTGGCACAGTTTTCCAGACTTCATAAGAAACTCAGCCCTAAGCAACAATCAATAATGTAGGCCATGAAAATTTTATAATTTTTAAATAACACTTCCTAGCATGCTTCATAATAACTACAAACTGATTGATGTACAAGATTACTAAGTATGTTTGTTATGTATTTAGTGTTTTTTTTAAATTTAATAACCCATACTATGTATTCTCTTTCCTTTGAGAGTTTGTGACCAATATTCTTGTCCAACTGACTTCATCTTTTCTTTTCCTATTTCTCCTTTATATAATCTCTTAGACATATGTCTCTTAGATACTACCCAGCCCCCACACTATGTTGTTTCAGCATTCTTTTCCTCTATGTACTCTTAAGGTTAAACACCTTTTCTTTTCTTTTTTTAAAATATATTTTTATTGATTTTTTACAGAGAGGAAGGGAGAGATAGAGAGTTAGAAACATCAGATCAGCTGCTTCCTGCACACCTCCCACTGGGGATGTGCCCACAACCAAGGTACATGCCCTTGACCGGAATCGAACCTGGGACCTTTCAGTCCACAGGCCGACGCTCTAGCCACTGAGCCAAACCGGTTAGGCTAAACACATTTTCTTTCTCATTTTCTTTTTTCTTGGGTCTATTCTCAACATAAATTCAGCAGTTGATTAGATTTAGTTATTTAAAGAAAAAATCAATTCCATTCTAAACTCTACTTTCTAACTGAACTAAACTAATTTTCTCTGCTCATTTGTTGCACTAACCTTATAGTTTTGTTAACTTGATCTCCCTCTGTTTATCATGTTTACATAAAACTTTTATTCACCCATCTCTGAATGTCTAGGCCAGCCTTGGTAGTTAGTCCATCTATATCCCAGCTGCCTTGTCCATTGATGACTGTAATAGCCATGTCTATCTTTCCCTCCAGCCATCTTTTTTAAAGTTGACTTTATTGGGGGTGACATTGGTTAATAAAATTACATAGGTTTAAGGTGTACAAGTTTATAATACATCCTTCTAACCTCTTATATGCTTTCTCTAAGTAGTGCTCCCATCCCAGGTGACCTTTTTTCGCTAGTTGCTCCCTTCTCCTAGTTTTCCAGAGAACATTGACAGATGATATCCATTTACAGTCCCTCCATGCTTTCTCTGTAGATCACATGCATGATTTGTTTCAGAACATTCAAGGGATGGAGAGTGGCTGTTGGATGTGGTTGCCCATGGAGGACCATATGCCTGACATAAATCCAGAGAAAAAGGTCCTGACCCCCGATCCCCTGCCCCCTTCTCTCAGACTTTATATTAAAACTAGGGGCCCAGTGCAGGAAATTCGTACACTGGGGGTCGGGGGTCCCTCATCCCAACCTGCCCCCTCTCACATACTGGGAGCCCTCAGGGGATGCCCTACTGACGGCTTAGGCCCGTGCCCCATGGGGAGCGGGCCTAAGCCGCAGTCTGGCCTCCCTTTGTGGGAGGCAACTGGGCTGATCAGGGGAAGGCACCAGCCCCATCACCCCTCTGCTGCAGCCACTGTCAGTCACCGCAGCCACCAAGGTGTTTTCATCAACACGGACTCCAGTCCCTTCACCAAGAAAAAATGACAACTTTCTTCAGGCATTTTCAAGATGTGTCGTTCATAGGATATGCATTTCTTTATTTATTTTTTATCCTCACCTGAGGATATGTTTCCATTGACTTTTAGAGAATGTGGAAGAGAAAGGGAAAAACAGAGAGAAACATCAAAGTGAAAGGAACACTTTGATTGGTTGCCTCCTGCATGAGCCCTGATCTGGGCCCTGGCCAGGGAGGAGCCTGCAACCTAGGTACATGCCCTTGATCAGAATCGAACCCAGACCCTGCTGTCTGCAGGCCGAGGCATTATCCACTGAGTCAAACCGGCTAGGGCAGGATATGACATTTCTTAGCCCTCCAGCAGCGGACATTCATTTTTTTTCTCCAGAAGTGTGGTGGAAAAACCCTAGATCACTTTTTTGGATTCTTATTACCCAAGTTACTAAGAATATTACCAGTGGCATACAGGAAGCTTAGCCAATATGCAGTCAGAAAAGGTGTTTCCTCTATAGTTCACACCAATCCAGGGCTGAGCCCTGCCCAGGCCTAAAGCCTCTGACCAAAGCTTTAGGCTTGGGCAGGGGCCCTCCAGCTCCCTTTGATCACTGGCTCAGCCCCTGCCCAGGCCTGCCAAGACCAAAAGCCTCTTGGGCAGGAGTGGACCACCAGCTCCCTGTGATCAAATGCCCAGGCCAAAAGCAGACCCCCAGCTCCCTGGCCAGGTGATCGATTGCAGGGGGTCCGCGGGTGCACCAGGCCAAAGCAACCCCCAGCTCCCTGCGATCGATTGTAAGGAGTCCACTCCGGTACCAGGCCAAGCCTCTGCCAGAGGCTTTCAGCCTGGTGCCGGAGCGGACAGCCAGCTCCCTGCGGTCGATCACAGGGGGTCCGCTGTTGCACAGGCCGAAGCAACCTCCAGCTCCCTGCGATCGATTGCAGGGGGTCTGCTCCGGCACCAAGAGGCTTTTGGCCTGGTGCCGGAGTGGACCCCAGCTCCCTGTGATCCATTGCAGGGGGTCCACTCAGGGCGCCTATGTATGCAAATTAACTGCCATCTTGGTTGGGTTAATTTGCATAGTCTCCCTGATTGGCTGGTGGGCGTGGCTTGGGCATAGCGAAGGTGTGGTCAATTTGCATATTACTCTTTTATTAGGTAGGATAACAATTTTTTTTCAATCTACTACTCTGACACTGAATTGATGTATACAATTATGTGAAAAGTCTACATTTCAAGACTCAGGATTAAGTTTTATGTGCCAAAAGGTAAGCCATTTTAAAAAGCTAATAATCATGCCAAAAATTATATTGTAAAGCCTGTTTTCTATTAAGTTGATCTCTCTGTGTAATGCATACAGTAGGACTAGAATGAAAAGATTTGGTCAAGTTCAGTGTCCATCATAGGTTCTACCAGTGGTTTGCAACCTGCCCACACCAGTATCTCCTGGGAGACAGTGGGTTTCAGCTGCTGCATCACCAACCTGTTGCCAAGGAAACAAGAGAGAACAAAAAAAATCCCTCAATGACATTCAATTTCAAGGCAGTCAAGACACCCATGAAAGGAATTTCAACAATGCTATGAAGGAAGCTGAAATAGGCTTCTAATTATAAATTCTAAGCCATCTCCTCTTATACTAGGTCATGCTGTCTGCTTAGATCTCAGTCTTTTAGTCATTCTCTGTTTACCAAGGCATATATTCCAGATGTCAGAATAGCAAGAGTACTTTCCTGCAGGGAGGAAGAGGCAAGGGAAGAAAAGAGAGCAAAAGAGAGAGAAGCTAGATGTAAAAACTAGGGCCGGCATAAATTTCATTCTAAATTTGTCAGATTTTTAAACGCATTCATAAGTGTATTTGTGTCAGAGCAGTTTAAGAAATGATATGCACATGCATATGTCAGAAAATATAAAATTTGGTATTGTATTTTTTATTTTATATTTAGGTACAAAATATGCAAGGCAGGACTTCTGAGTAACTGCTTTGCATGAGAGTTTTTTCTCCCCCAATATACGCAAAGCAGTGTATTTAATTAATCAGTTTCATTAGTGCTTATTTCTTTTAAGTATGTGAAGATTTAGCTATAATATTGTTTGTGAACACCTAATCACATTAATAGTGTAGACATATGTAACATAGATCTTTGTGAGGATTTTGATGAGTCTGTCATCAGATTACAAATTCCCCAAAGACAGCAGCTGATTCTGATTGTTTAATTTCATGACTGGAAGAATATAAGTACTTAATATATATTTTTTGAATGAAATTAATCTTATGATACTTCCAACCCCATCCCACTTGCACTCTTACTACTAGAAAAGACTTTAAAAACTTTACAAAATTTCAGAAAGTCATGGTCCAATAGCACTCTGGATTTACCATAATGGCAGTCTGGCTAACTAATTGTCATATGATTCCTCTGTTCCTGAGCATAGAACATGACATTTCCCAGCTTCCCTTGTAGTAAGTATGGCAATTTGATTGAGTTATGGCCAGTGGAATATGAGCAAAATTGATGTGTGTGCCCCTTCCAACTGTCTAGTCTGCTGGTAACCACTTGACTAGAAGAGTGTGTAGCCTAGGAGAAGAAAGGAGCTTGTCCCTGAACCATCTCTTGGAGAAGAACTCACACACTGATCAGTCATTCATTTCAGACTTTATGTGAATGAGAAATGTTTACTGTATTTAAACCATCATGCACTTTTTAAAAATTACAGCAGCTGGAATTAGCTTAATTATGTATTTCTCTTATTGGCCTTATCACATTGTATTATAATTGTCTGTCTCTCTCACTTGGGATTTCTTAAATAGAATTTACACTTTATTCTCTTGGAATGCAAATTTTTCAAAGGTATTTAAATTTTTTTCTCACCATGGGCATATTA
This sequence comes from Eptesicus fuscus, assembly GCF_027574615.1. Taxonomy (NCBI): domain Eukaryota; kingdom Metazoa; phylum Chordata; class Mammalia; order Chiroptera; family Vespertilionidae; genus Eptesicus; species Eptesicus fuscus. The sequence continues at coordinate 64,113,100 of NC_072475.1, forward strand.
CAGTGACTGACACACAGTAGGAGACCAAATTTGCTCTAAGAATTAGTAAATGAAGATGGTGTTATTATTTAATCATTCACCTGTTCAATTTATAGAGCACCTGTCATAAATATAATTTCATTCTCATGCCCCATAAAAAAAGAATAGAGAAAGAATGGAGCTAATTTAATTATGCTTAGACTTTTAGTTTCTTTCTTTTGTGCACAAATGGTAATGGGCTAAGGGAGGAGGAGAGAGACTGCTCCATAGGCCTCTCTACCTTCATTCATGGCATGTGTGACCTTTACATGACAGATTTGATTTTTATGAGAGATTTCATTATACAGAATGAAAAGGGGTGAAGAAAAGGGTGTTGAAAGTGAATAGAGGCTTCAGTGAAAGTGAATGGGCACCGAGCACACGGAATAAAAACTTATAACCTAGATAAAGCAACTAAGGGTGAAATACATATGTGTACCTACATTATTTGTAGCTCTATATGGCTGAATAATCTACCTTTTATTTGGACTTATTTATTATGTGGTACTGTGCTAGGTTTTTTCATACATTGTCCATAATCTTTACAATAATTCCTAAAAAGTATGTACTATTATCTTATTTTACCGACCAGAAAGTTAAAAGCTCAAAGAGAACAGGTGAATTATCTGATGATTTCAACTCATCCCTCTGGTTTCAGAAACATACTTAAGGAGACTTTGTGAAAGAATATTTCAAAACAGAATTACCTCAGAAAGTTCATGACTTAGGGTTGTTATAGGTATTTTGTGAAACTTTATAAACAGTCATACCAAGAGAGACACATTGTCTTGATTTCCGACCTCTATGAAAGGTAGTCATGCTGGATGTATGAAATTTCTTAGGCATGGCATGGATGTATGAGGGACACCGCCTTGGGATCATCATATCTTACTGAAACAGAGGCAGAAATAAAATTATTTGTTCTCTTTCCTTTGAAGGAAGTGAAGACCATGATGGCATTACCACATTATAACTTGGGCAAAGTATTGGGAAGCAAAACCTCAGGTCTTCTGACCTTGAAACCTCTGACTTTCCACTAGACTGGCCCTTTCTAACCCTGGAGATGTGGTTCAGACGTCTTCAGTGCCCCTGGATAAATAGGGGCTATAGGCCCTTTTCTATTCCTTTGATTGATCTTTTAAACTATAATCTGGATACAAGTATCTCAGTTTACTAATAGATCTAAGCATATATATCTTATTAAAATAATTAATGGTTCCCACATTTCCAAATATAGCTTTCTTCCTTTCTTTTTTTTCTAAACCATCCATTTAAAAAATGCTGCCTTCTTGAAGTCTAGCATGAATATCCCTGGTATTTTTCAACAGTCATCCAGGTTTCATCTTTAAACCTAATCCAAATAGTTCTTCAAACATTATGCTTTTCCTCTTCTAATTGCAAAACCATTCATAATTTACATCGCATAATTTATTATATTTGTATTATTCCCAAGCTATTTTGCATATGTAAATCTTGTTGGCTTAATAGAATACTAGAGACCTGGTGCACAGATTCATGCACTGGTGGGGTCCCACAGCCTGGCCTGTGCCCTCTCACAATCTGGGACCCCTCAGAGGATGTTGGACTGCTGGTTTCGGCCCAATCCCTGCAGGCTAGGCTGAGGGACCCCACTGGTTCACAAATTCATGCACCTGGCCTCTAGTATGCATATAAGATCTATGGTTAATCTCTTCCTGCCTTCCCCCCTCTCTTTTTCCCCCTTCCCTCTGAGATTCATCAGTCTGTTCCATGTTTCCATGCCTGTGCATTGAGCATCTGCCCCCTGGTGGTCAGTGCGCGTAATAGCTACCAGTTGAATGGTCAAAAGGTCTCTTAGGCTTTTATATATATAGATAAAAGCTAGGAATGTGTCTTGCCACTATATGTAAACTCTTTGAGGGTAGGACCTACACCTTTATAAATCCTTGTAGTTTCTATAGCACTTACATATGTACTAATTTCTTATAAATATTGGGCCAAATGAAATACAGTTTCTTTTGCAATTCTGTATTCCTGGTGTAGTGCTGAGACTATAGCAAAGTATCCATGCAACTGGAAATCCTTATACATACAGTGACAGTCTGAATTATTTATATATGTGTCTCTAGCTCCTAGCACAGGGAATGCCCTATACAAGGTACAAGAATACATGTTGAGTAAATGAATGACTGTTACTAATATTTATTTCATTATTTCCATGTATTCCTCTTTCATTCTTCCCCACCTACAAAGGAAATCACATATATAAAAGCTTCTCAATTCTGATGTGCATATGAATCACCTGGATATCCTCCTATTCAAACGCAGGTTCTGTTTTAGTAGATCTGTGGTGGGACCTTTAAGATTAAATGTGGGTGGGGTACCTCTAACTGGATCCCAAGTGATGTCTAGGTAATCTACACATTATATTTTTAGATTACATTTTCTATAGTTTACAGATTACATTTTCAGCAACATGCTCATAAAAGATGCAGAGCTTCCACATTTGAATTGAACCTTACCACTGAACATTAGCACATATCTTTCATAAAATATGTTTTAAGATCTTTAATCTATAGATTCTTGGTAAGGAGATCCTATGCACCAAAATGAGTATTGTACAGTTATTAACACAACACCACCAATATCCAATCATTTAGATCTGCTAAATAAGTATTGATCAAATCTAATTCTCTTTCAGCATGAAGTCTGATGAGACATTCTGCTGTTTAAAGGTCAAACTAATGGTGTTGCCAGAAAGTGTGTATGACAAAGGAGCAATAACATCAATGTCAGGAGGAATTGTTCAGGAAGATTGTAAATTGGAATGAAGATTTCTGGCAATTGGAAAATAATTTTTAAAAACCTCAAAACCTTTCAGTGCTGTATGAGAATTTAGATCTTTATTTATGGTTGAATTTATCTTCATACTATTACAAAAGAATGTAAAATTTACTGAATTGAATTAAAGTCTTCAGACCAAAGATAATTTGAATGTAACGCTTATTTATAATTATGCTATAGAATAGATAACATTTAAAAATACACCTTGTTTTTCTCATATTTTATCTCATGTGAAAACATCTATTACCCACCATATCCAGTATTTAGAAAACTATATTAGCTGTCACTTGACCACCTCATGATTTTTATAAAATAATCTTTTGCAGTTAGGGTCATAGTTATACCCTAAATATTTTAAAATAATAATTGGCAAGCTCTGTGCTATGCAATCCATGGTAAGGTAGATAATAATAGGTTTTACTGATAATTAAGCAGTGTTGTGCTCTAATCAAAAGTCTAAGGGCTTAATTCAGTCATGAAAGAAGCTGATTTTTCATTTGTAGTTATTGCAGTAGATGCCATAGTAATCATCATTATTGCTGCTATTCTGTAGAAAGGCATCCATTTTAGAAGCCCTGAGTACATTTGCAGAATACATAATCAAATTTACTCTACCCATTTGCACACATCATAGACCATGTTGTATCTATTCAGGTAATGCTTTGATATTGAACCTCATGCATGCAACTTTATACCATGTCTAAGATGTAAATGCACCATGACCATGCCTGAACAGAGCTTAGAGGGTAGTTGAGTAGAATAGATTTTTCTCTCTTATTCTAACTCTGTCCCTAATCTTTTTTCTGGTCTTGATCTTCCCAAAATTCACTTTCCCATTAATGAGTCTTGAGATATGAGCAGAGGAATTATAGAGGAGAGACAAAGAGTGTTGGATCTAAGAAGAGGTGTTGCCAAAAAAGAAAAAAATATATATTTTCATGCAAGAGGTAGAGGAACTGAGGGTCAAAGATAGGAACATCTTGCCCTTTAGGAGGAAGAAAGCAGCCTGGATTAGGAGAAGAAATAAAGCCTGTCTTAGTATGCCTCAAAAGTTTCAAAACAGATTTAGATCTGTAAGAAAAACAAACACAGAATGGCAGTTTTCATTCTCTTCTACCCAGTTTAATCTTCAAAACAAGTTCTTTGGAGATTTTAGTACTTGGATTACTGTCATTATCCTCCACACTATTCCTGTTGTAATTCTTGACAAATTTAATATCCACATAGACACTCCTCCTAATTCCCTCTTATCAGTTTCTTGACTGACCCCTTTTTATCTCACCTTCAGACCCTAGTCACTACCACATATCTTTGCATCTCAATACCTCTAGAACCCTGACTACAACAATCCTTGGCTGTCACTAGACCATACCACTGTTTCACCTTCTCTCACCACTCTTGAGTTTGTACTGACCTTCTTACACAGATTAAATTGCATACATAGTCCATCATTAGGAGACATACACTTACATGTGTCTACAACTCTTTTGCCTTTCTCATTTCTTTTTGTCATGAGAGCAGTTTAATAAAATTGCATTTCTGGTTAATTCTAACTCTCCATCTCTACTCCTCATCTGAGCTCCTAAAGCAGAATGCCACTGGAGAAAAACATAAAATGCTTGATCAATGTCTTTAGGACATCTGTAAAACTGCCCCTATTTCCCTGCTCTTTTCACTCTCACTCTCCAACATGGTTATTTCTTCTCTTTCTAAAACCATCTCTCCCATCCTCAATCTTGTCTCATGACCTTGCTTCCCAGTTTATTGACAAAATGAAAGTAATCAAAAGAGAACTTCAACAAGTATCTACCACACTGTTTAATCAACCTACTAAAATTTGTGCCCATACACCCCTCCCCCCTTTCTTTTTGTTACTATGGTCCATGTTCCCAAGGTCAACCTTCTATTTTACATTACCTTCAGCATTTTTTTCCTCTTGATATTATATTATTGCCACCAGCTTACAAAAATGATCTTGTTCTTCCCATCTTAAAAAATAAACAAACAGAAACTCAAGCAACATGATTCTTGGCCGGACTTTCCTCTCTAGCTACCATCTTTTATAATGTATTCCAGGCAGGTTTTGCTCCACCTTTGCATAGAAGTCACTGTTATCAAGATTGTCAGTGATTTCCTTGTTATTTGACCTCCTCCTTGAAACATCTTTCTTTTTTTTATTTTTATTTGGTTAGAACACTATAATTTTCTGGTATGCTTCTAATCTTACTGACCACATATTCTCTACTTCCTTTGCTTTCATCTCACATCACCAAACTCTTAAATTTTGAGAGTCTCCAGGCTCAGGTCTTGAACTTCACTTTTCCATCTATTCTCATTCCCCTGCTGGGAATTTCATCTAGTCTCCTGACTTTAAATGTCATCTCTATACTGATGATTCCTGAAGTTCAATGTCCAGCTTGGACCTCTTCTCTGAAACCCAGACTTTTATATATATTTGCTTACTCAATATCTCCACTTGGGTATTTGGTAGGCATTTTAAATGTAAGATATCCAAAACCCAAATCACAGTCATTTTCCCCAAACTTAAGTACTTCATCTGAAGACATAACAACACCATCCTTCCACCTGTTCAGATCAAATCCTTAGAGTAATCTATGATTCCCCTTCTTTTCACCCCACATCTAATTTGTTAGCAAATCCATTTGACTCTAACTTTGTAATATATTCAGAATCTGATACTTTTTCACCATTTCCCACTCTGGCCTATACCCATTGATTTCATGTGGATTACCAGCAATAGCGTCTTAACTCCAACTTCCCTTCTTCAGCTTTTTATCAACTGTGGTCTGTTCTTTACACGATATTCAAATAATTATAAAATACTAGAGGTCCAGTGCATGAAATTTGTGCACTTAGGGTGGGGGTGTCCCCCAGCCTGGCCTGTGCCCTCTCACAGTGCCGGAGCCCCATGGTCAATCGCCCCAAAGAGGCAGGCCCTTCCCACCCATCCAGGGCTCCTTGATGGATTGCCCCAAAGACGTAGGCCGGAGCCAGGGGTCCCACCTCCTCGGCATGCACGGGGCTGAGGGAACCCCGCAGAAGCTGTGCAGAGTGGCCACCAGGCCCCGCCTCCTCTGTGCATGCATCCATCTTGTGATGGCATGAGGGCATCACAGCATGATGGTGGCATGAGGACCACCTAGGCTTTTATTAGTAAGATAAGTCAGATCATGTCAATCTGCTCATAACCTTCCAATTGCTTCTTATCTTACTCCAAATTTAAGAAGAAAAAAAAAAAGACTTTACACTGGCTACAAGTCCTTTGGTACCTCTTTGACATTATTAATATTCTCCCCCATTGTTTCACTCAATAATCCTTGAACATTCCAGCCAACCCCACTTGTGTGCATTTTTACTCTTTGTTTCCTTTGCCTCTAGATATCAACATGGTTTACTTTCCCCCCTCCCTTTGCTTTATTTTCCATGTTATCTGTTTAGATTTCTTCAGTCCCCATTCAGGTTTCAGTCTCTGAACTTCCCATTTTCCTCTCCTGCTTAATTTTTTTTATAGTATTTATCATTATCTGATACTATTTATTATTACTTAGTTTGTTTATAATCTCCTCACTAGAATGCATTCCACAAGAGCTGGAAAAGTGAGCTACTTATTCTTTATTGCATGCCCAGAACTAACATTCCAAATCCCTATAAGTATTTACTTGATAAATAAATGAATAAACTATAATACAATTTTGTTTGTTTGTTTGCTTGTTTGTTTATTTATAGTGACTTCTAAAGCATAGGTTTTAATGAGAAAGATGCAAAAACACCAAAATATATAGGCATTTGCTCCCATTTTACCTACTTTTAAGTTTTTGGAAAGTTTAAACACCAGTCCAGAGAGATAAAAGTATCAGCCAACCAAAATTCTGATCTCTAATCCATTCAGTGTAGAGAAATCCCAAGGTGAGCACAAAGCTGGACATAGCCATGGAAGAGCTGAATATGTGCATGTTGATGCAAAGAGTGGGCCTTCAAATTTTTATCTCCATGCATCTGAGTTCCTTCCAGGCCTTTCTTTCCATTTTTTCCATACAAAGCCTGGAATTTTAGGGGAACTAAAATTCCAGGCTTTGTGTATGATATCATTCTATTTAAGCTAATGGCCTGGAGTCCCTGAAACTTATAGTGAGGGCTTGTAGAACACTCAAGAGACAAGTAATGCCAATGGACATACCTCCAGCCAAGTGGTACAATTTTGGGTAATGAATCCTCATTGTCTGTCTTTGGCATCAAGCTATAGGTATCTTTAGGAGACATAGCTAGCAAGAGCAGGTTTCTGTAATTCTCCAACATCTCTCACTTCAATAATTAGAATGGTTTTAGGATAACTGGATTCCATGTGACAACTCTGGGTAACTATTCCACTACTCAATGATAAACTATTAGAAAAAAAATTTTTCTTTAAAGATAGAAACCAGTGGAAAATGGAGTCAATATGAAAATTCACTTTTCTGTCAACTATACAGGAATTAATCAATTCTATGTTAGGAAATGCACACAACATTAACTCAAAACACAAATACAGTTAGTTTTTCAGGACAAGAAACACCTATGTGCTCAACATATTTTTGCATTTCACTTTATTTTACATAAATTTTAGAATGAAATATTCACATTGCCTTTTATGTAAAAACTAGAGGCCCAGTGCACGAAATTTGTGCACTCATGGGGGGTGGGGGGTGGATTCAGCCCAGCCTGCACCTTCTCACAGTCCGAGAGAGCTCTCAGGGGATGTCCAAAAGCTCTCGCAGGGAGCAGGCCTAAGTTGGCAGTCAGACATCCAAAGCACACCGTGGAGGCAGGATAGACTCCTGCCACTGCTGCTGCGCTCGCCAGCCATGAGCCTGGCTTCTAGCTGAGCAGCACTCCCCTGTGGGAGTGCACTGACCACCAGGGGGCAGCTCCACCGGTGCACAATCGGGGCTGAGGAGGGATGTGGGAGGTTGGCCAGGTGGGGAGGGACCATGGGAGGGCTCCAAGGCGTGTTTGGCCCATCTCACTTGGTAATGATTGGCCAGACCCAAGCAGCAAGCTAACCTACTGGTCAGAGCGTCTGCCCTGGTGATCAGTGCACATCATAGGGACTGTCTGCCCCTTGGTGGTTAGTGCAAGTCATAGCAAGCGGTTGAGCAGACTTAGCATATCATTAGCATATTACGCTTTGATTGGTTGAACAGCCGACCAGACAACCAGACACTTAGCATATTAGGCTTTTATTATATAGGATAATACATGGATAATTTGGGATTATACCTAACTATCAGGAATTTAGTAGTCTGTTTTTCCTCCTTGGGTATTTTTATGTTTTTGTGATGATTTTAGTACTATTTCTGGAGAAAAGTGTGTTTTCTAATAAAGAAGTTTTACATAATAACTATCAGGTAGGAGAGATTTTTGGTTGGTGATATTTTCAGTGAGAGCTTTTTTTCTTGTCTGTACACCTGGCAGAAGTAATAGTAAAAAAATAAATAAATAAAGATCAGATTGCAGTAATTATTTGCTTAAAATAATTCAATTACTTCCTAGAATAAAACCCCTTCTCCCCCCCCCCTCCAAGGACTCCAAAATCCTGTAGCATCTAGCTACTGTATTTCTCTTCACACTAATCTCACACACTCTCTCCTATATTAATTTTCATACAGTCACAATGGTCAGCAAAATTTTCCCACTTCAAGACCTTAGCTAATGCTATTCATTTGACCAGGATGGTCTTTCTGTGAAGACTCCTGCAAGGCTGTTCCTTTGCATCATTCTGCTTCTGCCCAAGTGTCACTTCCTCAGTGAGTCCACCCTGATCATCCTGTCTAGTATTAGGTTTTCTATATTTTCATTCTCATCTCTTTGTTTCATTCATGGAAATTGTCACAATCGTATGCTTATTTTTATTCATTTTCTTCTTTACTTACTTTTTGTCTGCCTTCTCCACCAGATTATAATCTCCATGAGGGTAGAGAACATGTCCTTCTTAAGTATTCTCAAATTTTCACCTCCTGGAGTAGTGCTTGGAAAATAGTAAATGCTCAATAAATATTTATTAAGTGAATAAATTAATTATTGTGACAAGATGTGAAGATAGTCATTCACACATTAATAATAATTGAAGACTTAAAAGTCAGTGAGATCACACACACAAAAAAAGTGTATGGATCAAGGAGAGGACTGTGGACAGAATGCTGTAGAAGTAGAATCCTAATATTTATGGAGCAGACAGAAGGGAAAAGGCCTGATAAAGAGGGAGAAGAAGTAATCAGTGACTTAAAAAAGAGAGTCCTAGCTGGTTTGGCTCAGTAGATAGAGCATCAGCCTGCGTACTGAAGGGTCCCAGGTTTGATTCTGATTAAGGGCACATACCCAGGTTGTGGGCTCGATCCCCAGTAGGGGGCATGCAGGAGGCAGATAATTGATTATTCTCTCTCATCATTGATGTTTCTAATCCTCTCTCCCTCTCCCTTCATCTCTGAAATCAATCTTACCTAATAATAGACAAACAAGTAAATTGACCATACCTCTGCTACACCCACAGCCAATCAGGAGTGCATATGCAAATTAACTTGACAAAGGTGTTGGGTTAATTTGCATATTCAGGCCCGAAGAGTGGCGGGAGTGGGGGGGGGGGAGGGGAGCGGAGGAGGGAGCTACAGGAGTGTTGCTCCACCAGAAGCTATGACTTGCAGGCTCCCGGGCGGCCGGGAGTGAAGCCAGGGGAAGGAAGGCCTACTCTTGCATGAATATCATGCAATGGGCCTCTAGTAAAAATATAAAAGAGAGAGAGAACTGCTAGAAAGATGGGGACAGGCAATAGATGCTATAAGCTCTTTTGGGTCCCTGGTACCCAGCACACTGCCTAGTGTTTAGCAGGCACTCAAAAAATAGTTGTTCATCTATGGGATGAAAGAATAAGGATAATGGGTTTTACAATATCTAATGTTCTGAGGAAATAAAGAAAGGTAAGATTTTAGTAATTAAGAGGCTACTGGCCACCTTAACAGGAACATTCACTTTCTAACATATTATAGAATTAATTTATTTAATATGTTTTTCCTATTGTTTGTCTCCTCTGTGAGAATGTACACTCCATGAAGTCAGGAAATCTTTCTTTATTCACTGATGTATCCCAAGCTCCTAGAACAATTCTTGAACCAAACCAAGGAGGCGAGCATTAAAAATTTTTAAAGTCTTGGTTTATATACCCAAAAAAAGGTGTTGTTTTTTGTTTTTTTTTTGAATGCTTAATTCTTTAGTGAGCCAAAAGAATATTAGGTTTAAATGTCAGTGAGCATTATTTATTGTTAAATCTGCTCAATGGAAGTCAGTCTTTTAAATCTTATGCAACAACAATAGCAAAGACCAGAGGGCTGGATTTTGTCTTTATCATCATGGCACATACCCCTTCCTGCTCACTGAAGCTACTGCAGAGTATATGTCACTCCAAGAGAGATCCATTTGAAGTCCAGGGAGCCTGAACTTTTCTGCAGATCAAGGGTTCACTCCCTGAGAAAAATCTGCAAATACCTTTGTAATCAATGAGACTAGTGTCATAACTGGCAGATTATGGCAAAATATAATTTACTTATTTTTATAAATTAGATTCTGACCCCAAAGGCTCTTGCTTTTTTCTTCCTTCATTTTTCTCAAGTTTTCCTTGAGAAACAGATCTATTTTTATTTCCTGAAATCAGCTTTTTCATGTTTTTGGTGGTTCTCCTCTTGTAGTTATTCTGAACATATTTTTCACTTGGTCGTTTTATTAAGTCTAAAAATGAACAGTTTTAAATTGTCTCATGGTTACATGTTTTTTAATATTTTAATATTGTGAAAATTGCTCTATGCCAACTGGACTGAAATGGTTTGGGATAGTAAAGGCGAAGGAAGGTAAGTGGATGGTGTGAGGAAACGGTGAGTAAAGTAATTTGGAGAAGAGAATGTATGGAAATTTTAGGGAAAAGTTTGGAGGGAGAAATAAATACCTGTGTGGATATATGTACATGGAAGTTAAAAAAATTTGAGACTAAGAATTTATAAATCTGATTTTTTAATAACAGGTGTGTGTCATGTATTTAGATGTCAAAAAACTATTACTACAAATGGCAGGAAAGCCAAAAGGATGGCAATATCAGAACATCAATTTATCAAGACTGTCGAGTAGAGGAGGCATATGTTCTGAGGATTTGTCATTGATTGGTCAGCTGCCGTTTCCATGGCAATCCATGTACAGCTCAGACATTATTTTCCTCTCCTATCCTGCACTACCTTCATTACATCACAAAGAACTGCAAAGATTAATGAACAGACATACTTGGCAAATATAATGAGGTACTGTAGCCACTGAAGTTGTGGCTGATTATTCAAACTGTAGAATAGTTACAATCTACATCATACCCCTTACACTGGCAAAGCAACAAATAAACCTTATATTTTTGTCTTAAAGTTGGGGGAAAAATGCCTTTTATCTAGGTAGTTTCTTGAACATACCACATAGGTTTAGGAAAATAATGATGTGTGCTTTAAAATGGAAAGAATGATTCCAGCCCTAGCTGGTTTTGATCAGTGGATAGTATCGGCCAGTAGACTGAAGGTCCCAGGTTTGATTTCAGTCAAGGACATGTACCTTGGTGGCAGGCTTGATCCTGGTCCATGTGTCTCTCTCACATCGATGTTTCTCTCTGCCTCTTCCCCTCCCTTCCATTCTCCCTAACAATCAATGGAAAAGTATCCTCAGGTAAGGATTAAAAAAACAAAGAGTGATTCTGCTAGTTTTTTTTTAATGTCTTTTTTACATATATGTTTGAATTTTGTATGTAAAATGAGCACATTTATCTACATTATACTTCTCATCTGCACAGGTTTTGTTTGTTTGTTTTTTAACTAAAACTAGTCTTCTCTACTGTAAATGTAAAAAGTAATAACACTTCCCCTCAGAAACTGAAACCAGGAAGATATTTTTATTACAGATAGTTTGTTGCTACTGTTCCCTTCTCTAAAGGCAAACAAAATTTCCGAGTCCTCATTGTAGTGGAATCTGCTGTTGGAGTAGAATTGACCATCTGCTTTCTATTCACTCTGCTTTGGATAACAGTACCTGGTTTGTCTTTGAAGGAATTGCCGTGTCCCCATTCTGAGGTCATGTCCGTGGATGTAGTTAGTTCCACTCTGAGCTCCAGAGCTGGGTGGGAGGTTAGGTTAGGTCTGGCCAATCAGGGTCTCACAACCCTCTGGTGATTGGATTAAAGATGAGAGTCAGGCCAAGGCCAACCCAGAGTCAGATCTAAATAGGGTTAATCTGACACTTTTGCCTCTGCAACCAGGAAAGAGGCAAGATCCTGTGAACTTCATCTGGGAGGATGTGAATCTGGAACAGCTAGAAAGTGAGATAGAGCACCTGCCTGGAAATGAAGCCACTGAGGAAAGCAGAGAGAGAGATAGAGAGAGAGAGAGAGAGAGAGAGAGAGAGAGAGAGAGAGAGAGAGAGAGAGAGAGCTGTAAAACAGGAATCATACTAGAACTTTTCTTATTGAATGCTGTAAGAGATCAATGAATTTGTAATATAAAGTACTTAAACTGTGCCTGGACAGTATTCAATAATTGTTCATTTTAATTATTTTCTGTCACTTGTAACAAAAAAAAAAAATCTCTATTTCTATCTCAATATCTAATCTATACATATATGTGTGTGAAATCTCAAAAGTAGTATACAGTAATCTAGAATTTGTACTTTTTAAGAAGTTATTCTACTTATAGGTATATATAGAAAATATGGATGATGTTGGCATGCAAATACAATCATGTGTTATTTATAATTCAAAAAAAAATTCAAACATCTGATTTGTCCAAAAAAAAACAAGAAAAGTTAAATACCTTAAGGCCAATTTATGTAGTCATATATTTATGCTGTCATTAGCATGATGTCTATTAAGTATTTTTAATGCATTGGTTTATGATGTTATGTTAAATAAAAGAAAAATACAGCATACATAGCATGTATTTACTAGTATAACATATATACATCCAATCTGATTTCAAGTGCATTAAGTAATTATATAAAAAGAAGAGTGAGGGAAAGACAAAGACATCAGTAGCCATTTTCATTGAATCTTGGTTCTATGAATGACTTTACATTTTTCACTTTTGTATATTTTATAAATTGTATGCAATAAGCAATTAATATTTTAAATATTATTTTTATCTGTACCTATAGAACTTTACATATGATTAAATAGATTGATTTGATATTGTTTTATACATATATTTAGAAAAGGGAATTCAGAAAAATAAAGAATCTTATAGATGTTTACCAATTCTATAATTGCATTTTCATAGACTTTATAGAAAGCTAAGGCTGAGAAGTTGTAAGTTACTCAACATTTGACAGTATTTGGCAGATATTTTAAGACTTAAAAGACACGGATGTGAATCATATTTCACTTTTTCATTTCTATCATAACACATTTTTTCCATATGCAGCAAAGAGTGGATGCACAAATCTAAATTTGAATCTGGTTTCCATAGTAACTGCTTTTCAGCTTTTAACATTAGGCACCACCTGTTGTTCTATGGACAAACCATCAAATATCATCACAGATTATAGAGAGGAAAACAGGTGTAGACGCCTGTCTACAAATAACACTTCCCTAATGTACTATTTCTCACTGGTATTTAGTCGTACACAATCATATACATAAAATAACCTTCCTCCATGTCTGCACTTACAGCAGCTATATTTCCTGAATTTAAAAATATGAAATCCATACTTTCATACACTCTTACGGCAATATGAAGCTCACAGCCAGGCATACTATGACATTATATGTTGAACGATAGAACTATGCCATGTATTTCATATGATGATAGAAGATTCTGAAAATTACAAAATAGTTAAGACTCACATAAGCTCTCTGGTTTTCTACATTTGCACAAGAATATACACACAGAGTCACACTTCTAAATATATCAAGTTATTTTAGAAATTGTGCAAACCCTTTAACTCTGATTCATTTTTAGGCTTGCTTACTTGCAAACAAGCCAGCTGTTAGGGAAGACATAGGGATTTTCCTTAATTAAAATGATTTCTCATCACTCTGATTTAAAGACCCTAAATACTGATAGCAAGAGTCTCCCTCCCAAGCAAGACTTCCTTTGCATTAAACAAAAGAATTTTCAGAAACTAGCTTACTTAGGTTTGATCATCTCTTGGATTTATGTGACTAAACCCTTAAGCTAAGTAAGAAAAGACACAAATGCAGTTTAAAATTTTGATCAGCTATTTAAAATGGTTTATAGCATATATTGGGAGAGAATGTGGCTCACAGGCTAGAATGATTCATTGAAACAGAAGCGTTTTGGTTAGTCAAGAGTATGTATACTATTTATTTATCTGCCTGTTTGCTGTTTAACATCTAGCACTTCCTGTCAGGAGTTACTCAGCCTCCTGTCAGCCCAGCATCTGTGTCAGGTTTCTGAGCGATGAATCAAGTCTGTCCATCAATCTCAACAACTGGGGTCCAAGTTGTTTTTGTAAAAAGGCTCTGTTGGGCCTTTCTCTCCTACTCGTCTCTTCATCGTGAGGCAGTGGAAAGAGGTTTAGCTTTGAAGTATAACAAGCCTAGTTAGAACCCCAGTTCCACATGCATTAGCCATGTGACCTTCTGAGCCTCAAGCCTCTCTGAAGAGGTAGTAACACCCATCTCACATTGCAAAGTAAGGACGGAATGTAGTAAAGCCCATATGACTAAGCATGCTACTTAGTAGGCACTCACAAATTTTATTTCCCCGATTCTTCCCGACTTCTAAAGTTTGCCAGGATCCTCAGTTGGAGGTTAGAGTGATTGCCTCCTGGCAGCACTCAGAAGCTCAGGGCTCCTCCCTCCCACACAGCTGCCCCTGACCCTTGTCCTTAGCTCCACTTTCTTACTAACTAACCACAGGAGTAGCTGCAGTGGCAGAACGAGTGACCCCACGTTTTCAAAGAAATGAAAAGCATTTCCTCCTCACAAATAATTATGACCTGCTGGTCCAAAACCATGGGAAAGCAGGATATAACTTCCAGATCCCTGAAAGAAGCAATCAAATGGGATTAAAGGAGATGGTATCTGCAAAGTGCTCTGCAGAGAGCCAAACACACAGTAAATTCTCAGTAAATGTTATTTATTCTCATAAGTTATTTTTGAAATGAGTGACTAAACAGGTCAGTAAGGGCTCCACTGGATGTTTAGTTGAACAGTATCCAATGAACTGATAATGATAGTGACCATGGACATGAAATCAATTTCTGGTTAAATAGGAGTTTGTAGAGATGACCTTTCAGGTAAAACATAAAGGGTACGATAGCTCGCTTCTCTTAAGATAGAGTCCTAGTGTTGTGGTGTCGAACCCTGGAGTCAAAAATAAGACCACCGGAGGCTGCTGATTGATTAAAAAAAGCAGGCAAGGATTTATTGAACTGGCCAGGACGGCCGCGAGAGCACCACACGCAGGTGGCCACACTCACGACCGCACTGTCCCAGGTGTAGGCAGTCAAATTAAGTTGGTGCATAAACCACAATACAGACATTAATTTCACTCTCAGCTGAAGTCAGCACAGAATGACTTTCCAAAATCTTTCACCTTAGATGTTACAAGTGTTATTCTGGGACATTATAATCTCTAATGTGAAAAAGAGTGAGTGATATAGTTTTTCTGAACTTTTCATGATAGCTGCAAACTCTGGCGATGTTACCATTAAAATAGGAAAAGAAATAGATCAAAAAGAAAATGTTATATTGCTGGTCTGAAAGTTAAAAGATGAAAGTTGTTCATTCCACACTCAAATCTTCCCACTGTCATCTGAAGGAATATTGGTGATGAGTAAAATGTCTTGCTTGGAACAATAACATTTTAGAGATCAAAAACATCATAAAAATCATCTAGGTCAGAGACCCTTAACTTCAAGTTCATGGAATAAGTTTGGGGTGGGGATGGGGGATCTGTGAGCCCTCTGAAATTGTGTACGTGTGGCGGGGCGGGGGGGGGGGGTGCGCGCGCACTTTCTGACATGCTGGAAAGCTGGAGGTGGAAATTAGGGCATTGATTTTAATTTCTCTCTAGAGGATGTGGCTCAGCTGATGCATGTGACTCAAGAATAAAGGACCAGCTCTTTGTAAAAATGCCTCTGATTGGAAGCTCACAGACTGTTAGTGTAAATTCCTCCATGGTGAAGCAAGTCCTACACATAAAAGGGAATTGACATAGCAAGCATTCCTGTCTTGGATCAGATAAGATCCTAATGTGCTCAAATAGTGTCATCAGCTCCCTATTAGGTGCGTAGGCCCAAGAGAAAGGACACTGGGGTCAACTGCAGCTGCTCCTACTCTGTGTGACACATCACTTCCTACAAATTTTGTATTTTGGATAAATAAAATAGAAAGTCAACCTAGCTTTGTAGAGGATGTCTGTATGTGTGTGGCCACTTCTTGCTAATCTATAATACTGCAATAGACATGATTCTGAGGATATTATGTGTGCCTTTTATCAGATTCTCAAATGGTCCTTGATCCAAAAGTCTTAAGAACCACCTAGCCAGATGAATAAAATAATTTTACAGACATGGGGAGTGAAGTCTTTGAGAAGTTAGGAGATCTGCCCATGGACAGTTAGAAACACCACAACTAGGAAACAGCTCTCTGCATGCCCAGTTCACCTCTTTTGCCACTAAACCCTAGTAGAAACTATGTACTTTAGGGGCTGTTTTAATCAATTCAGGCTATTATAATGAATACCTAGACTTAATCAACAAACATTTACTTCTCTCAATTCTGGAGACTGGAATTATGAGATCATGTTACCACCATATTCAGGCTCCTGGTGAAGTTGCCCTTTCCAGTTGACAGGTATTCATCTTCGCTTGTATCCTCACATGGCAAAGAAAAAAAATCTTTCTTGTATTTCTTCTCATTAGGGTTAGGGTTAGGGTTCGCCCTCATGACCTAATTACCTCCCAAAGGCCCCACCTTCTAATATCATTGTTATAAGGGTTAGGATTTCAGTATATAAATTTGGGGGGACACAAACATTTAGTCAATAACAGGAGCCTCGGGGATGCTCAGGTGAGTTAATGACAGCATCACACCACTCTAAATCAGGTGCCAGAAGCAATTCTATGATTGTATGTCTTTTTTCTCATAATCTTGGTTTCAGAGAGAATGTGATAAACCAGGGCAACCAGATAGCTAGACAACAGAATCAAGGCAGTAAATGGACCATAGGCATAAAAACCAATATTTATTGCTATCAACAAGATACTTTCCCCCAAAAAACCATTGCTCCATACACAATGGAAGAAGCAGCCAGAGTAGCTTATGTATCTCAATTTGGTTTTAGCTGCATATGGAATGGCCTCAGTGGTCAAAACTCTTCTGATGGGTTTGTGCCTCCATCTCCAACAACCTTTTTATTTTTATCTCTAATAAGATTGCTTCCGTGAGACTACTTCTAGGAATATCCCAGAGAAGGCCACTTATCACACTGATAGAATCATTTCACTAAAGCAGTATCTCAACCCAATGGTCCTTTTTTTTAAAAAAAATATATTTTATTGATTTTTTATAGAGAGGAAGGGAGAGGGATAGAAAGCTAGAAACATCGATGAGAGAGAAACATCGACCAGCTGCCTCCTGCACATCCCCCACTGGGGATGTTCCCGCAACCAATGTACATGCCCTTGACCGGAATCGAACCTGGGACCTTTCAGTCCACAGACCGACGCTCTATCCACTGAGCCAAACCGGTTTCGGCTCAATGGTCCTTTTGGGTTTCTCCTTCTCATTTTCTGCCTTTGGTCTTGGTTCCCTCTATATCTGTTTTCCTCCTCTAATATCACCACCTCTTTCTGTTTGGGTCCATCCTTTTTGCTTCCTTTGGTTGTCCATCTTCCTTCACAATTTAATGAACATCTAACTAGGGGACTCAAGCACATAATTTGATCAAGAACTTTTCTGCTAATCACCAACATGGCTACAAAAAGGGCTTTCTGGGATATAAGACTGGAATGTATGCTATTCTAAAATCAAACAAATGGACCATTTCATGTATTACAAAGTAACATCAGGACGTTTATAAAAACACCTGGCAATTCTCTATGAAACCAAATTCCAGCAGGCAAAGTCTTCTGAACATTGTCAACTTCCCCTTAATAACCCATCACATTACTAACAGCATAATGTTCACTGAGTACTTGCTGTAAGCCAAGCATTGTGCAAAGTTCTTTAAGTGCATTTTATCATTTAAACTAGAGGCCTGGTGGATGAAATTCATGCACTGGATGGGGGTGTCCCTCAGCCCGGCCTGCACCCTCTCTAGGTCCAGGACCCCTTGCTCCTTACTGCCCGCCTGCTCACTGCTCCTTATTGCTCAGCTCACTGCTCCTTATTGCTCAGCTCACTGCTCCTTAGTGCTGCCACGGAGGCAGGAGAGGTTCCTGCCATCGCCTCTGTACTCACCAGCTGTGAGCCCGGCTTCTGGCTGAGCAGTGCTCCCCTTGTGGGAGTGCACTGACCACGAGGGGGCAGCTCCTGCGTTGACTGTCTGCCCCTTGGTGGTCAGTGTGTATCATAGCAATGGGTCGTTCTGGTCATTCCACTGTAATGGTTGCTTAGGCTTTTATTATATAGATATTACACCCATTTCACAGATGTAGAAATTGGTTCAGAAAATTTAAGTAGGTAGTAAGGGGTGGAGCCAAACTCTAATCCAGACCAGTCTGCCTTCATGGCCAATTAAACCACTATGCATAAGATATGCATACATTTAAAACCCTTAAAACATGCATATTAACAGTTTTTGTTTTAACCACCTCTTAAACTCCATGTTATTACTATAGGACTCTGTGTCTGTGTGCCTCTCATTAAAGGAATACTTTCAAATTTAATAATGTAATTCATCTAGGTTAGCATTTGGTGAGTGAGTCTACATTTATTTTATCACACCAGGAGATCCAAAATCTAATTAGTAGGAGTCCCATAAAAAGAAAAAGAAGATGATGAGGAACAAACAATACAATAACATTTCTCTAGCACCGGAAGACATGACTTTCAAGCCCACTGAATCCTCAGCACAATAATTGAAAAAAAGATACTCCTATTATGGAAATTTAAACATTAGGACTAAAAACAAGATCCTCAAAGCTTGCAAAGAGTAAAATAGGTCACATAGGAAAGAATAGCCTAGACTTATTAGAGCCTGAAGATAATAAATAACTATCTTCAAAGTTTTGAGTGAAGCATGTTGGCTTTCCATTTCTAACCAAGCCAAACTAGGCTACCAGTACAGGGATAACAAGATTTTTTCATGAAGCTACTGCAGGCTGTACTTCAGCAAAATGGGAGATAAAACCAAGAATGAGGAAGACATGGAATCCAGGAGACAAGGATGTAATAGTGTAGAGCCAAAGGCAATCTCTAGGGTAACAGGGAAGAGAAGGCCCAGGATGGTAGTTTTGCAGTGGAGAAATAAGTCTGATTAGACTAGGAAAATAGAGGACTCTAGAAGGCAGATCATCAGAAAAAAAGAGAGAATTTCTGGAATATCTGATAGGTTTGAACATGTGGAAAACTTAAAGAAGTTTTATAAAGCTATTGGAGAATGTGAGAAGACTTAACCAGAGAAACTTGTAGCATTATAAAAAATATAGGAGGCAGTTAATAGCTCCAGAAAAACAAAAAGTTCTGTAAGGATGAAAATGTGATGACAGTTCACTACTTACTTCAACAATGAGCCATACTCATCTATGCTAATAAAAGGATAATCTATACTAATAAAAGGATAATATGCTAATTAGACTGGATAGACCTGACGTCTTATGAAAGTCCTTTCTGACATCCTTCCAGACAAAGCTGCAGCAGCTGCAAGGGCAGGCAGTGGCAACAGCAGCAGGGTGATGGGGCAGCACCTTCCACTGATTGGCCCGGTCGCCTCCCCTGATGGAGGCCAGATGATGGCTTAGGCCCACTCCCTGGAGTAAACCGTCAGTAGGACATCTCCTGAGGGCTCCCGGACTGTGAGAGGAGGCAGGGCAGGCTGAGGGGGACCGCCCCCCACTCCCCCAGTGCACGAATTTTCATGCACCAGGCCTCTAGTATAGTTATAATAATAAAAACACTAAATATGGACTTAATTAAAATAAAATTAAGAAGTGTGAAAGATCTGAATGATAAAGCAAAATAACTTTATTAACAGCATAAAAGAAGGTTTGAGTAAAGGAGAGGTATGTATGAGCATATGCACTTTGATAAATATTTTAGATTTTATAAAGATGAAAATTTTCCCAAATTCATGGAATTGAAATGAAATTTTTAAGTATAGTCTGACCAGTTGGTTCCAGAGTTTTAAAAAGTAAATATGTGAGAACTGCAAAGACATTTAGGGATAGATAATATATCATAAAGCTTCAGTGATTGTGACATCAGCCAAAAACAGATCCAGGTCATAAATGGAAATTATATGTTTAATAATTAAGGTGTTTAAAAGTAGTGGGGACATAGTAAATTAGAAAAAAATAACAAAACAAAACTTTTTTTTTTTTTGCAAGAACCTGATCATGATGAATATGTAGCTAATACTAATGTGGAGAAATAGGCACCTTCATACGTTGCTGATTGAAGTGCAAGGTGATGCAACTTTGTCAATCTCTATCAAAATTCCATGTAATTTCTTTTGACCTTGTGTTCCTATTTCTTGATATTAATATTAAAAACATAGCCAAAACCGGTTTGGCTCAGTGGATAGAGCGTCGGCCTGCGGACTGAGGGGTCCCAGGTTCGATTCCGGTCAAGGGCATGTACATTGGTTGCGGGCACATCCCCGGTAGGGGGTGTGCAGGAGGCAGCTGGTCGATGTTTCTCTCTCATCGATGTTTCTAGCTCTCTATCCCTCTCCCTTTCTCTCTGTGAAAAATCAATAAAATATATTAAAAAAAAAAACAAAAACAAAAAAAACATAATATGTGCAGAAATATCTGTTGCAAAATTTTTTATTATAGCAAAAGATGAAAAGTGATATACATGCAATGAGATATGATTTCCAAAAATACTTTAAGTGCAACAAAGAAAATATCAAATAATATGTATACTATACTTTCACTTTTTTAACCTTTATTGTTGTGAGTATTACAGATGTCCATCCTTTTTTTCTCCATTGCTCTCTCCCCCAATTCCTGCCCCACCTCAGTCCTTCACCACACTATTTTCTGTATCCATGGGTAATGCATATATGCATATAACTTATTTGGTTAATCTCTTCCTATCCCACCTTGCCCCTCTCCTCTGAGATTTGTCAGTCTGTTGCATGCTTCTATGCCTCTGGATCTATTTAGTCCTTCAGATTATTTAGTTCATTAATTTTCACATACTGTGTATACTATACTTTCATTTGTGGAAAAAAGGGACCAGTTGTGAGTGTATGCGTGTGTGCAAATATTTGGAGATTATATATATATTATAGAGATAATGTATATGTATATCTCTATATAAATTATCCTTGAACACTGATAACATTAGATCCTCCAATGAAGGAAATAGATGGATGATAGCTAGATGACAAGTGTGAGATAAGAACTTTTTCTTGTATATCCTTATGTGGTTCTTGAATTTTGAACCATGTAGCCATAATGCTATAAATAAATCAGACGCTTTTAATTATTAATATAGATCAGTCATTATATTATTGACCTCTCATAATTAGTTTTGAGACTGTCTGAGTTGGTAATTCTTTAATATCCAAGCTTAATGTTGCCAGTATGAAACATTCCCTGGCACAACTGTAAGGAAGAATTCATATGTCTCCTTCCCTAGCACTTTTAACATCATTCTGCTATAGAATTTACCATAATGTATTATAGTTAGCTATGTATATTTCTGTCTCACCTATGGGAGAGGGATGGATAGATATTCATAGATGCATTTATTCATTCACTCATTAACTAACTTCTAGACAAGGCATTTATTCAACCCTCTATTTTTTGTGCCTACCCTGACAACTGACATATAAGAATTTAATGCCCTGTTTTTTAATAGATGCATGAATAAATGAATAAAGTGAATTTGGAAATTCATCATAAGATACAGAATGATAGCTCCTTAAAATCATTGTTGTCCATAATCCAGAAGACCCCATATTTCTTTTTATCTCAAAAGTTGAACTGCAATCATGTTGAATATACATTCCAAGTATTCTATGAAGAAAACTCTTAATTTATCTGTAGAAACAAGGGGAACTCTAAAGTTACTTCAAATACTATTTTATACCTTCCTTCCAAATATCAATTCTATCAAACAAAAGACTGACATAAGAAATCAAAATGTAAAATGTTTCATAATTACATCTGCATCACATGGGTAAAATCTGTCCCATAATAGCCTTGGGATGTAGCAGATTTTGCTGGAGATAAGCAGATAAAGACAGCATGAGTAAATGATTCATACCAAGTTATACAACATGTCAGTAGCACAACTGGATTTCACCCAAACAAATCTATGCTCTCAGATCATTATTTCAACCATTTCCTCTCACAAATTAAAAATCATATTTAATCTGAAGGTGAAGAGATCATAGATACACATTGGAAAACTGACCCAAATCATTAAAAGGGATATGATATTAGAAGAAGGGAGTTGAGTCCTAGCCTGGGATTGACCACCTGAGTATTTTGTTTAAAACAGATGATTGCAGGTGGTGTTTCAGAGAACTCCTAGGATCTATGAAAAAATATTTGTCAAAACACAGATTTTCTAAGGGAGTCAAATGGTCTCACAGCTCCCTTTGCATGCACCTTTCTTAGCTACTATACCTTACTGTATTTTAACAGATTTATGCTTTCTTTCCCACCTGCTGCCCACCCCAGCTCCTTGTAAGTGCTTCCTAAGAAGCTATATCATCATTTTATTTTTAAATATATTTTATGGATTTTTTACAGAGAGGAAGGGAGAGGGATAGAGAGTTAGAAACATCGATGAGAGAGAAACATCGATCAGCTGCCTCCTGCACACTCCCAACTAGGGATGTGCCCACAACCAAGGTACATGCCCTTGACCAGAATCGAACCTGGGACTCTTGAGTCTGCAGGCTGACACTCTATCTACTGAGCCAAACCAGTTAGAGCTATATCATCATATTAATTCCCAGGCTTAGCCTAGTGGTAGGCATGTGATCATACTTAATAAATGTGCAGAATAGTGGTTCTATTCTTGGCTATGCCCCTGTGCAGCAGATTCAACTAACATGTGTACCAATAAACCAAATTTCAATTTATTCTTTTAAAAAATGAGTAGGCCACTAAGTGATGTTTTAACATTTTAAGTTCTAAAGTATATGATTTTATGTTAAGTGTGAGGGGGGTAGGGTGATGATAAACAAAACAAAGAAATAAAACATAACATACAACAGAATAAAAGCCTTACCATGCTCCTGAATTCATGCTAAGAAAGGTCTTTATATTCATTTTCTCATTTAATCCTCAATCATCCCTAGCTCCTATAAACTATTTCTATCCCCATGTAATGCACAGAGAAACTGACTTTCAGATTGGTAACTTGGACAAGTTCACAGCTAGTCTGACAAAAGAGTTTGTATGTTTCAATCAAGACTCAATTTGGACTCTACATAATCACAGTCCAAAAAAGATGGCTGTGTTTAACAGCAACCTGACAATGGAAATTTAGCCCATGGTATGTAAGTACTAATGATAGATTAATAGTGTGATTTATATCTTACGAGGAAATCTAATTTGTGTAACTATATAATATCCTTCCCTATCCTTTTTCCTGGACTTTGGAAGGACATAAATATTTAATCCTCTAGTTATTTTCACCAGACTCACTGCCTGCTGAGAGATGAGTGACTCTGGGCTTAATCAGCAGCTCTAAGTATATCTAAAGTCAGGATGGATGAGTTCAATAGAATTCTGTCCATTACTAGTAATACACAAGTTTTACTTAAAATTACCAAGAGTGGCCGAAACCAGTTTGGCTCAGTGGATAGAGCGTCGGTCTGCGGACTGGAGGGTGCCGGGTTCGATTCCGGTCAAGGGCATGTGCATTGGTTGCGGGCACATCCCCCGGTGGGGGGTGTGCAGGAGACAGCTGGTCAATGTCTCTCTCTCATCGATGTTTCTAGCTCTCTATCCCTCTCCCTTCCTCTCTGTGAAAAATCAATAAAATATTTTTTAAAAAAAATTACCAAGAGTGTTTGACACAATACAGTTTTCCTAGACTTTATCACTAAACTTTATATAGTTTCAAATCATCACAGCATTCCAACAACCCTCTGCTATTGGGAGAACTACCTAACTTAGGTGTTGTAAAGGATACCTAAAAGGCCATGATCTCTGCCTTCAGTAAACTTACCTCCTGCAATGTCTTGCACATGTGTATGCACTCAACACATACATGTTAATTGAACAGGGAGATCATTCTAAAAAATGGCAGTGCCAGAACACAAATATAGATTTCTCTGTGGCTGAAGTGTAAACTCTTAGCATCTGTATAACAGCCTCCCAGTTGACAAGTTTCTTGATATCAAAGACTGGATTATGTTATCTGTACTAAGTTTCATATTGCCATATACTGAACTGAGTATGTGTTGCTGATAATGGCATGGAATAGAGTCAAATGAAACAAAGGTATTAAAAAGAATATTCCTGAATGTGATGCACTGAGAACACAGCATCATTTCTGTGGTATTTTGCCAAAGAAGCATGATGTGAGACCAATCCTGAGGAAACATCAGGGAGACCCAGACTCTGAAGATCAGTGGTGTCCAATAGCACTTTCTGCAATGACAGAAATGTCCTATATCTGAGCCATCAATTTAGTAGCCAGGAGCCTCGTGTAGCGATTGAACACTGGAAATGGTTAGTATGACTGGGAAGTGAAATTATCGTCTTTTTCAATTTTAATTAATTTCAATTTAAATAACCACATGTGGCTGGTGGTGACTACAATAAACAGTCCAGCTATAGACCCTCCACTACCTGTTGAGAACATGAAAGACGGAAAGAATGACAAACTGTTCACACATTGAAAGACACTAAAGAGACACGAAAACTAAATGCAATGAGTTCCTGGATTCTATCCTGGGCCAGAAGGCAAAAGAGTCATTGTTGAAAAACTTGCAAAAAAGAATAGTTTTTGTTTCAGATAGAAGTGTGGTATCATTATTGATTTCCTGACTTAAAGGCTTGCACAATGGTCATGTAGGAGAATAACTCTGTTTTTGGTAAGTTATAGTATTTAGGGGTGATGGAAATACTATTTTCAGCTTGCTTTCAAATGGTTAAAAAAAGACTAATGAGTGGAAATATATTTATATATAATATAAATGTACAGATACATACAGAGAGAGCACAAGGAGGGAGAGAGGAAGAAATAAGAGATGGAGCAGGTGGATGATTTGGTTGTAAAAATTATCAGAGACATCCTGCTCTTCGAGGAAAAGGACATACATGGTTTTGGGGAGGAGTCCAGGGAGCCTGGCACAGGTGACAATATTAGGGAATTCCTACTGAGCCTCAGGTACTTCTGAATCTTTATCACCCTGTGGAACGTTTTCATGATGTTCTGCATGATCCTGCAATTTGGCTCCTGAGCTCCAGATATGGAACCAGTAACACACATTCCCAGATGCCAAGCCTCCATCTGTTCCTGACAACTTTAAGAATGTTTTTGAATGGAAAACCAGTGATCTTCCCAGAAAGCCCAAGCTCTTGGTGGGTGAAAAAAATGTTTACCAAAATACATTTGGATTAAGCAATGATTGGGTTACCAAAGAGACCAAAGAAGAAATTAAAAACATCCTGGAAATGAATGACAATGAAAACACAACAATCCAAAATCTATGGGACACAGTGAAAGCATTCCTGAGAGGGAAGTTTATAGCTCTACAGGCCTACCTTAAAAAAACAAGAAAAAAATGATAATAATTCATCTAACTCTACAACTTAAAGAATTAGAAAGAGAGCAACAAGAAAAGCCCACAGTGAGCAAAAGGAAGGAGATAATAAATATCAGAGCAGAAATAAATGACATAAAGACAAAAAAAAAATACAAAAGATCAATGAAACCAAGAGCTGGTTCTTTGAAAGGATAAACAAGATTGATGAACCTCTAGCCAGGCTCACCAAGAAGCAAAGAGAGAGGACCCAAATAAACAAAATCAGAAATGAAAGAGGCTAATTAACAACAGACCCCACAGAAATACAAAGGATTATAAAAACATTCTATGAACAACTCTATTCTAACAAACTAGACAACATAGAGGAAATGGACATATTCCTAGAAAAATACAACCTTTCAAAACTCAATCAGGAAGAATCTAAAAATCTCAAGAGGCCAATAACTAGGGAGGAAATTGAAGGAGTTATCAAAAAGCTTCCAGCAAACAAAAGCCCAGGGCCAGATAGCTTCACAGGGGAGCTTTACCAAACATTCAAAAAACAACTAAAACCTGACCTCCTTAGACTATTCCAAAAAATTCAAGAGGAAGCAACACTTCCAAACTCATTCTATGAAGCCAACATTACCCTAATATCAAAACCAGATAAAGACAACACAAAGAAAGAGAATTACAGGCCAATATTCCTCATGAACATAGATGCCAAAATCCTCAACAAAATTCTAGCAAATTGGATCCAGCAGTACATCAGAAAGATCATACACCATGACAAAGTAGGATTTATCCTGGGGATGCAAGGATGGTGCAATATCCACAAATCAATAAACATGATATATCACATAAACAAATTGAGAGATAAAAATCACATAGTCATATCAATTGATGCAGAAAAAGCATTTGACAAAATCCAACACCCTTTCTTGATTAAAAACCCTCAGCAAAGTGGGAATAGAGGGATCATACTTCAACATAATAAAAGCCTTATACGACAAACCTACAACCATCAACATACTCAATGGGCAAAAACTAAAAACATTTCACATAAGAACAAGAACAAGACAGGGATGCCCACTTTCACCACTCCTGTTCAACATAGTACTGGAAGTGTTAGCCAGAGAAATTAGACAAGAAGAAGAAATAGAAGGTATCCAAATTGGAAAAGACGTAAAACTGTCATTTTTCACAGATGACATGATACTGTACATAGAAAACCCTAAAGACTCCATCAAAAAATTATTAGACTTAATAAATGAATTCGGCAATGTAGGAGGATACAAAATTAATGCCAAGAAATCTATGGCATTTTTATACACCAATAATGAACTTACAGAAAGAGAGATTTTTTTAAAAATTCCATTTACCATTGCACCAAAAAAAAATTAAGATACCTAGGAATAAACTTAACTAAGGAGGTAAAAGACCTCTACTCAGAAAACTACAGATTGTTGAAAAAAGAGATAGAGGAAGACATAAACAGATGGAAGAACATACCATGTTCATGGATTGGTAGAATCAACATCATTAAAATGTCCATACTACCCAAAGCAATCTACAGATTCAATGCAATTCGCATTAAAATACCAACGGCATATTTCACAGACCTAGAATGAATTCTCCAAATATTCATCTGGAATAAAAAAAGACCCAGAATAGCTGCAGCAATCTTGAAAAAGAAGAACAAAGTAGGAGGGATCTCAATATCAGATATCAAGCTGTATTACAAAGCCACTGTTCTCAAAACTGCCTAGTACTGGCACAAGAACAGACATATAGACCAATGGAATAGAATAGAGAACCCAGAAATTGACCCAAACCACTATGCTCAATTTATACTTGACAAAGGAAGCAAGAGCATACAATGGAGTCAAGACAGTCTCTTCAATAAGTGGTGCTGGGAAAATTGGACAGATACATGCAAAAAAATGAAACTAGACTACCAACTTACACCATACACAAAAATAAACTCAAAATGGATAAAGGACTTAAAAGTAAGATGGGAAACTATAAAAATACTAGAGGAATCCACAGGCCATAAAATCTCAGACATATGCCGAAGCAATTTCTTCACCAATACAGCTCCTAGAGCAATGGAAACTAAAGAGAAAATAAACAAATGGGACTACATCAAAATAAAAAGCTTCTGCACAGCAAAAGAAACTATCAACAAAACAAGATGGCCCACTGCATGGGAGAACATATTTGCCAATGTTATCACCAATAAGGGTTTAATCTCCAACATTTACAGGGAACTCATACAACTTAACAAAAGGAAGATAAACAACCCAATCAAAAAATGGACAACGGACCTAAATAGATACTTTTCGAAAGAGGATATAAGGAAGGCCAAGAGACATATGGAAACATGCTCAAAGTCAATAATCTGAGAGATGCAAATCAAAACGACAATGCAGTACCATCTGACACTGTTACAATGACTATCATCAACAAATCAACAAACAACAAGTGCTGGAGAGGATGCGGAGAAAAAGGAACCCTCATGCACTGCTGGTGGGAATGCAGACTGGTGTAGCCACTGTGGAGAACAGTATGGAGTTTTCTCAGAAAACTGAAAATGGAACTCCCATTTGACCCAGTGATCCCACTTCTAGGACTATATCCCAAGAAACTAGAAACGCCATTCAGAAAGGATATATGCACCCCTATGTTTATAGCCGCACAATTTATAATAGCTAAGATTTGGAAACAGCCTAAGTGCCCATCAGCAGATGAGTGGATTAAAAAACAGTGGTACATCTACACAATGGAATACTACACTGCTGTAAAAAGGAAGGAATTCCTACCATTTGCAACAGCATGAATGGTCCTGGAAAGCATTGTATCACATGATTTCACTCATTTGTGTAATATGATGAACAATATAAACTGATGAACAAAAACAGATCCAGAAACAGAGAAGCATTGTTCAGATGCTCAAACCTCAGAGGGAAGGTGTGTGTGTGTGGGGGGGGGGGGGGGCGGGGGGTAAAGGGGAGAGATCAACCAAAGGACTTGTATGCATGCATATAAGCCTAACCAGTGGACACAGACTCTAGGGGGGCGGTGAGGGCATGAGCGAGGTGGGGAGCAATGGGGGGGAGGGTATAAGGACACATATGTAATACCCTAATCAATAAAGAAAGAAAGAAAAAAAGATACATTTAATTTCCTGGCCACGTCAGTTGTTTTTTTAAAGATATTTTCAATTGGTCTCCGCATTGAAACATAGTCTACTTAAGGAATTTCAGGAGGGCTTATGTAAGGAGCTGTGATAACATTGCATTCCATATAGAAAAGAGAACATGTCTAGATAGTTTTATTGGATTGGAATCTCTCTTCCACTAAGTTTTCATTAGAAACACATTTCTATTGGCTATTTCTTGGTTTATTTTTAATAAACCTCTTTGGTTCGAATTACACATTTTTAGAAATCATTTACTTTCAAGGATCTGAAACAGAGAGGTTGGCTTTTAAGTTTGATGCAGCCTCTTTATTGGACTTGGTGAATAACTAAAGAGAGATAAGAGATGGAGCAAATATAGTGAAATGTTAGCAGTGAGACATCTGAGTAAGGGGAATGTGGCTGTTCTTTGAACTGGGTTTTAAGTTTAAAATATGTCAAATAATTTAAAGAATAATAAATAATAGAGTTGAGGGAAAAAGATGGCGACCGGCAGGAAGGTAGGGAGAGAGAGAGTGTGAGTGAGGAACCCATAGAGGAGAGTGTAGACGTGTGTGTGTGTGTGTGTGTGTGTGTGTATGAGCTAGGGTCAGTTAGATTCTGCACGTCTTCCAAGGGGCTGCCTAACCAGGCAGTCCGAGACGGCGGAGCCCTGCGCACAAAGTGGACACTTCTCGGCGGCTGGTGCAGACACGGAGACCACGCCATCTTGAGAAACAGAGCTGCCTGAGACTAGGATCCTGGCTTCTGACACAAACCAGGACCCTGTAGCCACTGGGGACAGAGAACTGCTATCACAGCTTCAGACCAACAAACAACAAGAATCCAGACTTCCCGGCAGATTTCCGTGAGTCAAAGAGCCTATCCCCCTCCCCGCAGGCGCATGGATAGCACCATAGTAACTGATAGACCCGCCCCTCACCCAAGCTGCAGAGTGCCCTCAGCCTCGCTATAGCGCCAAAGTAACTGATAGACCCTCCCCTCACCCAAGCTGCAGAGCTTTGTGCAGGGACGCGCTCCCCTTTAGGGAATTTGGCATGCGCGGGACAGAAGCAGCTCCCCGTCGGGGAAATCTGTCAGTGCGCACAGAGGGCTCCCCTTCGGGAATTTGGGGGAATTTGGCTTGCGGGTCCCAGCTCCCCCTTCGGGGAATCTTAGAGCGTGCACAGAGGGGCTTCCCTTTGGGGAATTTGGCACGCAGGACGGACTCCGCCCCCCTTCCAGGAATCGAGGAGAGTGCACGGAGCCAGCTCACCTTCAGGAATTTGAGAGTGTGCGCCCTAGCCCGTTTGGCTCAGTAGAGAGAGCACACACAGGACGCAGCTCCACTTCAGGGAATTTGGCAAGCCGGACACAGCTGCCTGGGATCCCTGACTCATAGCGCATTCACACTAAGAGCCAGCGACCCCAATTGTTGGTGCATGCACACACAGGGACCCTGATTCTCAATGAGAAACCGCACAAGGCAACAGAGACTCTGACACTCGAGTCTTGGTGCAGAAACAGGGAAACTCTGACTCCTGACACATGCTAAGGATCTCATTTTCGGCACATACCAACAGTGTGGTGCAGACAGGACCCCTGATTCTAAGTGTGCACACGAGACCACACGGAACACTGGGGACACTGACCCTGGGCAAGTCTGGTTCCCACCAACCAAAGGCAGCCACAAGTCCTAGTGTCAGAGCACTTCAGTGAAACTCGGGTGGAGCGAAGTCCCCACAGCACACGGCCCAGGTCCACGCAAACGGAAGCTTGAGCTTTCTGGTGATAGCCAGAATAGGGAAATGAAATAACTCACAGAGGAAAGAAAATGTGGAGTCGCCAAGAAAGGAAATTAGTGAAACTGAAGCTTGCAACATGACCAAAAAGGAGTTCAGAGTAATGGTCATGGAATTTATACATCGAATGGATGAGAAAATCAACAACTTATGCAAGAATCAGGAAGAAATGAAAAGTGATATAGCTACAATCAAAAACACCATGGAAAGTTTCAACATAGACTACAAGAAGCAGAGGACCGAATTAGTGAGTTAGAAGATCAGATACAGAAACAAGCTCAATCTGAACAGCAATTGGAGAAAAAAATTAAAAAGCAGGAGGAAAGCCTAAGGGAGCTTCGGGACAATGTGAAACTAAGTAACATGCATATAATAGGGCTGCCAGAAGGACAAGAAGAGCAGCAGGGATTAGAAAATCTATTTGAAGAAATAATGACAGAAAACTTCCCGTATATGGGAAAGATAAAAGTTACGCAAGTACAGAGAGTCCCAAGCAGGATCAACCCCAAAAGACCCACACCAAGACATGTCATAATTTCAATGGCAAATATAAATGATAAAGAGAGAATCTTAAAGGCGGCAAGAGAGAGACAGAGAGTTACCTACAAAGGAACACCTATCAGATTGTCAAATGATTACTCAACAGAAACACAACAAGCTAGAAGTGAATGGAAGGAGGTATACAAAGTGTTGCAAAGCAAAGGACTGAATCCAAGAATACTATATCCAGCAAGACTATCATTCAAAATTGAAGGGGAAATCAGGAGCTTCGCAAACAAAGAAAGGCTCAGGGAGTTTACCACCACCAAACCAGCAATGCAAGAATTGCTAAAGGGAATACTGTAAAAAGAAGAAATAAACAGGTAAGAAGGAATACAGACACAAAAATAGATATGACTACAAACAAATACCTTTCAGTAATAACTTTAAATGTAAACGGACTAAATGCTCCAATCAAAAGACATCGAGTGGCTGAATGGATAAAAAACATGACCCATATATATACTGTCTACAAGAGACCCACCTCAGAACAAGAGACTCACACAGATTGAAAGTGAAGGGATGGAAAAATATCTTTCAGGCAAATGGAAATGAAAAAAAAGCTGGGGTAGCAATACTTATATCTGAGAAAATAGACCTCAAAGTAAATGCCATAACAAGAGATAAGGAAGGCCACTTCATAACACTAAAGGGAGAAATCCAACAAGAAGAAATAATTCTGGTAAACATATACGCTCCCAATATAGGAGCACCCAAATACATAAAAAAAACTCCTGGAGGATATCAAGGGAGAGATTAATAGCAATATAATCACAGTAGGAGACTTTAATACCCCACTATCACCACTGGACAAATCCTCTAAACAAAAAATCAGCAAAGAATCAGCAATCCTAAATGACTCACTAGACCAGATGGAATTAATTGACATCTTCAGAACATTTCACACCAAAGCCACAGAATATACATTCTTCTCAAGTGCACATGGGTCATTTTGAAAGATAGACCATATATTGGGACACAGGCAAAGTCTCTTCAAATTCAAGAAGATAGAAATTATATCAAGCATCTTCTCAGATCACAGTGGCATAAAACTGGAAATCAACTACAATAAATACAATCCAAAGAAATCAAACACATGGAGACTAAACAGCATGCTATTAAACAAGGACTGGGTCACCAGAGAGATCAAGGAAGAAATAAAAAACATCATGGCAATAAATGACAATGAAAACACAACAATCCAAAATCTATGGGACACAGCGAAAGCAGTCTTGAGAGGGAAGTTCATAGCTCTATAAGCCTATTGCAAAAAACAAGAAACAATGGTAATAAATTACTTAACCCTACAACTCAAAGTGCTAGAAAAAGAGCAGCAAGAAAAGCCCAGTGTAACCAGAAGGAAGGAAATAACAAAGATCAGAGCGGAGATAAATGACATAGAGACCAAAGAAACAATACAAAAGATCAACAAAACCAAGAGCTGGTTCTTTGAAAGGATAAACAAGATTGATGGACCTCTAGCCAGGCTCACCAACAAGCAAAGAGAGAGGACCCAAATAAACAAAACCAGAAATGAAAGAGGTGAAATAACAACAGACCCCGCTGAGATACAAAGGATTGTTACAAAATACTACGAACAACTCTATTCCAACAAACTGGACAACCTGGAAGAAATGGACATATTCCTAGAAAAATACAACCTTCCAAAAATCAATCAAGAAGAATCTAAACAGCTCAATAGGCCAATAACTATGGACAAAATTGAAGCAGTCATCAAAAAGCTTCTGGCAAACAAAAGCCCGGGGCCTGACAGCTTCACAGGAGAGTTTTACCAAACATTCAAGGAAGAACTAAAACCTATCCTCCTCAGACTATTCCAAAAAATTCAAGAGGAAGAAACACTTCCAAGCTCCTTCTATGAAGCCAGCATCACCCTAATACCAAAACCAGATAAAGACAACACAATGAAAGAGAATTACAGACCAGTATCCCTCATGAACATAGATGCCAAAATCCTCAACAAAATTCTAGCAAATCGGCTCCAGCAGTACATCAGAAAGATCATACACCACGACAAAGTAGGATTTATCCCAGGAATGCAAGGATGGTACAATATCCGCAAATCAATAAACGTGATACATCACATAAACAAATTGAGAGATAAAAATCACATAGCCATATCAATTGATGCAGAAAAAGCATTTGACAAAATCCAACACCCTTTCTTGATAAAAACTCTCAACAAGGTGGGAATAGAAGGCTCATACCTCAACATAATAAAAGCTATATATGATAAACCCACAGCAAACATCATACTCAATGGACAAAAACTAAAAACATTTCCCCTAAGAACAGGAACAAGACAGGGATGCCCCCTTTCACCACTCCTGTTTGACATAGTACTGGAAGTATTAGCCATTGCAATTAGACAAGAAGAAGAAATAAAAGGCATCCAAATTGGAAAAGAACAAGTAAAGCTGTCTTTATTTGCAGACGACATGATATTGTACATAAAAAATCTGAAAGACTCCATCAAAAAACTAATAGACTTAATAAATGAATTCAGCAATGTAGCAGGATACAAAATTAACGCCAAGAAATCTATGGCCTTTCTTTACACTAATAGTGAACTTACAGACGGAGAGACTAAAAAGGCAATCCCATTTACCATTGCACCAAAAAAATTAAGATACCTAGGAATAAACTTAACTAAAGAGGTAAAAGACCTATACACAGAAAACTACAGGACACTGAAAAAAGAGATAGAGGAAGATGTAAACAGATGGAAGAACATACCATGTTCATGGATTGGTAGAATCAACATCATTAAAATGTCCATACTACCCAAAGCAATCTATAGATTCAATGCACTCCCCATTAAAATACCAACAGCATATTTCACAGACCTTGAAAGAACTCTCCAAAAATTCATCTGGAATAAAAAAAGACCCCAAATAGCCACAGCAATGCTGAGAAAGAAGAATAAAGTAGGAGGGATCTCAATACCAGATTTCAAGCTGTATTACAAAGTCACTGTTCTCAAAACAGCCTGGTACTGGCACAAGAGCAGACATATAGATCAATGGAACAGAATAGAGAATCCAGATATTGACCCAAACCACTATGCTCAATTAATATTTGACAAAGAAGGCATGAACATACAATGGAATAAAGACAGTCTCTTCAATAAATCGTATTGGGAAAATTGGACAGATACATGCAAAAAAATGAAGCTAGATCACCAATTTACGCCATACACAAAAATAAACTCAAAATGGATACAGGACTTAAACATAAGACGGGAAACCATAAAAATACTAGAGCAATCCACAGGCAGCAAAATCTCAGACATATGCCAAAAGAACTTCTTCACTGACACTGCCCCTAGGGCAATGGAAGCTAAAGAGAAAATTAACAAATGGGACTACATCAAAATAAAAAGAAACAATCAACACAGCAAAAGAAACCATCAACAAAACAAGAAGGCCCACTGCATGAGAGAACATATTTGCAAATGGCATCACTGATAAAGGTTTAATCTCCAACATCTAAAGGCAGCTTATACAACTTAATAAAAGGAAGATAAATGATCCAATAAAAAAATGGGCAACAGACCTAAATAGAATCTTTTCAAAAGAAGACAGAAGGAAGGCCAAGAGACACATGAAAACATGCTCAACGTCACTAATTATCCGAGAGATGCAAATCAAAACAACAATGCGGTATCATCTCACACCTGTCAGAATGGCTATCATCAACAAATCAACAAACGACAAGTGCTGGAGAGGATACGGAGAAAAAGGAACCCTCGTGCACTGCTGGTGGGAATGCAGACTGGTGCAGCCACTGTGGAGAACAGTATGGAGTTTCCTCAAAAAACTGAAAATGGAACTCCCATTTGACCCAGTAATCCCACTCCTGGGAATATATCCGAAGAAACTAGAAACACCAATCAGAAAGGATATATGCACCCCTATGTTCATAGCAGCACAATTCACCATAGCTAAGATTTGGAAACAGCCTAGGTGCCCGTCAGCAGATGACTGGATCAGAAAACTGTGGTACATCTACACAATGGAATACTATGCTGCCATAAAAAGAAGGAATTCTCATCATTTGCAGCAACCTGGATGGAATTGGAGAACATTATGTTAAGTGAAATAAGCCAGTCAATGAAAGAAAAATACCACATGATCTCACTCATTTATGGATAATAAAGAACATTATAAACTTGAACAAAAAGATAGATACAGAGACAGTAAAGCATCAAACAGACTGTCAAATTACAGGGGGAAGGTTGGGGAGAGGTGGGGGAGATAAGAGATCAAGCAAAGGACTTGTATGCATGCATATAAGCATAACCAATGGATGCAAAACACTGGGGGGTGAGGGCATGTATGGGAGTGGGGTGGGGGGGGGCAATGGTAAGATATGTACACATATAATACCTTAATAAAAAAATTGAAAAAAAATAAAATAAAATAAAAAAATAAAAATAAATAAATAATAATACTGTGGTTGTTTGCTTTATATGTCTTTGATCAACAATATTCATTCATGCAGCAATCATTCATTAAGTATGTAGTTGTGCAAAGCACTTTAAGGAATACCCAAGTGAATAAGGTACTTCTTTGCCCTTAGTTACTACGAAGTCCATGAGAGGTGATAAAACATATTCGTAACTACTACCTGATACAATGTGAAAATATTAGAAGTGCAATAACTACAAAATAAATTTATATTACATAGAAAGAAAGCCTATTTGGAAGATTATTAAATATTTGTCTAAATAATGGGAAATTTTTTTAAGAGTGAAAATGGTGTAAAAGATTATTCCTGTTAGTGAAAATAGAAGAAACTTTAGAAGCCTAAGCCAAAACTAGTGGTAAAGCTTAAATCCTTTCTATAGCAACCTTACAGGTAGTCATGCATCCTTGAATGAACTTGAAGACATACAGACAAAGAAATCATTACCCTGTCTGAGGCAGCTTGTTCTGTCATTAGACAGATTAAGCCCTTAGAAAATTCTTCTTTATTCTAAACTAAAGTCTGTGTGTGTGTGTGTGTGTGTGTGTGTGTATCCCACTCTGAGCCTGTTGGTCCTACTTCTTCCCTTTGGGCCTAAAAAGAACAAGCCTGACCTCCCCTATATGATAGTTGTCTGTATATTTTAAAACAACTAAATTTTCTTTTCTCCAAACTATTATCATAAATCCCTACTTAAAAAAATCCCTTCATGATCTCAGTCACAGTTCAGATTTTTCTCTTTCTTAAAGTGTGCTGAGCCTAAATGAGCCCAACCTTTTTCATGTCATTGAATTAGTATCAATGGTGGGACCATTGACTCCTGCTTTTAAGACATATCTTTCCACTAATGGACCCTAAACATAGTTGCTTTGGGGTAATGCCACAGCATGCTGAGCACTTACATTGAACTTACAGATAACTAAAAGCTATCTTGCTAAGCTATCTCCTATGTTACTGTTAGGTACTTGTAGACACAAGTGTGGACCTTCCATTTCATCACTATTATGTGGATTTTCTTAGAGTCCAGCTATCACTCTAATTTATGGAGATCCTTTTGGGTCCTGACTTGACATGCAAAATATTCTATATCCTTCCCAGTTTTATATCATTTTTAATTGTAATGGATTAATTGCTTTGTGGTTATGATTAAAATTTAATTATAATAATTGCTGTAAAATAAATTATAAAATGATTTATGTAAGAGATACATATGAGAGATATTAAAATACAGAATTGTAAAAAAAGGCTGAAAAGATAGTGGAGAGAAAGAGATAGACCATGTTGAAGAGAGAATCATAAACTAAGTAATTGGTAAACCATAGGAGAACAGGAATTTTACCCATCTATCAAAAATGATTGCTACAGAGAGGCACAGAGAGACACCTGACTTCTAAGGCCCTTAATAATAAGAGCTATTTTTTATGATTCCACTTGATAAGATATTGGAACATGCCATCCAAAGTTGGTGTGCTTGAGCTATTTGTAAATAAGGTCTTAAATCTGCTGCCTAAAATTTTCAATAATTCTTCCATCACCTACACAGAATCCATGGTATGGCAGACAATAATCTCTAC
The DNA here is from genome assembly GCF_027574615.1 of Eptesicus fuscus. Taxonomy (NCBI): domain Eukaryota; kingdom Metazoa; phylum Chordata; class Mammalia; order Chiroptera; family Vespertilionidae; genus Eptesicus; species Eptesicus fuscus. Next base: position 64,150,439 of record NC_072475.1, read on the forward strand.
ATCTGGCCCAGGCCTTAATATCTTGCCACCCTTCTCTGCATGAAGAAATCAAATATAGATACACTAAACTCCAAAGATAAGAAGTGACTTGCAGTTCCCAGAACAGATCAAGCTCTGTTTGCCTCCACACCTTTGCACATATTGTTGCCTTTGCCTGGCACGCTTCCTTCCTTCACTTGATAAAGCCTTGACTCAAGGTTTAGTTAAGGTACTATTTACTTTCAAATTATTGATGTTTCCTCTTCTCAATATCCATTTGTTTGCCATGTTTATCTATTTTGCACATATGTGTGCCAGAGAATTTCTTATATTGTGATTACCTCTGTCTCTCTTTCTAAGGTCCTGAGAGAGGCTAACAGAGTGTCTGGCATATAGTAGATGCTCAATCAGTGTGTGTGGAAAGGAAGAAAAGGAAGAAAGAAAGGAAGGGAGGGGGGAGAGGAGAAAGTAGGGAGGGAGATATTTATACTATCAGTCTAAAATCAGGTTATTTTATTGGTTGGGACTCTTGGTTGTCAGTATGAGCCACCAAATGTGAAGGGGAAATACAGGAGTGTCTCTCAGAGAACCCAGGAAAGGAGGGAGACAGATCCCTGGAAGGTCTGAAACCAGAAACTGAAAAAGCATCAGAATACTTTTATTCTCTTTTATTTCTACTTTTTTTCCCCAGATCATCTGCTTTGTTCTCCTTTCTGGCTGCAGAATAACTGTTTACATTCCCTTAATAGCTTCTATTTACATCTGAGACTTCTAGCTGTATGTCCTGCCTAGCTCATAATCCCTCTCTATTCAATCCCAAATGTGGGAAGGAAATGTGTTTGACCCAGGTTGCATCAGGTACCACTCATAGTCTAATCCAGGGGTCCTCAAACTTTTTAAACAGGGGGCCAGTTCACTGTCCCTCAGACCATTGGAGGGCCGGACTATAGTTTAAAAAAAAACTATGAACAAATTCCTATGCACACTGCACATATCTTATTTTGAAGTAAAAAAACAAAACGGCAAAAACACCCCCATGTGGCCCACGGACCATAGTTTGAGGACGCCTGGTCTAATCAGTTAAGACCAGGAAGGGAATATATAGCATGGTGAAAATATGGCTGCTGAGGGGTGGTCTATAGGTAGGTAAATGCATTCTCAGGGAAGGGGAGTGGCTCTGGGGCTGAGTGGACACCCAAACATTGTCTATTATAGGAGATCAAATTTGCCAAAGAATGCAGTGAATTGTTGTTGCCAGTCCAGGAGTTTTGGTTAACAATCTTGGATATTATAAAAAGGAATTATTTGAAGGTTTTATGGTAAAAGAGCAACAAAAGTTGTGGGTTTGTTTTTTTTTTAACCATGGTTAGTCTAGGACAGGACTATACTCTGTAACTCAGATTACTATGAATTATGGGTAGATAAGTACAGAGTAAAATGTGTGTGTAAGAGAAGCATCTTGGAGTAAAACTTCATAATTAATCACTTGAAATCTGCATTTTATGCCCGCTGATGTTTTGCTCTGCATTTCCCCTAATGTTTTACATTACAAAAGACCCAACTAATTTTTTTCTGGAGTATATTCAAAGAACAGTGAGCAATTGATTTTACTGGAGCATAGAGTATGCAGAGGCAGCAGAAGAATATAAAAGTTTCAAAGTTTGGCCAGAGAACTAGGATAAGAATCTTTAGCGTATTTGAAAGAAATTTGGAAGTGCTGACAATTGTTGATTGCATGATTAGAAGTACATTTTAAAATAGCTATGACACTGGTATAAAGAATGAAGGGAGCCTGGTTGGTGTGGCTCAATGGTTGAGTGTCAACTTATGAACCAGAAGATCAAGGTTTGCTTCCAGGTCAGGGCACATGTCTGGGTTGTAGGCTCGATCCCCAGTGTGGGGCATGCAGGAGGCAGCTTATCCTCTCTCAGCATTGATGTCTCTCTCTCTCCCTCTCCCTTCCTCTTTAAAATATATATATATTTTAAAGAATGAAGTGAATTGGAAGGTTCTGAGTTGTATTTGGGCAGAAAATGACAAAGTCATGCAACTACATGGTAGCAAAAGAAATAGAAGTAAAGGGATATTTGTGGTATATATTCTATTTGAGTCAAGGTACATTTAAAATTTTATGAAAATTATGGCCCTTTCCCCATATATTAGATGATTCACAGATTTCTTAAAGCCTGGTCATGACCCTACATGAGAACCTCTAGATTAGAGAGGCACTGAACGGAAGTGAAAGAGCAGATAGAACTTAGAAACATTGGATGTGGAGGTGAGGGAGCTTCTGTCAAAAATGACGGGGCAGTTTCAAACCTACATGACTAAAAACAGTGTGTTGCCATAAACAGAAATGGAGAAGAAACTGGAAGTCAAGCTGGATTTTCCATATGGGGATGTGTGGAGAACACCATGCACCTGGTTTTAAACACTTTGCCTCTGAGATTCTTGGGGAACAGCCATGTGGACTTGGGGTGTACAACTACATTTTTTGAGAATAGACTCTTTTCCAGGTATTTGATTTAACTCACTAAATGATCACTCAAACCCCAGGAGAAAGCTTTTGTTTTTTGTTTTTTTAATTTTACACATGAAGTACACTGATCAAGGTCACACAGTTCATTAGACAGCAGAGTGAGACTTCTACTCTAAGTATGTTGGACTACACACCTATGTGCCTCTACTGTGCCACAGTGTCTCCCTGTAGGTGGCTATCAAGACCAAGCTAGAACTTTTAATTGTCATTCAAGTCAGTGGCAAACAGTTTAGAGTTTAATTGTTTCATAAATGTTTTGTGGGGTTTTTTTTGCGGGGAGGTGCGGGGGGGGGGGGCTTTGGTTTCCACATGGAGGTTATAAATTCTTTAAGGGTAGAGTTGGCATCATAAATACATCTTGCCTCCTTCTACAGCACTTCATGCAGTCTGGACACAGAAGAAACCTCACTGAAAACTTAGATAATTAATGATTCTGATCCCAGGTAATTATTGCATAACATCTTAATGTTGAGGTTGCAATTCTCATGAGTCATTCATTTGGAGGCTCCCCTCTTCTTGGGTTAACTGGAAGATATAACAGGAGGGGAAGATGAAATAGTAGCATAACAATCGATTTCATTCTCCAATCTTTCCAACTCCCAGTCTCTGAACCTTTTTTCCTTTTCTCTATCTCACAGTGTCATTATCAGAAATATGAGCAGTACCTGACTGTGCTTGCTGGGGTTGGCAGCATCCCTATGCTATATTATCAGTGATCCCAACACAGATCTTCCCCATTCATTTCTGTAAGATTCATTAAGTATCCCAGCCATGACTTAGCAGCATTGTGACATTTGACTAACTCAAGTCTGCTGACCTAATACCTCTGTTCAGAAGTAACTGGTGACTGCTACCTGAGGTGAGGAATTAGAGAAATAATTTGCAGAGATCATCATACACACAAGAGAATTATTGAGGCCTGAGCATGCTTTTCTAGGAATAAAAGCAATTTAAAATTGTTAGTTGGACACCTCCCCCCCACCATGATTTCCTAAAAACTATAATGCTACCCTACTAATAGCTACCACTTAATTGTCTTATCTACTATTTGGGGAGCTTTCTAGGTGCTTTAAGTATGTTGATTTATTTAATAGCAAACCTAGTTTCCTAAGAAAAATGAGTCTCTAGGTTACTCAAGTCTGTGAAATGAAACTTAGAGGGAAGAAAGGAGACAAAGCAGAGACAACCTATGTGGCTTAGAGATAGAGCTGCTCAAAAGTCCCTGGATAATTTACATATCCCTGAAATTTTTATTTTATGGTGACCTAGGGACCCTATTAACAACATCACACATAACTAGAACTATACATGTCTTGTTTACTATTATGTTCCTAGTGATTAAAATATAGTGGATGCTCAAAACTACTTGTTGAGTGGAAAAAATAAATAGAACATTGAATAAATGATTCCTATACCTTCACTTATTAATGAAACATTATCTTCACATCAATGGCAGCTTAAGCCCCATTGCCAGTCATTACATTTTCTTGGATAACACTTGTTTCAACTAATTTTACTTTTTTTCATATTCGTGCTGCATATAGAATTTGTGCCACATCATTAAACACTTAATTATAAAATGTTTTAAATTGATTTTCATTAATTTGTTAATGTTAATCTTATCTCCCAAGCCAGATGATAAACTTGAAGGCTGATATCATCACTTACACTTTCTCTTATATTTCACAACACTTGGCAATGTTGAGTCCTTATAGCAAATGCTCAGTAGATGTGAATTAAATATTTTCTATATACTCTATTCAGTTGAAGGGATAAAAGGAAACAGACTCATCATTTTATCCATCACCATGCCAGGTGCTGATTTCAACCTCAATCACCCCAATTTTATGGAAGATTTTGTGCAGTAAAGTTCCTGGACCCAAAGGAAGGGCTTCTTTTCCATCAAGAGAAAAGGAGGAAAGAAGACTCTAGTGATTTTTTTTTCAACTTCTAAGCATCGTATAGCAGTAAACCTTCTGAAAAATTCATGAGATACATATTGAGTTTTTCAGCAAGAAGAGTGCATGGTCCTAAAGATCAGAAGAAAATAAAAGTCAAATGGCTCCCTGAACATGTGGTAGAAGAAATGGAAATTCATGTGAAAAGCTATAGGAGTATGGACATTTTTTTAATGAGAATTCTCTACATATTTCTGAGAGAACTTCAAATAAATTAAGAATAGCAGATGGAGTAGAATCAAAGAGGAGAAGTTGTGAATATCTTTTTTTTTTTTAAATCTAAAACCAAAACAGGGAGATGTAAGTGTGTGTGTGTGTGTGTGTGTGTGTGTGTGTGTGTGTGTACTAGAGGCCCGGTGCATGAAATTCATGCACGGAGGGGGCGGGTGTCCCTCAGCCCAGCCTGTACCCTCTCCAATCTGGGACCCCTCGAGGGATATCCGACTGCCCACTGGGATTGGGCCTAAATGGGCAGTTGGTTATCCCTCTCACAATCCAGGACTGCTGGCTCTCAACTGCTTGCCTGCCTGCCTTCCTGATTGCCTCTAACCGCTTCGGCCTGCCAGCCTGATCACCCCCTAACCACTCCGCTGCCAGCCTGATTGATACCTAATTGCTCCCCTGCCAGCCTGTTTGCCCCCAACTTCCCTCCTCTGCCAGCCCAGTCACCCCTAACTGCCCTCCCCTGCAGGGTTGATTGCCTCCAACTGCCCTCCCTTGCAGGCCGGGTGCCTCCCAACTGCCCTCCCCTGCTGGCCATCTTGTAGTGGCCATCTTGTGTCCACATGGGGGCAGGATCTTTGACCACATGGGAGCAGACATATTGTGTGTTGGAGTGGTGGTCAATCTGCATATTACTCTTTTATTAGATAGGATAGAGGCTTGGTGCAGGAGTGGGGGCCAGCTGGTTTGCCCTGAAGGGTGTCCCAGATAAGGGTGGGGGTTCCCTTGGGGCATGTGGCAGCCTGAGAGAGGGGCCTGTGGTAGTTTGCAGGCCAGCCACGCCCCCTGGCGACCCAAGTGGAGGCACTGGTATCTGGAATTTATTTACCTTCTACAATTGAAACTTTGTAGCCTGGAGCAGAGCCAAGTCTCCTGCATGCTCCACCGGCAGCCATTTCTGTTTGAGTTAATTCACCTTCTATAATTGAAACTTTGTAGCCTTAAGCAGAGGCCTGAGCCCGGCCAGGGTGTGCGGAAAGCTTTGCTTTCTCCGTTACCGCAGGCAACCCTGGCCTGGTCTCTCCAGCTCCGTGGCTGCTGCCATTCTGTTTGAATTTGTTTACCTTCTATAATTGAAACTTTGTAGCTTGAGTGGAGGCTTAGGCCTGTCAAGGGCAGGCGGAAAGCTTGTTTCCCTCTGTTGCCTGGGAAACCTTGCTCTCAGTGGCTGTAGCCATCTTGGTTCGGTTTATTTGCATACTTGCCCTGATTGGCTGGTGGGCATGGCTTGGGTGTAGCGGAGGTATGGTCAATTTGCATATTTGTCTATTATTAGATAAGATATATATATAATGTAGTTGATGTATGGACAATACAGCTATGTGTCTATACATAAAAGGTTGCTCACTGATGCAGCTTTTATCTAGTGGTGAACCAGTGGTGTGCTAATGTGGCTTATACCAGCTTGTGAGAGCCAATTGTTCAATTTTCAGAAATTTTTCTCAACAGTTAAATCACTGATAGCTTGAAATCAACTGTGTCAGAAATACACCATGAAAATTAGCAAAGACTATAAATTGGTGCTCTTCCCACTCCACCCCAGCACACTAGTGGCAAAAGAATAGGGTCATCTATCTTCCTTTCCAGAGAGCACCATCAGGAAAGAGGGTGTTGACCTGACAAATCCCGCATTTTCTAACTTCCATGAGGGGACCCCTAGAGTCAGAAATTTGCAATGCTAGATTTGGATGAAGCCTTTTGGAGGAACTGAATTCCAGAAATGAGAAGTGACCTGATCAGGCAGGGAGTCTGAAGAAACATCCAGTTTTTTTTGTCCTTACTCATTACTTTCTGGAAATTAATGTATTGTCTGATTATTCAGAATGGTATATTTTCCTCCCTCCTTCCTCTCACATCAAGGAAAGCTCCTGCTGGTGAGGCCAGATCACTCTCTTGTGTCAGAGCCCAGCTCATAAAATGCTATTAAGTGAATTACTGATGACCTAATTCCCAGCTGTAGGACACATTCCATTAGAGGCAGGCTGGCTGCCAAGTAGTGTCAGTGATGACTGAATGGCAGGAGTGATGGAAACCATCCTGCCTTGGAAGGCTGAGCCTCAGAGAGTGCAGAGAGTGGTGAGAAGAGATGCTCCTATTCCCCCAACATCAGTCCTCGGTCTTATTCTTGGAACTGTATTCATCAGCTTCAAAGAGAATTTTCTTGAAATAATAAGATCACTACTGCAGAAGCAACTAAAAGGTAGTGCTCCATCTATCATAAATATCTAGAACCACCAGTAGATTTAACCACAATCATCCCTAGCACCAATTTGCAAAGTTGCGTTGTGTGTGTGTGTGTGTGTGTGTGTGTGTGTTTGCCAACTACATTATTATTTCTTCCTTGTTCATCTTTATTGTCATACTATCCACTCTCATGTCTATGCTTCATTTTCTTAAAAGACAATGAGTTCCTGGTTGGTGATATGGTGGATAAGAGAAGTAACAATATGGTCTATTTATTTTTAATTTACCTTACTGCTCCACAAATAAGAGTTGGGTAAGTATTTGTGTGTGTGGGGGGGGTGGATATCTTAAATCAAAATTAGACAAGTCCCATGTGAGTCTTATAGCTGATGTTTACTTCTCTCAGAATTGGTACAAAGGTTAAATAGATAAAGCACTTTGTAAGCTGTAAAGAAAAAATATAAATGTAAAAAATTTGTTAGGGGTTCAAGGAAAAATGTAAAAGTATTGAAATCTCAAAGGAACTTTGGATTCAGTGAGCCTTTTCAAGTGTGAGAAATAATGAAGTAAAACTAACACTGGACCAGGAGGAAACCTGGGTGCTGATGGCTGCATCTATAATCAGCTCTGATGTTAGACAGGTCACTTATCTCCTCCTAGACCCTGCTTTCTCATTCATAAAATGAAGAAGTAGACTGGATACTCACCAGATCCTTTCTATCTCTGAAATTTCTATCTTTAAATCCCAAGGAGAGTAAACTGTAGATCCTAACCTGTTCACTAAGTGCTTTAGACACCCTGTTCTATTTAGTTTTTCTCCCTTAATCTTTTGTTTCTTCACTTCCTTTTTTCTCTCCATCTTTTCATTATTCATGACTCATTTTCTCCTTTATGGTTTTATTTTGTCTGTATTGCTTCCAGATATTAGTGGCATCAAGTGGGCACTCCTCAAACTACCAAACTCATATCTAGGCACTGTCACTCCATATTGATGACCACTACAAAAATATATTCTATACAAGCATTTGACTGTTGTTGGATGAAAGGTGCCCATGTGTCCATGGGTGTTTATTTGAAGTTAAGAAACCAGAGAGTTTTACCCAATTATTCAGAAGCTTGACAAATATGGCCTCAAAGGAAGTAAACTAGGAGTCTAAAGATCCTGCAGGGAACCATGTAACAGAGAATTAAAAAAATAATAAATAATTAAAATAAGTAGACTCTGACATCCTGTGCTTTTAAAGTTCTTGTTGTTTTCATCTAATAATTGCTAATATTCCGTTACATTGCCAAAACTCTGGGGATATGTTTTTATTATAGGTATGTTCCTTAACCAACTGAGAGTAGGATCTAGAAAACAAACCCTTAGTAACCAATATCTTAATGACACAGAAGCTATGACTAGCTTGAGCAAGTATGGCTTTCTTTTTCTCTCCTTTCTAAGACATAATTGCTTTCCTTTATCCCATTACCTCTTGATATCTTCCATCCAAAGGCTTAAAGCCAAGAATTAGCCTTTGGCTTCCATGCTCTTTAATTTATTCCTGAATTTTTCTTAACTTTGTAATGAAAATTAGAAGGCTTATTATTGAAAAACATGCACTAAACTCAGACCATAAGTGATAAGTATTTCAAAAATTTCTTCGTCATTTGCAATGCTGTTACTGATTTCTACATTCCTACATACCATGACTCTGCAAAGGAGCTCCAATGGGCACAAATACCTCCTGCATTTCAGTCCTGCCTCAAGTAGAAACACTTCCTGCTATCCTTCGTGCTCACATAGTTCTTACTCAGCCTGAACCCATGTACTTTTTTAAAGCATTCTTTCTCACAGTTCTAGCCTCTGGGTATATTTCAAAATGAAACCATGAAAATTTGAATGTCTAATGCCAACATATTGTGGTTTAGTGAGTAGTAAAAATAGAATAGAGGCCAAGCTAGGACCAATATACAGTCCCCGATCAATCACAGAAATAGACTAGTCATCAGAAAGAAAAAAAAAATAGCTTTCTATATCACTTGACAATTTTACAGAATTGGCATATTATTTCAGGCAATTTGTAAAACTTATTTTTCTATTACATTCCTACAGAAGTTTTCCCTATACTTCTTATTTCTGTGTCTATTTTAAAAAGGCTAGATCTCAGAGGTATCTAATATAAACCGCTATTTCTGTTCTGTATTAGAATTAATTCCATCTTCCTTGGACATATCCGTGGTACTTATTAACTGCTCTCTGGCACTATTGGTCATTTGTGAGTGTATCTGCCATCCCAATCAGAGTGCATGCCCCCTGAAGGCAAAGACCATCTCATTCATTTTGCACACATTTGGCTCATAGTAGACCTTAGAAAGTGTGTATTAAATTTAACTGGTTTCTCTTCCAGCAGGCACTCTGATAGCTTAAAATGGCTTTTTCTTTTTTGAAACATTTCCCTTTTCTGTGCAAACTGCACGTGACCCACAGTTATCTAGGGCAGTAAGTAATGTTCAAGTGATTATAGCAGAAAGCTGAGATTCCACCAGTGCCCTGGGAGTTGCAGCCAGAGATCAGCAAAACCACCTGCTTAATATTTTAAAGATGCACACCGTCCTTTCTTAGAGCTTTCTGCCATCAATCTCCTCCGAGGATTCATCATTCAGCCACATTTAACATTCAGTAGGTCAGACCCTTATTCAAGCTGACATCATCTGAACCCTTGTGCAATTCAATCTTCCCATATATTCTGCCCAGCCATCACCACCTCCTCCTCTCCCAACCTTTTGCTAGGAATTCAGCCACTAAATAGCAGCTAATCCAGAGCCCAAAGCTTTGTAGGGAGAGGAAGGGTGGAGAAAGAGAGATACAGATGTGGCTCCTCCTCCATCAGCAGGGAACCTTTAAGACTTTAGACTCTGGGGAAGTGAAAACTCTCCCTTGCTTCTTGGAAATGAAGCTGTGAATCATTATCAGCCAGGAACTCCCCACAAGGACAGGGGGCTCCCAGGTTCCTGAGTAGTTCTGGCCCTTACTACCTGAAATCAGACATGAGTCTTTAAAAGATATTTCTCACGTGTAAAATAAACAGCCCTCTGCCCCTTGCTGCCTATTGTCTCTGATTTCTCCTGTGAGCAGGAGGTGACTGAGTAATGACATTTTTAGATTCCCTTGTTTGAGTCCTTAAACACCAGCAGGCCCTCCCCCCACTTTCCCTCATTTAAATACAAATGTTCAGGCTTAGGTTTCCCCTGGCTTGGGAGCCGCCTGGGACTTCAAGTAAGGTCTCCATGGAAACCAGGAGGCCAGGAGTGGTCTCCTGCAGCTCCAGTACCTGGTTGAAATAGAGGCTTGGCAGAGTCAGGGGAGCTGAAAAACACCATCACTATATTAACATGAAACTGGTGAGGAATAAAGTGCATTCAGGCTGAGAGGCTGTAAGATGAGGTGGAAACAGAAGGGGCTAAGAGACAATATTTTCTCTCAACTTTGGTTTCAGCATAGAAACCTTCAGCGGAGAAACAGTCCAAGAAGTCCCAGGGTCCTCCCACTGGTCAATTCCTCCTATACCCAATAGAGCTCAGCCTAAAGTGGAGATTATTTAGGGGAGTCAGGTTCTGTATTTAGTTAAATTGCAGCAGCTACCACATCCTACTCAAGTAAAAACACTTTCCTGAAATGCCTTAAAACAGTGAGAGAGGCAACACCACTGCATTCCTCCAGTCTGTCTGTGATAACATTTTAATTAGCTAGTTATTAATAACAGGAAAGGAGCAAAGGAAAGACCAGCCATTATAGGCATGTTCCTTGCATCCAAACACTGGGGGAGGGGTCCAACAAAGGAAAGATAAGACACATGCCCAATGAAGTTGGGATGACATCGGGAAGATACTTGTCTGTCAGTCATACTTGGGGACAGAGATGGTTGGCCAGAATGGGTGTGGCCACTGCAAGCACTCGAAATTTGGGATATATAATCCCCTGAATGAAGAAGTTCACACTCTTGGAACACTTGGTTCATGGCTCACACTTGGCTTCCTGGCATTCTCTTGTGTGGCCAACAGCCATGTGGACCCACACACACAATGGACTAATGGACTGCACCTAGCCTGTTGCTATATTGGACCCTGCTCCAACATGGAATGGAAATTCTGGACACCGGCTCTGATTTTAGCTCTTACTGAAGCTCCAGCTACACTTCTATGACTGGAATAAGAGAAATGGGACTTTAGAAATCCAGGATGTAATTCCATGAAAATATTGCATCCTCTTGGGTGAGTCTCAGAAAATTCCTTTCCTCAGAATATCACAAGGACTTCACTCCCACTGCCAATGGGGGAAGATGAGACACATTTGTCTCCGGTAACATCTGGACATTCTACATATGATACTGTTATTGGTGGAAGTGGAATGCCACAAGGAAAAGAATTTCATGAGGCCCCCACAGGAAGATGGGGTTTCCTGGAAAGCTTTATTGGCTAGGTAAAATTAAGGGGGTTTTCCTCCAAGGTCCCATCTCTGCCTCACCATAAACGAAATACAATCTTGTCTTCAGCAGAGCCAGAATAAAAGCCATTGCCCATAGTTTCTGCTTCATATTAAATTCAATCCAGTCCAAATGTGGCTAGCTTAGCTTGGGTTCCCAGCTACAGTCTATTACCACTTAAGGCTACATGGTTATGGAGAGCAAATGGGATAATGAAGGGGCAAGTGTGGGTCATAGAGCAAGAGAGAGCATGGGTGAGGACAAGATAACTCTTTGTCTGTGGATTTTAACCAGGATCTACCCACATTCCCATGTTCATAGCAAAGCCAGCAGAAGTATCACTCCCACCTCAGTTGTCACACCTACTTCTCTGGCTTTGACCTTTCTGCCTCCTTTTTTTAACCCTTGTGATAACATTGGGCCCACCTCGCTAATCCAGGATAATCCCTCCATCTCAAGATCCTTAATTTAAGATCCACAAAGTCCCTTTTGCTATTTAAGGTAATTCATAAATCTGGGAGATTAGGAGATGAATATTTTGAGGGAAAGGGATTATTTGGATTACCAAAAACTACATATCTTTATTATCTTAAAAATGATGTGTCATTTTTAAGCTTGCCCTTCTTAAACTGTCACCCAATTTGTCTCTTTGCTGTAACAGCCAAGGTTTTGTTTTTTACAAAAACCAGTCCATACCTGCTATCTATTTCCTCACCTACCATTTACTTAGCTCTGCACTACAATTGGCTTCTGTTCCCTTTATGATATAAAAACTGTCCTGTCCAAGTTCAAAATTATCTTCAATTGTTGATTTCATTTGACATTTAGCAGTCTGTTCTTAACTCTACTTGTCAGCAGTCTTTGACTTTGTTGAACATTTTCGTTCTCATGAAACTGTCTTTTCTTGGATTCCAAGGCAATACTCCTTTTTTTCTCCTTACAATTTTTACTTCCTCTACTCAGTCCTTTTTGCAGACTTCTCATCATCTGCCTGTCTTCAAACACTAGTATTTTCTGGAGTCTTACTATTCAAAATGTGGTCTGCATACAGCTACTTAGAAATGATGACAATCAGGCCCACCCCAGATCTACTGGATCAAAACTTATATTTTAACAAGTGAACTATATACACACTAATGCTTGAGAAACCCAATTTAGAATGTTGTATTTAATCCTCTAATATACTCCTGGAAAATTTGACCTACTACATTATCTCTAACCACAAGGCCCAAATTTGTGTCTTAAACTCTATTATTCTCTGTGTATAGAGCTATCCATTACACATCTTTCTCTAGATGTTCCACAGACACTTCAAACTTGCCCTATTCAAGACTGATTCATCATCTTCAACCCACCATGTTCCCTGTTTGGGTGAACAACAACTTCACCCAAGTACCAAAGCCAGATGATAAAAACAACAACAACAACAACAAAAAACCCTTTCTTTCCTCATACCTACCTTCACAGTCATCTTGTCATGTGAATTCTCAGAAATATATTCTCACATCCCTAACCCCAAGGACTGATATATGTCATGAATGTATCACCTATGACCTCTTAACTTGTCTCCCTGTCTGCAAACATACCAGAGCGCCTGGATAACGACCACTCCATGTGTTTGATAGGTTTCTGAAACACACGCATGCATACACACACAGAGGACTTGATCAAAGCAGTCTTTGGTTTTAAAAGCTCCCTGTCATATGCAGAATAACGTCCCAACTCTTTAGTATGGGGCCAAAAGCCCCCTTGATTTGACCTCTGATTCTTTCTTATCTCTTTCTCACCAGCAGCCCCTCTGCACATGTATTATGCACTGTATGTATCACTTGTACCACATAGCTTTATACATATTTAGCGCGTGTAATCTCTGCTGCTTGCATACCTTCCCCAACATTTTGCACTTGATAAATGCTTACTGTCTTCCAAAACTGAGCTGAGACACCATATCGTTACCGTGACTCTAATCTCTCCTTACCCCCAGCACAGCAGGGCTATTTGCTCCTTTATACATACTTACACTTCTTTATACACACACATACTTCTCTGATGATTATAACACCTATCACGATGTTTTGAAACTGCAACTACCTGTCTATATCGAAAGATAGTAATTTATAATATCCCTAAGATAGTAATTTATAAAATTATTTCACTCTATATCCTTACCATTTAGCCTAGTCCTCAGCACATAATAACCAATCAATAAATGTTTTAAGAATTAATGAATCAAATAGACAGTTAGTTGGTCAACTGATTTGAACAGCAGCCCCCCATGTCTCAGATTACAGGGGCATAAAAATGGGGATCCCTGGACACACTCAGCCCACTCAGTGTTCACCAATTTGAATTAGAAAGCATCTTCAAGGCAATGCTTTTAAGGATGCCTGGATACCCAAATAAATGCCAAGGTAGATAATGATACCTCCTCTGGTTTTTGGATTTTCTCCTAAATTCGCTGCAAGACTAAAAGACTTGCATATAAATCTGATTGCTGCAACATGATTATAATTCAGTTGCTTGATTAACATGTTAAAATGTTTCAAATGTAAGAGTGTGGCTGATTTACAGTTACATATTTTTAAGGAGTTTGTGGGTTTCTTGTGTTTAGGCATCCTGACCTGGTCATACTCAGTAGAAATGGGCTGCTTGCTGCAAAAAATAAAGAGGGCCCATCTCTTTGACTCTCTCTGGAGCAGAGTACAACCCTAGTTCATGAGGATACCATAGTATCTGTTGAGACTTGCTGAGAAAGGTATTCTTCTTCCAATGGCTGGACAAGGATGGTCTTGGTGTCTGGGGGAAGCTTCAATCTGCCATGGCAACTCCCAGTCTTTTCTCTACTTTCTGTGTGTTCTAGTCTACCAGGAGAGGTGGAAAGCTGCAATCTTTTCTCCTTCCCTCTCCCTCTCCCTCTTCTTCTCCACTGGATCTAGGATGGACAGAGGTTAGCACTAAATCCTGCTTGTGGTTTTCTACACCTTGTAAGACTTCGTGCAAGTCCTACTGATAGAAACATCAGATTCTAGTTCTATCTCTGGAACTACATTGTTAACTCTTAAATCAGAGCAACACACAGTCCTAGCCAGGGCTATTCTCTTCTTCATAAAGTCAAAATGCAGAGTGGGAGGAGAGAAGGCTAGGCTAAGAAGAGAAACTAACTGGGGGGAAATCAGATATGAGTATGTGCTGACAGGTACGCATAATCTCTTTCAATTTAGAATTGGTGGAGTTGTAGAAAACCCTACAAGAGTCCTCAAACATGCCTGCACATTAGAACACATAGCAAGGGATTTTAGAGATACCGATGCCTGCCCCAGACTGAACTAGAACCAAAAAGGTGACCCTCTGTGGTCAGCACCAAGGAAAACAGAGCAGAAAAGGAAAGTAAGGTGTAAGAATGACATTCTGTGTGGAATAATAATTAAATCAAGAACTTCTATAGGAGCAAGAGGCTGACAGGAAAATGAAGTAGGATGTCAGGGCAGAGAAAATAGAAATGAGTGATTGCACCAATATGGAAAAATCAAGGGCTAAGAAACTAGAAGTAAAATAAAAGTGGATGAGGCCCCCAAATTAGGTTGGGCTATAAATATTGGTTAATACATATCCCTATCCCAGTCCTTTGGCTTAGTGGTCTCATTCTGTCTTTTGAATTGGTTGTGCCTCTCTGGATTCTGCAGAATTTTTAATTGTATAATATCATTTACTGTTTTTGAATTATAATTTGCCTATTTGCATGTTTAAATCCCAAGGGTCTAGTACTTTCTTACAAAGAATAGGCACTCAAAAAATGTTGAAGGAGGTACTCAAGAACTAATATTTATAGTGCTATGCATGATAGTGTGGTCAGGGCTAGAGGACTAGAGGGTCAGGACTAGGGGACTAGAGGGTCAAAAACATTCACTGAGAAAAGGACAAAGCCACAACTTGATTCCTGACAGGTAGAGATGAGATGTCTCCATACATTCTTAATAAAACTAATTCATCCACTTCTGGGAGATAGCAACAAGATTTGAATTGCTATTTTGAAGACATGAAGTCAATGTTGACTTTCCTCCATTAGAGGCTCAGTAGTAATTAGAGGTATAATGGGTTGATAATTCTCTAGTAAATAACATATAATTGTTTCACTAGCTTTCAGTTTATTCGACCATTCAACAAACCTTTTATAAGAGCAAGGAACTACATTAAACAATCAGGAAGACAATGATAATTGTATTTGTGTGTGTTGTGGATACATTGTTTTACAATTTTTTGAATATATTTATGGAAACTTACAGATATTAATTTACAATAACTTATATATTATAATTTAAATTGTAATCATATGGGAAGTGGTACAAGTCAAACACTCTAAAGGGTCCAAGATTTTGCTCAGCTTACAAGCTAAAAAAGTTGGCCTGCCATAGTGTTATGGATGTTGGCAGAATACATGAGACTCCTGGATCAGAGACAAAGGACTTTATTATAGCACAGCAGGTAGAATGAGATGTTTGTGCTAGTTCCCTGTGTTTTCTAACCCCCCTGAGGGTGACACAAGCAGGCATATATGGAGTGACACAGTTGGTTTTTGTCACAGCTGAGGAACCTGAGCGTAGGAAACTCCATTCTTTTATGATGGGCCGCAAACAAACCCAACCAATATTTACTCTAAAGACATTACCTTTATTATACTGGACAGAAAACAAACTTGCCCTTTTCTCTGGTGCAAAACACTATCTCTATTTTAAAAGGCTGTTTGCTGTATACACCCTTGAAAAGATAGTCTAGAACAAAATGCTGTCAGTGCTTCAGCTTACAATATGTACAAAAACACAGGCTTCATGGAGAACTATCTCCCAATACTGCAGTGGTACAAGTTAGTGTTAATATAACCAGTGTTAACATAACCAGGAGGGAGAGAGAAAGGAGTAAGTTGACCAAAGCAGATACCAAAAAATAAAATGAATACAGCTAGAATAAGAAATCCTTGGTCTAATCAAAAGCAGAAGCTAGAGAAAAGCAGGCAGAATGGTTGACACATGCTTGAGTCATGGATAGAGAAGAAAAAGGATTTGAGTGAGAAATACAGAATCTAAGAAGCCTCTTAGGAAATGTAGAGGTCATCGGAAAGAGCACGTTCAGGTTGCAGTGCCAGCTTAAAAGAATCAAGTTCCTTCCAAAATCCTGTTGCTAAGAAACAGTACCTAGCAAATCTGAGAGTAAAATAAGATAAAGATAAAAAAGAAAAGCCAAGTTGATTTCTATTGCTATTACAAAGATAAACACTAAAGGCACCACACTCCACCTGTAGTGTAATGACTTACAGTAGATGGGGTGGTGGATGTTCACCACTGCACCAGTTTTTTTGAGAAATCTCAAGCCGATCACTTTTAATCTTACCCAGCTTGAGTATTTAGGCTCTTTCCCCTCTACCTCATCATAATTCTTCCATTTCAGGGGCTACTGAGTGTGCTAGGCTATTAAAAGGGTGAGGGGATTGTTATGTGAAGGTAATTATTGAACAGTTACAATATTCCACAAACCCCCCTTATAGGGGTTTAACCCAATACATTTTATCTTTCATTCACAAAATTCATTCCTAATGTTCCTGATCAGACAGTATATTAGTCAGCTTTGCTGCATCCACAAAATTTTAGTGACTTTACAACAGGCTACATTTTATATTAGTGGCTACAGATGCTGTGTCTCTGCTTGATTTTATTTGCCTCTGCTCCATGTTTCTTATCCCTGGACCTAGGCTAAGGAATAATTGTCAGTATGGGATGTACCACTTTCTTGGCAGGAAACAGAAGCTAAAGAACTGGAAGAGTCTCACGATGCCTCCAAAAGCTTCTGAAAGGTGGTAGTCTGCATCATGTTTGCTCACATTTATTTACCTCAACTATATCACACAGCTGATCTTAACATCAGTAGGTGGGAGTCCTACAGGGAAGTGAATGTATTTGTGAACAATAATGTAACTTATGATGAGTCATTTTCTTGGGAATTTTTTTTCCAAACTGAAACGTGGGGATCTTTCCTCCATTGGGCAGCACCATTATCTAGGGTACCTTCGAGATGGAGAGAAAAGGAGCTGACAGGAAACTTGCTACAAAGCAATAGTCAAGAAGTATGTGCATGGGGGAAGGGAGGTTTTTAATCCAAAAGCAAGTTCAAGAAAAGACATCAAGAAAGGGAAGAGGTATAGGTCATAGTTATGGCTTAGCAATTGCTGACCCTGCCCATGGTGCTCTGTTGACTGGGTCATTTAGGACATTCAGAGGAATCTCTCTGGCTATCAGACAGGGAAGAGGCACCAACAATTTGTTCTTCTGTCCACAACAGTTCACTGGCTGCCCCAGGCAATGATGAGTAGACAGAACCCTTTTTACCTCTGTCCCAGTCAAATGGCAGGCAACTTGGTGGGTTGCTGAAGCTCAGGCTTCTGGTTCCTGCAACTGCTTGGGCATATACATCTATTTCTTCACTCTGTAATTATAAGTAGTTCTGCTCTTAAATTAACTTTTATTTTTATATTTATTATGTCGCCTAAGAGTCACAGGGGCAGTAGAAAATTAAGGAAATGCAGTGAGCCAAGGGATCATCTTTGCTGAAGAAAGAACTTTCTCTTTAAGTTTGGGTAAAGGCAACAGAAAGTCAGACTGTGAGCAAGCAAAGGGCAGAATGCATGAGGGGGAGTCATCAGTCGTGAGAGGTTATGCTTGCCCTAGCCTGGAGCACTACGTGCTAATGCGTCACTTGGTTAAATAAGAAGTCTATGCAGCTAGAGTAAGATTCAAATATGCAACAGGACCTTGAGGAAATACTTTGCTCACCAGCATCTCAGTTTTATGTGTCCCCTAGTGTCTATCCAAATTCCAATTTCCCATGACTACACTCCAGATACATAGAAAGTCATTATTTGTCTATTTATTTGTTTAGAAGCCTCACATCAACTATCCAGCTTTAAATTGAGAGCCCAAAGCTGCTTAAATTGCCCCACTAGTCTAGTTAAGTCCCAGAGATTCCAGAAACTCTGGGGAAAGCTACATGCCTGTGGGCCTGGAACTTTAAGAGAAATTACATGTGTGCATCAATGAGGAAAGAATGCCCTTGGCTAAAGGCATTGCTTATCATGTCCCCTCAATTCTTTATGCATTTCTTCCCAAAATCGCTCTGTCCATTCCTTGGCTATTTAAATATCATTAATATTCTAGCCACAAGTAAGTTTTTGACATTCTGAATGAACAGTTTGCTTGTATGCCCCAAATGGGAGGGGGCATGTCAAGAGGATGCTCCTGAGAGTGACAGAGAACATGGGAGGACATAGTATGTGAGACTGTTTGAGTCATGATTGTGAAAAGTTTGGAGGCAGCAGCTGTATCTCTACTGTAAGAAATAAACTCCCAAAGCCCCATGGCTTCATGGAATGACTGATGGGGAGGGAGGGTTGAGTTTGGTAGGTCACCTTATGAGTAGATCATATAAGGACCCAGACCCTATCTAGTTTGGGGGCCCTCCCCCTTCTAGAGGCTCAGATTCTTCTCCATTCAGGCTACAAATGAGAAAAGAGACAGTGGATTATGAGCTGGGCTTAGAAATGGCCTCAATCACTTCTAACCATTCCTTTGGCTAGAACTCGCCACACCCACCTCACCTAACTGGAGATGGGGGAAGGTTGCGTAATCTAATCTAGCTGAATGATCAGAAAGATCAGGACAGGAATGTAGTAAACCATCAGTAAGGTTTTACAACAGACTAGTCCTAAAATTAAGAATGCAGTTAAAGCCTCTTTACTTTGGATCCTCAGTGTTCACAAATTATTGCCGAGCACATTATTTCCCTCTGCTTTTCTGGGTGATGATGCTCTTGCCCAAGAAGCCCCTGCAGTGCTCAAAATGCTAATGGCAGGCCTCTCTCCCACCCATTCACTCCTCACCCCCATCCTACACAGTAAAGATATTGCTGGTCGCAGTGAAGTGTTGCTTAGGGTGCTGGTGGGGTTAGTAAGTAATGGGTTATAAAATATTGCTTGGGTCACTGAGTTTATACTTTTATCACTGTCCACATTTTCAGCTTTCTCCACAACCACGGTATTCTAGAACTAATTTCTTCCTGTTTTTTTCCAGTCTGCAGCCTGAGCTTATTTTAAACACCAGTGCCCACCCTCGGGGCTTCCTGACACTCATTCTATGGGCAAGACAGTATGCCAACTGGAGGATATAAAATTATTTTAAAAATAGCATTTCTGTCCCCACCCATAACTTTCAGAAGAATAGGTATAGAGATATTCCTGGATGAAATAAAATTGGTGCCTATTCCCTGCCCCCAGCTTCCCCTTCATTTTTAATTGCTTCCTTCCTCCCACTGTTTTCCAGACTATCTGAATTGTATCAGTCCCGGGCATATGGGAATGTGAGTACCCCGATGGCTATTGTCAGCCAGGAAATAACTACCATTCAAACACTAATGATCATATTTGACGTGATAAAATGGATGTGAATATTAAATTTGAACCATCTTGGCACCATCTCAGATTTTTAAAAAATAGACATGAGAACTGATAGCTTTGCATAAACATCTTTCTTGCTATTTTCTCTGATTCTGACATATTCACATTTCACTAAATGAGTGAACACCACCATCCACCCACTCACCAGGCGTTCACTTTATATATATATATAGCTATAGATATTCATGCAAGACCAAGCAAAAAAGGATTCATGTAACAGAATTTATGGTGGGATTTTTGAGGAGAACAAGGGATAAAATTTTCATATTTAATTTTTATCTTGTCTTGGTTCTACAAAATGCTCTTATTAAGGCACTATATATCCATGTACTTGAGCTTCTTGGTTATTCATTCATTAACTTGTACATTCAATATTTATTTTGTATGCCCTGAATACCTGGGACTATGCTAGGTTCTGGGAATACAGAGTGGAATGTTACAGTTCTTGCATAAGTCTCATGGCTGCTATTATAGAAGTAAATAATAGTAACTGTTATATCTGGGAAAGAAAGGGATGTGAGAAAAGGCTTTATAGCCTTGGATGATGGTCCTTCAAAGGTAAGGTATTATCCAGATGGAAGACTTTATCTTTCATACCTTTGTACTGAGTACTCACCCTGTGCCAGCCACTGTTTGGGGAACTACAGATGTGATAAGGGCTAAGATTTCAGAGATTGTTAGGGTTTATATTTTAGAAGGCCTTATACACCATGCATGGAGTTAGCCTTCATGTCTGAGGATTTTGTGAATAGGGAGTCACAGGATTGGGTTCTCAGAACTGCTTTCTTACTCACTGACATGATAGGGAGCACAAAAAAGGATTACATAGGGTTCTTCACTTCAAACAATGAGATAGGTAGGGACCTTTTCAGATGGACAAGATCATTTGGTTCTATTTGTGTTCTCACCCTGAACATATTCCACATTTCAATCATAATGAGAGAAAATATTACTCTTGGCTTAAAGTTTCACTCTCCATTTCTTTGCACTCCTTGGGTATTGGAAAGTCCCTGAAATCAGAGCTCTTGGAGCTCAATTCGAGAGTTCTGGGGGATTCAATCCCTAGAAAAAAAGGTAAGATGTCCCAGAATGTGCCTTGGATCCTCTGTAGGCAGCTAAGCACAGTATGGGAACAGGAAGAAAGAAAGGAAGAAAGAAAGAAGAAAGAAAGAAAGAAAGAAAGAAAGAAAGAAAGAAAGAAAGAAAGAAAGAAAGAAAGAAAGAAAGAAAGAAAGAAAGAGAAAGGAAAGGAAAGGAAAGGAAAGGAAAGGAAAGGAAAGGAAAGGAAAGGAAAGGAAAGGAAGAAGAAAGAAAGGAAAGGAAAGGAAAGAAAGGAAAGGAAAGGAAAGGAAAGGAAAGAAAGAAAGAAAGAAAGAAAGAAAAACACATGGAAGGCCCTCAAGTTTGCATGCTTCCAAGAATGAGGGCCTAGCATTTTAAACAGGCTACACTTGGTTCCAGTTTACAGTGAGACTCCCTGCTTACTTTCAAATTCTGGCTACAAACTCACTGATTCCAACCACTGACTACCCACCCTCTCATTTCAAAAAATTCTGACTAAACAGTCACTTAATTCTGGCTTCAGTAAGATTACTCTTTAGGACATTTTGTTTTGTTTTATGATTTTTGACAGGACCTGCCCAGATTTGTTTGTAAAAATAGCAGCAGCCTAGGGGTCACACCAATCCTTTGGTCCTCACATTGGCAGACATTGGCCTCCACTGTGCAGCTTTCATGGGTGCATGGGCACCTTTGGGAGCCAGAGCTTGAGCCTGAGCTGTAGCTGCAGCCTGGGGCCTGGTTTGAATCTTGGCCTTGGACTTTGGCCAGCAGAGCCCGAGACCCTTGGCAATGTGGGCACGAGCATGTTTCCCAAGCTTGGGGTGAGTGATATAGGCAAGCTGACTGAGCTTGTGATGGCCATCCTTTGGGGTCTTGGGTTTGAACTCCTTGGGCTTTCTGAGGGTCTTGGTAACCTTGGCATATGCGCTCATGGCCTTGTCATTGTTGGCCTGAATCTTCTCCAGGTCCTTCTTGTGATTCTTGGCAAGGCACATGTTCCTTAGGAACTTAGGGTACACCCCCTTAACAGAGTCATATCCTTGTGATCGGGGTTTCTTGATGCTGTTCTATGCCATTCTCGGGACTAGTTGTATATGGTGTGGTTCCTGGATTTAGCCATATCTTCACCAAGGCCTGCGGCTCCTGAAGCACCTGGGACTGGAAGAGCCAGGACACATGTTTTCCATGAAACAATTTAAATACAGTGGTCTCTATGAGCCTCTAAAAAAGCCCACTTCCTCCCCTCCCCTCCCCTCTCCCCCCCCCCCCCCCCCGCCAATTCAGAGACCCCAGATAGTCCTGGGAGAAATCTAAGCTCAAACACAGCCTGGCCTGGACATCTTCCAAAGTTGCCCAGGAAAGGATGCTCATGCATGTGCCCCTTTTCCCCCTCCCCACAGACATGGGGCCTAGATTACCTTCCTTGTTACAGCTCCACTGCGGGTGTGCTGGACCATGCCAGTGAGAACAGGCTGAGCAAGTTCCCCCTTAGTGGGATATTGGCATCCCTTGCCTCAACAGCTGTCTGATAACCTGTAGCCAAATACTCCAGCAGCTGACTCTCAGGAAGTTCAGAGAGCTATGTTTGAGGGTTTCAGCTACTGTTGTAACAACATTTTTCACCCATACCAGCTTCTGTGTATGAGTGGGTGAAGCAAAACTTTCTGCAGAAGTAGCCATACTTCTTCTTCACCCCCACCCCCTTACCAATGTTTATGTTCATTAGATTTGGGGAGAGTGTTCAGTTTTTGGCAGGCTGAGTTTAAAATGTAAAGTTCACTGAGTAACTCCAGTCTGTATCACTCTCAGGTGGACCTAATGAACATCTCTTACGTTTTAAAGTTCCATTGGCTAGCCTTCTCTGAACCAAGCCTTCAGCATCAAGGTATATGCAGACCCCCTCTTGCTAACTTCACAGGCATTCAGGAGGGTGACTTGCCCAGCTCTCCAGTTTCTCATCTTGTCCAAAGACTCGCTCAACATTGTTTAGGAATTCTGAACAAAGATTGAAGTGTTCGTTGATTTGGCGATGCTGATAACCTCAACATAGGGTAGGGGCGGAAGCCTTGACAACCCATTTGCCTTCAGCATTTCCTGGGCATTGCATCACAGGTGGGTTCAAAAGTATTTTCATGACTGAGGTTTAAGTGAAATTAGCAAGTAAGTTCAAACCCATGTTTTCAGTTGAGTCTTGGGTAATTACTGATTCAGAATCTTGTATTGAACAAGTACTAAATGCCTTGGACATTGTATCTGATTATTTAGTGATCAACTGAGTGGAATGTTATGAGAAGGAACAAGAAATCCTACTGGCTAATCTAAGAGTGCAGACATGAAAGTTTACCTTCCCATCTGCTGCCTCTGGCACTCACAGCTACACTGGCATTCCGGAAATGCAAGCAGGTGCAAGAGCTGGTGGGAAATGGAAGCTCTAGAAAAGGAAGAAAAAGAAAGGAAGGTAGCCTTAGCCAGTTTGTTCAGTGGATAGAGCATTGGCCTGTGGACTAAAGGGTCCCGGGTTCAATTCCATCAGAACAAATGTCAGATTGCAGGCTCAATCCCAAGTAGTGGGGGGTGGGATGCAGGAAGCAGCTGAACAATGATTCTCTCTCATCATTGAGGTTCTATCTCTTTCACTCTCTCCATTTCTCTCTGAAATTGATAAACACTTAAAAAAAAAAAGAAAGTTTTTTTTTTCTAAATAATCATGACATGTGCAAGTAATGAATACTCCCCCAAAGAAATATACATTTGTGTTCACCAAGTTCCTACCTCCATCCCAGAACTAGAGGAGGCAAGTGTATGGAAATTTTAGAATAACGTTTTTATGCTTGTTTCTAGCCATTAATAATTCAGTATTTTTGAGGTCTAATCTTGGAACAATATACTATGAGATAAAGAAAATCTGTTCTAAATGTTTACAGCTTGGCCAGTCACATTTGGTCTCAATATTATATTAAGAATTTAAATAATAATAATAATAATATACAAAAATACCAGACTGTTTGAATCACTACCACACTCCTGAAAAATCTTACTGCAGGCTAGGCTACATGGTTAGTTTTTCTATAGTAATTATTGAAGTTTGTCCAATTTAATACCATTGGGAAAGGAAAAAAAAAACTAATGCATTGATTATAAAAGGAGTACCAGTATATGTCTGATTATTAAATTTGGACCCACTTGACTTTTGCCACTTTCTTTGTGATTATTACCTCTCTGGGTCTAATTTTCTCACCCCATTCTATATTTAAAGGGATGAACTAGATAATCTCTAATATTCATTCCATACTTAAAACAATATAGTATAGATATTTTGAAGGATAATTTCTTAATACAAAGAAGTGAAATGTTGGAGGTGTAGGATAAAAGTGGATTCACAAAGGAGTTATTTATAGAACAAAGTAGAGAGGAGAACATGGTTGTGACTAAAGATTTAGCTTGCAATGTTCATAATTGTAACTTATTTGATTTAATTATAATTTCAACCCTCAGATTCCCTTGCACTAAAGTAAAATAGTCCAGTCATGCCCATTATAATAGAACTAGAGGCCCAATGTATGAAATTCATGCAAGGGGTTCTGCCCTCGCAGCCTTGGCTGGCCCTCGCAGTCCCTCACAGCCTCAGCTGGCCCTTGCAGACCCTCGCGGCCTTGGCCAGCCCTCACAGCCCCAGCTTCATCCAGAAGGTATTCCTGACAGTTGCCTGGAAGGATGTCTCTATGGTCATTCTGCTGTTCGGTCTAATTAGCATATTAGCTCTTTATTATATAGGATATGTCATACTGCAGGAGACAATACAAGATAGTGATATCTGGAGAGGTACAAAAGGGGAAGAGACCTTGAGTCCCAGTGTCAAATTCTTTGGAGGAGAAATTAGCATAGTACAAAAAATACTGGCAACAGAAATTTACTCCAAAAATCAGAGAATTTTCTTTTTGGCAGGGTAAATTGAAAAAGGAGAGGAGAAAGACAGAAGGAGAAGTTATTTCATCTTAATTAATTAGAAAAAGAGAGCAAAGAAATGGGAAGATTCTGAACTCAAAACCCTTGACTAAGGAACTAATATCCTTTTCACCCCACCACTAATATCACTAACATTTCATAGCTTCGTTGGTAACCACTTGCAACAATATGGTACTTTAAAACTTAGATTCAACCTATAATCCACTTCTCCTATATTAGTTACATTTTCCTAGCTTTTCGTGTCACATAACCAAAAGACTTTACATTTGAGTCTCATGTTATTCTTCACAATGCATAAATTCTGAACTAACATACTGAAATATGTATTGTATCTCAAGGAGTGCCCTATATAAGAAATGTCATAAAACCACCTACATTAAGAGAAAGCTGAGTTATCAAAATGGATGTTCTGCAGATTTACATTCTTTAATGTATATGTCACTCTATGGGATAGATTAGGTGGCTTCCTCTGAAAAGAATACACGGTTTAATGAATTATTTTGGCAGCTGATAATATATATACTCTCTTGAGTCATCCTTTTAGTAATCTCTTCAACTGATTTAAATCTTTTTAGTTAAATCTCACATGTTTATATCTCACTTCCCACATCTAAGTCTTTGAGAGTAAAGACTACTTCTTATACTTATTTGTATTGCACAAGATTTCTAGCATAACAGGTGTTCAATTACCATATAAGTGCTTGGATTGGCTGACTTATAATTTACCTAACAACACAGAAATTTGGAATTTATTATTTTGGTTATTCCTTAATTTGATTTTTTAAGTTTATTATTAAGACTGAATATCAAATTATTTTAATTGTTTGTTTGTTGTTGTTAATCCTCACTCGAGAATATTTTTTCCATTGATTTTTAGAAAGAGTGGAAGGGAAGGAAAAGGGAGAGGGAAAGAGAGAGAGAAACATTTATGTGAGTGAGACACATTGGTTGCCTCCTGTATGTGCCCTGACCAGGGTCGGGGAACGAACCTGCAACCCAGATACATGCCCTTGATCAGGAATCAAACCCATGACTCTTTGGTGCAGGGGCCGATGCTCTTAACCCTTTAGCAACACTAGCTAGGGCCTTGTAATTGTTTTAATGAACAGTTTCATTCTTTTTTAATTTTTTTATTGATTAAGATATTACATATGTGTGTATATCCCCCCATTGCCCCCCAACCCACTCCCATACATGCCCTCACCCCCCAGTGTCTTGCATAATTGGTTATGCTTATATGCATGCATACAAGTCCTTTGGTTGATCTCTTATTTCCCCCTCCCCCTCCCCAGCCTTCCCGCTGTAATTTGACAGTCTATTCGATGCTTCTCTGCCTCTGTATCTATCTTTGTTCATCAGGTTATAATGTTCTTTATTGTCCGTAAATGAGTGAGATCATGTGGTATTTTTCTTTCACTGACTGGCTTATTTCACTTAGCATAATGCTCTCCAGTTCCATCCATGTTTTTATTGGTTTTTAGGGAGAGAGGAAGGGAGGGGGATAGGGATAGAAATATTGGTTAGACATTGATTGACTGCCTCCTGCATGCCCCATACTGGGGATTGAGCCTGAAACCCAGGCATGTGCCTGACCGGGAATCAAACCAGTGACTTCTTGGTTAAATGGTTAATGCTCAAACACTGAGCCATATCAGCTGAGCATCAACAGTTTCTAATAAACATTTCCTATTTATATGCCAACAGACAACAGTAAAGGCCTGCTTTATCAAAATGTTTAGCAAACATATTTTTGCAGACATTATTAATATAAACCTAAATCCATGTGTTTAAATTAATGTTATAAAAACAATCCTAAATTAACTATTTTTACTAAAATGTAGATAATTAATTTGACCTGAAGCCCAAAGTGTTATAATACAAATGATAAACAAGGTGTTTATTAAACTTTTAATATAAACCAATAATTTTCAAAAGTATTTGAGAATAGGAACTTTTCAAAATGTAATTTATACAAATACCTCAAATAAAATAGATAAATACATGTTATTAATGTAAAATTATATAATTTAATATAAATTCATAATATCAGATTTGTAACAACTTATAAATTCCATTAGTGAAAACAGACTTTTAATAAACACAAGCCATTTAAATTAGTAACTATAAAATCTTAGTCTCAACAATAGATTTTATTTTTATAATTTATTTTATATGTACTAGTAGTAAAAAATATGATTCACAAAACTAAGAAATAACAAAGAACAATAGTTTTGTGTGCTTTTTTTAGATTGCTTCATTTTCATCAGGATATTTCTCAATTAAATCCATCCAGAAACTTGAATGTAGATAAATGGAAGATCTTTAGTACAGAAGTAAAAACATTAAAATTATCCAAATAATAGAATTATCCTAAAATGATTTGAGTGATTAGTCATTCTTAATAATCATAATGTTATAATAATTCAAAGAAACATTTGCTATTATGTGTGGCATGCAATGGACTATTCATTGAGCAGAGCCCAATCATATGTGATTGAATTGGATTGCCCAAATCAGTAATGGTTGGATCAAAAATTATTGTCTCACAGGCAGGGCAAATCACTTGTATTTCATGGAACAAAAGTCATTTACTGCTGGAGAGGAGAAAGGTAAGCACAATAAGAAAGCTCAAACAAGAACAAGCACATGACATGCTCTGTCTGACCTTTTCCAAAGGGCTTTACGTCATTATCTCCTCTGGTTTCTGTTGAGTATAATGGACATAACTGTTTTGTGGGCACTCCAGTATATAAACCAAGGATTTCTCAAAAATAGAAATTCCATTAAAAAATTATTGAATGCTACTATTTATAATGACTAAAGAAATTGAAAGGGCATTACAAATTCTAATATTTGGCAGAAGAAGAAATAAGCAGAATAATGTATTGTATGCCCATCATTAATCTTTTAAAATTTTAGGTATTGTATAAAGTTTTCTGTTTTCAAAAAAATCCCACATGGTTGTAGTGGATATGAAAGTACACAGTTGCTTCATATGTTTTCTAACCAATTGTTTACATTAATAATAGGTTTTCTAAAACACATCTGCTTTTTAAAACTCATTATTTCTTACTATACCTTATGTCTTATATTATCTCATGAGTTCCAATACCCATTTATAATAAAAACTCTCAGAGGGGAACTTCCTCAATTTGATAAAGGATATCTACAAAGAAACAATAGATGGCATCATGTCTAATGGTGAAAACCTCAAAGCTTTCCTACTAGGATCAGAAACAAGGAAAGGATATTCCTTCAAAATGCTTTTCAACATTGTACTAGAAGTCCTAGCTAATACAATAAAACAGCACAAGAAAATATGACGTATATAGATTGAGAAGGAAGAAATAAAACTGTCTTTGTACCCATTATTGTCTATGTGGAAAATCTGAAAGAATTAATTTTTTTAAAAACCCTCCTGGAACCAATAAGCAATTAAAGCAAGGCTACAGGATATAGGGTTAATATACAAAAGTCCATCACTTTCCCATAGACCAGCAATGAACAAATGAATTTTAAATTGAAAAAACAATCCATTTATATTTGCACTCCCTTTACAAAATGAAATACTATGTAAAATCTATATGGGGAAAACTTCAAAACTTTATATGAACAAAATCAAAGAACTAAATAAGTGGAGAGATATTTCATGTTCATGAAACACTCAATATTGTCAAGATGTCAGTTCTCCCCGATTTGTTTATAGAGTCAATGCAATCCCAAACAAAATCTCAACAAGTTATTTTGTGACTATCAAGAAACTGAATGTAAAGTTTATATAGAGATGCAAAAGACCCAGAGTAGTTAATACAATATTGAAGGAGAAGAACAAAGTTGGAGGACTGACACTACTTGACTTCAAGATATACTAAAAAGCTACAGTAATCAAGACAGTGTGGTATTGGTGAAAGAATAGACAAATGAATCAGTGGAACAGAGTAGAGAGCCTAGGAATTGATGCATGTACACATAGTCAACCAGTGTTTGACAAAGGAGAATAGGCAATACAATGAAGAAAGATAATCTTTCAACAAATGGTACTGGAATACTGGCCATCCAAATGCAAAAAAAAAACAACAAAATCTTAACATAGATCTTGTACACTTCATAAAAATTAGCTCAAAATAGATCATAGACCTAAATGTAAAATACAAAACTATAAAACTCTCATTCATTGTTTGTGGGACTGCAAAATGGTAAAGCTATTTTGGAAGACAGTTTGGCAGTTTCTTGCAGAGGAGACTTAAATGGGTTTTATAAGTGAAAGAAGCCAATCTGACAAGGCTATGTACTGTATGATGCCAACTATATGATATTTTGGAAAAGGCAAAACTGTGGAGACAATAAAAGGAGCAGTGGTTTTTAAAGATGAGGTGGAAGAAAAGGATGACCAGGCAGATTTTTAGGGCAGTGAAACTACTCTATACTACAGGCCCGATGCACAAAATTTGTGCAAGAGTAAGCCCTCACAGCCCCAGCTGCCTCAGCCCTCACAGTCCCAGCTGCCTCAGCCCTTGCAGCCCCAGCTGCCTTGCAGCCGTGCAGCCCCACCCCCTGCCCACTGGTTGTTCTGGAAGGTCATTCCACTGTCAGTCTAATTAGCATATTAGCTCTTTATTATATCGGATGATACTGTAATGGTAGATACATCTGTATATTAGGTGTACTGTTTAATAATGGAAGATTTTGTAATCAAAGAAAACATAATAATTTCAAGAGAAACATCAAAAGTGCTTTATTCAAAGTAATGTCCATCACTAACTACACATTTCTTCCATCTTTGAGTTAATTTGTGGATACTGTCCCAATAGAACTTTCCTTGTTTTGAGGCAAACCATTCAGAGACCCAATTTTCCACTTCTTTATATGTTTTGAAATTGTTTGCTGAGCAACGTTTAATCTTTCTGCAAGTTGTTTTTGAGTTTGACACACATCTTCATTCAATAATGCTTGTAATTGTTCGTCTTCAAACATTTTTGGTTGGCCTGGACATTCTTTGTTTTTCACATAGAAATCATAACTTTTAAAGCATTTAAACCAGAGTTCACATGTATCTTGAGATGGAGCATATTCACCATAAGCTTCCCAAAGTATTCAGCAGCACTTATTTTTCAAAATAAAGTAATTAATTAAAACTTCCCACAAATGCTTTTTTTGGCACAAAATTTGACATTTTTAAGTGTAAAAATATCTATGATGTTAACACCTTTAGAAAATTTGACATATGAAGTTTTGAAGCTTGTTGTCAATACAACAAAATAGCATATATATCAAATCGCATATACATCAACATATGTGTAACTCCATGTATTGAAAACAATCCACATTATTAACCAGCACACCTAGTATATATAAAAGCCAAGCAACTGAAATAACCATAATGACCAGTCGCTATGACGTGCACTGTGGCCAGCCTCATCCCTGATCTTTCCACACCCTGATTGGGGGCAGAGCTGGCAGCCAACCTCCCATGGCCCCTCCCCGCAGCCAGCCTGGCCCAGCCCTGATCAGGGCAGGCCAGCCGGACCTTATCTGTGCACAAATTTGTGCGTCAGGCCTCTACTATAATTATAAATTTATCAAAACCCATAGAATGTACAATACCAAAAGTGAACCTTAATGGAAACTATGGACTCTGGGTGACAATGATATGTCAATGTATGTTAATCAGTTATAACAAATACACCATTCTTGTTGGGGAAATAGATAATGAGGAAGGCTATGCATGTGGGGACAGGGAATAAATGGAAATCTCTGGACCTTCTGTTTAATACTGCTGTGAACCTCAAATTGATCTAAAAAATAAAGTCTATTTAAAAATAGTTCCTATCCCCTTAGAAAAAATAGTCCCATTAGTTGTGGCTCCTGGCTTCTCTTGTTGTAGAAGTGTAAGTATGCATATTATGTGTGTGAGTGTGTATATTTGTGTGTGCAGTGTGGTTGTATATAAAAGGTGTTACTTTATTGACATTCTTGTAATCTGTCCTTGGTTTCATCTGTCTGTGATCATTTAGTGGCAGCTTCTCTCATTAGATGCTTTGTGAAATGCTCAGATACTCCTCTTTTAAATTGCTTGGGATGTTCACCTAAAGTTCATTTTACAAGTGCATCTCCCCAAGCTGGTTACATTATTCCTCTATCAGCCCTAGACCTGTTTACTGAGGCCTCCTAGCCCTTCTAGACAACTATCTCAAGCTGCATCTAAGACAATCCCAAGCAAGTGCTTCTAGAGAGTCCACACCAGGTTCATGGGGGAAAATTTGCAGACTTCACCCCACCAAACTCTGGACATGCAGACCGTCCCTGCTACCTCTCTTTGTGCTCCTTATGAGAGCCAGCAGCTCCAGACACAGCCACCTGCTCAATCCTCAAGAATGAGTTTCTGTGCCTTAAACAATAGGAAGGTTATTTAGGCTTTGTGATTGATCCTACTGAAGTCCCTCACACCCATGACGTGCATATTATGTGTGTGAGTGTGTATATTTGTGTGTGCAGTGTGGTTGTATATAAAAGGTGTTATTTTATTGACATTCTTGTAATCTGTCCTTGGTTTCATCTGTCTGTGATCATTTAGGACAAAGCCCCACACTACCCTCCACTTTGAGCAGGGTAAAGGTAGTAAATTCACATGATTTGATTTGAACATCTCTCTGGGGAAAACCTTTCTCAAATTCCCAACTTCCCTTTCCTAGGCCTCTGTGCTCTTTTATAAGTTAATGGTATGTGATCAGCCAAATGTCATAAAACCAGTATTTTCAAGTTTTCTTTGAAAATCCTGCAAAGGTGGTTCATCACCTCACTTTGGACTATGAATTTAGAATTTGTCACCTTCTTTTTGGCTCTGACCTTTTGAGGGCTCAGTTTAAACAATGAGCTTTAAATAAATTCATCTAACATGTTGCTATATATAAAGATATTTTCTATCATGATTTCCAAACCTATAAGAAATAAATAACATTTTGCATACTCATGTATCTGTGTACAAGTGAAGCAGGAGTAGAGCATGCACCAAACAGATATGCTTGAGCCTTGCATGGCATTTAAATGAGTTCTGTAGACATGTACTGAAGAGATGTTCAGGTGTGAATTATTTTTAAAGTAACATGGAACTAGAGTTTTGTTTTGTTTTTAATCTATGACATGTTACATTAAGAATAAATATATACAAAGCAATGACAGGAAAAGTTTTATTTGGAGAATGGCACAAAACCCAGCTCAACTGACAAAATGAATAATGGGTGTGGTCTTTAATATATTGATGTGTCTAGAATATGTTTGAGTGTAGTATCATTTACTATAATATTGCAGTTTTAGAGTTAATAATACATTTAAAATAGAAATTAAAATCAGATATTTATAAAACAAGTACAGAAGGGAAAAGACAATGGATCTTGGTTATTTTTATTTTAACTATTATTTTCAACCTTCTGCTAAGCTCTTTTGTGCTTTTCTATTATCAGCATAAATAAAGAATATTAAGTAGGTATGATAAAGTATACTATCTTTAAAAGTTGAGGTATCTAATGTGTAGGTAAATTAATAGCCAGATGTTGACATAAAAAGAGGAAACTAGCCTGGCCAGGTAGCTCAGTTGCTTAGAGCATCACCCCAATACTCCAAGGTTGCAAGTTCAATCCCCAGTCAGAGCACATACAAGAATCAACCAATAAATGTATAAATAAGTGGAATAACAGATCCATGTCTCTCTCTCATACACACACACTCTCTTTCTCTTTCTCATTTTGTCTTACTCTCTAGTATCAATAAATAATTTTCTTAAAAAAGAAGAAACTCTCTATTTTGGGATTGTGATTTGACTGTTTGAAAATATGCCTAACCCTACTATTATCTCTAAGTCCCATGGAATGCAGAAATATTTACAAAGGCTCCAAATGGTAGGTAGATGAAACACAGCTGAACCATTTAAAGATGGCTCATCAAAGGGAGAGGAGTAGAGATGGGAAGAACGTTGAGGAAGGTCTTCCCTCCAAACATCTATTCTAGACTCAAACAATCAATTAGTATTTCACTTACATTAAAAGTGTAGAAATCCAGGAATTGTTAAATCCTTTAAAAAAGAATTTCACATGAATTAGTTTAATTGAGTAACTACATAAATAAATTGAACTGCATTCTGAATCTTGGTGTTAGTTGTAATTAACTCTGAAAGGGAGGGGTCATTTGGAACTTTGGACATTAGCAGAGGATGGCAGAGGACCTGGGTGGGATATCCCAATGGGGATTCTGTAAGAGCTGAAAATTATGCAAAGGTTCTGAGGAACTGAAGAGGAATCAGCAAAAAAGAGGTATAAGGGATGTACAAAAATGTCTATATTTTAAGGCCCTTAATAAGCTTCTGAAAGTTGTTTGACACGCTCTAGGATTTTAATAAACCCCAGTTACCCGGACTAGAGTAGAAGACTGGGATTTAAGCCTCTCCTTCTCCCGGCTCTTCAACGGCCTAGTGTCTGTCCCTTCAGTGGTCAATCTTTTGCAAATCTGGGTAAGACAAAGGAAGAAAAAAGGGGAGGTGCTGATAGGCACGTGTACCTGCCAGAGGTTAGACATCCATCTCCTTTTTACCTCACTCCCCCTCAGCAACTGCTCTCACTTGTTATTTTGGCTCATTGTTATATTCCTGATTTACTATTCCCTATATTTTGCTAAAAGAATTTTCTCCAAATGGCTACTAAATATTTCCACTTTCCAAGATGTTACACCCCTACTCCACTGGATTAGAGAGGAGAAAACAACTCATTCAGAATAATGGGTCAACAGGCACATGTTATATTCCTTGAGAAAACTTAGCAGCCATTTATTCTTCCAGCCTAGGAGTTCTCTTTCATGCCTTCTTCCTGCTAGAGAAAATAGGACTAAGCTTCACCAAGATTTGCAGCCATCATGAGACTAGAACTGTGATGGGTTTTTGGCAGTTGTGGAGGGCTAGTATGAACTGTGACATTAGCTTCCTTCAAGGCTGATTATAGCCTCCCTGCCCCTGCCAACATATACCTATAAATCACAAGTTTTTCCTCAAGCTTTCATCTATTCAATTATATACGCAGCCTTGAAAACAAATTAACATGCTGATTTAGCAAGGGTATAGAAGAAATCAAGTATGAAATAATGTTTGTAAATCTACTGAAAGATGTGCAAATGTGTATCTGGGTGTGTGTGGTGGTGATGATGAGGATGATGTTGTGTGTATGTCTGTTGCTTTTTTTCATTTAACATGGGAACATTAAGGGAATAGAGAAAAGTACATTTGATTCCTGGGAAAGAAAGTAATTCTGCAAATACGAGTGAGGCAAATGCAAATTTGATAGGACAAATAGGTTTTCTCAGTTAATGCTTTTCAAAGACCATACAAAAGGCTGATGTAGCATTTTTGTCATTTGAGCTCCTTCAGAGCCCCTTCATTCAAACACATAATGTAGGATAAAACTATTGAAAGAGGCTCAATTCCAGATTTCCACCTTAAAAGAATGGAAATGGCAGGAAGTATGTTATTGATTGTATTGATTGTCCATGTATATTATTTATTAAGAAGAGCTTAAGCAAAAGTAGAAAGCTAGTGGGTGGGTTGGGGGTGAGAAGGAGAAGGGCCTGGCATGCTTTAGTGCCTATAGTGTACCCGTTACTGCATTGGCATTTTGCATGAGTGATATTCATTATCCTAGAAATAGTAGGCTGATAACGAGCATTAATGATTCCACAAACTATGTACTGGCAATAACAATCTAAATGTGACATTATACATGAAAGCCTTTATGACTGACATTTAACATCCAGGGAAGCTCCTGTGTGGCTAATTAACACCTGAGGTCATTCTGACATAGAGGGGGCAAGCACCTTTTCTCAGCTCATCGGAATCATCCTAGGTCATATATGCTCTCTCACACCGAACAGTATTGCAAGAGCACATAATTTCCACCTTTGAAACCTTTACATTTATTTAATTTCAACAAGGTAATAATGCTTCTCACAAAGGTAGCCAATCCCACACCTACTTCAGTCTTACTCCTACACTTTCTACTAGTTAGGTGCAGTTTCTACTGTCCTTTTATTATATGATATTAGGTATCAGATTAAGAATTTAATCACTGAGCTTAAAGTCTGGCTAGGACAGCAGAGCTTATGTTAGGACATTAAATATAGGGGAGCATTCTCAAAGGGATGGAAAACGGCTAATCCTTGTGAAAGTTGAATATGGGGTCGGGGAGAATGTATGAAATATAATCAGATCATTTAAATCAGGAAAAAGCCTTTAACCTGACAAACTAGGATTATTTTCCCAATGGGAATGTACGACACAATATAGTATTTCAATTGAGTTGTAGAGGTAAGTGAGAAATTGCATTTCAACTTTATGAAGTAATGGATGGAAAGAGAAATGTGAAGAATTATAAGAATAAGGCAAGACTTCCCTTTAGTCTCTTAATGGCAATGCGGTCCTTCATTTTTTCCATGTCAGTTCACGCAAAATATTTAAAAAAAAAGACACAAAAAAAACCCCACCAAGAATGAGATTTGGAGATGCAGCTAAAACTAATCATAGCACTGGGAGCTGACAGCACTAGTATAATAGAAAGGGATGTATACAGTGTAAAGATGAAGAAAAAGTCCAACATTACAATATATAGTCACAGTGCAGGTGAGAGAGAAGAAATGCAATCATCCTAAAGATGTTAGTTTGGTAGTTATACCCGGGAGGTTTTATTTTATTATTATGTTACATATTATTTTATTTTATATATTTTGCTTAGACTTTAGAGAAGATGATAGGGGAAGTTGAAAAAATAACTCTGTATGATGGCATCTTAGAGTCAGGAGGGACTAGGAAGAATTAGTCTTCTAAGGCATGGCACGGAAATGCAGGCATTGCTTCTCCAGGAGCTCTAATAAATGGCCAGCTGCTACCTGAGCACTTGCAGAGACTGTCACATGGTTGTAGTTATTAGAAAGATCTTCCACAAACCAAGTTACAATATTTCTTCTTCTCACTTCCCACTATTAATCTTCATTCTGTCTTCTGGAGCTACACAGAATAATCACAATCCTTTTCCAGGGGAAAAACCCAAACAACCTTGGCAAAAGTCAGGGCAAAATAGCAACGTGATGGGACTGTTAGTTATGAGAAAGTAATTTCTCAGGTAGATCTAAATTTGAAAGGGAGAAGTAGGAAAGATGCTGTGATGGAAGGAGGGGAAGCTGAAGGCTGAGCCAATTTCCAAATGAAGAGAAATTACAATAAAGCACAAAAACAAATGGGTACACTTGTAAATATAACTTGGAAGAAAGAGGTTGTTGATAACATGAATAATGTGGAAAAAGAAAAATCCTATCTAATAAAAGAGTAATATGCAAATTGACCATCACTCCAACACACAAGATGGCTGCCCCATGTGGTCAAAGATGGCTGCCCCATGTGGACACAAGATGGCTGCCACAAGATGGCCAGCAGGGGAGGGTAGTTGTGGGCAATCAGGCCAGCAGGAGAGGGCAGTTGGGAGGGACGAGGCCTGTAGGGGGGACCAGGCCTGCAGGGGAGGGCAGTTGGGGGGAACAAGGCCTGCAGGGGAGGGCAGTTGTGGGGGGACCATGTCTGAAGGGGAGGGCAGTTGGGGGGAACGTGGCCAGCAGGAGAGAGCAGTTAGGGGCAACCAGGCCTGTAGGTGAGGGCAGTTGGGGGTGACCAGGCCAGCAGGGGAGGACAGTTAGGGGTGACTAGGCCTTCAGGGGAGGGCTGTTGGGGGTGATCAGGCCTACAGGGGAGGGCAGTTGGGGGGAACCAGACCTGCAGGGGAGGACAGATAGAGGCGACCACACTGGAAGGGGAAGGCAGTTAGGGGTGACCAGACTGGCAGGGGAGGGCAGTTAGGGGCAATCAGGCCAGCAGGGGAGCAGTTAGGCATTGATCAGGCTGGCGGGGGAGTGGTTAGGGGGTGATCAGGCTGGCAGGTGGGCAGGTGAGTGGTTGGGAGCCAGCAGTCCTGGATTGTGAGAGGGATGTCTAACTGCCTGTTTAGGCCCAATCTGGATCAGGCCTAAACCAGCAGTTGGACATCCCCTGAGGGGTCCCAGATTGGAGAGGGTGCAGGTTGGGCTGAGGGACACACACACCCCCGTGCACGAATTTTGTGCACCGGGCCTCTAGTATACTTATAATCCAATCGGAGAAATAGGAAAATATGTAATAAGCATAATGGTTATAATGCATGGAAATTCAGATCAAGCTATGGTTATTGCTAGTAAATCATTATTTGTATGGTAAGTATTCTGATTTTAAGATTGGAGTATAAGAAGATACTCTGAACTGCATTCAAGCTTCATTCTGCAGAGGGAAAAGGGGGGAAAATTAGGCATCAGTATCTGCAGCTTCAGGAGAAGGATAAACCAGGGTGGTGAACAGACACTAGGGTGGCCCCCATGATCTCCACTCCCAGTACTTATGTCTTTTTGTAGTCCCATATCTTTGAGTGTAGATGGGACCAGTGACTTGCTTCTAACCAATAGGAAATAGCAAAGTTAATGGATGGACATAATCATATTACCTAACATTGTTATTCTTGCCTTGCTAAAAGACGGTCTTTACCTTGGTGGATTTAAAGAAACAAGCTGTCATGTTGTGAAATATGTATGGAGAAAGCCATACAGCTGGAATGTGAGGATAGACTCCAGCTGATAGCCAGCCAGGTACTGAGACCCCTAGTCCAGCAGCCCATAAGCAACCGAATTCTGCCTGCAACTATATGCATAAGGAAGTATATCTTTCTCTAGTTAAGTCTCAGACAAGACCACAGAGCAGCTGATACTTTGCTATTTTGCAGAGGACCAGCTGAGTCATATCTGGATTCCTGACCCACAGAATCTGTGAGATTAGAAACCTGTTGATTTTAGCAGCTAATTTTTTGTAATATTGTCACATAGTAATGAATAAATAGTACAGCCAGCTCAATACTCTTCAAGTGAAGGAGCCATAGGAAGAGTAAATAACTATTGGTAACTAGATTATGACTTTCTCAAAGAGACAGTTGTACTCTGGACTAGACTGATCTAGACTTTTACAGGAGCTTTTAGATTTTTTTTTTTTTTTTTTTTTACTGTTGATATCAAGAATATCCTATATTATAAAGAGGTAATATGCAAATTGACCATCACACCATCACAAGATGACAGCACTCACAGCAGGGGCAGGGCCGGCTGCTCCACAAGCCTGCTGCCAGAGTCCCGTCCGCCCCCCCTTGGGGCCTCGGGTCCTCCTGCACCCCCCACTGACTGAAGCTCAGACAAGCAGGGCCGAACGAGGCATAGGCAAGCCTCGGATGGCGGCTGCTCAGCCACCCAGCGCTGGCCCAAGGCTCAGGTAACCAAGGCCAGCCGAGGCTTGCACTGCCAGCAATGGCAGCAGCAGAGATGTGACAGGGGCATCACCTCCCACCCCTGAGGGCTCCCGGACTGTGAGAGGGGGCAGGCCGGGCTGAGAGACTCCCCCCTCCAGTGCATAAATTTTCATGCACCAGGCCTCTAGTAAATAATAAATGTATATATTTGTGCTTATTTAGTATATGGGATTTACTACTTACAAAAGTTCCCTCTGAATGTAGGGAGATATAATGGACAATTTTGGATAGTTCTCCAACAGAACAGAAATAGTGACACAAAGATCTGTTCAAGACGGCAGTATAGATAAATGCAGTATTTGCATCCTCCCATAACCTCATCTAAATTATAACTAAACTACAGAACAACCATCATTCTGAATCACCAGAAATCTGGCTGAATGGAAGTCCTACAACTAGGGAATTAAAGAAGAAGCTACATTGAGACTGGTAAGAGGGGCAGAGATGTAGAATGACCTGATCCCACACCCATGTGTGGCGGATAAAAATTGGGAGGGATATCTCAGTTGCAGGTCCCCCATGAGGAGTGAGGGATCCCAGCCCCACACCTGACCACCCAGCCAAGGGTTCCAGTGCCAGGAAGAGAATTCCCATAACTTCTGGCTATAAAAGCAGCAGGGATTGAGGCTGAGGGAGATGGGGGGTTCCTGGAGTCCCAGGCATTTCTCTTAAAGGGCCAGTGCAAGAACTTACTTAGACTCACTTTCTCTGAGCTCC
This sequence comes from Eptesicus fuscus, assembly GCF_027574615.1. Classification (NCBI taxonomy): domain Eukaryota; kingdom Metazoa; phylum Chordata; class Mammalia; order Chiroptera; family Vespertilionidae; genus Eptesicus; species Eptesicus fuscus. Next base: position 64,189,432 of record NC_072475.1, read on the forward strand.
AGCACTGGGACAGCAACTTGAAAGGCACCAGAGACATAAGAGGAGGAACTGAATTGTCCAGCATCAGGGCAAAATGTGGGGGGCAGCTTTCTCCCAGACAGAAGTGCTGGTAGAGGCCATTATTCCTTTGATGAGACCTCCCCTCACAGAGTCAGCAGGCTAGCATTATATCTGAGACTCCATCAACCTGACTTACACAGTTTTCCCAGCCCTTGTAATTCCCTGAGGACCAACCCAACTTTCGGGCCCACCCAAACTGTTTCCAGTGGATTTTCTATACAAATGGCCTGTCTTGGTTTATGCTTCAGAATACCCTAAAATCTCTCAAACAAGTAGAATCTGGCCTCAGAGTACTCTGTACCTCTTGCTAAGTGGCCCAGGCCTGACGCTAACAGCAGCCGGCTCTGTTTCACAGCTTGGCCGTGCCTGGATACCTCTAAACCCAGCACAAGTAGCACTCATGTGCAGATTGCTCTGTAGCTCATGCCAGGTGGCCCTGGCCAGAACATAGAAGGCAGCTAACCTTGGCTTGCTCCTCCAAGACAAATTTTCTAGCTGCATTCCTCTTACTAGAGCATTAGACTTAATGATTTCTAACATCCTTCCTAAATGCTGAGAATTTTAGGTACAGAATATATTAATTAATTTAATTATCAATGTAGCATGCGGCACATTGATGAATTAAAACATTCTTATATAGTTTCTATGACTAAATATTTCTTTAGTATGTATTTGTATCCTTTAGAAAAGATATTGGCACCCTAACCGATTTGGCTCAGTAGATAGAACCTACAGACTGAAGGATCCCAGGTTCGATTCTGGTCAAGGGCACATGCCCAAGCTGTGGGCTCGATCTCTGGTAGGAGGCATGCAGGAGGCAGCCAGACAATGATTCTCTCTCATCATTAATGTTTCTCTCTCTCTCCCTCTCACTTCCACTCTGAAATCAATAAAGATATATTTGGGGGAAAAAGATATTGGCAAACACACAGATTTTTGGCTTTGTGGGCTAAACAGTCTCTGACACAACTGTTCAACCCTGCTGATATAGTAGAAATATAGCCTTAGAAAAGACATAAGGAAATGACGTGATTGTGTTTCAATAAAACTTTACTTGCAAATAATAGGTGGCAGGCTAGATTTGACCGGCAGGCCATAGTTTGCCAACTTCTATTCTGAAGGCAAAATCTACGTTAAGATGAGGATACCTTTTGGAGACACTAGTGCTAACTCACTCAGCACTAACCACTAGCAGTGGTAAAATGTGATATCTTGCTTTCTGAATGTCAAATTCCTTCATCCAGCAGCTTGTACAATGATATCACTGAGACTCCAAAGTCAGACTCTAAAATGCACTCATTCCTTCCACTTAAAAAGAAACCTCATAGATCCCAATGGAAGGTAAAATTTTATTTCAAAAATTTGCTTTGAACTTTACAAATAAAACAAGAAAATGTATTTCAAACTCTGAAAGGACTACTCTAAAATGCAAAAAAGAGCTAGACCTAATTTGAAAGGGCAATGGCATGAAGGCACGCTTATTTTGGTACCCTTACCCAAGCAAAGAACAGCGTGTAAGTGAAAAGGGCAACAGGTTGCCAACCAGCACATTCACCTCAGAATGTGCATTTGTCAGGCCTTCTTTTCCACTTACTTCTCTGCTTGCCCTTCCTTTCTCTTAGTTCTTTTTGCTGTTCTGAGAGCATAGAAGATGCTCACTGAACACATACCCTTCTTCTCTCTTTTTCCTTCTCGCTTATTTTCCTTAATTCTCCCTGTTCATTTCTACCTTCTTTTTCATAACCTGTCACTCCACGTTTAATGCTTTCTCCTCTCCCTTTTCCATCTCCTTTGCCCTTATCTGTATGTCTCTTCTCATTTCTTTAACTTTCAGGCTACACCAGGAAACAAACATATTTCTAATCATTTCTTTCAATTACTGACTAAATTGCCTGCACTCTGCTTCAGATTTTCTTCTTTTGAGGTTTTAGGTTGTCACTGTTTTTAAATGACAAGTTTATTTTTAGAAATCACCAGTAGTCTTTCTGCTGGGTAGATAAGGAAATTAGCACTCTTAATTTCTTCTTATCATCTCTCCCACCATCTTCTAATTGTGTTTCTTCAGGTGATATTATTCTTACATTGTCAAGGTATATGAAACTTAATGCTGTTTTACTGCCTTAATTCCCAAAATTTTTAATCTTAATTTTATATTGAAATGATGACAAGTCTCTATCAGTCCTTTTTTCTGCCCCCACCCCACCCCCATTGCTGAAGTATTAATATTGCTTAGCCATAATTCACTGTCAATACATTTTCTTCAAGAAAGGTTCATAGGTGCTACATTTCCTGAGTGTATGTATAAAAGAAGTTTTAGCTACACATATTTATCCCAGATTTTATTTATCAAATTCTATTGTTCTTTAGTTTGTCTTTTATTTTTATCAAAATTACATTTTTAATTACCTCCTCCTCTGCCAGCTTGGTCAAGGGTCAACTTGTTTTGGGTTAGGCAAGTCAATTTCTGTTTGTCCATTTGTTTTCTGTTCCTCTGTATTTTTATTATTATTCTTTTGTTGTTGTTGTTGACATTATTACAGATGTCCCCCATCCTCCCCACCCTCTTTGTTTACCTCCACCCAGACCCAGCCTTCCCCTCCCTCTGGTCATAGCCACATTGTTGTCTGTGTCCATGGGTATGCATATATATTCTCTGGCTATTCTCTTCACCTACTTTTGTCCTGAACCAACCGTCGCCCCGCTCCCCGCCCCCTGCCCCTCCACAACATCCTCTCTGACATCTGTCAATCTGTACCATGTATCCATGACTCTGGTTCATCATTTTATTTTGTTCATTAGATTTTACATATAAATGAGATCCTTTAGTATTTGTCTTTCTCTGACTGGCTTGTTTTGCTTAGCATTATAATTTCCAGGTCCATCCATGCTGTCTCAAAGGGTAAGAGTTACTTCCTTTTTATAGCTGCCACATAGTATTCCATTGCCTGTATTACCACAGCTTTTTGTATCCACTCATCTACCCCTTGGTACTTGGGCTGTTTTCAGATCTTGGCTATAGTAAATAATGCTGCTATGAACATAGGGGTGTGTATATTATTTCTGACTAGAGGCCCAGTGCATGAAATTCAATCATGGGTAGGGTCCCTAGGCCTGGCCTGGTATCAGGGACCATCTTCCCCAGCTGCCAGAAGCCAGCCACGTCCCCTGCCGCCCTTTGTGTGTGGGGCAACCGGCGGGGCTATTGGGGCCCCAGCACCGCCCACATCAGCTGCCACCCACCCCTGGTTCCCCATCTGGTGATTGGAGCCTGCCGGCTTGGGGGAGGGACCAAGAGGTTGGCTGTTCCCATCTGCTTGCCGTCCCCACCCCCTGCCACCACCAGTTGCCCTCTGTGTGTGGGGCAACCAATGGGACAATTGGGGCCCCTGCAGATGTGCCACCACCCACCCCTGGTTCCCCGTTCCCCATTGGGCAATTGGAGCCTGCCAACCAGGGGGAAGGACCGAGAGGTTGGCCAGCAGGCCCCAATCAGGTGATCGGGGCCTGTGGGCTGGGGGCAGCTCCTACATTGAGCATCTTCCCCCTGGTGGTCAGTGCACATCACAGCTGACTGGTCGATTTGAATATTATGTTTTTATATATATAGACTAGAGGCCAATTCATGCAAGGGGGGCAGTCTTCCTCAGCCCAGCCTGCACCCTCTCGCAATCTGGGACCCCTCAGAGGATGAGTGACTGCCGGTTTAGGCCCAATAGGCCTAACCACTGGCTCCTAACTGCTCACCTGCCTGCCTGCCTGATCGCCCCTAACCACCTCTGCCTCAGTCCCCACCACAGCGGCTTCATCTGGAAGGGTGTCCGGAATGATGTCCAGAAGGTCATTTGGCTATCCGGTCTAATTAGCATATTATGCTTTTATTATTATAGATTGGTGTTTCAGTATTCTTAGAATATATTCCCAGAAGTGGAATCACTGGGACAAAAGGTAGTTACATGTTTAATTTTTTGAGGAAACTCCATACTGTTTTCCACAGTGGCTGCACCAATCTGCATTCCCACCAGCAATGTACTAGGGTTCCCTTTTCTCACAACCTCACCAACACTTGTTTGTTGATTTATTGATGGTAGTCACTCTGATAGGTGTGAGGTGATATCTCATTGTGGTTTTAATTTGCATCTCTTTGATGATTAGTGATATTGAGGATTTTTTTCTTATGTCTCTTGGCCATCTGTATGTCCTCTTTGGAGAAGTGTGTATTCAGGTCCTTTGCCCATTTTTTAATTGGATTATTTGTCTTTCTGGTGTTGAGTTGCATAAGTTCTTTATATATTTTAGAGATTAATCCCTTATTAGATGTAACATTGGCAAATATGTTCTCTAATAAGTGGGTTGTCTTTTCATTCTGTTGATGGTTTCTTTTGCTATACAGAAGCTTTTTAGTTTGACATAGTCTCATTTGTTTATTTTTTCCTTTGTTTTCCTTGTCTGAGGAGATACATTGGCAAAACTACTGTTATAAGAAATATCTGAGATTTTTCTTCCTATGTCTTCTTCTAGGATTTTTATTGTTTTACAACTTACAATTAAGTCTTTTATACATTTTGAGTTTATTCTTGTGTATTGGTGTAAGTAGGTGGTCATGTTTTTGCATGTACCTGTTCAATTTTCCCAGCACTGTTTACTGAAGAGACTCTCTTTACTCCATTGTATGCTGTTGCCTTCTTTGTCAAATATTAATCGACCATAGAGGTATAGGTTGATTTCTAGGCTCTCTGTTCTGTTCCATTGATCTATATGCCTATTTTTTTTTTTTTTTTTTGCCAGTACAAGGCTGTTTTTATTACAATGGCCTTCTAGTATTGTTTGATATTCAGTATTGTGACCCCCTCCAACTTTTTTCTTTTTTTTCAAGATTGCTGAAGGGTCACTTTAGTTCCATATAAATTTTAGAATATTTTTTCTAGATATGAGAAATATGCCATTAGCATTTTAATGGGGATTCTGCTTCAAATTTTAAAGTAAATGATGATGTTAACATACACATATAATGTTAAATTGCTCTTTAGAAACAAAGCAATAAAATGTAATTATTTTATATGCAGGACATTTCTCTGTTATGTTCTTGTTCCTTCCTGTGGTTCCTCCCATCACACAGCATTTTGGCTATTCAGAAGGAGCACCTTGACCTATGAATCTGTTGCTGACCTTTCAAAAGATCAATACATCTCTACATTAGCCTTTTTTAATTCTTTGAAGTGAATGGAAACTGATGCCAAACTTTCTCTCTGCAAGCATAAGCAATTTTGGAAGCTGAGAGGAAAGGAGCTGTTCAGTGTTAAATTTCCGCAATTAAACAACCTGCCACCTTGGCACAAGACTCTGGAAAAATATATCATGCCTCTGAGAGATTCTTTTCTAATGTCATTATCTACTGCAGCCACACAGCTTCCAATTCCCTTCCTGTAGGAGAGTCCAGGCCCCTTACCAATGGCTAGGGCTCTATCATATTACACCATTTCTTATCTCACCATCTATTTCTGGGCTCATTTACATGCATGCAAAAGTGGGTTTCTGTCCCCTGGAAAGCTAGCAGGCACCCTGTAGTCTGATTCCTCTTGTCCCTGAACATTAGACACTTAGTTGCCAATGAAAAGCCACCAGAGAAATCATGCAATCGACAGTCTTGGAAATTTCACCTTTCTCTCAGTCGATTAGCATGTTTTTGTTTTTTTCCTTCCTACTGTCAGCAAAGAAAGATGACATTAAGGAAAATGTAAAGTTAATGCCTGTGGAAGGGCAACTTAGAAAAAGACTTCTACAGTTCAGTTTTTAGTAGTAAAAAGACACACTTCTACTACCAATTTCTCTCCCACAAAAGATTATAGAAGCTCCAGTAAGTGTTGCTGGAAAGAGAAATCCTCTTAGATGAATCTCAATTTTCTGTTTTCTTTTATTATAAAATAAGGTGTGTGTTATATTAGAACACTTAAATTTCTCTTTTTAGGGCCAAACCACTCAAGCTAGATCACATGTTAATTGCTTTTTATTCCTGCCTACGTATTCCCTACAGTCTGTTCCTTCTCTTTCACCTTCTTAAATTCGTTTTCAAGTGACACCAATGATCTCCTAATTAATCAAGTCCAACCTCTCCTCAGTGTTCATCCTCCTGACCTCTTTATGGCTTTTGCCACTGTTGAGCACCTTCTTTTTCTTTCTTGTTTTTCTCTTGGTTTCCATGACATTGTACTCCTTTGTTCTCCAAACTTGATGAATGACTCTTTTTTGTCTACTTTAATGGCTCTTCTCTCTCCTCCCATGACCAAACTGTTGGTCTCTACCAAAGCTATGGTCCCAGCCTTCTGCTCTTCTTCATCTACACTTATTCCATCTTCACAACTTCAGTGACCATTCCTCTATAGAGACCCCAATCATCAATCCCAATACCACTCATTGAAACAACAATATCTTAACTGAAACTGTCTATGAAATATATTTACTTGGATAACAAGCCAATAACTTCTTAAGTTCACCTTAATTTCAACGTGCTCAAAGTTTACCTACTCATTTTTCTCTTCTCTCCTTTCACTTGGGTATATTTTATATTTCCACCAAATACCATTCCCCCCAACCAACCTACATAACAATTTTGGCCGACTTCAAAGCATCCTTCAAACTGCCACATTAGCATAAGAACTTCTATAATACTTCAGTTCTGCTGCATTAAATTCAAAGCCCTGTGTGTGTGACATTCATGGTTTTTCACACATGGCATTGATTTATCTAATTTTGGTTTCCACAAAATGGGTCAATATTGATGTTCAAAAAGTCTCTTCATTATAAATATGCTTCTTTACCAATCCTCAGACTAATTCTACCTCTTCATGTCTTATTAACCATGAATTGAAGACTGTAAATGGACCAATGTTGGATATTAATAAGTTGCTGAAGACTTGTGGGACATACATAGGCGCAGGATGGCAGGCAGATGATGGTACTATGAGGGAAGGCCCACTCTCTATTTTGTCCACCATTGTATCTAAGAGGTAGTCAATGTATCTATAGATTAATTCTACCTTCTCATGAGACAGACAGTTGTATGATAAGCAAGTATCACCAGTAAGAATTATTGGTTTAAATAATTAATCATTATTATATCCCAATGATTAATAATTCAGCCTTGATAGTCAGAGTACTGTTTGAAACATAACTCACTTGTGATGTGGCCTTGAGCAAGTTACTTAACCATTCTCCACTCCTGTTTCCTCATTTATAAAATGGAAATAACATACTACCTATCACATAGGATAGTTGGGCAGAATACATGAAATAATGCATGTGAACTAATTAGTACAGGGCCTACCCCTTAATAAGTACTCAATATAGTTAGCCATTATCATTATAAAATGTATGTGTCTTTAGCCTGCTAAAACAAATTTCATAATTTGTTTAACAGATCAATTCTATGTGAGAATGAACATAACAATAACCATGAATTGAAGACACACATTGGATATTTCGATTGGTAAGTTTTATTATATACTAGAGGCCTGGTGAATGAAATTCATGCACTGGAGGGAGGGGGTGTCCCCCAGCTCAGCCAGCACCCTCTCCAATCTGGGACCCCTCGGAGGATGTCCTTGTGGGATTGGGCCTAAACCGGCAGTCGGACATCCCTCTCACAGTCCAGGACTGCTGGCTCCTAACCGTTCGCCTGCCTGCCTGCCTGCCTGATTGCCCCTACCCACTTCTGCCTGCCAGCCTGATCACCCCCTAACCGCTCCCCTGTCGGCCTGATTAACACGTAACTGCTCCCCTGCTGGCCTGATCGCCCCCAACTGCCCTCCCCTGCTAGCCTGATCTTGCCCCCAACTGCCCTTCCCTGCAGGCCTGATCTCATCCCCAACTCCCCTCCCCTGCTGGCCAATTTGGTTCTGATTGGTCAGTTTCTATGCCAGTAAGTGTCAAAAGTTCCGCCTCCTAGGCAGCCATTGGCTCCTCACAGTTGACCCAGATTTGGTTCTGATTGGTCGGTTTCTATGCCAGTCAGCATCTCTGGGTCTATCAGAAAGGCGGGGCTGGTCAGCAGCCCTGGTGGAGGCCTGGAGAGAAATAGAGGCTGACCAGGCCCAGAAAGAAAGAGAGAGGCAAGTGCTGATCAACAGCTGCCACAGAGGCTACAGATCAGACCCTGCTTCTCTCTTCAGGCCTCTCTCTGGGCCTGATTTGCAGCCCCCTCAGCAGTTAGTGCTGGGTCACCGTGCCTGCAGCCATAGCAGTCAGTGCTGGATCTCCACGGCAACCCAGTGCTGACTGCAGGACTGACTTCCAGTTGGTCGAGCCTCCCGGTCGTTGTGGATGTGACGGACCCAGGGTTTTTATATATTAGGATAAGGTATTTCCTAATACCTTTTCTGTGGTTGCCTCATGGCCTTTCCTAAGGAATTACTTGAAACAAATAATCATTTATAAAGCATTACTGCTTGACTGTTTTTTAAGAAGAATCTCTTCAAGCTGGTAAATAAAGATTTATTCATGTCCTTTTAGTCAGCCACTGGGAGGAGGTATTTGTAATCCACAATGAGGAAGAGATCTAGATCAGTTTCTCAAAGAGGTCTCCTTAGCTTAGCATAAACTTACAAATTGGAAACCTTAACTTGAGAAATTCATTGTCTTAGATTCCAATTCCAAATTTTGGAATTTTGTGTAGTTCATTCAACAGGTATAATGAAGAACTAACCATTTTCTCTTCACCTTAGATACAATAGTGGACAAAATAGAGAGTGGGCCTCCCCTCACAGTACCATTGTCTGCCTGCTATCCTGTGCCTAGGTGTATCCCACAAGTCTTCAGCAACTTACTAATATCCAACATTGGTACATTTACAGTCTTTGTCCTCCTATCTCACTCTTAGAAACAGTTCTCAGTTTGATAAAAATAAAATCCCACTCAATGGAGTGTCAATGGAGTGCCATACACAGGGTCACCTTCTCTCAAAGTTTTTCAGGGTCAAAGATCACATTTCTTTTTCTCCCTCCTATTCTTTCTTTGTTTATACCTTACATACCCTGTAATAGCTGAACAAAAAAGTAATCTATTATGATAAAAACTATGCATGGGTACGAATGACTGAACTCTTCAGTATTCTCAGAGATGTATCTTCTTTTAAAATATGAACTAGTTAACACACTTGAATCTCTGATTTCTGAGCTGTTAGATTCTTAGATTTGGGCATTTCATGTAAGTCCTCAATTGACTTCTCAAAACTTAATTACAAGGAGGTTCATCAGTTCTCATTCACATTATTATGCTTTCAAGGGCAAGCAGATAGCAACACTAATTGTTTTCAAACAAAGTCATTGTACTCATCCATTTAGTGATGGGTAGTCACTGTCATTAAGCCATCCCTCCCACTGTCACTATCAGGATAAGGTATTAAATGCCATCCAATTTTGTTGGTTCAATCTCTTCCACATTTCTGTTTGAAGAGAATTTTTCTAAGAATTATTATATGTGATTATTATTTTTTTTAATAAGAAATGGGCTCTGGCCGGTGTGGTTCATTGATAGAGCATCAGCCAGTGCACCGAAGATTGCAGGTTTGATTCCAGTAAAGGGCACATACCTGGGTTGCAGCATCCTTCCTGGACCCTGATGGGGCATGTGTGGAAGGATCTCACATCAATGTGTGTGTGTGTGATTGTTTTTTTCTCTCTCTCTCTTTCACCCTCCCTCCCTTCCACTTTCTCTAAAGATCAATGGAGAAAATATTCTAGGGTGAGGATTAATTAGAGAGAGAGAGAAATGGTTTCAAGAAGGGTTAGTCAATTTTTCACTTTCATTATTTTGTACTGGGGTTAACAAACATATTTTAAAAGATCCAGCTAGTAAATATTTGTTGACCAAGAGGCAAAATCAAGGCTATTGTGTAGTTACTTACAGAAACAAATTTTCACATTATTTTATTCATGAAATTAAAAATGTACTTATGAACATTAAACTTTGAATTACATATGATATTTATGTGTCACAAGTGTTCTTTTAATTTTTCCCTCTCAACCATCTGAAAATGTAAAATCCATTCTTAGCTTGTAGTTCTACAAAAACAGACTGGGAGGAGTAGATGGGGGTGGGGGTGGGAAGAAGTGGTAGATTTAACTGTAGTTTGTTGTAAACTGTTTTAGGAAACGCCTTCCTTTCATGGCCCAAACCCATTAATCTAAGTTCTGACTTTTATAAAGGAAATAAAATTTACTGTCAAATATATTTGAGTTGGGCAAGGTTTGGTAGATAATATACAAGGTATTTTTATTAGAACTCTCTTGATTGGCTGCAAGTTGCAAAGGGCTAAATTAAGTCAGTAGTAGCCAAAGAGGGGAAGATAAGAAGACCAGTGGTTGAATTAATTTTAGAGATGGTTTCAAATGGGACTTCAAGCACTATTAGGATTTTTTTATTCTGTCTTCTGTATGCTTTTCTCTGAGTGCAGATTTCATTCTTGGCTACTGAAGAAGGGTCTTCTCCCTCTGGTGGAGAAATAACTACAGGCTGCTTTAGGCTCATCTCAAGAGGATGGTTTCTCTATCTCTAGTTCAGTGTATAAAATCCCAGGAGGATCACTGTAGAGATACTGTCAGAACTTCACGGCTAGGTCCATTTTTCAAGCACGTGTCTCCCAGCGTGTTGTGCACCTCTTTGTTGGAGCAATTGCTCTCAGGTGGCTGAAAGCAGTTTGGCCTGCCCACACAGATTTCTAGAAGTGTCTGGAAATGTATATCACTGGCAGGTAGCCTTTAAACAATGACTGACAAGTGTGGAAATATATTCTAGTGTAGTGGTTCTCAATGGTTTTCCAATGGTCTTAGGTGACCCTGCTAGCAGTTCTCAACCTGTGGGTCGTGACCCACAGGTTGAGAACCGCTGCTGTAGAGCCTAAGACCATTGGAAAACACAGATATTTACATTACGATTCACTAACAATAGCAAAATTACAGTTATGAAGTAGCAACGAAAATAATTTTATGGTTGGGGGTCACCACAACATGAGGAACTGTATTAAAGGGTCGCAGCATTAGAAAGGTTGAGAACCACTGCTCTAGTGCTTTTACTCAAATGTGAGATATAGCCTACAGTTTTCCAGAGCTTTCCTCTGGGATTGAGCCAAAGGTACGTGTGTAGAAAAGGGTTAACAGAGCAGGGCTGAAACTGGTACCCTTACAAGTAATCAATTACAAGGTTGGCCCTTGGTGGCATCTGGGAACTTGGATATTACGATGGTTTTCACCATTCCCTGGTAAGAGTTGCTGTACCTAAACTGTTCGTACCAACAATGTGGTTTATGCTGAATACCTATTGTCTTTCTAGGAGCTTAGGACTTTGGTACATGCTAGGCCTATATGACCAGCCCCCAATAAAAGCCTTGAGCCCTGATCTTCTAATAAACTCTTTTGATTGGCAACATTTCATGTGTTGTCACAACTCATTTACTGAAGAAATTTAGTGTCCCTGTGTGACTCCACTGGAAGAGGACTCTAGAAAGCTTATGCCTGGTTTCCTCTGAACCTCACTCTATACACCCCCTTGTTTTTGTTCATTTTGTTTTGCATACTTTCACTGTAATAAATCATAGCTGTGAGCACAATTACATTCTGAGTTCTGTGGATCCTCCTAGAAAATCACTAATCTTGTGAGTGGTCTTGGTGAAGCAGGACGTAGTTTCCTGCATAGGACCCTGCTGCCTTCCTTGGTGCTACCTCCTTCCCAGTATCACTTCTCTCCTCTCCAACTTTCCTCAAGAGTTTTCTTAGACTATTTTTTAAAAAGTCACATTCACAGTAGTCCTCATCTCAGGATCTGCTTCTTGGGATCCTAATCTAAGACAGATTCTGATTATTTCAAGCCTAAGTAATAACTATAATAGGAAGGTGCGTGTGTGTGTGTGTGTGGGGGGGGTCTTACTGTACAAATCTCGGTCATGTGTTCCTGTCTGTACCAAAAAGAAAGGGCCTTTCACCAGATGTAGGAGGAAAGGAGAGCAGGAACTAGACAGACACAAGTAATGGCTAACCCACAGATATTATGGCCTTTTCCTAGATCTAAAGACTTACATAGTAACATATATGATATTCTTGAGGGAATATTCTCATCTGAAAATAACTTTCCTCCCCTTTATTGTCCCTTTTTCACAAAGCAAGATTTCATTACTTCACAAGAGCTACAATATATACAACTGGGGGAAAAAAAAGACTTGTTGAAATGAAGATGCTTGTGGTTTTCTAAACCTTGCTCATAGCTAAATGACTTGCATCCTACAAACCAGCTTTTCAGCACCTAACTCAAGTCTCTGCCTTGGGAAAATGAAAAATTACTTTTTATCACAAAATGTCAATGGAAACTCTGAACATTAAATCTATAAAATCCAAAATTCCATCATGAATTTATTGATCTTTTAAAAATAATACTAACTAGGTAGAGTGTCACAGCTTCCCTAGGCATTCCATATCCACAAGCATTTTCTCAATAGGTGTTTCTTATCTTTCAAAAATCTATTTCTGGAACATCTTTTTGCTTGTTAGTGTTATTTTTTCTTAAGATTTCTTTTAACCATTTGTTTAAAAGTATCCTAATATATAAAAAGCCAGGAGCCATCATGACTGAAACAACCGGATGGATGACCGAACAGCAGGCTGCGTAGGGCAACCAGACCCGCAGGAGGTTTAGTGAGGGACAACCAAATGACTGAACAGCAGGCTGTGTGGGGTGACCAGGCCAGCAGGGGGGTTAGTGAGGGATGACCAAACAACTGAACAGCAGGCTGCATGGGATGACCAGGCTGGCAGGAGGGGTTAGTGAGGGATGACCAAATGACAGAACAGCAGACTGTGTGGGGAAACCAGGCTGGTGGGGAGGGGCAGTTGGGGGCGACCAGGCTAGCAGGGGAGGCAGTAAGGGGTGACCAGGCTGGTGGGGAGGGCAGTTAGGGGTGACCAGGCCTGCAGGCAGAGGTAGTTAGGGGTGACCAGGCTGGCAGGGGGGACAATTAGGGGTGATCAGGCAGGCAGGCAGGTGAGCAGTTAGAAGCCAGCAGTCCCAGATTGTGACAGGGATGTCCAACTGCCGGTTTAGGCCCAATCCCCAGGGTCAGGCCTAAACTGGCAGCCGGACATCCCCTGAGGGGTCCCGGATTGGAGAGGGTGCAGGCTGGGTTGAGGGGACCCCCCATGCATGAATTTCATGTACCAGGCCTCTGGTCTATATATATAAAAGGCTAATATGCAAAGTGTCCCCTCGGGAGTTCAACTGGGAGACCAGGAGTTTGATGACTTGCTATGACATGCACTGACCACCAAGGGGTGGCGCTAAATGAAGGAAGGCCTAATCCAGCAGTTGGAAGGCCCCTATCAGCCCTGATTGTCAGCCAGGCCTAGGGACCCTACCCATGCATGAATTTCATGCACCAGGCCTCTAGTATGATTATAAAAGAAATACATTCACATTGAAAACACTTTAAAAATGCAGATACATGCAAAATGAAAGTAAAAGTCATTCATAATCCTACCTACCAGAGGTAAGCATTGTTAAGGCTTTTAAATGAATATATATGTATTTTCTTACCAAAAAAAGAGGCTCATCTAACTAACACCATCCTGTCATTCAATTTTTCACTTAAAAATATGTCATAAGCATCATCCTAGGTCATATAACTGCTCAGAAATCTACTCACTTTTTTAAATGGCTATATAGTATTCCATGTTATGACTATCACCATTTATTTAACTATTTCTATATTAATAGTGGCATTTAGGTTGCTTCCAGTTTTTCACTATCCAAACAATTATACAGTAAAATATCACAGCACATATTTCTTTAAGAATTGTGGTATTGTTACTGTGGGATAAACTCCTACAGTAATTGGCTGTAGGATGATGGGCTGACTCAAAATATATGTACACTTACATTTTTTAAAATAATTTCAAAATTGGTGCAAAAGAGTCTAGACCTACTTAAGCCCTTCACTATTACACAAAAGTATCAATTTCTGTACCTTCACCAAAATCAAGTATTTTAAATCTCTGGAAACTTTTCTAACATAATAAGAAAAATACCTTATAGTTTTAATTTACATGTTTTGATAAGTACTGATGTTGAATATCTTTTCAGCTGTCTGTTGGTCATTTTTATGTCTACCTCAATATATTATCTTTTCACAAAACTTTCCTATTTTAAAATTAATCACTTTTTTCTATTAGTAGTACTTTATACATTTCGTATTTTAACCCTTTACCGGTCATATAAACTACAATATTTTTCCTATTTTCATTTGTTCTTTATTGTTATGTAAAGTGTTTTATTGCAGACTCTAAAATGTTCCTGTTACTCAATTTGTTCATTTTACTCATATGGTTTTTCACTTTATTATCATGTTAATAAGGGTCTTTCCCACCTCCATATTACAAACATATTTTCCTGTACTTATAATAAAACAAGTATCATGCATGCATCTTTCTCTTTGCATCACTTTATTTCTACTTGGAGCTTCACCTTTAAAATGTGTCCCTTATCATCGAATCCCACTTAATCATCACTTAGTTTTACTAAGTACATTTCTTTCCTTTCATCTTTGCTCAAAGCCAATCTTCCATTCTCATAAATTCCGTATCTGAATTGCACCCAATTTACCTAATTGGTTCTTCTCTATCCATCTAAGGCTTGAGGTAGCAAGCATGCTTTTTCAAGTGCAGATTCATTAGTTACATACGGAAGATGAGTTTCGCCCTTTTCACATAATGTTTTCCTTTCCAACTAAATTAATGGGGACCATGTTTCTTGTCCTATCACACAAAAATTCCAATTTGCACTCATGTCTCTATGTTGCCTTTTTAATGAATCAAATATGCCCCAAACTGAAGCACTGTCCCCTGTCTCTACTTTTGTCCTCATCTCATTGGCATTAATAGCATCTAGTTACTAGATACAGTAATTCCCTAGAGCTGCCATAACAAAGTACTAAAAATTTGATGGCTTAAACAACAGAAATGTATTCTCTCACAGGCTAGAAGTCCAAAACCAATGTGCCAACAGGGTCAGTTTCTTCTGAAGGCTCTGGGGAAGAAATCTGTTCCATGCCTCTCTCCTAGCTTCTGGTGAGTTGCTGAAGATCTTTGGCATTCCTTGGCTTATGGAATCATCACCCCTATCTGTGCCTTCATCTTCACATGATGTTCATCTTGTGAGCAGTCTGCGCCCAAATTTTTTATAATACCAATCATATTGCTTTGGGACCTTCATCTTAACCAGTTACATTTGTAACAACCTTATTTCCAGTAAGGTCACATTCTAAGGTATTAGAATAGATTTCAATATGTGAATTATGGTGGGGATTTTAACCTATATCACATAGGTTTAAAGATACAAAAGAATTTTTGTCACTAGGTTTCTATCCATTCACCCTTGGCAATATCAGATCATCCCTCAAGTCCCATACAATGTCCCATTATCATCCTTACCTTTTTAGCCAATAGTTCAGGTTCTCATTACCCATTCCTGAACTAGTATAAAAGCCTCCTAATTTCCACTTCTCAATTTATCCTACTTTATGGAAATATATTGACCCTCTTAACTTACAGTTGGTAAATTTTCAGTAACTTTTCATAATCTATAAAATAAAATGTAAATAGCTTCCCCTGGCATTCCAGACACTAGTTCTTAGCCTTGGCTGCCCTAAAAGCAAAGCCTGAGGCAATGAATGGAATCCATGTACCTTAATTTTGGAAGAGATCATGAAAAACATAACTGAGAAAAGTAAAACCAGAAAGAAGGAAATGCTAATTCAAGCATGTGTTACTGAGCAGGTTAATATTATGGGCAACTGGGGTTTGATCCAATTTTCTTGGGGACTGTCTGAGGAAACATGCAGAAATTCCCAACTGACAGGTGAAAAAGGAGATATTTATCTGCAAACTCTCAATCCTCCATCCCCTACTGATGAAAAGTTGCCCTACACACTGTGTCAGAATGAGTAGGTTCTGCAGGCAGCCCCATGAGGCATAGGAGCCCCAGATCAGGAAGTAAGAGTTGTCTTGAAATCAGAGTTATGTATCTCTAAAACCCATATTTATACTCTCTTCAGGGAGACCTCAGATGAAATAGTCTTTTCTAGCATAGAAAAAAGATGGCCAGTTTCCTGTGGCAAATTTTGAAAGCTTTGTTTGCCACTGCCAACGATGAACATATGGAGTTCATGTCATTGATGTCGGTGAGGTCTTTATAAGAAATAGAGAAACCGTGTTCTTTATAAGACTGAGACAATGAAGAGATGTGGGTAATTAGATGAGAAAAGATGATTTGTTCTGTTTTGGGAAATGTTGAGTTAGAAATGCCACAGGGCAGTTCAAATGGCAATGTTCATCAGACAGTGAGGAATTCGAGTTTAGGAGCTTAGGTAAGGTCTGGAACTGAAAACTAGAAAGCCATCTGTAAATATTTCTTAATAAAAAAAATGTCAGAAATATGGTTGACATTATTAATGGAAATTAGAGAAAAAAATAAGCCAAATAAAATAATTTAAGTAACATTTGTATTTTTAGTTTGGAAAGATGAAATATCAGAGAATGAGTCATAAGATAGATGAAATAATTAGGAGAATCAGAGAGATTGCTCACCGAAGTCAAGAAAAAAGAGAATTTTAAGGAGGAGGAAGAAGCTAATACTGTCAAATGCTTCAGAGCTGCAAAGAGGCTAAAAGAACTGAGTGTAAATAAGTCTGCAGTTGTGGGCTGTCTGTGCTGGTAAACCAAGGGGGTTGTTGGAGCAAATATCTAGTTGATTGCATAAAACATGTATTGAATGCCTGCCAAGTACTCAGTACTGTGCTACTCCACAGTTTATGTGTCCTTTCAAGAATCTTATATTTAGGAATATAAGATTAGAACATAGCAAATAACAACATAATAAAATTATGTCTTCTTACATTTTAGAAATTGAGAGAGAGAGAGTTGTATAGTATCCATTGTCTAAAAGTTCTATAATTTTTTTAAGGAAACTTTTTATTTTAAGATATTTGGAGAGTAAAATGCAATTGTTAAAGAAAATAATACAGTGAGAGCCTGTGTGCCTTTTATCCAATCCTCCTCAATGCTAATAATAATTGTCCAATCTTTCCCAATGCTAATAAAGCTATAGTACAATATCACAACCAGGATATTGACATTAATACAGTCAATATAAAGAACATTTCTATTCCTGAGTAGAAATTTAAAAAAATAATAATGGAAAGGATTTACCACAGTTTGTTTAACCATTCACCATTTGGGTCATTTACAGTTTTGTTCAGTATAAGTAAAGCTACAATAAACATTAGCATACAGGTTTTTATATGAACACTAGGGGCCCAGTGCATGAATTTGTGCACCTTGAAAGGAACTGTGGGCCGCGAGGCTGCAGTGGGCACAGGGGCAGGTCTCAGCCCATCCTCTGCACCCCCACCCAGCCCCTCCCACCACGGCCCCTGGTCCCCTATCTGCCGGCAGCCCTGGTCCAGCTGCCGCAGCTCCCACAAACTGACAGTGCCAACCCTGTTCGCACCCGCTGATGGCGGGGAGCAATTGGGGCCGGCACCGTCAGTGGGTGCAAGTGGCAGCTGCTGCCCCGATCACCCCTCAGAAGCAGGTGGAGAAGCCCTCAGGGGTGATCGGGGCTGGCAGCGGCTGCTCACACCCACCGACGGTGCCAAGCAATTGGGACTGCCAGGGCTGGGCGCTGGCAGCGGGTGCAAGTGGGGCCAGCACCAGCAGTGGGTGCAAGCGGCAGCTCCAGTGCTGGCAGCAGGTGTGAGCGCCGGGCCAGACCACAGTGCGTGGGAGCAAAGGATTTTCAGTAACCATCAGAGGCTCAACCCGATGACAGCGACCAGCACCCCGCCTTGGTCTGGTGCCCACGCTCACCTGCTCCACCATCCCGCAGCCAATGCCGGCCATGTTCCACGCACGCCCTCTGGTGGTCAGCGCACATCATAGCGACCAGTTGTTGGGTTGTTCCGCCATTCAGTCTATTTGCATATTAGCCTTTTATTATATAGGATGCTTTAATTTCTCTGGGATAAATGCCCAAGTGCACAATTACTGGTCACCTGGCAGTTGTATGTTTAGTTTTTAAAGAAACCGCCAAACTGAGTGGCTGTACCATTTTATATTCTCACCAGCAATATATGAGGGATTCCAGTTTTTCATATCCTTGTAGTGATACCTCATTGTGGCTTCAATTTGCATTTTCATAATTGCTAATGATGTTAAAGATGCTTATTTTTTTTATCTAAAATCTTGAGTGAAATGACTTTTCATATATTTTGCCCACGTTCTAATTGAACTGTTTACTTTTAGATTGTTGGATTTGAGAGTTTCTTATATATTCCAGATACCACATGCTGATGTGTGATTTGCAAATATTTTCTTCCACTTTGTAGTATGTCTTCTCACACACTTAACAGAGTCTTTTGTAGATCAAAAGGTTTTAATTTTGATGAAGTACAATTTATTGATTTTTTTACTTTTAGGGTTATGCTTTGGTGTCAAGTATAAGAACTCTGACTAGCCCTAGATCCTGAAGATTTTCTTGTATGTTTACTTCTGAAAGTGTTATATATTTGTATTTAACATTTAAGTTGATGATACATTTTGAGTTATTTTTTTATAAGGTGTGAGGCTTATATTAAGATTTTCCCCCAAGTTGTTCCAGCACATTTGTTGAAAAGGCCATGCTTTCCTACTTTGAATTTCTTCACACTCTTGTCAAAAATTTGGTGGGTGTATTTTTGTAGGTATATTTCTAGGTTTTCTAGTCTATCCATTTATCCAGGTATCTATAGCCACCAATACCACACTATCATGATTACTATAGCTATATAATAAGTCTTGAAATTAGAGAGACTGATTTCTCTTGCTTTCTTCTTTTTTTACCCATTCTATTTTTCAATGTATATTTTTAAATAATCTTCTCTATATATACACAAAGTGTAACTGGGATTTTAATAAAAATCCTGTATATCATCTTGGGAAAAATTGACATCTTTATTAAACTGAGTCTTCCAATCCATGAGCATAATATACTTATTCATCAGTGTAATGAAGTTTTTCATCAGACAAGTCCTGTTCATGTTTTCATAGATTTGCACCTAAACTTAGTTTATTTTATCTGCAAATTTTATCAGTTTTTGAGCAATTACAAATGGTATTTTTAAAACATGTTTATTAATTTTAGAGAGGAAGAGAGAGGGAGAGAGAGATAGAAACATCAATGATGAGAGAGAATTGTTGATTGGCTGACTCCTGCACTCTCCACACTGGGGATCGATCCCCTGGTTCATAGGTCAAAGCTCAACCACTGAGCCACACTGTCTGGGCTATAAGTGATATTTTTAATTCAGTGTCAATGTGTTCATTGCATTTAGAAATTGAATTAATTTAGCAATTTTTTTTATATATATATTCTGTGACCATGCTGAACTCACTGATTAGAGCTATAGTTGTTTGTTTGTTTGTCTTTTCTTTTCTTTCCTTTTTTTTTTTGGTAGATTCCTTGAGATTTTTCTACATAGATAATTATGTCATCTGCAAATAGGGGCAGTTTTACCTCTTTCTTTCTGATCTGTATTCCCTTTATTTCTGCTTTTTGTCATATCATATTGGATAGAATTTCTAGCACTAGGTTGAATTAGGAGTAGTGAGAGTGGACATTTTTACCTTGTTTCTTTTCTCATGAGGAAAGCATCCAATCTTTTATCATTAGATATAATGGAAGCTCTGGGCTTTTTGTAAATGTTCTTTATCAAGTTGAGGAAGTTCCTCTCTATTCCTATTTTTTCTGAGAGGTTTTATCATGAATGGATATTTAATAAGTTTATTAATTTAATACCTGGTATATGATTTACTTATTTACAAATTTGGGTCCTTTTCTATTTTACACTACTACAAAGAGTTTGGAAACCCCCAAGGCAAAGGAAAGACTGAGAAGAATAGATGGCAGGAAGAAATAAAACAAATCTAAGTGAGAGGAATACTATTAGCAATGAGTCAGGAAAACAAACCATTGAGGGGAAAATAAAAGAGAGTTTTGTTTTTTAATTGTTGATTATGTATACATGTAATTGACTATTTATTTGTCAGATGACACTATATTTAGCCTGTATTGTCTTCTAAAACTATATGTTCTCAGATGACTATTTGAAACAGAATAATTCAATAGAAAGACAAAGGAATAGGAACCCAAAAGATAAGAAATGGGCACCATACTGCCATTTACTGGGTAGAATCTTGGTTAAGAACCCTGTTCTCTCTGATCATTTGCTTCAATATCAGTGACATGATGCAGTGATAACACCAGTCCTATAGTACCTTTCACAATATCAATTGAGGCATTTTAACTAAACATGGGCCATCTTTCCCAAGTAATTATTTGGCCATTAAAAAAATATTTGGCATTATGTTTAAAAAAATTGTTCAGTTTTTAATTTATGTATTTTTTCTAGTATCAAACATACACAATTAAGTTTTCAAAGTATAACTATGGTACAATTAATAAACAAAATTGCACATCTATATATATAAAAAAGCCAGCAACTGGAACGCCATAATGACTAGAACCACTGGTCACTATGACGTCCACTGTGGGCAGCAAACTGGCCCGATCTGGGGGCAGGGCCGGCAGCCAACCTCCTGCAGCCCTTCCCCCCACACGTCCCCACCCCAGATTAGCCTCCCCACCACAATCAGGGGCAGGGCCAGCCACCCAACCAACTGAGGCCCCTCCCCCTGGCCAGCCCCACCCCTGATGGGCATCCATCACCCCAATCGGTCCACGGCCCCTCCCCCCAGCCAGCTCCACCCCCAATCGGCCTCCCCACTATGATCAGGTGCAGGGAGGGCTGGCTGGCCAACCACCCATGGCCCCTCCTCCAGGCCACTGGCTCCCGATCAGCCCCCCCCACCCCATTTGGGGGTGGGACCAGCTGGCCCACTGCCCACAGCCCCTCCCCATGGTCAGCTCCACCCCCTGATCAGTCCCCATCACCCCCATCGGCCCACAGGCCCTCCCCTGAGTCAGTTTCACCCCTGATCGCCCCCCCACAACAATCAGGGGTGGGGCTGGCCGGCCAACCTCCCACAGCCCCTCCCCTGGCCGCTGACCCCCGATCGCCCCCCCATTCAGGGGCAGGGCCAGCCGGCCCACCACCCACAACCCCTCCCCAAGGTCAGCCCCACCCCCAATCAGCCCCTGCCCAATTGAGGGTGGGGCCCGCTGGCTAATCGCCCATGGCCCCTCTCCCCAGCCAACCCAGTCCTAATTGGGCCCCAATCAGGGAAGGCCGGCTGGCCAACCTCCCACTGTCTCCTCCTCCCAACAGGTCTGGCCCCGATCTGCCCCGATTGGAGTCAGGCTGGCCGGACCCTACCCATGCATGAATTCGTGCACTAAGCCTCTAATATTTAATATACATGCTGATGAGTTTGGATGTTGCATATACACATAAAGCCATCACCACAATCAAGGAATTTTCCCATCACCTCAAAACATTTCTTGTGTTCTTTTGTGGGTTGTGTGTGTGTGTGTGTGTGTGTGTGTGTAGAGAACACTTAACATGAGATGTAGCCTCTTAACATATTTTAAATTATACAATACCATATTGTTAACGATAGGTACTAAGTTATACAGCTGAGCTCTAGAACTTATTCATCTTGCAAACTGAAACTTTATATCCAGTGAGCAATAATTTCCCATCTTCCTCTCCACAATAAATATTTGTCACATGAAAGAGTAGTTGAGGAAGACTAATACATAATGACAAAAAATCTTGAAAACATTTTAGAAAATAAAACAGCATTTTTAATAGGTGAGTAGGAGGGCAAGCTGTGGTTAAGTGGGTATTTTCACATTTTAATTCATATGCTTATGCATTGCTTGAAGTTTTGGAAACAAGAATATAATTGAATATTAGCTTAACAATTAAAAATTGTATTTCTAAATGTAATTGTTTTCTAATCTAAAACACACAGAATAAGTTTTTAAAATAGTAAATAATCATTGTTATTCTATTTTTTTCAGCGTTTTCTAATTTTATTTCTAATAAGCAATTCTTGAGAAATTTGGAAAGTTTGTTGAGTTGTACCTAAACTTGGTTTATTTTATCTGCTAATTCAATTAATTCAACACCATGCTGGAGTCTTAAAGGGATACAGAGGGAGTAGACCTCAGACATGTAAAGAACTTGAACATTGTCATTTCCATCCTTACAACATAAAAAAAGCTTAAAAAAATTAAAATTAGGGAGTTTTCTTGGGAAGAACCATCAAAGTCACAGTGCAAATTGTCACCCTGAAATCTGGAGAGACAGGCAAATATCCTATCTAATAAAAGAATAATATGCAAATTAACCATCACTCCACTACAACCACAATCCATGCCCACCAGCCATGCCCACCAACAAATCAGGAGCAATTATGCAAATTAACCCAACCAAGATGGCTGCAGGCACTGAGAGAGCAGGAGGGAGGCTTGGGTTTCCCCAGTGATAGAGGAAGCCAAGCTTTCTGCACACCCTGGCAGGCCTAGGCCTCTGCTTAAGACTACAAAGTTTCAATTATAGAAGATAAATCCCAAGAAAAATGGCGGCAGCCACAGAGCTGGAGAGAGCAGGCTAGGGCTGCCCCTGGCAACGGAGGAAGCCAAGCTTTCCACCTGCCCTGGCCGGCCTAGGCCTCCACTCCAGGCTACAAAGTTTCAATTATAGAAGGTGAATAAACCCGACCAGAAATGGCTGTCACCACAGAGCAAGCAGAAGGCTTGGCTCCACTCCAGGCTACAAAGTTTCAATTGTAGAAGATAAATATATCCCAGATACCAGGGCCTGCACTTGGGTTGCCGGGGAGGCATGGCCGGCCTGCAAACCACCACGGGCCCCTTTCCCAGGCTGCCCCATGCCCCAAGGGAACCCCCACCTTGATCCGGGACACTTTTCAGGGCAAACCAGCTGGCCCCCACCCATGCACCAGACCTCTATCCTATCTAATAAAAGAGTAATATGCAGATTGACCATCACTCCAACATACAAGATCAAGATAGCTGCCCCAATGTGGACATAAGATGGCTACCACAAGATGTCCAGCAGGGGAGGGCAGTTGGGAGGGACCAGGCCTGCAAGGTAAGGCAGTTGGGGGCAATCAAGCCTGCGGGGGAGGGCAGTTAGGGGTGACCAGGCCGGCAGAGGAGGGAAGCTGGGGGCAAACAGGCTGGCAGGGGAGCAGTTAGACATCAATCAGGCTGGCAGGGGAGTGGTTAGGGGGTG
The DNA here is from genome assembly GCF_027574615.1 of Eptesicus fuscus. Classification (NCBI taxonomy): domain Eukaryota; kingdom Metazoa; phylum Chordata; class Mammalia; order Chiroptera; family Vespertilionidae; genus Eptesicus; species Eptesicus fuscus. The sequence goes on from NC_072475.1 coordinate 64,212,785, forward strand.
ATCAGGCTGGCAGGCAGAAGTGGCTAGGGGCAATCAGGAAGGCAGGCAGGTGAGCAGTTGGGAGCCAGCAGTCCTGGATTGTGAGAGGGATCCCAGATTGGAGAGGGTGCAGGCTGGGCTGAGGGACACCACCCCACCCCCATGCACGAATTTCGTGCACCAGGCCTCTAGTAGAAAATAACAGCCAATATCATCCTACTTGAAATAAGAGCTACTGAAGCCAGTAGGGATACTTAAATAGTAATTTTGATAAATTGATGGAAGCTAAGTGAGGACTATTCTGAGTGAGAAACTCCTGGAAGCTATAGTATTGGGGGTGGAGGCATACTTTAATGAGTTTGTACCTCCAGGAACACCAGTAGATTCTCACAGTGGAGACAAGAAGAAGAAAAGAAGTCATTTAATTTCTCTGTCAAGGGGAAGGGAAAAGTGACCCTTTGTAAAGAAGCCCAGAGCATTCTCCATAACAAAGACCTGCTCTCCAGTGATATGGCTCATCCAGAGCCATATTTTAGGTGAAAGAGGGACATTTTCCCAACCCCAACTGCTTCTACCTATTTTCTCTTATGTAAAGGCTGGGTGGGGAAGTGGGAAGAAAGAAAACTTTAAGCCAAAGAAAAACAGAAGAAAAGAAATAATAAAAATTAGAGGATAATTCAATGAAATTGAAAATAGAAAAACAATAGACAAAATTAACAAAATAAAAACTGGTTCTTTGAAAATACCATTAAATTGACAAACCTCTAGTTTGGCTAACCAGGAATAAAAAGACATAAGACACAAATTATTAGTATCAGAAATAAAAGTGTTTAATTATTACTGACCAATTGATATTAAAAGGATAATAAAGGATATACTATGAACAACTTTATAATCACACATTTGAAAACTTAGATGAAATGAACCAATTCCTTGAAAGATACAAACAATGAAAGTCAAAAAAGAAGAGATAGGTAATACAAGCTGGCCAACATCTATTAAAGATATTAAATCAGTAACCTTCTAAAATAGAAAGCACCAGGCCCAGATGGCTTCATTGGTGAATTCAACCAAGTGTTAAAAGAAGAAATTATACAACACATTCTAGAAATTAGAAGCAGAAATTAAAAGCACTTACTATTTCATTCTATGAGGCCAGCATGACCCTAATACTCAAACCAGATAAAGACATAATAAGATATAGACCAACATAGATGCAAAAATCCTCAACAAAATATTAGCAAATCAAATCCAACAATGTAGAAAAAAATTTAAAACCACAGCCAAAAGGAATTTGCTCTGGGTGTGCAACACTGGTTCAGCACTTGAAAATAAGTTAATATAATCCACCACATCAACATGCTAAGAAGAAAAAAGAATATAATCAAAGCAATTGATAAAAAAAAAAAGCATTTGATAAAATCCAATACCTATTCATTATTAAAACTCTCAGTAAACTAAGAATAAAGAGAAAGTTCATCCACTTGATAAAGAATATCTACCGCTGGCCAGAGTATCTCAGTTGGTTAAAGTGGTGGTTCGAATCCCAATCAGAGCATATACCTAAATTGCGGGTTCAATCTCTGGTAGGGGTGCATTGTGGGTGGGAGGCAACAGATCAATGTTTCTCTCTCTATCTCTCACTCTCCCTCCCTCCCTCCATACTTTTCTCTGAGATAAAAATGTTTTTAAAGCATATTTACCAAAACCTATAGATAATATCATACTTAACTAGAGGCCCGGTGCACAAAATTTGTGCATGGGGGGGGTGTCCCTCAGCCCAGCCTGCACCCTCTCCAATCTGGGACCCCGGTGGGATCCAGCCTAAACGGGCAGTCAGACATCCCTCTCACAATCTAGGACTGCTGGCTCCCAACTGCTTGCCTGCCTGCCTTCCTGATTGCCCCTAACCGCTTCTGCCTGCCAGACTGATCACACCCTAACCACACCCCTGCCAGCCTGATTGATGCCTAACTGCTCCCTTTCCAACCTGTTTGCCCCTAACTGCCCTCCCCTTCAGGCCTGGTCACTCCCAACTGCTCTCCCCTGCAAGTTTGGGTCCCCCACAACTGCTCTTCCCTGCAGGCTCGGTCACCCCCAACTTCCCACCCCTGCTGGCCATCTTGTGGTGGCCATCTTGTGTCCACATGAGGGCAGGATCTTTGACCACATGGGGGCAGCCATCTTGTGTGTTGGAGTGATGGTCAATCTGCATATTACTCTTTTATTAGATAGGATAGAGGCCTGGTGCACCGGTGGGGGCTGGCTGATTTGCCTGAAGGGTGTCCTAGATCAGGGTGGGGGTTCCCTTGGGGTATGGGGCGGCCTGAGTGAGGGGCCTGTGGTGGTTTGCAGGCTGGCCACGCCCTCTGGTGACCCAAGCGGAGGCCCTGGTATCTGGAATTTATTTACCTTCTACAATTGAAACTTTGTAGCCTAGAGCGGAGCCAAGCCTTCTGCTTGCTCTGTGGTGGCAGCCATTTCTGTTGGAATTTATGTATCTTCTATAAGTGAAACTTTGTAGCCTTAAGCGGAGGCCTGGGCAGGCCAGGGTGTGTGGGAAGCTTGGCTTCCTCCATCACAAGGGCAACCCTAGCCTCCTGCTCTTCCCACTCCATGGCTGCTGCCATTTCTGTTTGAATTTATATATCTTCTATCATTGAAACTTTGTAGCCTTCCACAGGCAGCAAAATCTCAGACATATGCCAAAAGAACTTCTTCACCAATACTGCCCCTAGGGCAATGGAAGCTAAAGTGAAAATAATCAAATGGGACTACATCAAAATAAAAAGCTTTTTTAAAGCAAAAGAAACTATCAACAAAACAACAAGAAAGCCCACTGCATGGGAGAACATATTTGCAAATGGTATCACTGATAAAGGTTTAATCTCCAACATCTACAGGCAGCTTATACAACTTAATAAAAGGAAGATAAATGATCCAATAAAAAAATGGGCAACGGACCTAAATAGAATCTTTTCAAAAGAAGACAGAAGGAAGGCCAAGAGACACATGAAACATGCTCAATGTCACTAATTATCCGAGAGATGCAAATCAAAACAACAATGCAGTATCATCTCACACCTGTCAGAATGGCTATCATCAACAAATCAACAAACGACAAGTGTTGGCGAGGTTGCGGAGAAAAAGGAACCCTCGTGCACTGCTGGTGGGAATGCAGACTGGTCCAGCCATTGTGGAGAACAGTATGGAGTTTCCTCAAAAAAACTGAAAATGGAACTCCCATTTGACCCAGTAATCCCACTCCTAGGAATATATCCTAAGAAACTGGGAACACCAATAAGAAAGGATATATGCACCCCTATGTTTATAGCAGCACAATTTACAATAGCTAAGATTTGGAAACAGCCTAGGTGCCCATCAGCAGATGATTGGATCAGAAAACTGTGGTACATCTACACAATGGAATATTATGCTGCCATAAAAAAGAAGGAATTCTTATCATTTGCAGCAACCTGGATGGAATTGGAGAACATTATGTTAAGTGAAATAAGCCAGTCAATGAAAGAAAAATACCACATGATCTCACTCATTTATGGATAATAAAGAACATTATAAACTTGAACAAAAAGATAGATACAGAGGCAGTAAAGCATCAAACAGTCTGTCAAATTACAGCAGGAAGGTTAGGGAGAGGTGGGGAAGATAAGAGATCAACCAAAGGACTTGTATGCATGCATATAAACATAACCAATGGACGCAAAACTCTGGGGGGTGAGGGCATATATGGGAGTGGGGTGGGTGGGGCAATGGTAAGATATGTACACATATAATACCTTAATAAAAAAAATTGAAAAAAAAACAAAAGAAACTTTGTAGCCTTGAGTGGAGACCTAGGCCGGCAAGGGCAGGCGGAAAGCTTGGCTTCCTCCATTGCCAAGAAAACCCAAGCCTCCCTCCTGCTCTCTGTGGCCATAGCCATCTTGGTTGGGTTTATTTGCGTATTTGCTCCTGATTGGCTGGTGGGCGTGGCTGGTGGGCATGGCTGGTGGGTGTAGTGGTGGTTAATTTGCATATTACTCTTTTTTTAGATAGGATGGTGAGAAATTAGGGGCTTTCTTTCTGATTGAGAAAAGGTAAGAATGTCCCCTCTCACCATTCCTATTCAGCATCATACTGGATATTCTAGCCAGTCCAATAAGATAAAGAAAGGGAGGGTCATATATAGATTGTAAAGAAATAAAGAAAAGTGTCATTCCCAGATGACATGTTTACCTATGTAGAAAATATCAAAGAGTTGAAAGAAAAAAACCTGGAACTGATGATTGTAGCAAGGTCTTAGGAAAAAAGTATAATCTACAAAAGTCAATAGTTTTTCTTTATATCAGCAGTGAACAACTTTAGTAATTTGAAAAAAAACATCATACCATTTCAAATAGCAAAAGATATTGAAATTCTTACATATAAATCTAATGAGATTTGTGCAGGATCTCTATATGGGAAACTACAGAATTCTGATGAAAAAAATCAAAGATTTAAATAGAGAGATATTCCATGTTTATGAATTGAAAGATTTGATATTATTAAATGTCAATTCTTCCTAACTCTATGTATTCACTATAATCCTAATCAAAATCCCAACAAGCTATTTTGTAAATATCTATAAAGTGATTCTAAAGTTTATTTAAAAAGGCAAAAGACCCAGAATAGCCAGCACAATACTGAAGAATAAAATTGGGAAACTGACACCATTCAACTTTAAGACATTATAAAGCTATAGTAACCAAGATACTGTAATATCACTGGGAAAATAGGCACATTGATAAATGAATCAAAATAGAGAGCCCAGAATTAAAGCCCCACACATAGTCAATTGATTTTGAAAACAGCAGAAAGGCAATTTAATTCAGACAAGATAATCTATTCAACACATGGTGCACAACTGCATGTATATTTGAAAAAAAAAATTTAGTTTAGACACAGATCTTATTATCTCATCTAAAATTAACTCAGAGTTAATCATACACTTAAATGCAAAATTCAGAACTATAAAACTTCTAGAAAAACAATAACAGAAAATTTGGATGACCTTGGGTTTGATGATGAGTTTTTGATACAACAAAAGCATGATCCATTAAAGAAAAAAAATCAGTATGTTAGACTTAATTGAAATTTAAAACTTCTGCTTTCTGAAAGACATTTTAAAGAGCATAAGACAAACCACAGACTGGTAGCAAATGCTTTTAAAATATATATCTGATAAAGGACAAATCCAAAATGTACAAAGTACTCTTAAAACTCAGCAATAAGAAAACAAACAACCTGATTTTAAAATTCACCAAAGACCTTAATAGACACTTCTTCAAAGAGTTATACATATGACAAATAAACATATGAAAAGATGCTCCACATCATATGTCATCAGGGTAATGCAAATTAAAACAACAATGAGATACCATTACACACCTATAAGAATGGCTAAAATCCAAAACATGGTCAACACCAAGTACTGGTGAGGGCTTGGAGCAATAGGAGCTCTCATTCTGAATGGTGGGAATGCAAAATGTACAGCTACTTGGAAGACAGTTTGTCAGTTTCTTACAAAGCTAAATGCAATTTTACCAGATGATCCACCATTTGTATTTGTGGATATTTACCCTAATTTGAAATTTTATGTTCGCACAAAAGCCTGCATGTAAATGTTTATAGTAGCTTTATTCATAACAAGCTCCAAACCAGAAGTAATCAAGATCTCCTTCAATAGGTGAATAAAAAAACAAACTGTAGTATAATCATAAAATGGGATATTATTCAGCAATAAAAAATGAGCCATCAAGCCATAAAATATGGGGGGACCTTACATGTATATGGCTAAGTGAAAACAGCCAGTCTGAAAAGGCTACATGTAATTCCAGCTACATGATATAATGGAAGACGCAAAACTATAGAGACATAAAAACATCAGTGAGTGGAGGAAAAGAAAAAGGGTTGAAAAGGTGAAGATTAGTGTGTGTGTGTGTGTGTGTGTGTGTGTGTGTGTGTGTGTGTGTGTTTATGGCAGCAAAACTATGCTTTATGATATTAGGCATTATGGTTTTTTTTCAAAACATATAGAATTTACAGCACAAAGAGTGAACATTAGCTTATGAAAATTAAAAAAAAAAAAAACTATAAGGGCAGGAGATCTCATAAGGCATTCAGATTGTGCCTACTGGATCTAACATTTAGAAAGGTACATATGAAAGGCACTTACTGAAAGGGGTGAGTGCAAGGTGCTGACCTATGCAACTTTGGAAATGAGTAGCATCTATAAGACCAGAGGCAAAAAGTACTTTCACATAAGCACTATATGTTAGTTGATAACGTTATGCCCCATAGGAGTATGGGTTAACAATTATGAAATCACTAGAGGTCCGGTGCACGAAATTCGTGCATGGGGGGGGTGGTGTCCCTCAGCCCAGTCTGCACCCTCTCCAATCTGGGACCTCTCATAATCCAGGACTGCTGGCTCCCAACTGCTCGCTTGCCTGCCTTCCTGATTGCCCCTAACTGCTTCTGCCTGCCAGCCTGATCACCCCTTAACCACTCCTCTGCCAGACTGATTGATGCCTAACTGCTCCCCTGCCAGCCTGTTTCCCCCTAACTGCCCTCCCCTGCAGGCCTGGTCTCCCCCAACTGCTCTCCCCTGCAGGCCTGGGTTCCTCCCAACTGCCCTTTCCTGCAGGCCTGGTCGCCCCCAACTTCCCTCCTCTGCCGGTTTGGTCACCCCTAATTGCCCTCCCCTGCAGGCTTGATCCCTCCTGCTCTCTGTGGCTGTAGCCATCTTGGTTGGGTTTATTTGCATTTTTGCCCCTAATTGGCTAGTGGGCGTGGCTTGTGGATGTAGAAGACTGATGGTTAATTTTCATATTACTCCTTTATTAGATAGGATTGTACATATATACTAGAATTGAACAATTAAGTTGATAATGGTTGGTGAGAACCAGGTTTCTCACCGATGGAGTGGAAATGTACAGATAAACAATAGGATAGGCCTAGAATGATCATTGTGGTAATGAATCAGACTTGGTGACATCAGTATAAACTCATGTTTAGCTTAATATAGATACAAATGGTTATATATAGAAATATTTATAGATACACGCATATACATGGGTTAAGATACATCCATACATTTCTTGGCTATGTCAGTGACTCAAAACAGGATGTTAAAATTACATTTGGGCCAGGCCAGTGTTGCTGAGTGGTTGAGCATCAACCCATGAACCAGGAGATCACAATTTGATTCCCTGTCAGGGCATATGCTTGGATTGCAGGCTCGATCCCCAGTAGGGGGTATGCAGGAGGTAGCTGATTGATGATTCTCTCTCATCATTGATGTTTCTATCTCTCCCTCTCCCTTTCTCTCTCTGAAGTCAATAATAAAAAAATAATAATAAATATAATTACATTTGGTTAAAGCACAGATTTGGAGTTAAACAGAGCTGAGTTTCAAACCTGGCTCCACTATCCACAACCTGTGACCTGAGGGAGTTCCTTCACTTATTTGAACCCCACTTTTCTATAAATTGGGGACAATAGTTTCTTCCTCAGTTTTCTTTTAAAATTAGAAAATACACATATGTCTCAATTTCTGGCACATAGTAAACCCCAATAAATGTCAGAGATTATTATCTATAATAATAAAAGCATAATATGCTAATTAGATGGGATGAAGCCAGGGCTGTAGCCTCGGATGGAGGCAGCCTCTGCGGCTATGAAGGCCTATTCTTACATGAATTTCGTACATCAGGCCTCTAATTTTAAAATAATAATTAGCAAGGCACTTCATTAATGATTTAAAATAGTATTCATTATTTTGTACCATGCCTTTTCATAAGTGAATATAAATAACCTTCTTGTAAAAGGCATGGGTGAAGACACTTATACATCTTATAAGCCTCACTTGGCAAGTTCTGAATTTCTAAATCTTTAGCCAGTATTCTTGGATGGCCTCCTTTTCAGTTGGTCTTTATGATAAATAAAGGAACACAGCACTATTCTCTCCCATCTCATCTTGAAACTGAGGCTGCTGCCACCTCATTGTGTGGCAGGAAGTGCAATTAATTAAGGAAAGGTTAAATGCACATTGATTCCAAAAATATAGGGTGATAATTCAAGTCCAAACTTGTTTTCAAATGCAGCACCTTAGAAATAATGAGACCATGAATAGTGTGAATCAAAGGAGACATCGCATCAGATGATCCCCACAGTCATTGTCATTTTTACTTTCATGGAAAGACCAGGTTTCCAGAACCTATGACAATACTGGCTAATCAATAAGCAGAGGACCTTTGGGACCAGGCATGTATCTAAGCATCCCCATAACCCCTCCCCCCCTTACCCCACGCCCACACACACACACCCTTTTCTCAAGCATTTGAAATTCAGTCTATTCATCAAACACTCAGAAGATTTTCTTCCATATAAAGCAGTGACAAAGTTTGCATGAGCATTACTGAAAATAAATATTTTATATTTTCAGTTGTAGACTACCAGCCATTTGGTAATCTCATAAATTTGTGAGCCAGTAACTACATAGGTGCTGGTTCCAGAAGCCAAACAGATGAGATACAATGAAAGAATAATCCATTTGTTAACTAAAGAAAAGGAGAACAGATAAAGAAATAGAGAGAAAAAAGTAGAAAGCTATGAGAGAATTATCTTTAAAGTGACAATTTAAAAGTTATAACAAAAATAGGAGTATATAACAGAAGGCTTGACATTGCCCAAGTGCATGGCCGCTTATGTGTTGTGCTTGAGACATAAAATACTGAAGAGAAAAAATAGCAAAAGAGAGCACGTGTGAGGGACACTACATTTTTTAAATTGAAGCAATACATTATACCTGAAATCTCCCCAGAGACCTGTAAATAGGAAACTGAAAGCATTTCCTTCTATTTATTTTATAAGTACAATAAACTTTATCAGCTTTTAGTATTGGAAACATGTGCAATATTTATAGGCTGCTCACTTTTGATGCTATTCGGGTGATAGTATCAGGAGGCTAATGAAAAAGAAAATTGGGGTGGGGTTAGAGGTCTTTTTTCCTCCTGTCCAACAATCAAGATTTATAATAAAGATTTATCATGTTGCTTCCTGGTCCATTCACCAGAGCCAACATGAGGTGCTCTGTCTAGCCTGTGATACAATTGGGTTGGCCACAGGGACACCGCTTCCTGGCTCTACAGAAGGTCATTACAGATAGACTACTTGCACCAACACAATAATAATTGTGCTCTAGGCCTCCTATGAGGAGACATTAATAGAAAAGAAAAAAGAAAATTGAGATGACTCTGCACCACATGGCCAGATCAATAAAGAATGGCTCTTTGTAAAGTCACTATCTAACAGGAGTCTTCAACCACGTGTCAATGGCAACAGTTGATGTGGTGCTCTGGACATTAAGAGCAGACAGGTTTAGACTTAGACATAAAGAACAGTTAATCCAGGACTTAAATCTCTTTGTATCATGCAAATTTCAGTTGTGGATCAAGGGTCATAAAGTTAAAACCTAAGCACTCTCAAATAACCTTTACAAAATTATTTCCAGTATCATTATACTTCTAGTGGGTGGTGGGACAAAAATGTTCTTGCCAGGTACCCTGTATTTATGTATCTTCAAAGACTCCCCAAACATCAGCGGCTACATGGATAGTGCCTGCTTTCACCTCTCAATCTTTCTAGATGTTTGTACTATATCATGCAGCTGTTTTCACCTTTACATTCATTAGCACTGTCTTGTTATTGTCATTGAGTTAGCAAAATTGCTCACAATTTTGTCTTAAGCTGTTCCTAAATCTATCTTAATATACCTATTGCTCATATTTTAATAAAGATCCATGTTTAATCAATTAGGGAATTTAGAACAAATAAACTAATTTTAACGTCTTATATAATTGCCAGGAATTTATAAAAACAATTCAAAACCAACACCTTAAAATCTCAAATCCTTTGAAAGTCGGCTTTGAAGACAATTAAAATTAATACTAAGATTTTTTAAAAAGTTAAACATAAAAATAAAGGGAAGAAACTTGTGTCAGAGTAAGTAATAAATATGTTCTATGAATCGAGTCTGGAGGCAATTGCAGAGGGAAGTTTAGACACAAACCTGACTGGACATTATTATGAAGATATCTGGCAAGGGTACCAAATACCAAAAGCCTACAGCCAGTCAACAGTCAGTTCCAGTCAGTTGATCAGGGACAAATATTGTACATGGGAATTATGTAGTAAGTCACTATATTTAATGCCCAAATCTCTTTAGAGTTTTTCAAGTCTCACAACCCAGAGTAGAGTCAGAGTGTGCTGTCAGCCAGAATAATAGTTCCTAAGATCCTGAATGACAAGACCAAAGTACTTTGCAGTCACTCTCAGATAATGCACCCTAGAACGACCATGAGAAATATATTTAATGAAGTTTGTCTTGATTTTGTTTTGCTTTTTTGTTGCTTTTTTGTTTTATCTTGGATGGATAACTGCGCATATCCCTCAGTGAAAGAGAGTGGAAGAGTATATTATGTCTCCACCCTGCAAGTTCCATTGTAAGACAAGGTTCCAAATCTCTGGTCCATTCCAGAGCCCCCCAAACTCCAAGAAATTGGGATCTGTGCTGGAATTTGGATCAGCTGTTTAAGAAATTACTGAAGGTGGTGGGTGAATCCTATTCAGGCCTCTGCAGATTCCAATCCATCCTAGGAAACTAGTAGAGTTTGATTTCATTCAAATTTCCCCTAAAATGAATGCTTCAGGAGGACAGGGGGTTGAATGCTTTGTTCAGTATGCTTCATGCCCACTGTCTCATGCTCAATGCACACTTACTAAATAAATTAATGAACTTTCTTGAAGTTTATAAGAAGATGTAATTATGTCTCAGGCTTCCTGGAAATTGTGAGAAGGCCTGGGGGCCAGTGAGGATACTGGGTTGGGAAGGAAATCTTGGCAGGTACAGCACTATTTAATAGGTCAGCTGCATTATTAAAAATACTCTAACAATAGTACAGGTCCTTGGAAGTAATAAATTGTACACACTTATTACATTATTAAATTTGGTCCATATTACATCTTTGTTGTTTCTTTTCGCTTATCTCTAGGCCAGAGAACAAAAGGGTAAAATTTAGCAGGTAAGAACAGGATATGAAAATCAGTTCTCCATTCTTTAAAATTTGGCAAATATCATTGATCTAAACAGTAGAGATGGTTTCAATGAAGCATCTTTTTGTGAGCTTGACCAAGCTTTCCCTCTAAAGAATTTTTTTAACCATTGTTAGAGACCACTTTTATGTAATAAAATTACAGCAGGTTGAGTCAAATACAAACAAAATTAATTCAGCCAAATGTCACTAACACAGACTGTACAGATGTATAACTGAACAGAGAAAATGGTCTGCTGTTCGGGACTGGTTTTCCTAATATAACCATTATCATAAAGCCCTTAGCCACTTCGTCTATGTGATGGGCTGCTTCTATTGAAATGGCAGCTATTAGCTGAATTCTTCTCAATGTTACCTGGGGGCTGCTCTCACCTGAGAGGTTGTAGTGTTTTTCTTTTCACTTAGGAACAGATGTGCTATTCCAATGAGAATCTTTGATCATCCATATACCATATGTGGGGAATATTAAAGCAACCTCAGAACATCCTTTGTGACTTGAAATATACTAGCCCATAGCAATCTAGCTGAGTGACACAAAAACACAATAGTAAACCATCAACAATCACAAGCTTGGGGCACATCTCACTTTCAGCAGAACTGTACCTTAAAAACATTTGCTCTTTCTAGAGTAATGTGACTCCTAAGGGTTCCATACCACTGGTGCCACCGCAGTGGAAATGAACTGTCAGGAATATGTAGTCTACAGTGTGCTCTCCTGTGTCAGTTTCAAATATTATGCAACAAACTTGGAATTCCTGGAAGTCTAAATGTCTTCTTGTCATATGTGTGCCCTTATCACTGAAGGTCTATACATATACATTTGTTTATAAAAATTATGTAAATTACAAGTATGTATAATAAGGTTATGGCTTTATAACCTTCATAATCAACATTGCATTACATTAAACCTGAATGTTAATTGATGATTTAATTTTAAAAGATTAAACTATATAAAAATTTATCTATATCTATCTATATTTCTATCTACCTGGTCAAAGTATGAGAGTTAATGTATAAATATAAACGTGTTTGAGTCCACAGAGTTTAGATGATAACTATAGTCAAATATCCAGCAAAAGAAAAAACAGATAAAGAATGAGTTCCAATATGAACAGCGTTTAATTGAATGAGGTTTACTAACTTAATAAAACTGATAAATTTAGTGATAATGTTAAATACTTGGTTATTTGATGCCAAACAGCAATTTAGAAGTACCTAGGGATTTATCTAAATTTTTTCTAAGAACTTAAAATTTTTAGCTCTTAATTAAACATTTTGCTTCCTGACTACATATTAGCATTTTAATAGTCACAGCTATTGCATTCAAGATTGAAGACCCCAAGATAACCATAGCTTTGAGGCCAACATGAAGTCAGAGGAAAATTATCAGCAGGGTGTTGTATGCTTAGGCTTGTTCTGCTTACATCGTGGGACCTCGGTGCAGTTTCCCAATCAGAGCTTCCAAGCCTTATGTGACTTTATGCCATAAAATCTGTAGTGTTTTAAGCATTCTCATTTCAACCTCAGGAAATTACATTAGATGAGATCCTATGATGGACTTCATAGTCTGAGGCCATTTCGACTGAGAGAAATTGTAAATGTACCAGCAGCTCCCAAGTCACATTCTGAAAGGAACATGCCCCAGAGCCAACTGTGTCTGACTCAGTCCTTTTTATTAAGTCAAATGTTCCTTTCATCTACAATTGATTAAATAAGAAACCAAACAGCTGTACGCTTCTTGGGCCAAGATAAGGTGCCATATTTCTTTATACTCAATCTCCACAGTTCCAGGAAATCACTTCACCTAATCATTGATTCTATCTATTCTCATTCAGCTTTTTTTAAAATGTTGGTTAGAAGAGCCAAACTAACTTTCTCAATTACTCTAAGAAGCATTTGCCATATTCCCGAGCAGCAGAAATGAAAGATGTGTTTTAGAAGCCAGTGAGTAGATCACAAAGATTCAAGGAGTCATCACCGTTTTTTATTTATTATTTGTGAAATAGCAGCTACTTAATGTAGGGATAGACTTAGAAAAGGGCATAGATCTTAATCAAGAAGCTAATGACCTATGTCAGACAGACAGAGCAATTTAGTCATAAAATACATCTCCAAAAAGGTGAATCTTAAACTCAGGTTGGAGTGGTGCCTTGGATTCTTTTTAGTTTGGAAGGGGTAGTGGAGGAAAAACTTCAGTGATGGAGAATCAATGAAGCTATTCACCAAGGAAATGAGAAATTTAGTTATCCAGAAGGGTCAGGCACTCTTTTATGATTTTATGCATTTATTTGATTCACAAAATTTATCACATCTTGCTCAAGGGTATGCCAATGATACAATATCTCCCTACCCTGCCACAGAATATACACATTATATATTAATTCTTCAACTTGGAAGCCAGTTCTTATACCTATTAAAGTATAGGGTACATAGTACTAGTATATGCTTAGTAAGTGCTTTTTGAATGAATTAATAAATGAAAATTTAGTTCTTTCAAGGATAATATGTACTGTGGGAGACATGATAAGTCCTGAATAATTGTTTTTTAATGTGGTAAGGGGAGAGACCTGAGCAAGCAGAGTTCAATAAACTGAACCCCAGCCAGGCATAGTGAGGATATGTTACTCTAGGCTTTAAAATGTAATTTCTTCTGTCATATTTTGAAGATATTTCAATAAAAATGTAAATTGCTTCTTGGTGATTAAATTGACAATGGCTTTGAATTCTTTATAAAGTTGGGGTTGGACATGAAACAGTCATTTTATTTGTGTCATACATATGAAAATCAATTTGCATTTTGCAATGTTTCTTAGTTTAAAGATTATATCAAGATATCTGTATAGCTTCAGAAATGTTTCCACATTTTCATAATTCAATAAGCAAAGGGCTGGAAATGGTTTACACCTGGGTAGAGTATAAGCAATATGAGCTAGATTAGAGATTAGTAGGAAGATGGACATCCAAGACAAAAGAGGAGGCACCAAAAAGAAAAAATGAGACAAAGCTGAAAATAGCATTTTCTATCCTCTCCGTAGTTGTCTATGCTTGATATGCATATAGAAATTGAGCTGAAGGAGCTAAGGCATATGTCTAAATTGTAAGGTTAGCTCCTTTCTGATATTCTAACACAGCCAGATCCCCAAGTACTCATTGAATGTCAACATTAGCCATACTTCATTTGTTTTCTGGGGTAAACTCACAAATTAAGCTCTAGAGGTACAGTCGCCTGTACTTTTATTCCTAGCCCCGGAATGGAACAGAAAGAATAAACAGCCTAAGGAATCCACAGCTTGATTAGGTATAAAGGCAAGGGCACAATGACAACTAATACACCAAAGTCCCAGTGGTGGGAAATAAGGTAAAATTGAAGTGATTTCTCTGGGAAACTTTTTGATGAGCAAGTGTGTTGGTAACTCCTTTTGTCTATTTCCTACAATGTCATTTTTCTGAACTCTGGACTTGAACCCTAAATATGTCTTCCACTCCATCTCCAACTGATTTGGCGAATGATGCAGGAAGCTGATTTGTGAAAATCCATCTGTATTTTAATGGTATGTCAATGGAATCTTGACTTATTGAGATACCAAATTCAGGTTTCTCTGCGACAGGATTCTGACTAGAAATAACATTGTAACCATAGAAACTTATTCAATGAGTGGTCTTAGGAGAAACAACATCACAATACTATTCAAAAAAGAAGAAAAGCAGGGAGGATTTTCTGACAAATTTGAAACAGAGAAGGATGTTTCTCAACATAAAAGCACTGTAACATTCTCAGATAGGAGGGTTCAGATTATTTTCTAACTCTTACAACAAGTAAACATCTTTCTAGTGTTCCTTCAGTCAACAAATATTTTTGGAATGCTGACCACATCCCGAGCACTGTTCTAGGCACCGCAGTAAACAAAGCAGACCAAGTGGTAGGTGCAAAGAAGAATAACACAGGGAGATAGAGCATTATGATATTTCAAGAGGGTGCTACGTATTAAGGGGTAACCGAGAAAGACCTCATAAAGGTCACATTTAAGCTGATGCCTGAAGAAAGTAAGAAAACAAACAAAGCAGATTTCTCATTCTGGCTGGAGAGAACAGTGGGTGTAAAGGCCCTGCAGTGAGGAGGTCTAGGGTACTGGAATAGAGGGAAGGAGGGTGAAAGAGTTGGGTGATGAGAGTAGTGGGATCAGATCATGTAAAAATACACAGGCCATGGAAAGGACTTGGGCTTTTACTTTGTGTGATAAAGGAATTGTTTGCAGGATTTAACCAGGGGAATAATGTGTCTTGATTTTTTAAAAATTACACTAAGTGCTGTATGGAGACTAAATAGTAGTGGGGACTAGGTGAGAAGCAGGGAGACCTATTAAGGATGCGATGACAATAGTCTTGAAAAGAGGAGACAGTGATTTGGGCAGGATGCTACCAGTAAACAAGGCAGTCGTTAGATTATTAACATATTTTGAAGGCAGAACTGACAGGATTTGCTGATGAAATAAATGAGAGTGACTACCACAATACATTATTTGCATGAGTGAATAAATAAATATTGATCAAATTTTTAAATTAGTCAAATGCAATTTGTTTATTTTTCTAGAGAAAATGAAAGCTTAGAGAAGTAAAACTATTACTTGTTTTCAGAACAATAACATTTTGCATTTACATAGTAGGCTTCTTTCATGGTATTTATGATGATCTCTTGATGATCTTTCAACATGTGAACTTGTCTAGTAGACTTCAGTACAGTCCCCAATTATTCAACTAAACATGAAGGTACCTTGCAGCTGTCATTAAAGCCCATAATAAATGCACTTCAGATAAGGGAGATTATTCTAGATAATCTGGTTAAGCCTGACTCTATCAGTTGAAAGGCCTTGAGAGCAAAGATGAAAATTCCCTGATGAAGAAGAAATTCTGCCTGTGAACTTCAGCTTCAGCCCATGCCTAAGAGGTCTCAACCTGCCCTTCCGCATGGCTTTCACTATGGATTTCAGACTTGCCTCACCTGCCTCCATAATCACATAAGCCAATATCTTACAATAATCTCTTAATGTAATCTCCTACTGGTTTTGTTTCTCTGGTTGAACCCTGACTGATAGTGCTCAGATAAATTTTTCCAGTATAAACTACCAAAGAGAAATAAGTTATTAGTCAACTGTTAGAGCTAACACTAACTCTTGTGGTCCACTTTACTAGTTTAGACAAATACAAAACATACAGTTGGAAATAAAATTTAGCTATTTTCATACAAATAAGATGATTGGTAACATGTTTATGCAGAGTCATCATGGGATAAGAGTAAAATTTTTTAGGACTGGCAATGAGTCAGGAATGTCTAGTTGTGTTTGAGAGAGTCATCTTAATAACAGAATGTATAATTAGTAGTATAGATTGTATAAATTATATCTTAGGGACTACTTGCCTCCATCTATCCCCCCCCCCCCCCACACACACACACACACAAGGTAGGTTGAATAGGAGAAATTGGTCAGGAGGTAGAGAAGGAAGGGCCAGGCAGATGAAAATGCCAATAGATAGAATGGAGAGAACACTGACTTGGGAGCCACAAAATTTGGGTTCTTACTCTGATTTCTATTTTTGTTATGTTATTTTGATCATCAGGAAAAGGGTCTCATTCAGAGTATCTGTAGAACAGTAACACCCTGGATATCGACTGGAACTGGAATCAAGAGAGAAGGGCAGCGTCAGGAAGACCCCTTCATACCTGCTGCCTCACTCTTACTGGTCCTCTGCTTCTTTGCCCAGCCACTTGCTTATTTATTTTCATTACTCACAGCTTTTGCCTTCATTTCCCAAAAGGTGGAGAAACAGCTCTGATCATCTGAAGCTCTATTCATTGGGAGTATTTCCTCACATTGCTGACTCTCAGGACACCTAGATTGGGACTATAATGTAGGAACAGTACATTTTCAGCTTGCACCCACATGCAGAACCAACTCATCAATGAACCAGGCTTGTCCTTTCATTCCTGTATCAATTGGTCAAAGGGGACCTCCTCCCCTATGTAGCCATATGTGTGAGCTGAGGAACAGGTGTCACTACTTGATTGAGTTTGCAGGTGTCCACTATCATCTCCAGAGATCCACCTGATTTTTTTTTTTTTTTTTGCACAGGCTAGACTTGCAATTTGAATAAAGGATATGAAGCTACCCATGAATTCATTAGGTTGCTTATAAATGTGATAGGAATCTTAGCTGATTGGGAGAGGAATGTGCTAGTCCAAAGGCTAAGGAATCAATATGACAATTCTGCCAACTGCTAAGTATTCCCATTCCAATTTTATATTTGTGGATCATATAAATGATTATGTAGTGAGTCCACTGGTGTAGTGAACTCACTCTGAAATGGAACTAGACCAGGCTTCCATTTATTAATTGGATCTCATATGCTCCTACTCTAACAACCACAAGTATGCTTCAGGTCCTTAGATATTATTATGAACTCAAATCCTGTGTACAACACTACTCAAAATGATAGAATCTTCCCATTTTCCCCAGAGCATGATTATTCAAATAGTCCTAGGTACCTTGAGGAAGTACTGAGGGAATAATTACCACATATGCTAAACATGATATGGCAGATCTCTTCTTCCTCAAGACATGACTTCTTCGAACAGTGGGGATAGACTAGATAAGGGATTATGAATTTTTATTGGGAAAGTTCCCTTACCCTCCTGATTATCTTTGACTTCTTTGATTGCATGAAGCCTTGATGGCTACCTATGGGAACACTGTATTCCATTAACCATCTCCTTGGCTGTGTGTGTCAGGCCTCCCTGGCTATTATTCTTACTGGCCATTTATTATGATAATTGTGATCACTTCACTTCTGATAGTTATGTGCCATCACCTGGCCTCTATTATTTTGCCATCCTCTTCATTTCTATCAGGGTTCACAATTCTATAACATCATCTTCCACTGGCAGCCCTAGCCTACCGAGGACAGCCACCACTGAGTGTTTCATTTATGCAGATGGCCCTCTAGTCAGTTCATTCTGTATTGCTCTGGTAAGTGGGGTATTCTGGGGACCCTTAAATGGAACATGGTTAGCACATGGGTTTTCTGCTTTTCATCGTATATCCACTCTGGCATGCCACTTCTCTGAACCTTTTGATCTCTTCTTTCACCATGTGTCATGGAAATTCTTGTATTTTTAGTTAGTGTAGGCAATAACTTTTTCCAAACTTCTAAAAGTCATTCTAGCTGCATGTTAGCACTATCTCCTGGGTCCTTAACAGGGTATTAAATCCTGCATTAATGGATAGTGTTTCAATATAAATAAATTCTTTTTATCCAAATTTATGTTTTGCCCTCATCCCCAACCCTTGTACTGCCTTGCTCTAGGACCTCAGGATAAAGTTCTACATATTCTGTCCTGGTCCTATTAATACATGTTTGGCCAGGTTCTGAAGCTCTTCGGGTTTATAGTTCCTTTTTTCCACTAATATACAGACCAAACATTTCCCCAGTCAGTTCTGTTTTGACTTGACCATAGTTTTTGGCCTGATGGCCAAGTTAGAGATAGGTGAGAGGAATGGGGGAAGGGAGGTGTGAGAGTATACATTATCTTGCAATCTTGTAGGCAAAACAGGAAGTGGTTACTTTTAGCAGGAAGAACAGGGCACTTCTGTGGGTTGAGGAAACTGAGGATTCAAGATTTTCAAGGACATTAACTCAGATAACTCCATCCCAAGCCTCAAAGCCTCACTCCTTTTCAATTAAGGCCTTGACCTTGGTGGAGCAAATTTGCCAGGTTGACAAATCAATCTCTGGAACTCTGCTATACTTAAATCATATTCTGGGTTTGATCCTCAGCCTTTCTGCCCTCAGGCCCTCTGGCCTTCTCACTTTGCCCTAAATTTGAGATTAATCACTCTCAGTCCTCATTGCCATTCTCTAATGCCTTGATGGCCCCCAGCCAAAGCCATATAACTCCACCGTCATTATAATTACTACTTTCCCAGAACCACTCAATCGCCTGAGACAGTGCAACTGTCAATACATTCTCCTTCAGTTTCCATCCCAGTTTACCACTGGTGAAAGATGTAACTTAGTCATTGCTACAGAATTCCATGAGTTATCAAAATTCCACCTACCACCACTAGTGGTATCCTCACTCCCAGCCCACCAAAGTGTAATGTAGCTCCAATATCCCATTTCAAAGATGCTAGGACAACTCCAGTATCAACTATTTTAGGTCAGCCTGTCCAGGAAACAGACTGTGGAGCAGAGCTTTGAATGCAGATTTATGGAAAAGGCTCTTAGGAAGAAAATCACTTGTAAAGAAGTAAGGGGAGCAGTGTTAGGCAGAGGAAGAAGTTGAAGAGCATTGCAGTTCCAACAGAGGACTTAGCCAATTGAATGGGGGAAGCTCTGAGTTGTAATGGTCTTCAGACTTGACCCATTTTGAAGACTAGGCTTTATGCCCCTGCACTGACCAGTCATGAGATACAGGCTGCTTCTGAAATGGGGTGTAACTTTATGCATGGCACCTCCTGTTGGCGGAAGGCAATTCCCTCAGGAAGTCTCAGTTATAAGTAGGCAACACCTACTGGCAGATGTGGAAATGTATGTCTTGATCCCAAAAGGAAGACACATATATGATACCACAGGATCTATCACAGCATATGTTTTTGCTGAACTGCAAGCCATTCAATAGGGCACAAGTGTAGAGTATGAGAGGGAGAGAGCTATAGGATAAGGCTAGATAGGTAAGCAGTTAAGAGTCTTTGTCTAGCAATAGCAACCTCCAAAGGGAAGCAATGAAAAACAGGTACTTAGACATAAAATTTGGAGTTCAAGAGAAAGATCTTGATATAGATTTGTTTTATGTCTGAGACAGAGTTGAGAGTCATTAGGGACAGCCAGTTCACCTGAGTCTAAATTCCAGCTCCTCCCAAATTACCAAACACCCCCTGACTCAGTTTTTTCATCTGTAAAACCTTCACAGGATTGTTAGGAAGAATGAGTAGGATGGTTCATGTAAAGCACTTAAACAGAGCTCTCTGAAAACATTAAACCTTTACATGGCATACTAAATCATTCCCAACTTTGTTCTCAAGTCAATGAAGGATTAATCCTGAACTGACAAAACTTCTATACCTATTTATCCTTTAAAATACCTATGAAATGTGTGTGTGTGTGTGTGTGTGTGTGTGTGTGTGTGTGTGTGTGTGTGTGTGTGTGTTGCAAGGGAGGCTTTCTTTATGTTACTATTTGTTGTCTTTCATAGCTGGAAAAATTGAAGGGCAGACCATAAAGCTCTTAAGTGGTTAAATTCCCACAGCAGGATAAGTCAGGATAAACAATTCAAATCTTACACTCTTCCTGCCACGACCAAACTCAGAACCTACTGGGAAAAGAAAAGGACACTGATGTATAATGTTAATCCTGTAGCAGATGAAAGGAACTTCAGGATCATCTTTCTGAGATCATTGCTCAGGGGTGAGGCCCCAGGTGTTGAGAAGAGAAGACATTATAAGGTTTATTTAGAAGAATATGACAAGGATGCTTTATCGGTTGGCAGGGTGATGAGGTGGGGGATAGTACTTCATCTGGGCTCTGAGGTCAGCCTCAGGTTGAAGGAAGCAATATGTCTAACTCTGTGGTGGGGGTGGAAAAATTTAGTGAACATTTTCTGGAGTGAAGAGCTAATGAGCTTCTGGTCAAAGGCAGCAGCCTCCCTCTCTAGGGTCTGAGCAGTTCTTTAAGTTTCTTCACTTCTTATAATCTCTTTTTATGTAAATATCATTTCAAGAGGGATTTAAAAAAGCAGACTTGGAAATCCTAGCTTTGTTGAGTATATACAAAGCAAAGCTACAGATATAACAGGTGGAAAAGGTTGACCATCCACCTAGTGCTGTGAGGGGAAGGCATAGATACCCTGTGGAGAGATGGATTACCTGGAGGTTGAAGGGGAGAGTGGAGGAGGAGAGGTGTGACTGGCAGCAACTATTAAACAGAAAGACGTATCTGTTTTCTGACAAGAGAGGAGGCAAAGTGAAATCAGAGCTTGCTAAATATAAATGTCAGTTGAAGCTTGAACTATAGAGTATTGAAAATAGTCCTTGGTAAAAAAAAACTTTCAAAAGTCACCAAACTCTCCTTTATTGCCATCAGGCTTTAAAAATTCTTCTTCTTCTAATGTATCTGTGTGGAGTGGAGAAAAAACTGGTAGATAATGTAAAGGACAAAATCACACAAGATCTTGAAGACTATGAGGAGGAGCTTCTCTCTCCCTTCTCCCTCCTCACACACACACAAGAGCCAGCAGATAAACATTTAGGAAAATACCACTGATAAGATCAGCTGGAAAGTTTGTTAAATATTCATATTTGTGGGCCCATCTACAAGATTCTAATCCAATAATCTGGAGTGGCATCCAGGACTATATATTTTTAGTCAACTCCCTAATGAGGCTGATGTGAATGGTCCAAGGATGATACTATGGGAAAGAAAAACAAACCCACACTATTCCACATGCTCAATGCACATCCCAGCCTTAATCCAACACTCAAGGATATATAGAACAAATAAATATATGTTTAATTGGCCAATCCAAATAAGAAACCAGAATAAGAACAGCAATAGCAGTATAGATACTTCTTTTCCCTGTAGGGTTTCTTCCAACCTAGGAATATACAGAGGATAGCTCTTTTCAGAATAGTCTGACTCAAAGTTAATTCCCATTTCTATCCCAGAAGGCAGAGATTGTTGGGGTTTTTTTTTTAACTTCCAAAACACATTAAAACTTAGTCTATACTCTGTTACTAGTATATATCAGATCCAAGCCCCAGACCACTCTTCTCATTTCCCAAGAGCACCTGGAATTGCCACATCTCTTAACAAAAAAATGATAAATAATTTCTATTCCAAAACAATGAGAAGTGGAAGAATAAAATGGATAAAATTGCTTCAGCAGGGATTATTTTAGTCATTATTTTTTTTCTTTTTCTATTTTACTTATTTTTCTATTAAAATAATAATATTAGGCTAAATTTAATTTCTGTCTTTTTGGTTTATAACCACCCAGGAAAGATCTTTCTTCTTTGATTAGATAACTAAAAATAATATTGCATTACCCTTAGTAACCTAGAGTTGCAAGACTTAGGCCATAACAAACCAAAATGAAGATATCCACTGAGGTACACTGTGGAGACTGTGACCTTCAAGCCCTAAAGAGGTTCTAAGAAGGCACTAGTGATCTTTGTGCATCCAAAACCTTTGAGTTTGGGACATGCCTTGGAAAGTTCATACTAAATCATTACACTTCATATTAAAAATGATCTAACATCTCGCACTTTGGAAGTGGAGGGAACCTTCTCTTGATCCAAACCCCCTTCCAAATACCACACAATTTCTTTTCTCTCTTGTACAGCTGAACTTCTTGAGAGAACTGTCTTTGCCTGCTGCCTCTCCTTATTGCTACCTTTTTAGTTAACCCAGTCCCCACCGCTGACTTAAAACCCCTCTTGCTAAGGTCACCAGTATTGTGAAATCCAATGGTTATATCTGTATACATCTAACTTGACCTCTAAGCAATATTCAATTTGGTTTAGTGTTCCCTTCTCTGATTGTTTGATATCATACTCTCACTTTCCCAAAAGTATTGTGCTTTTTTTTTTTATAAAAAAAAAAAATAAAAAAAACAGATTCTTATTTGCTGGCATCTCCTCTTCTGCTTGCTTGGCTTCCTCTAAATGTGGGAATTCTTTGGCCCTCTGCATTTCTCTATCTATATTGTCCCCAGGTGATCTCATGAAGCACTATAGTAATTAAAATACCATCTGTAGCCTAATTCATCCAAAATTTACATTGCCAGTTCTGACCCCTTCCTTTCCTGTAATACAACCTAACGTATTCAATTTCCTACTTAAACATATATCCAAATGAAACTCTTGATTCCCCCAAATATTATATGACCCTGTCTTACCTCAGTATGATATTCTCATTCAGGGTCACATAAACCCAACACCTAATTGTTATACTTAATCCTTCTTCCTTTTGTCATTGCCCATATTTAATCTCTTTAATGACTTGGCCACACTCTAATTTAAACTACCAGCACCTCTCAAAACTTCTTTCATATCTCTCACCCAGTTGCTTTGCTTGTGTCCTTGCCTCCCTACAATCCATTCTCTATATAGCATCAGAGTAATTATTTTAAAATCAGATAATGGCCTCCGTGCTTTGCAATGGCATCCGAGCTCCTCCTCATAGTCTTCAAGATCTTGTGTGATTTTGTCCTTTCTGTATCCCTCTCCTTCCCTTGCTTAAGGCATATTGATTTTTTGGTTAATTTTCTTTAAAACTCCAAGCTCATTCCCACCTTAGCATTTTCAACCTTTCTTTCCTCTTTCTAGAACAATCTCCCCTATCTTTCCACATGATCAATTACTTTTCATCATTTAGATCTTGGACCAGTTGTCACTTCCTCCAACAGGCCTTCTGGCTAACCTAACTAAGGTGGACCTCAGGCATCCCAGATATGCTCTGTCATACCATCCTGTTTGTCTTTTGCATAGCACATATCATGACCTGAAATCTTATTTGATTATGATCTATCTACTTCCCACACACCCTAGATTGCTTTTCATGAAGGCAGTAACCAGTGTTTAGGTTGGTGCCTGACAGATAACAGGTATATAAAAAAATCATTAAGTTATGAATTTTATTTTATTTTAAATATATTTTTAATTGATTTCAGAGAGGAAGGGAGAGGGAGAGAGAGATAGAAACATCAACGATGATTGGCTGGCTCCTTCACTATCAGGGATTGAGCCTGCAACCTGGGTATATGACCTGACTGGAATCAAACCATGACCTCCTGGTTCATAGGTAGATGCTCAACCTATGAGCCACTGCAGTGGGCATTAAGTAATTAATTTTAGTTGATTGTAGAAATAATGTGTTAGAGTCAAAGCCATAGAATGTTGGTAATGAATGAGCCCTTTAGAATTTCTTTTATTTTACTTGTAGTACTGGGTACTGGTTCATCCCTACCTGAAACTCAGAATATATTCAAATAACTCTAATAAGTTGGTGAGTAGGAAGCTTCTTGGTATCTGTGTTATTGATTTGGATTATTGTATTAATTTTGATTAAGTTATCTTTAAGAAAAAAAGTTTGTGATCAAATCCAAAAAATTCAGGAGTAATTATGAAGTGGGAGTAATGAGGAGTCTCTGTTGCTCAGCCAAATCTAGAGCACTAAGGACCAAGTCTATATGAAAGGGAGTTACCAAGAAAAGCACACATGTGGGTTGTTGTTGTTTTTTAAGAAATTTGGAAAAGCAGAAAAACACAAGCAATGTTGATTCAATACCCAGGTAGAAAAGTGAGACACTGTATTGTGAGAAGAGCAACTCACATTTCTGTACACCTATGGCTCCAGTATACTGTGGAAAACAGGTAGTGATGATCCCTGTGGCAGCTCGAGGGCTTGCAGCTTTGGGAAACCTTGGAAACAGTCCTCTGAGCAGACAACCAGAGTTCTCACTTCTTGGCCCTGTTTGCTTAAGATTAGTTCTTGTTTGAGGCCATCATGCTCACAGATGGCTGTAGAGGAAACAGATATACATCCTCTCTCACTTATGTCCAGTGGCAAGACAGTGAAAGTTTAGGAATCCTAAATAAATTCTTCCTCTATCTTATCAGCTTTGATTAAGTCATAACTCCATCCTTGAATCAATCACCATGGTCAGAGGCAAGGTGCTCTCTTAATGAGCTGAAGCCTGAATTCTACATCTAGAGATCAGAGATGGGAACCCTCTAAATTAAAATTTGGACTAGTGAGATGACATTGGCTCAGAAAATGGAAGTGATTTCTTTTCATTCATTCATCAGCAATTAGTGAGCACCTACCATGTTCCTGGCATTCTTCTAGGACCTAGAATCTAGATACCATGGTGAACAAAGCACACAAAATTCCTTTAATTGCAGAAAATTTCAAAGCTTCTTAATGACTTTATGACTCTGTCATGGGTAGCCTACTAGCTTATTGGAAATGGGATGACTCTCTTCCACACCACAGTAGAGAGGAACCATTCAGCAGGGCTGCCAGTTCTCATTTGTAATTCTTGCATGATGTAACTCCCCTGCTACAAAAAGCTACAATCACTCAGAGCAACCATAACCTTTCCCCTGAACTCAAGAGGTTGTCCGCTGCTGAAACTATTTGTCTTAACCAGTATTTAAGCCTGTGCATGGATGGACAGGAGACTGAGGGCAGAAGCATGGCTTCTTCTAGATGCCCACAGTAAGAATAAGTGAGTATGCCTGAGAAAACTCAAGGTCAAAATGATTTTTAGTAAGTCAGGAACTAATACTCTACTCTTATCCCCACCTCATGCTCTCTAATTTTGGCAGTAATTCAACAGTCTCTTTCATGCCCTGGAGTCTGCCCTTCAAATACCACCTGATATTTTTGTTTTATCTTCCTTTCTCATTCTCATTCTTACCTTTCTTATATTCTCTCCCTTTCATCCTTTCTCCCCCTCCCATTCTCATTTTTTTCATCCTCTTGCTTCCCTCTCTTCCCTTCTTTTTGCTTTAGGGTGTATCCTAGCAACAGTTATTTAAATTAAAAAGGGATGAGAAGGGCCACCAGTGTTGCCAAGGTTACCAGTATTTCCTGCTGTCACTGGAGAAAGTAACTTGTGCACCTATCATAATGGAATCAGATGCTCCCACACATTCCTTGCTATTCTGCCTTTCTCTTCAACATCCAGAGATAATGAGAGTCTTCCATATCAAAAAGCTTTACCAAACTGTTTCACAGTGTCATGGATATTACCATTGAGTAAGAAATTATTCTATAGCTCATATGCTATTAAAAAGTTTAGGGAGACCTGGCCAGTGGGGCTAGGTGGTTAGAGCATCGGCCTGAGTACCGATGGGTAAATGGTTACATTCCTGGTCAAGGGCATGTACCTGGGTTGCAGGTTCAATCCTGGCCCCAGTCCAGGCCTCTGTGGGAGGCAACCAATGGATGTGTCTCTTTCACATTGATGTTTCTCTCTCTCTCTCTCTCACTCTCTCTCTCTCTCTCCCTTCCTTCCTCCCTTCCATTCTCTCTAAAAATCAATGGAAAAAATATCCTCAGGTGAGGATTAACAAACAAAACCAAACCAAAAAAAGGGAAAAGTTTAGAGAAACATAAAATATTTAAAAAACCAATACTTATATTTTAACATCATTTTAGAGGGCAGTAATTCTATTCATTTATATACTGTCAGATTTCCACTAACAATAGAAATAGTATTGTTGGCCAACAAAGCTCATACTGTGATAATGACTCAATATTGGATACATTTGCCTTTTAAAAATATAACCATAGCAATTTGTACCTATACATCATCATTTAGGTCAGGAGTGGGGAACATCCAGCCTACAGGACATATAAGGCCCCCAAAATCATTTGGTCTGGCCCTGCCAAGGCAACCACAGGTGGGACTTGAAATTCAATAAATCTAGGAGCTTTTTTCATAGCAACATACATTTATATTAAGTGAATTATATTAAGTGAATAATTATATATATATATATATATATATATATATATATATATATATCTCCAAATGGCCCTTGACAAAGAAAAGGTTCCCCACCCCTGATTTAGGTGCTACATCTAATTTAAAAGATAAGCCCTAGCTGGTGTAGCTCAGTTGATTGGAGCATTGCCCAATACACCAAAAGGTAACAGGTTCAATTCCTGGTCAGAGCACATACCCAGATTGTGGGTTTGATCAGGGTGTGTACAGGAGCCAATTGATCAATATTTCTCTCTTACATTGTTGTTTTTCTCTCTCTCTCTCTCCCTCTTCCTTTGTCTCTCTCTAAAAATCATTTTGAAAAAGCATATCCTTGGTGAGGAATTTTAAAAAAAGATAAAACTCTTTTTAAAAATTTATACAAATTATCCTTGCCATCATAAAAAAATTAAAAATTTATTTAGCAGCATATCTTCTGTTCATTATAAAAAGATAGCCATTAGTGGCCAGGAACTAATTTAATGACTGCCTACATCTGGCCTAGCGTACAAATGTGGGGCTCAGAAGACCTAAGAGCAGCCTCTATATGTGGATCCTGTTCTGAACTCACATTCCCCAGACTAGTCAAGCAAAAAATTTGAAAATATTTTTTGTGAAGATATATGCACCCCTATGTTCATAGTAGCATTATTTATGTTGGCCAAGACACAGAAACAACCAAAGTGTCCTTCAATAGATGACTAGATAAAGATGTGGTACATATATACAATGGAATATTATTCAGCTGTAAGAAAAGATAAAATACTGCCCTGGTGACAACATGGATGGACCTTGAGAATATCATGCTAAGTGAAATAAATCAGTCAGAAAAAGTTAAGAACCATATGATTTCATTCCTGCATGGGATATAAAACTGAAAGCAACAAACAAGAAAAACAAACAAACAAAAACTCATAGACACAGACAACAATATGGCGGATACTAGAGGGAAAGAGGGTGAGAAGTAATAAAGAGTAAAGGGGGTCAAACATATGGTCATGAAAGATGATTTTACTTTGAGTGGTAGGCACACAATGCAATATACAGTTCATGTATCATAGAAATACACACTTGAACCCAATATAATCTTATTAACCAATGTCACCTTAATCAATTTAAGAAACAGATACTTCACCTAAGAAGAAATAGATAGAAAATAAGCATGTTAAAAGATGTTTATTAAAAAATATTTGTGACTTTCCTATATCGTAACACCTGACATTGGCATAACCTCTTACAAAATCCTTATATTCCATTTTTTCATTCCTGCAATGGCTCTGGAGGGATATACTTTCCCAATTTTATAGAAAATCAAACTAAAAAGCAGAGAGTTTGAGTGACGTAAGTGGCAGAGGACCTGGTATCAGGCTTTTTGACTCCTATTCATTCTTAATTTATTGCACAGTGCCTTCTTTTTATAAGATACGGATGAAATAGTACCCATGCATGGATTCTTCCCCTACTTCCTTCCAGTTCCTCCTGGAAGCACATCCTCACTTGCACATAAATCCTGCCCTAGGGTCAATTTCTGGAGAACCAGACCTAAAAAAGGCTACAATTCCTATCACAGTGTTTTTTCTCCGTGGCTCCAGTTCTCATGCCTTAGATAGGTAACAATTCCCACCATTGCTAGTCTTAAAGTATTTTTAGCAATCTTGGTGGTTCCCTTAACCCTGTTCACATTCACTCTCTAATTCTTTAACTGAAGTATCATGAGATGGTTTCTGTTTAATGCAGATACCATACTGATAGACCTTCCTACTGATAGTCCCAATTTCTCTGTTACCCTTCCATTCTCCATAGAATGGCTGGAGAGATAGCTTTAAAATATTAATTAGATCACATCTCTCCTCACTTAAAACCATCAGTGAACCCCCACCATGCACAGATAATGTCCAAGTTTCCTGCCATCATATAAGAAGTCTTTCATGCTTCAGCTGTGTCTTCAGCCTCAACTCTGACTACTTCCTTCCTAATATACTTATATCACAGCAATATCATCTACATGTCATTTCCAACAAAGACCAGGCTGTACTTCACTCTGTGCTTTGGTTTAGCTCATGCTGCTCTCAAAGGGTGGCATGCTCTCTTCTCCAAATGACTATTAGGAAACTAATAAAAGCCTAGGTGGTCCTTGCGCCCTCACACGACATCCTCACGTCACTCACTGATTCCTCCAGTTCAAGCAATTGTCATCTCTTCGGAAAGGCTGTGAGTTCCTAGAAGATAGGGATTATTCATTTATTAATTTTTATATCCTCAGTTTCAGCCTAACACAGAATAGAAAGCATGTTGAATGAATGGCCTTTCAAGGAGTGAAAATAGCTACCACTGTGCTAAAGCACTCTGACAACTACTCAATTATTATTGGAGATATCTTTGAAAAGTGAACCAATAATATTCATAATTGCTAGTTATTTGTGTCAACTCAATATCACACACACTTAATGCTTAATGAATGTTATTATTTAATCTCCCCAACAAACATAAAGTATTATTATCCATTTTTTTAAAAATGAGAAAAATAAAGCTCAGAAAGATAAGAAATGTCCCTGTGACATGCAGTTAATAAGGATAGATTTGGAATCTTGAGTCCTTCCAAATCTATCTTTATTTCAAAGATTGTGCTCTCTCCTTTATAGAGAAGCACCTGTGCCAAAATGTAAAGTAGAATAGCACCTATGACACAGCCCTTAGTCTACTCCTATTCCTAGCCTCCTGCTTAATGTGAAGAAGAGGAACATTCATTGGTTCCATATACCTCTGTTTATATTAAATTCATTAAATCCCAATAGCATCATCAATACTTTCTATGTGCATCTATTCCCAGCTATTTTAGAAGGCATTTTGTCTGGGGCATTTCATCTAAAAAGATGGTAGAACTAGAGACAGTCAGATATTTACACAGGACAAATAACTCCTTACTATATCCTACAAACAATAAAATACTCATGGAACATTACTTCCCTGCAAGAGCTACAACTACAGCTTGCATTCCTGTAAATGTGCTTCCCCAGTTCTCTTTAGGACTCAGCAAGGCCCCAATCACATGCTGATCACACACACAGAGCCTGATTCAGACAATTAAAGTTGTGATGTGTTTTTGCTACATCAAAACATGATAACTAAATGGTAGCAGTAGTTAATGTAGCATTTTATAAGCAACAGTGAATTACCCATGGTTAGTGACTAATAATAAATTAGTGTGGTTATATTCAACAAAACACACACACAAAAATGTCTACCAATGAGAGATCATATGACAAGCATGAAAAAGAGAAAGTTTAAATGAGGTTACACAAAATCACAGAATAGGAAACTCAGGAACACTGGTCTGCCTCCTTTTGACTTTTGCCTAGCTTCAGTGCATGATCTCACAGTCTCTCACCAATTTGTGATGTAGCCACCACCACAACAATGGGGCCCTTCTTGCACTCCTTCACCCCAATTAAAGGACCAACTTGTCCTGGTTCTATCGAGGACTTTCTGAATCCCAAGCTCCCAGTTATGGTAACTAGTAGGCAGAAAATGTCTCCCCAAAGATATCTGCATCCTAATCCCTGTAATTTATAAATATACTAGAGGCCCGGTGCATGAAATTCATGCATGGGGGGGTGTCCCTCAGCCCAACCTGCACCCTCTTCCAATCTGGGACCCCTCGAGGGATGTCCAACTGCCCGTTTAGGCCCGATCCCCGTAGGACAGGGCCTAAACGGACAGTCGGACATCCCTCTCACAATCCAGGACAGCTGGCTCCCAACTACTCACCTGCCTGCCTTCCTGATTGCCCCTAACTACTTCTGCCTGCCAGCCTGATCACCCGCTAACCACTCCCCTGCCAGCCTGATTTATGCTTAACTGCTCCCCTGCCAGCCTGTTTCCCCCTAACTGCCCTCCCCTGCAGGCCTGGTCACCCCTAACTGCCCTCCCCTGCAGGCCTGGTCACTCCTAACTGCCCTCCCCTGCAGGCCTGGGTCCCCCCCAACTGCCCTTCCCTGCAGGCTAGGTCACCCCCAACTTCCCTCCTCTGCTGGCCTGGTCACCCCTAACTGCCCTCCTTATCAGGCTTGATCACCCCCAACTGCCCTCCCTTGCAGGCCTGGTCCCTCCCAACTGCCCTTCCCTGCTGGCCTGATCACCCACAACTGCCCTCCCTTACAGGCCTGGTCCCTCCCAACTGCCCTTCCCTGCTGGTCATCTTGTGGTGGCCATCTTGTGTCCACATGGGGGCAGAATCTTTGACCACATAGGGGCAGCCATCTTTTGTGTTGGAGTGATGGCCAATCTGCATATTACTCTTTTATTAGATAGGATAGAGGCCTGGTGCATGGGTGGGGACCAGCTGATTTGTCCTGAAGGGTGTCCCAGATCAGGATGGGGGTTCCCATGGGGCATGGGGCAGCCTGGGCGAGGGACCTGTGGTGGTTTGCAGGCCAACCACACCCCCCGGCGACCCAAGCAGAGGCCCTGGTATCTGAGATTTATTTATCTTCTACAATTGAAACTTTGTAGCCTGGAGTGGAGGCCTGGGCCCACCAGGGCTGCAGAAGCTTGGCTTCCTCCATTGCCAGGGGCAACCCTAGCCTCCTGCTCTCTCCAGCTCCGTGGCTGCTGCCATTTTTGTTGGGATTTATTTATCTTCTATCATTGAAACTTTGTAGCATTGAGTGGAGGCCTAGGCCGGCAAGGGCAGGCAGAAAGCTTGGCTTCCTCCATTGCCAGGGAAACCCAAGCCTCCCTCCTGCTCTCCGTGGCCACAGCCATCTTGGTTGGGTTTATTTGCATATTTGCTCCTGATTGGCTTGTGTGTGTGGCTTGTGGGCATGGCTTGTGGGTGTAGCGGAGGTACATTCAATTTGCATATTACTCTTTTATTAGATAGGATTACTTTACAAGGAAAAAGGACTTTGCAAATGTGAGTAAATTAAGGATCTTGAGATGGAAAGAGTCTCTGAAATTATCCAGAAAGGCTTCCCAAAAGATGACATAAAGCAGTAACTTTTTATACTAATAAAAGCCTAGGTGGTCCTTGCACCCTCACACAACACCCTCACATCATCACAAGATGGCCACCACAAGATGATCAGTAGGGGAGGGCAGTTGTGGGAGATCAGGTCGGCAGGGGTAGGCAGTTGGGGGTGAACAGGCAGCAGGGGAGGGCAGTGGGGGTGACCAGGCTGGTAGGGGATATGGGTTTGTGGACTGGTACCAATTATTAGATCTCATCATGCACACAACTCTAACATCATCTCCTTAATCTGCTAGAGCAGGTTATGAAAACAGTTCTACTGTGATGTAGTGGAAGGATTGTAATCCCATTCCTGTCTTTCATAAACCATTGGACCCTGGGCAAGTTACCTACCACTTTGACTCTCAGAATTGGAGGTAATCCATTTAAGTACCTTGCATGGCATCTGGCATATGACATATGCTCAATAAATGATAGTCATGCAAGAGGCTAGGCCTTTCCAAAATACCACTCACACAGATCATACAACTTAATGAGAATGAGGAAGGGGGAAAGTGGACATTTTCCATTTGACATTGGTGTAAGGATTTGAAGGCTTGGTTATATCATTCAAATTTGGCAATATTCCTAGCATATTCAATAATGTAGGTTTCTGGGATTCTCCTGACTCTTTTTCATTCATTTGAAAACATGACTGAAGCACCTCTTATGGAAAAACCTTCCATTTAAATACTGTAGTCCCTTCTATGTCTATGGTTCATTCATTTAATTATTTATTCAACAAGTATGTGTTAAGGACCGACACACTATGTAGTTATTGTAGGTACTGGCATTACAATGGACAAGAAGACAGAAAAGATCTCTACTTTCATAAAACTTATTTTTTAGAGAAGGCAAACAGAAAATAAAAAAGGAAAGGAAAGAAGAGGAATAGAAAGGAAAGGAAAAAGTAAAAAAAGAGAAGAATAAGAATGTCAGTTGGGTCAAGTCCTTTGACAAGATAAAACTGGAAAGGGATTGCTTTACAATAATAAGGTAGTCAGGTCCCCTATATGGAGGTGGCATTTGATCTGAGATATGAATAACTGGGTAAAAGTCACTGCAAACAGAGGAACAGATAGAAATTTTTAAGAAGAAATGAGCTACACACAGAAGTAGCTAAAGGGAGAACATTGTGGATGAATATGGAGAGCAATGGGAAGAGATATGAGGTGGAAGGAGTCTGTGATTCTATGATGTTGTAGATCTTGGGTTGGCATGGATTAGCTTCTGGCAACAGGACACTTTAATTAGGCAGAAGAAAGTACCAATTTTAAGGTACATTTTCCATACATGGTTAGTTTCTTAGGTCCATTATTCTTGTGACTAATCTGGTTTCTGCTTGTAGTACACACTTGCTGTTACTGTCAGTCCAACATCTCTTTTGCTTCTTTTTTCTGGAAGAGGAAATAGTTATCCTCCTACTCCCACCATCTGGTTGGTTGGGGTAATATTTCAATCAGAATGTTACCCTAGCCACAGAGAAGTAAATAATACAGGAAAAACCAATCAGAAATTTTTCTAACTGAAATTTAAGGGGAACAGCTCTTTTTTCTCATGAGTCATGAAGTTTTACAGATAAAATTCTGAGGCACATGACTTCAGCCTCTTGGGGAGAGTTGGTGTTGAAGAGTGAAAAGAAAAGAGAGAAGCTGGATTGAAATATGGGGAGACAAAGAGACAGAGACCTGAGGCCTTCATTTCTCTAAATGAAGACCACTGGACCCACCCTTTTCCCACTATTGACAGAGTTCGGTTCCCTGAGACAAAAAGCTCCTCTATAGTTTAACTTCAGTTGGGTTTCTGTCATTTCAATTCAAGAGTTCTTACTGTTACACAATTCATGGACATACCTTAAACCTGGATGTTTCCCAATTCCAGTCTTCCTGGTTCTTGCCCACAGCTTCCCTGGACATCCAGCCTCGATCTATATGCAGCTTTCCTTGATTCTCCCAATCTTGGGAAGGGATATGACATAGTTGTTAGCACCTGAACTGTAAAGGAATACATTTGTGGCTGAACCCCATTTTATTTCAGACTAGCCTATGTTACTTAACCAATCTGAGTTCCAGTTCCTTCACTTGTAAGGAAATGGAAATAATAAGAGTGTTTACCCAAAGATAAGTACAACCCTCTTAAAGTTAAGGAAGTGGTGGTTAAATGAAGTGATGAAAGTAAGGCACTCAGCACCATGCCTGGTACATAAATGGTAGCCTTCCATAAATGGTAGCCTTCATTATAACTCAGCATTCAGATGCTATCAGTGCCCCTTAACTTCCCTTTGGGGTTTGCCTTTTGTTGCTGGAAAAATGGAATAAAAGTGTTTCATCCTTTTTACCCCCACCCTACTGCACCACTGACTAACTCATCCATCAATAATCTTTCGTTTTAATTAACGGTGTCCATGCAGATTTAAACAAAACGGGGTTGTGTGATCCCCAGTGTTGGTGCTGTGTGCTTGAAATCGATCACTAATGCTAATTACAAGACATTGTGTCACTGTTCTACCATGAGAAAGTGTGAGATTGGCCACACACAGTTTTACAAGCTCATAGGTTTTTGGAACTGAACTATGAAACTATTCTACTGTTGGGAGTGCTGACAAGATTATATATGCAAAGCGTTTGGTTTCCTTGAAAGACAGATATAAGCAAATACATAGTAGAATTAATTATTGATTATCTGTGGGAAGGAGAAATGAGAAGCAAAGACTTCTTTCTTGGCATATTTTATATTCTGCCTTGCATTGCAATTATTTCCCCTATCAAACTGTAAACTTCTTTAGATGAAGGGCTTTGCCTTATGAATTGTTGTAGCCCCTATAATTCCTGGAAAATAGGAAGTTTCCAGCAATGTTGGTTAAATAAATGTCAAATGAATAATTAATCATTAATAACAAAACAACATTTACTTTGTGGAATAAAGAATAAGCAAGTTATAAGAACAGACTTTGGGTTCAAATCTAAACTCTTCCATTCATTGGTGTTATAAACTTGAGTCAATACTTGATACATTTGATTTTTTTCATCTAAATATTAGGAACTTCAGTGCCCACTTGGTACTATTGTGGTGAGAAATAGTATAACAATGCCTGGGACTTCTCAATAAATAATAATGTAATTATTAATAGAATTCTAATGCTTCTAGTTATATCTCTGGTAGTTCTGTATGCTTCCTTCTGGTAGGCCAAGTTACCTCTCTGAACTGTCTTGATCAGATCCTTCCTTAAAATGGTCTGTTTTCCTCAATTACAAGGAAAGAACCCTGCATCTTAACCTAGTTTTCTTTCTCATATTTTAAATGCAATTAAATCAACATTCTAGGCCAAGGAAAGAAAAAAACAACAAACTTCACATTTACTGAACTGCAACTGGGCATATCTCCTGCTTTGGTCAGGCATTCCAGATACCTGCTACATCTCTTGGCTGTTCTTTTAATTGTGAGATTTTTCTAGGGTTGAGTTTGTTCTTAACAGACATCAAAGACCCTTGATGAAACATGGCAAGTGTACTTTAAAATGCTCTTTAAATTGATTACTGGGTTTAAAATGTATAGGAAGCAATAAATCTGTTTGTGAATTCAACTCAAGGAGAAACTAGAATGATGGCACAGATCTCACCCATAATTGTTCACAAGCCCCAGAAAACTCTCAACCATCTAGATATTTGTGCTTTGACTTGGAAGGGAATAAGGTATTTCTACTCCACCCGCCATAATGAATGTTTCATAAAACAATCAAATCATCTACTTCTTTATTCTAGGCCAATTTCAGATAATTTTGATGGGTTACTAATTGAAAAACTCAGGGGTTTGTATAGTGTGTTAATAAGGGATGGAGGGCTCCCAGCAGCTTGGACTTAGAGTGTAGCTCATAAAAAAAAATTACATATCAATGGTAGGTCAACCCTTCCAGTCCAGTTCTTTTTGTACCTTATTAGTATAAAAATAAGTCATTTACTTTAACATTGAAGTACCACACAAAAAAACTTACCTAGTGTCCCAGGGTAATAGACAATAGTGGAGAAGAGAATCTATGAAAACACTCCTGTTTCTCCTTTGCTCTAAGACAATTACCACACAATACTTGTGACACCAGCTGTGTAGATTTTCCACATGTCAAACAATTCTTTGACACCTGATGGGTGTCCTATAATTCAATTTAATTCTGACACTATCTACCTGGATCCCACAGAATGAGGACTCAGACTCACAAAACTGCCCCCACTTCAGACACATATGCTCAATATAGGGTTTCCCATGACCCCCTCTTAGGGTTTGATGATTTTCTAGAATGATAATTTTCTAGAACTCAGGGAAACACTTGTCCACATTTACTGGGTTATTAAAAAAGGATATCAATGAATCACCAGATGAAAAGATACTTAGGGTGAGGTCTGGAAGGGTCTTGAGCACAGGAGCTTCTGTCCCCATGGAGTTGACATGTGCCACCCTCCTGACATGTACATGTGTTCACAAACTCTTCTAGTACTTTGGGGATTTTTATGGAGGCTTCAACATGTAGGCATGATTGACCATTAACTCAATCTCCAGCCCCTCTCCCCTTCCTAGAGGGTAGGGAATAGAACTATAGTCTCAACCTTCTATTCATGGCTTGGTCATTCTGGAGACCAGCCCCCTCCCTGGAGCTATCCAGGAGCCCACCAAGAGTCACCTCATTAGAGCAAAAGACATTCCTATCACATAGGAAAATTTAAGAGATTTGGGAGCTCTGCATCAGGAACCAGGATTAAAGACCAAGTATTAGAGGAAAAGAATTACAACGTTTTTAGGAGTGTTGTGCCAGTAACTGGAGATCACCAATATATTTTCCATTATTTCACATAATCTAACTACTCTATAAATAAAACACAAAAAGCAGTGTTTGTGTGGATGAAATGGGAAAGAGGTTTATGGACTCTGCCTCTAGATCAATTCTCCAAAAGTCAGCCCCTTGTGAGTAAACAATTGGCCAAATGACAAGCTAAAAGAATGCACATTCTGCTTGGTTTTCAGACTTTCCTATGTATTGGAAAGCATGGTCTACATACAATGCTTTAAGAAATGTCCAATTTATTTCTGATCAAGCTCCCTTCTGCTATAGCTGAAGACAGTAGAAAGCAGAGTTATTTGGAAGCTGCAGGAGTGCTGAAGAACCTTTCCCATAGTCAGGAGTTCCATGACTTGATCTATCGCAGTGCCCAGTACAATCATCATGGGTACAATTTGGTGATAGGTATCTATTTCCAGTGTAACCTGTGGACACCACCCCCTTCCAGTTTGATCAACTATCCTTTTCAGGCTTCTAGGGCACTTCTGCTATCCCCTGGATACACAAGAATCTCAACCACAAGTGTCCATATGAATTCTAACCTCCTGCTATATCTGTCCATTTCCCTAGACCACTTCCTCTTCAACACCCTCCTCTCTTTGTCTCATGCCTTGGCACCTATATGTTTTCCAAGGTGAAAGCTAGTTAAACCGATAAACCAAGTGTATTACTCCTCCCAGGAGGCATATTCATGAAATGGGAAATGGCTTAAGGAGGAACAATTTATAAATACTAAAATAATAAATGGATCCCATTTATTGTACATCTAATACATATCAAGTACCAACAGTCACTTTACAGCCATTATTTCTATTCTTTGCCAATTCACACCAGGGATATATTTGCCATTTTATGGAATGAAAAAATTAAAGCAATTTGTCTGAGGTCATAGATCCAGTAATGGATGAATCTAGACAATGATTCTGGGTCTATCTGGTTTGTTCTGATTCAGCATATCTAACACAAGACTTCAAGTCCTAAAAAATAATAAACAATAATCACAAATCACTCTCAATGACATAATAGTAAAGTGATTTAGGGATAAATAGGATGGACTCTCAATGACCTTTACACCACAACTTGTTATAGCTTTGCATCTCCATCTCAGCATCTAGGCCCCAATCTAAAATAAACATTTTACTAGTCATTAAGCCCAAGGTAAACAGATCTAAAGAGGTCTCTTAATCTCAATTCCCTGGAGATCTTGAACATAGAGTCTATCTACTTTCTTTAGTGTAGAAATAGGGATCTCACAGGATAGTTCATAAAAGATTGAGGAGTCAGTTGAAAGAAAGAATTCCACTGAGGCTGAGGATTAAGCTCGCAGAGGTAAAGGTGCAGCTGTCTGTGATCTTATTGATGACCAGACCAGTCTAAGAAGAGAACAGGATGAGACCTCTAAGAAGATGGTTTTTGTGATCATCAGAAAGAGAAAGGTGTGGGTCAAGAATAGCAGGGCAATGAATCCAGCAATGGTAGGTCTTCAAGTAATTCCCAAAGCTGAAAAAAATTGGAAGTTCTGTCCATTTAGGTAACTGCTTTTTTTGTTTTATTGTGAATAAATATTCTTACATCCCTAGTAAAGCAGAGTTTATTATACCCAAGACAATAATCATGAAAGTATCTCTGTTGACATTGTACTCTGGAAAAAATACAAGAGAAAGAAGAGTATTTTCCCTAAAGGCAAAGCTATAAAGAAGGTATCCACAGACATTAAGTTTTGTTCAAAGGGCACATCACCATATCCCCCTATTCACCATTTCTTTGCATCCAACACCTTCCCCATTTTCTCACCCCTCCCACATACACAGTCTCTTCCCGTCTTACCCAGTCAACTGAAATTCATTGAGCACCTTTTCCATGGAAGGCCTTGTGTTTGATTACCAAAAGAAATACAAGGATGCATAAAACACAGCCTTGGCTCTATAGTATTTCCTAAACCCTTTAGAATTACAGAGCTGAAAGTAAAGGCCTTACAGTTGAACAGCATTTAAAACACAAAATTCTTGCAGGTATTTCAAAGTCAAACCTTTTATCAAGGGTCCCATTGCAAAGTCTATGCACCTAAAAATAGCAGTCACTAATATCCTGGGACCATGTACCCTACTGACCACTTCATATGCATTCTGTTTTGTTTGTTTTTGTTAATCCTCACATGAGGATATTTTCCCACTGATTTTAAGAAAGAATTGAAGGAACTGGGAGATACAGAGAAAAACATTGATATGAAATCAATTGGTATGATCAATTGGTTGCCTCTGGCACTTACCCCAACCAGGGTAGAGGATCAAGCCTGCAAGGAGGTACATGCCCTTAACCAGAATCGAACTGGGACCCTTCAGTCTGCTGGCTGACACTTTATCCACTGAGCCAAGCTGGCTAGAGTGTCATATGCATTTTTTATTCTAACTTTCACAGTGACACTTTAAAGGAGATATTATTATTCCTGTTTTATAGATGATAAAAAAATGAGGCCTAGAAAGGTTAATCAGTAATATGGTTAGAATATATAGGAAAGTCTGACTCCAAAGCCCATGTTAATATTTACTTTACTGCCTCTCACTTGCTTTATACCAGAACGCAATGAAAGCTTTGTAATCCTGGTGCAGAGTGGATGCCTTGTGCTTCCCTGACATCATAGTAGGCGGGATAGGCGTGACAACTTCCCCTTGAATTCAACATTCAACAAGAGAAATTTTGGGTGGAGAAATATATATATACATAATGCAATGATACCAACTAAGGATATAGCCTAGAATTACGAAGTGGGTGGAGATCAGTTTATAGTTTATTTTCTATGAACAATAGTAAAATAAATCCCTAAGGAAGTATGACTGCCATATGGAGATGGCATGGAACAGCTCATTTTTTGGAGACTGTCACAATGTAGCAGAAGGCAGCAGAAGAGTCCCAAATCTGCCACCTACAATAGTGTGACTTTGGACAACCAACAGCCTCTCAAAATCTCAGTCCTCATCTATGAGATGACTATCATACTGCCTCCTACAGACCTGTTGTGGAACTCAATAGCTAAACATGAAAATCAATTAGCAAACTGCAGGTGTTCTTACAAAATAGCCTATTTTAAGTTTTAAGTTATTTCCAGTCCATGGAGATTTCCTTTAGGCAAAACTATATACCCTGTTATGTCTGTCTCCCTGCTGCCCACTGTGCCATTTTCTCAGAAGATTTTAATGTTCAAGGATAGGATGCGAATTCTTTGTTAATAAATCATTCAAACAAGTGGGTAAAAAAATTCTACAAAAAAAAGACCGAGATGCCCAAATTGACAGCTAGTGTCGTCTATGACAGATGCTCAGAGCAGCACCTTCTCACCATGGACCTCAGGAATCCTGAGCCAGGTGTTTCCTCCTGGTTTTCATCTCTGCAGGCTGACTCTCAGGGAAAGCACACTCCTTCCCCAATTGCCTGAGGTGGGAGATGCCTAATTATCATGCTTCTGATTTCACTCTGGAAGCCTGGCGCCAGAGCCTGAAAACACACACACACACACACACACACACACACACACACACACACACACTCCTAAGAATACAGACAATGGCTGTCAGCACCAACCCTGCCCCTCCCAACACCATCACTCTGAAACCAGGATGGAGACAGTCGGGAAGACAGTAGATGACTGGCAGAGAAGCTACTTGGACAGAATGCATACCACTTGGGGCTTTGACCAAGCCTGTTTTAAATATTCCATGCACATGTATATTCCACCACTGCATTGACAGTTTTTCCCTGGTGAGCAGGCCCAATTTTCATATTTCTTTTGCTTTTAGAGAGCTTGCCTTGTAGGGAAAAGCTCCCCTCCCCCCACCTTGCCTGGTATTACTCCTGAGAACATGCCTGACTAAGGCTGTTTCCAGCTTCCATCCCTGCCCCCTCCTTCTATTGCTTGGAGAAACTATACATGTGAAATCTCAGAAAATATTTCCTTTCCCTTAGGAAAAAGCAAGTTGAATGTTTTAGCAAGAAAATTACTTCAAAAGCATTTGCTTCCTTCCACCCTCTCCCTCCACCAGCCTAAGAAGCCAGGAAATGAAGCCACCATCAAGGAGTAAACTAATACCCCAGGGATTGTAGTGAGGGGTGCTCTGTTGCATAAATACCAGACCACAGCACATTAAATGGAGCTGGTTTAGCCAAATCACAGGGCTTTCCTCCTGTGTTTCTAACCCCAAGGGCTCACATTACTCCGAGTGCCTATCCACAACATCTTTTCCTCTGGTGTCTGCAGATTTCATTTATATGGTTTCCATTTCTTTTGCACAAAATGGATAATGTTGACCCTACTAAAAAGAGGCTTTAAGTAAGTGTCATAGTACCTGTTAGTAGTGTCACATATGTATGTACAGCTTTGTTGGTTCTGACCACAAACTACATTGCCAATATGGTTTCCATTTTTTCTTTCCTTCTCTGTTCCTTTCTTCCCTTCCTCCCTTTACTGCTACCCTTCTTCCTTTTTTTTTCCCCTTGGGAAGGGTAGAAGTTAGGAAGAGATGGAAGAAATGAGAATCTGTAACTACAGTAAAACTATGACAATTTCTTTCAGATGACTGATTCAAATTAACTTTTAAGGCAAGGACCAACCTTGAGCTCTCTTTGGGAAAGACTGTATGTTTCTGTCACTGGATGAGAGGAAACATATGGTCCAGCAGCATCAGCATCACCTTGCACTTGCTTAGCATGAAGAACCTTTGGTCCCACTCCAGACCTAATGAGTCTGCACATTAACAAGATCTCCAGGGGGTTTGAATGCAAGTTAAGACTTGAAAAGCACTGGTGGGTGGGATGGCACACATCACATTCACCTGCCAAGACATCTTTTCTTCACCATAAACCAACACTAAGTCACAAACACCAATCTCTGCTGCTTTGTTTATAAAATTGCCAAGTTTAGCAGTTCCACTGAGAGTTTATACTGTACACAGGAGTAAGCACATGCTTAGTGAGCTACATGGCGCTGAAATGTAAGGAACTAAATATGACATCATTGTACTTAATCCAGTTATTAATTAACTGGAGAGGAACAAAGGAAGGGCCAAATAGACGCATGCTCAGTAAAGTCTGGGTGACATAGGGAAGACACTTGTTTGTCAGTCACACCTGGGAGCAGGTCATTGGCCAGAATGGGTGTGGCCACTGCAAGGGCACAACATCTGAGATACATAAGCTCCTAAAAAAAAGAGTTATCTCTCTCTCTTGCTTCTTGCTCTCATACCTCTGGCTGCTAACACCTGACTCCTGGCTTGCAGGGCCCTCACACTCTGCA
Source organism: Eptesicus fuscus (assembly GCF_027574615.1). Taxonomy (NCBI): domain Eukaryota; kingdom Metazoa; phylum Chordata; class Mammalia; order Chiroptera; family Vespertilionidae; genus Eptesicus; species Eptesicus fuscus. The sequence continues at coordinate 64,254,584 of NC_072475.1, forward strand.
CTCGCCCACATGGTCCACAGCCACGTGGACCCCATTCTCGCCTTTCAGTCCTATGACCTCTGAGAGGGAGTAATAAAAGGATGGATGGATGGATGGATGGATGGATGGATGGATGGATGGATGGACAAATGAACATCTATTGAACATGGACACTATGTTAGGTGTTTTCGCATATATTCCACTGATGCTCACAAGAGTGTGAGAGCACACAGACATTCTGGAATGGATGCAGTGATGTACCATTCTCTTCAGGAAGACTCAAGGACTTGTTCTTCCAGCTACTGGAAGTGCTGTTGGCAGAAATCCCTCAATTGTCAGCCCCCTTTTGGGATTACTTTGCTTAAAGAATGCCATATTCAATGATTGCTCAACATAAGGGTATTAAGGTCAAGCTCTCTTATTCAACTCAGAATGGCTCTAAAGACTCCCATGTGTATTTTCCATTGAGACTACATCAAAGATTCACTTGTCTTTCTGTTCACTGTTGCTTCCTTCCCTTTACTCCCCTTCCCTTCCCTTCTCTTTCCTTCCTTTCCTTTCCCTTTCATTCCATTCCATTCCAAAGGGATCCTTCCCACAAATATTTCTTAAGAAACCATCTGTCTGATAATCTCCATCTCAGAACCTGCTTCCCAGGAAACCCAACCTGTGACACATCTTCATACTAATTTCTTATGCTTTGAGCCTATCTTGTCATTCAGTAACATATCATTACTGAACACTCTTGAGATCAGAGATTCAGAAACAGAAACTATCCTATTAAAGTTGGGAGGAAACTTGGGGATCATTTAATTCAGCCACTTTATTTAATGGAAAAGATTCTGAGTTTAAGTAATCTGACCAAAGTTATTTAATGACAGAGCTGAAACCAAACCCTAGATCTCCTAATGAACCAGTATATTTTCTATTGCACAGTGATGTTTTTCTAGAACTATTCTACACCTAAGGAAGAATGTAGCACTCTTATAAGCTTACAAAGTTGAAGAACAACAAAGCATTCAATAAAAAACAACAACACAAAACCCTGTCTTAGTTTTTGGCATGTTTCCAAAAATAGATACATTAACATTTTAAAATATTGCTAGTTTCATATTCTTCCTGATAAGTAACCAGATACATCAGTTTGGCTGGGTCAACCTCCATTTTTGATGACATATTTGGGTTGGAAGATAACCCAAAACAGATTCAACAGGCTCTTTTCTGGGATCCCATAGGGCCTGCTGTAGTTAAATACAACTTTTAAGGTGCCTCAAATCATTTCTGTGAATTATCATCCTTATACTAGGCAAAATAATTATAATTCAGATCCTGGGTTAAGACCTAGCAGGCCTTGAGGATGAATAATGAGGACTCCAAGGGGAAGATAAGAAAAGGGGAAGACACCTATGGTTCTTCTTAGCCTATAAGTAGGGCATGGAAACTTTTACTCCTATAGTGATACCATTGTAATTTAACCTAGTTTTGAATAAAAGCAAAGAGCAAAGAGAAGTCCAAATATTATGGGCATGCCATGTGTGCAGCTTTGCCAGGAAGCTGTAGCCTAACACTCTCCAGGTCTGTTCCCCGCAGATTGCTGGGGGAAGGGACTGGATAGGGAAAGAATAGACACATGCCCAGTAGAGTCTGAGTGAAATAGGGGAGGTACTTATCTGTCAGTCAGACCTGGGAACAGGTCATTTGCCAGAGTAGGCATGGCCACTGCAAGCATGGGACGATTTGAGATACTGAATCTCATAAGCAAAGGAGTTCGTTCTCTTGCACTCTTGTTTCCATTTGACTCCTGGCTGTGGAACTCTCACACTCCTACATTCACTCATATGGCCCACAGCCATGTGGCCTCTCACCACGGACTATTGGACTGTACTGGACCCATCTCCACCATGGGATGGAAACTTTGAACGCTGGCTTTGCTTCTAGTTCTACTGAATCTCCAGCTGTACATCTTCTAGGACTGGATTAAGGGAAATGGGGTTTTACAAACCCAGAGATATAATTCCATGAAAATAAAGCTTTCTACCACATCTAACCCTCCCAGGGGAGCCTCCAGAAATGCTAATTCTAGTGGTTCCCCAAGAACCCCACTTCCATAAGCAACGGAGAAAGACCATCCACACTTTTCTCTGATAACAATAGCAGATGTTTTTAATAAAGTGGATAGCCTTGATTTTTTTACTGACCACATTGGATTATGGTTACCCTTTATGGCTCTATTTCTCCCACTAACCTATAAGTTCTTTGCAGGCAGGCACTGTGCTTACTTACCTGAGTTTCGGCATGTGATTAGCCTTGAATGAAATGGTTGCCAAATACATGAGTAGTTAAATGAATAATCTCCTCATTCATTTTATGGTCTTCTCATTCTTTCCTCAAGATAACTGCCCATAAAAGCATTATAGAGTCTGAGGATGTTACAGGAGTCTTTATCAGAGAGGGGCATTAAGACTTATCGTGTGTTATCTAAATATGTTTCACATATTAGGAAAAGAAGCCAGAGGGCTGAAATCATGATGATCTTATGCTATCAAAAGAATCATGTTTTGTTTGGGCTACATGCCTAAAAGAAATGAACAGGACCTAAAGTTTTATTAGTCCATACTTTTGTTACCTCGCCTAGGTAAAGATTTTCAGCTCTTTCTTATATTTTAAATCTCTCCATTGAAACTTGAAAATATGCCTGCTGGTCTGATCCTCATGATAAAACTGGAGAAACTAGTACTAACATTACCTTTATAGACCTCACTCTACAGAATAATGGTCTTCAGCCATTGACCCTTCTGCTTATGTGAAATGAGAAGGAGCGCAGCTGGGCTGCCCACCTCAAGTCTTATTAAGCAAAGAGCTAATCTGATCAGAGACTTGGCCTAACTGAGGTTGATACATTTCCTCGGGTTTTGCTATCCCAGAGGAGTAGGGAAATCAGCAATATAAGTGTTTTCACTGAAGGATGACTAGATTTGCAATTCAATTCAGCAAGGGGGGGAAATGGAATGGGCTACTGGGCTGAGGCCCAACAGGGGGTCACTGGGTTCCTTAGCAGCAGCTACTGTTCAAAGGAGTAGGGGGTTGGGGATCTAGGGCAGGGTAAAAAGCCTCAAATGTATTCCCTGTCATGCTAGAAAGAAGTGTCCCCTAGGAAATGAAGAAGATTGCATCATGGATTTGGTTAGCAGTAGGAGCTGGCTAGAACTATGAAAATGCTCTGATTTTCTCAAACACTTCCATCTTCTATTATTGTTTTTGCTGTCAATTAACAAACAGGCTATCAAACCAAAGCCAGGTGGAACTGGATAATCATAAAAATATCTTCAGCCTATTATTATTTTTGTTTTTATGTCACCAGGTTCCAGAAATGTGCTTTGCATGAAAGTATTTTTATTGTTAGCATTAATTACACATCTCTGTAATTAATGCTCAGAAGATAGTGCCAGTATAGAATTAGCAATGGGTCCTTGACCTTTAACATCAGAATACAGGTGGGTTTAAAATAGAGCAGAGGTCAGGCACCCAGAGGAGTGTGAGCACTAGGCAATAGAAAATGAGGAATTAAGAAACCAGAAGATGGGAGAGAAGTAGTAGAAAAGCATCAGGTTGAATTGTGGATAAAAAAGGGGCCACATACTAAACCTAACAAGCTCAGGTGAAGCCCGCATGATGGCCTTGCAAACTCAGTGACTTAAAGTAACCACATCAAATGATATGAAATTAAAACTAACTAACTAAAAGCAGTTCAAGGCCAGTACTCATGTCCTAGGATGGTATTTTTCTCTAACAAAGGTCAATCTTCGCCTTAACTGAACCTGTCTGCTGATTTTTTTATTATCTACACTAATAAAAGAGAAATATGCAAATTGACCATACCTCTGCGACATCCACCAGCCAATCAGGAGTGAGTATGCAAATTAACCCAACAAAGCTGGTGGGTTAATTTGCATATGCAGGCATAGAGCGACCAGGTGGGGCAGGATGCCTGCTATGAGAGGGAGGGAGGGGGGTGGAGGGAGCTACAGGAGCGGCACTCTGGCCGGAGCGAACACTGAAGCCTCAGGCCGGAGCAAAGACTCCAGCCAGAGTGAAGACTCTGGCCAGAGCGAAAGCAGCAGCTGGAGCGAAGGCCTGGGTCCCGGGTGCTGGAGGAAAACCGGTGCCAGCAACCAGGGGAAGGAAGGCCAATTCTTGTACAAATCTTCGTGCAAAGGGCCTCTAGTCTAAGATAACATACCTGATAACATATCTTTGAAATATCAAAGTAATTTATAATTTCTTTCCCACCCTCCACTCCTCAAAGCACAACCACCACACCAGAGTAGAAACCACAAATCCTCTCATTGTTATTATCATGTTAATTTTAACTATTGACTATTTTATACCTGCCTATGTAAAAGGGTGTCTATTCCTTTTACTTGTTATTCAATCTCAGATATTTTCCTGCTTTGCTTTCTCCAGCCTTCCTAGTCAATCACCAATGGATTTTATGTAACTCCTTACCACTTCCACATCTTTTCCTTTGATTCTGATGTATAAAATAAGTGGTAAAATTGCCATTTTCTGGAGCATTTTCTCAATTCCTTGAAATTTTTCTTTTGCTTCTAACAATTGTTGTCAGTTTGGCTCAAATAAACTCATAAAAATTCTTACAGTTTTGGACATTTCTTACATTGACAGAATTTATTTAATGTGGGAAACAATTTAAGGATGGTTTCTATCCAAATTGTCATTTGAGAAAGAATTAAGTGGCATAACATCATTACCTGATTAATATATCCAAGAGATCAAACACCTTTTGCATCAGACCAAATGTATCTATGACCATAAAATTGGAGGGACCAGTATTAAAATCCCTCTTCTTGGCATATCCTAACTGTATCCAATGGGACCAAGATGGTATAAACTGCAGAAAATTATATCAGAAATATCCAGAATATCCACACCTAAATCCCACAAAGGAAGTATAATAAACTTAATTATGCCTAACATTTGTGTAACCATTTACATTCTTTAAAATGCTTTTGTGGACTGTTTGGCTTCTTTCTGTGACTGAGACAAGTATAACAGTATTATTATATCCATTCTGCAATGTTATCTCCTTTCCCTTACTGCCACATTAATTAGTGACAAAAGCTACATAGGCAAGCATAGGATTCAGCTTTGCTAATTAGTTCCATAGCATTGGTTTTATTTTAGCAGAAAGTCCAGACCTTCCATTTAGACATGTGCTTTTGGTATCCAAACCACATTCTATGCAGAGTGGAGAGTCTGTCCACCATGACAGTTCATCCTGAGAAATGAGGACTCTCAGGACATCTGCCTCCTGTCACGATTGGTCAGTTCAGTCAAATCACTGAAACTAAATACAACCATAGGAGACAAAGAGAACCATCAGTGTTACAGTACAGGAGTTACAGTATAACCAGCAGGTAATTCATAGCATGTTGAATCAGCCAAAATGGAACCTGTTACCTTTCATCAGTGGACTTCTACATGATCAAATGACAGGTCTTGATGCAATGACAGGGAAGCATAAAGGGGAGAAAAGTTGCTGTCCCCTCATTTCTATTTTATGAGCTGCTAGGTAAAACTGATTTCTAGAAAAATCAATTTAAATAGTCATCAGCCTCTTGACCACTCAGTATGATTCTTATTGCCTTTATTTATGTTTACTTTTTTATAATATTTAAAAAAATATTTTTATTGATTTCAGAGAGGAAGGGAGAGGGAGAGAGAGATAGAAACATCAATGATGAGAGAGAATCATTGATTGGCTACCTCATGCACACCCTACATTGGGGATGAAGCCACAACCCAGGCATGTGCCCTGATTGGGCATCAAACTGTGACCTCCTGGTTCATAGGTTGATGCTCAACCACTGAGCCATGCTGGCCGGGCCCTATTGCCTTTAGAAAAATCTCTCTGCCAACAAATTGAACAACCTGGATAAAATGAATAAACTCCTAGAAACATGCAATATTCCAAAACTGAATCAGAGAATCTGAATAGATTAAAAGAAATAAAATCAAAGCACTAATAAAAAAAATAAAAAACTCCCAGCAAACAAAAGTCCTGGACTAGATGGCTTCATAGGCGAATTTTACCAAACATCAAAAAAAGAACTGACACCTATCCTTCTCAAACTATTCCAAAACATTGAAGAGAAGGAAAGACTCCCAGTCTCATTTTATAAGGCCAGGATTATCCTAATTCCAGGTAGACACTACAAAGAAAGAAAAGTATAGGTCAACTAGAGGCCCAATGCACGAAATTCGTGCAAGGGGCTCGGCCCTCGCAGCCACAGTGGCTTGCCTCGGCCCTCGCAGCCCCGGCTTAGTCCGGAAGGTTGTCCAGAAGGTCGTTCAGCTGTCTGGTCTATTTAGCATATTATGCTTTTATTATTATAGATATCCCTGATAAACATATATGTTAAAATCCTCAACAAATTATTAGCAAACCAGATCCAATATTACATTAAAAATATCATAGCTCTGGCTGGTTTTGCTCAGTGGTTAGAGTGTCAGCCAGAGGACTAAAGGGTCACGGTTCTATTCTGGTCCAGGGAACCTATCTCAGTTACAGGCTTGATTCCAGGCCCTGGTCAGGGTGCCTGCTGGAGACAGCCAAAAATGTGTTTCTCTCGTATCCATGTTTCTTTCTCTCTCCCCACTGCCCTCTTCCCTTCCCTCCTCTCTCTCTGAAAAAATAAAACGGAAAAAATATACTCGAGTGAGGATTAAAAAACAAACAAACAAAAAACACACAAAAAAATCATACACCATGATCAAGTGGTACTTATTCCAGATGCAAGGTTGGTATAATATCGTCAAAACAATAAACGTAATACACCACGTAAGCAAAATGAAGGATAAAAACCACATGATCATATCAATAAATTCAGAAAAAGAATTTGATAAAATCCAGGACCATTTATGATAAAAATTCTCATGAAAGTGGGAATAGAGGGAACATACCTTAATATAATAAAGGTCATACATGACAAACTCACAGCCAACATTATACTCAATAGACAAAAACAGAAAGTGTTGTCCTTAAGATCAGGAACAAGACAGAGGATCTACTTTCACCAACCTTATTCAACATAGTACTGGAAATCATAGCCATAGCAATAAAATATAGACAAGAAATAAAAGGCATCCAAATTGGAAAGGAAGAAGTAAAACTGTCATTATTTGCAGATGACATGATACTGTTACACAGAAAATCGTAATGACTCCACCAAAAAACTAGTAGAAGTGCTATATGAATTCAGTAAAGTAGCAGGATACAATATTAATATTCAGAAATCAGTGGCATTTTTATACAGCAATAGTGAATTATCAGAAAGAGAAACTAAGAAAAGCATTCCATTTATAATTGCAACAAAAACAAAGTAAGATACCTAGGAATAAATTTAACCAAGAAGGTAAAAGACCTGTATCTGGAGAATTGTAAGAATCTGAAAAAAGAAACTGAAGAAGATACAAATCAGCAGAAGTACATATCATGTTCATGGATAGGAAGAATTAACATAATTAAAGTCATTACTACCCAAAGCAATCTATAGATTCAATGCAATTCCTATCAAAATATCAATGGTGTATTTCACAGAACTAGAACAAAAGTTTATATGGGTGAGGGACAATGTGGGGATAAGGACACATATGTAATACCTTAACCAATAAAAATAAAAATGAAATGTATATGGAACAACAAAAGACACTGTATGGCCTTAGCAATCTTGAGAAAGAAAAAAAAAAAGTTGGCGGTATCATGCTATCTGATATCAAAATATACTACAAAGCCATAGTAGTCAAAACAGCATGATTCTGGCATAAAAATAGACATATAGATCAATGGAATAGAATAGAGAGCCCAGAAATAAACCACATCTTTATGGTCAATTAATATTTGACAAAGGAGGCAAGAACATACAATGAAGTAAAGACAGTCTATTCAATAAATGGTATTAGGAAAATTGGACAGATGAAATGAAATGCAAAGAAATGAAACTAGACCACCTCCTTACACCATACACAAGAATAAACTCAAAATGGATTAAAGACTTAAATGTTAGACTAGGAACCATAAAAATCCTAGAAGAAAACATAGGTAGAAAAATCTTAGACATTTCTCATAGCAATATTTTTTCCAATATATCTCCTTGGGCAAGGGAAACAAAAGGAAAAAAATTAAACAAATGGGATTACATCAAACTAAAAAGTTTTTGCAAAGCAAAAGAAACCATAAACTAAATGAAAAGGCAGCCCACTGAATGGGAGAACATATTCACCAATGATATAATTGATAAGGGGTTAATATCCAAAATTTATAAAGAACGTATACAACTCAACACCAAAAAGAAAACAAATAATCAACTTTAAAAGTGGGCAAAGAGCCTGAATAGACACTTCTCCAAAGAGGACACACAGAATATATGAAAAAGATCCTCAATGTCACTAATCATCCAGAGAAATGCAAACTGAAACCATAATGGGATATCACTTCACACCTGTCAGAATGGCTATTGTCAGTAAATCAACAAACAGCCAGTATTGGTGAGGATGTGGAAAAAAACAGCCACTGTGGAAAACCATATGGAGTTTCATCAAGAAATTAAAAGTGGAACTGCCTTTTCACCCAGCAATCCCACTTCTGGGAATATATCTGAAGAAACCCAAAACACTGATTTTCTATGTAACACTGATATGTCTGAGAGTAATAGATAATACAAAAGGAAATAAACATGAAATGTTTGAAATAGAGGAACAAAATTTAAGCAGTTCTCACTCCTTCTGTTAAATGGCTAATTGAAGCCATAATTAAGATATTAAACGAGATCTAGAATATCGCCAAATGCAGTGATTTGAAGAAATAAAAACAACAGTAGGGGGAAATTCTGGGTGGAAAAGAAACGGATAAAGAACTGATCCACAGGATTCCATCAAAAATAGTATTTATAAGAATATCACAAAAATACTAGTTATAGTTCAGACAACAGAGTAAGTGGATGACTTTGATAAAATATTACCAAAGTAAACATCATTTCTCATTGTGGTGAGAGAAGCGCTGAAATGTAAGGATGCTATGCAGTTATCACTTCCACATTCCCTGACTTACAAAGCCTGTTAAATTTCCATCCATGATAATAAATATTAATGGGAGGTTGGAAGTTAAATAAATATAATTTAAGCAAGCCAATTCTCTGTGGTATGCTTTCTGTAATGGATTAAAAGTGAACTGAAATGACTAGTCATTGTAGAAATAAGGCATTGATCATGTAATAATAATAAGACTAGCTTCCAAACAGCATGAAGCACTATTCAAAAGCAATTCAAGATATCATGTCATTTGGTCCTCTTCGCAGCCCTGAGAGGCAGGAATTATAGTGTTGTGCCAATTTTATAAGTGAAATAACTGTGGCTCAGGGCAATTAAATTATTTGCTTATTGTTTTACCTTTACTGGAGAAATTGGAACTAGAACCCACTTCTGACCCTCCAATCACCTCATAATCCAGTGTTCACTGTACTTGAATGCCTAGAGAAAGAATTGACCTTGAAAAAGATGTGGGTTTAGTGATGTCTGACCATCCATTTCAGCCAAAGTCCATCTAAGTCCATCTCTTCGGTTTTCATATCCCCTAGGGATAATCCATCTCAATCAGCCCCTTCCCATTCACCATCTGACCTGCCATGCTCTCTGAAAATTGCAACTGTGTTTTACCTTTGGAGTAACCAAATTCAATTATCGTTTCTGCCTTTGTGTTTCCTCAGCCTTTTTTCCTGCACAAATTGATGGTGACAGCAGTGATACCAATTCAATTATATACCATCTTCTGGTTCCCAGTAATGATTCTGAGCAGGTCAACAGAGACCAGCTAGGAACAAGAATGGTTGTGAATTAAAAGGAAAAGATAAGGAGTGAAAGCCTGAATTAGAAACCCATTTTCACTTACTGAGAAAATTTAAACCATCTTCCCTCATAGAAAGAGCAAGGTAAATCATGAAAAAAGAAAGGAAAGGGTAGGTTGGCCAATGTATGAAAAAAGGTTTCTAAAAAGAATTAGAGAGCTTTACAATTATATTGCCCATGTGAACACAACCTGAGAGGAATCAAATTAAATAACATCCCATCAAGCAACTGGGTGTTGTAATAACATGTCACTGAAACGACTAGTCATTGTAGAGATTATTTTTGGCATTTTAATTCATTAAAAAATATTAATGTATGGAGCTCTCATCATATAGCAGGCTTTCTAGACCAGAGTGGAGATACTTCAGAGAACAAAATAACAAAGCACCTGCCTCCATGGTGGTTACATTCCAATGAAGAAGACAGACGGGTAATGTAAGTTCCATGAAGAAAAACAATGGAAGGTAAAGGGACTGATAGTCAACTGAAAGAGACACACTATTTAGGTAGAGGGGTCAAGGAGGGCCTCTCTGAGGAGGTGACATTAGAAAAAAAGAATGAATTGAGGAACAAACAAGTATCGCACACTACCAAATTCATTGAGGGCCAAATAGTAATGGCATTTAATTTTTTAAAAAGGTTATATGTTTTATTAGCACAAACTTTCAAGATTATTATTTTTATACTATCATCCTAGAAATGACTATAAGAGGCTAAACAAAAAACTGTTCTCTCTCAAATACTAAAATGAGTCATCTGCAAAATGAAGCCAATTTACTAAATCAAGTGATTGTGTGTGTGTGTGTGTGTGTGTGCGCGCGCGCGCGCGCGCGCGCGCTTTCGTGACAATTCTTTAGAAACCAATTCTTACATAGTCTTTCTCTTCCTCTTACTCTACTGCATGTTATCTAATTATTCACTCTTGGTCAAAAATAAAACGTTTTGAGTTTATAAACTTTTTATGGGTTTCTATATTGCTTTATATAGAAAAAGCCTAAAAAAGCAATAAATTTGTTCTGTCATTTTTCTCTTTATGACAGAGTTTTTATTTGCATATAATGAACCAGTTGTACTACTGCTTTAAGTCAATTCAACAAATATTTATAGTGTAAATATTATTAGCAATGTAATGTATTAGGCACAAAATGGGAGAAGGAGTAAAATACTATCTTTGCTCATAGACAACATACAATGTAGTATAGTAGATAAGTACACAGATGGCTATAATATGAGAAAGAAATATATTTCTCATTCAAAGGAAAAAGAAATTTATTAAAATTGAGAGAAGTATAGATGAGGAACATAAATGATTTCAAGGAAGAGGAAAGATTTGAGATGATACTTAAAAGCAGGGTAGGATGTCAAAATGTAAAAAAGAGAACCAGAAGGCATTTCAGACCAAAAAAGCACTACTAATATATTATTGAAGGCAGAATAAAGTAAGGCCTATTTGAAGAAGGCAAAATACTCCAGTTTGATTGAAATGCAGATTGTTAGGCATAAAGCAGTGACAAATAAGTCAGATAGTGATAAATAGGGCAGGAAAAGGTTCTGAAGAACATGGAATGCTGGAGGGCAATGAGCACCACCAAAGTGTTTTGAATTGGGAAATATTTTTAGTGTACCTAGTACAGATCGGGAAGAAGTAGACATAAGATGGGAGACTGACTAGGAATACACTTCTAATGTACAAAGGAAAGGTAATGAAATTCTGAAGTACAGCAATGGCCTTGGGAACAACAATTTTTAAAGAGAAACACAAACTTGTAATGTCACAATTCAAGGGTCTTGGCAACTGATCAGATGTGAGGCAAGGCAGAGAAAAGTGTAAAAGATTACTTTGAGAAAATAAGGGCGCCTTTTGAAGGGAGTTATTAAAAAGAGGAAATGAAGAGTTCAGCTTTATAAATATTATGGTATCTCTAGGACATGCAGGTGCAGATGAGTGCGTGAAAATCTGTGATTGGCCCTTGGGAGAGATCTGGTAGAATAAATCATTTTAAAGGTGAAAGTTGTGGCCATTGGAGTGAATCAGAAGAGTGGGGGTGGGGGAGAACTATGAGGGGAAAGAAGGGAAGAAAGTAGGAATAGCAGGAAAAAGAGCCAGAAAAAAAGAAAAGAAAAAGTCATTAGAGGTAGAATAGCAGCTTACTTCTGGAAACCAAGAGAGATAACAGTTTCAAAAAAAAAAAAATAGTGTAGTTGATAGTATCAGATGAGACCTTGAAATCAAGGACGACTAGAACTAAGACCATGGATTTACTACGTAGTGACGGAGGAAAGCTTATTTTGATTAGGACAGGTATAAGCACAGGTGTATACAGAGGAAAAGGAACTAGATAGAGAGCTTACATGAAAAGTAAAACCAGAATAAGAATCCTTAACCCAGCACCAGGGGGAAGGAATAAACTAACATTTATCCAGTGTCCACATTGTCCCATATGTGTGAGAAATATGTTATTATTTTATGTTAAATATTAAAATCTAAGATGCAAGGAGGTTGAACATGTTGCCCGAGAACATATATCTATGTACAAAACAGGCCTGAACTTCTAGCCCTTGTGAGGCTAGAGCTGAAAGCCATGCTTTCTCCATGACAGAACCCTGAGGCAGGAGGCTGAGGACTAGGTTCAATTGTTTCAGCAGGAAGAAGACTGGCACCTCCTCCTCAGAAATGGGAACAAAAGAAGAAGGGGATGGCAAAATATATGCTAAAGAGGACATCATCTGCTGTGAGTCTTTGGAAACAGAGAAGTAAAAAAGCATTCAGAAATGTTGCAAAGTGCAGAAAACAAGAGATTCTATAATGGTAGCAATTGCATAATTGAAGTTACCTACCGCACATTATAGGCTAGAGAAAGAAGCAAATGAGGCAAGAGCAGAGCTTAGAGGAGGAGTTAAGGGCCTGGAGGTCATTGGAATAAAAAGCAGGTCACAGAATTGACCTGCTTAGTATGTGGCAGACATTCAATAAATATTGAGTGGCATTTTATTGAATGAATAAAAAATAAATGAATACTGGCCAAACAACAGGTAATAGTAATATATAAATGAATAAGATACAGTCCCTGCTTTAAGGATCTCATGAAATAGAAGGCAAAACATGTCAACAAATAATATAATGCTATGGAGGCACAAAGAAAGCACAACCAGTTCTGCTTTGAGGGGATCATCATAGAACACATTGTAGAAGAGAGAAATGGGTCTCCCAGATTTAGTGCTTTTACATCAGGAGACAGAAGCCAGTCCATGGGAACAAAATAAAACTTGAAAACTTCAAATTATTTTTAATTTATACTTTTGTGTAGGTTTTGTAATATATGTGAGGGCGTGACGCCACCTAGGCTTTTATTAAAATTCTATATAATAAAAGCCTAGGTGGTGTCACACCCTCACACGACGGCCTTGTGTGACATCATCACAAAATGGCCACCACAAGATGGCTGTCACAAGATGACAGCCACAAGATGGCCTCCCTCATGTCATCACAAGATGGCTACCACAAGATGGCTGGCAGGCAAGGGCAGTTGTGGGCAATCAGGCTGGCAGGGGAGGGCAGTTGGGGGCAATCAGGTGGTAGGGGAGGGCAGTTGGGGCCATTGGGATGGCAGGGGAGGGCAGTTGGGGGCGATCGGGCCATCAGGGGAGCAGTTAGGTGTCAATCAGGCTAGCAGGGGAGCAGTTAGGGGGTGATCAGACTGGCAGGCAGAAGCAGTTAGGGGCAATCAGGCAGGTAGGCAGGTGAGCTTTAGGAGCCAGCAGTCCCAGATTGTGAGAGGGATGTCCGACTGCCAGCAGTTGGACATCTCCTAAGGGGTCCCAGATTGGAGAGGGTGCAGGCCGGGCTGAGGGACACCCCCCTACACACCATTCATGAGTTTTGTGCACCAGGCCTCTAGTATATACAATAATACATGTATATAACTTTGAATATGTAAAGTAGCATACCCAAATTGGGTTGAATGTTCTAAAATTTTGTCTCATGGGGTGCACAACTAAAATTTCACCTAGGGAATTAGAGCCTTGAGCTGTGTCTTGAAGGATAACTAAAAATGTGACTTCTAGTCAGAAGTGAGACAGGGCATTCCAAAATGAAAGTAACAGCGTGGATCCCTAAAAATCAAAAGTACTCTGGGAACTGTAAGACATTTCATATGCCTGGGCATTCATGATGAGCATAAGAAATCAATAGGAAACAAATTGAAAAGCTATTCTATTGGAAAAGGGGGTTTATTGATAGAGTAGTCAGCAAGTGAATGGCAAGGTGAGATTTTCATTTTAATTAAATTATTCACATCAATGGAGAATGACTTCAAAGGATAAAGAATTGGAGGTTTGAACATGGGAAATATTTTAGTAAATTGGGTAAGAAATGATTAGGGCTTAATAAGTGTGGGTTACAAGATATGGAAAAAAAGAGACATATTTAGAACATATTTTGAGGTTGAATTAGTAAATCTTGATGATAACTAGATATGGGTTATATATCACTGAAGATAAAGTTCAGCTGTGAAAACAGAGACTTAAAAGATACATACTTATACAGAGGAAAGTTTATTTCACTCATATATAACGGAAGTCAGTCTAGTACTGGCCCCATTTTCATGTGGAGCAGTTAGGGGGTGATCAGAACCCAGCTCCTTCCCTCTCTCCATTATGTCATCCTTGATGTGGACCTATTCTTGATGATCAAAGCTGGCTGCTAGAGCCAGAATCATCACCTCTATGTTATAGGGAGAAGACCAGAGGAGGGGCAAAACTAGAGCATGCTTCCTGTCTTTAGAGAAGACTTCCAAGAAAACTTCTGCCTACATTTTAGTGATCAAAACTCAGATATGAAGGCCTCGTTGCAAGGTAGGCTAGAAAATGTAATCTTTATCCCAAATAACAGAATAAACATTTTGGTTCTTCATTAAAGAAGAGAAGAGTAGATATTGAATAGCAACTCACACTCTCTATTAGGGAATAAAGTAAAGTAAGAATAATGGATACATTCCAAGTTTCTAGCTTGAGTGGGTAGATGGTGATGACACCAACAGAATGAGAGACTGTAAAAATAGGAGGACGTTGAACTCAACGATGAGTTCATTTTTTGAATGTTGAGTTTGCATATCTCATAAGCTGAAGGATGGCCTAGAATTAGATTTATATATCATTCATATATGAGCTAAGATTACCCAGTAAGAGAATAGAGAATGAGAACTGTAAGCTGAGGACGGAACCCTGGTTGATGGGCAGGAGGGGAGGAGGTTGCTAATATTTAGAAGGTTTAAAATAAATTTTAAAAAAAGAACTTATTAAGGAGCCATGGAGGTAATAGTTTTCAGAATAATATGCTGTACCATAATCCAAAGACTGGAATGAGCATTTCTGTAAAATGTAACACAGGGATAAAATAAAATATGAGGACTGACAGAAAAATAGCCATTGAATGTCATGATTAGGAGTCACTGGTCTTACTGAGAGCTCTTTCATAGGTGTGGACAGGTAGGAGCTAGATGGAGTGTAAATCAGACCTGAGGAAGTTGGAATAATGAGCAGTACTTCAGGTACTATTATGGGCATCCTTAGCACCTGGGGATTTGGCTAAAAATGCAAACCATGAGGAGGCGCTCAAGGTTCTTTATTTCTTACATGTTTTCAAGGATCCCCTGAGTGCTGACTGCAGACCATACTCTGGGTAGCAAGGCTGTGGTTCCCACACATTAGTGTGCAGCAGGCTCACCTGAGGGATAGATTTCTGGGCCCCATGACCAAAATGTCTGATTCAGTGAGTTTAGAGTGGGGCCTGGGAATTTGCATTTCCAAGAAGGTCCCGGAGAAATGCTGATGCTGCTTTGTGGCACCATACACAGAGAACCACTTCTATGACTTCTTGTTTTGATAATAGACCAGAGAGTCACTGGACCACGGCAAAGTGATATGGCGGCAACAGAGGGGAGGGAGTTTGTTGATATTTCTGCCTTCCTTTTATTGTTGGTTATAGTAGTCCCAGTGTATTTACACTCTAATTGGATTAAACACAAATGTCCACTACAGGCTGGTTTGATACATAGTCTCAAGTTTTCTTCCTCCATATTTTTCCACATTAGTCTGAATCATAGATACACTGCAATTCTTATTCAGCCAACCATCTGCACCTCATTTCACAGTCTGTGAGTAAAATCGATATGTAATACAAAGAAATTACAATACCCTAGTATCCCTAGCTAGTCTCCCTATTTTAACGGTATGTTTTCTTCTTAGTTGGAAAAATTAACCTACTCTACTCAATCTCTTGTTTATTTTCTATGTCAAAATTATTGGGTTACCTACTGATTACCAGACCTGGCTAATTAGTCTGATTATTTCATCACATATTTTCAACTTCTCCAACTGTGAGAGTTACTTTTTATGTTGACTCTTTCAATAAAGAACTTCTCAAGCTGAGACAAATGATGAGTAAAGTGATAAACACCCACCAGCAATTTAATCTGAATGCTTATTTAAAGCAGCATAACTGAGCCAGGGGATAGAATTCAGGGAAGAAATTGCCCTGCTGTATTTTGAGGCTCTGAGGAAATCCATAGCTTCTGGCACATGTAAATGAAATTGGCACTAATTTCAAATGGGATCCATTACTATTAATGAAATGTATATGTATAAGGAATTACTTTCGAAAATACAAGTGCTATCAGATTTATTGTCTCTGTCCTGGAGGAGTAGGTAAAGAAGTTGGTAAAGAAGTAGAACCCAAAGATAAATAAGGCAAGCCCCTTCACAAGAATATATAATCTAATATTGTCTCACCCTTATTCCTATCTCCTCAGAGAAAGAGAATGATACAAATGAGGTGTTTTTGTTTTTCCATAGTTTCCTTCTATGCTCAGTGGACAAAAGGGTAGAATATTTGTAAAAAAAAAAAACAAAACAAAAAACACACAAAAAAACAACACCTTACAGCTCCAATTTCTTCTATATGGTCTCCTGGTTTTTAATGTGTAACCACTTTAGGCTTTTATTTTATTTTATTTTAATTTTATTTTATTTTATTTTAAAAGGCCATCTTAGAAACTCCATAGGAAAAGAAAAACTCTTTTAGGATAGATTGGAAGCTAAAAGTATCTTTATCACTGAGACAATGCCTGTGTAAACAAGATGGTTGGCAGCCACCTATGCCTTCTTCGAAGCCTGCCATCTCTCCAGGCCTCCAACCTGTCCCCTCCAGCTTGCTCTCTGATCAGTGAGATTTTTCTATGTCTGCATAAAGGTCATGGAATCCGAACAGCTGCAAAACATACCAAAGGGGAATTAACTAGCTTGACTCCATCCTACTGGCTGAAATACATGACTCAGAATGAGAATCTCAGATTAGTACCACGGGTCATCATCCCAGATGCCAGGAAATTCAAACACCTGTGTAACCTCTCTCAGAACACAAGCTATCAACATAATTTCCTCAAAGCTCCTGGGAAGAATAAATAAACAACAAAGTGCTCAAAAATCTCCTAATGGAAGTGTGCAATTTCAGCCACAACAGTTGTAAAGACAATTACGAGGACCAAAACCCATTTGGTGACACAATGTGTCTTAATTTTCCAGAGAATACATCTAAGATCAATGTAGGAAGAGACTGGATGTGGACAAAAGAAAAACCCACACACAAGGCAATTTGCTGAAGTAACTGATTAATTTAAATAAACACATAAACCACAGCTGGTTTCCAGTCATTTGGACGCATTTGTGAACGTGGCTGCATCAGGCGATTTGAAGTGTGATGCAGACCTAAGGAGTTTGAGAGCAGCAACATGTTTCTTTGTGCTTAAATAGAAACACAGCTAGTCCAAGCAAGAACTTCCTCCACAGAAAGACACTGCAAATAACCCATCCTCAGGCTGCCAACTAGAGGCTTATTTTAGAAAGAGTGAGGGGAAAAAAAAGAATACGTAGGACCAGGCTGCTTGGCCAGTCCTGGAGACTGTGGAGGTGCTCCTCCCACACACCAGGCACTCATTAGCATGTCTACGCCCTTTCTCAAACGTGCAACAGCTGCAGACAGACCATAGTGGGAAACTGTCACAGAGAAGGGGGGGGAAGTACTGGGAAAGGCTGTTAATTAAGAAAAGATGGAGGGGGATGTTCACTTGGGAAAGAAAAGCAACTCTTGGACAGAAGGAAAAAGTTTAGTAATAGAGTTTTGGAAAAGAAATCATAGCAAAATATGTTATCATTCTGTTCACGAAGTTGAAACCATGATCACTTGTTCCTGAAGCATTTACCCAGCACTTACAGAGGACAATACACCGTGCTGGGTTCTGTGGGGTTGGGGGGGCGGGGGGTGGAATGCGGGAAAGGGGATGGGGAAGAAAAATGAAATCAGACAATCCCTATCCTTAGGCAATTGGCATTTAGTTGAGATATTTAGGATAAAATATTTATACAACAACTGCTATGCAAAATCATAAGTTTCAATCCCATGTGAAATGGAATGTAACAGCTGTTCAGAACTGTTGCCTTACAAGGCACATTGGTAGGTGAGTTTAAAGGATGACGACTTAAGATGAATGCCACCTTTGACTTTGGAACGAAAGGATTGTTAAAGGTAGAACCAGGTGGATTGTCTTTTTTCACCTCCTTTCCTTAAACCCATCAGCTCAGGAAAGTGTCCTTCTGACAGCTCACTCTCAACAAGAGCTGCGTGTCTTTCACTCTGAAGAGAGTTCAAAGCCACAGTCTGGAAGGGAGATACCAGGAACATCAGTCAATGCAAGCCTGAGAGCAGCCGAACAAGCCAGGTCAGAGGCAATCCAAAGCAAATAGGACCAAGGAGAGCAAAGCAAGTACAACTAGGACTCCTAGGGCACCTAATTGGGGGAGAGAGGGGTGCTGGGGAGAGGGTGCTGGGGGGGGCAGGGAGGGAGGAAAAGTCACATTGGATGAGAAATAGAAAATAAAAACAATTTACTGATAAATCATTATTACTCTTGATCACCACCTTATGAGGTAGAGAGAACAGGCCCATTTTACAGAAGTAATTGAGACTTGAACAGGTTCCTAAACTTACAGAGAAGAGAGAGAGGAGGTTGCAGAGCTAGAATTCACATATCAGCCAATGAGCTAACCACTATGCAATATGGACTCCCTGTATGTGGAAACTACAAATAGATACTGGTAGCAATGGATTCCTAAGGTTTCCATCCCACGCCCACGTTTCTTCTCTTACCATAGGTTTTAAGTTGGGCCATGTGTGTCAAGTTTCTATAGGCAAAGAATAGCACAGAGTCTAAGGGAGCGGCATGTTCAGATCAGAGCAGACAGCAAACACTTTTAAATACTATCATTTTCTGCCCACCCAACTCTATTATACCCTTCCTCTGGGAGTATCATTCTAGAGCCCTTTTCTTCTGGGTAGGCCAGAGTGACTTGAGAAAAAGGCAGCTCAGGAATCACAAGTAATGCTCTGATGTGCAGAGAAGCAGGTTCACAACTTCAAGAACCAAGTCCCTTCTTCAGAGCTGCCTCCGTACCTCCAGCCAACAGCTATCTGCTCCTTTGGCCTCTGCAGGAAAGGGACTAGGGTCCCAGGCTCATGCTGGCCTTCAGTTCAAGTGGATGGACATCTAGGAGGCTGGGGATGAGGAATGCAACATTCATTTGGGGCACAAGGGGCAATGCCACAGCTGCCTATTGCAGGTTCCAAGGATTAATTTCAACCAGCTAAGAAAATCAAGTTTGAAAAATGATTTAAAAGCATGACAAGAAATATCCTAGTTTCTTGCATTTCTTAAAAACTGGCTCTGAAATGGATCTGCTTAGTGCTTGGATGTTACTTGTTTGAAAGGAGCAACTCTTGGAACTGAAGCTCAGTTGATTATTCCATTGTTGCTTTTAATCTCCATGCTGAGTTTGCCTTCTAACACACCCAGAGAGTGTATCCAAGTGGGAGGCTGAGAAAGAGGGCTCCAGTGAAGCAGAGATGTGCTTAATTCAGACATCATATATAAATCACTGATAGTTAAGATATAGATTAGATGATGGGCAGCAGATGGGGAAAGAGGTACTTCAAATTGCTTTTCTCATATAGATTATTGGATTAACAAGGAAGCAGCAGGCAAGTGGCAAACTGATGTAATAAATTGCTATCATAAAAAATATATATTGAACTTATCCCAGGACAGTAATAAGGCTTTGTAGTTCATTAGCCCTAGAGAGAGGTGCTTGAAGTGGGAATATCCCTCTGAGATGGTAATACAGATAACATTCCCTATACTCCTCCTCCTCTCCTCACTATTGTACCTAAGCACCTCCTGATGATGGGAGGAGGAAGGGAGAAAGCCAGCCTGAGGACTGAATTGAATTAATGAATGTGGCTCTTAGCAGGCTCATGCCCAGCCCAATAAGTGGCAAGTGAGAAAGCGTATCACTTCATTCTGGCAACCAATACTGGTTACAACCAATGCTGCCTTCGCTTTTTGTCCTTTCCCTTGCTGCCAATCTTTTCTTTTGAAAAATTTCAAACCTACAGAAAGGTTGCACTAGTAATAAAGTGAGATGCTATTTTTGCAAGATTCACCAGTGTGAATATTTTCCCATGTTTGCTTTTTCTCTCATTTTCCCTCTCTCTCTCTCTCTCTCTCTCTCTCTCTCTCTCTCTCTCTCTCTCCCTCTCTCTCTCTCCATTGTTAAATGGCAGACAGCAAAATGCTTCACCTGTAAATACTATACTATGTATCTCCTGAGAATAAAGTCATTCTCCTACATATCCACAATGAAATTTATCATTTTTATAAAATGTTAGCATTGATATAAAATATTATATAATATGCATGTCATGTTCCAATTTTCTAAATTCTCCTAATAATATCTTTCATAACTTTAAAAATCCATCATCCAATCTAGAATGATGCATTATTTATAGTGATTTAGTCATTTGTATTCTAGAACTGTGCCTAATTTTTTTTTAACTTTTAAGACACTGACATTTTGAAGGATCCAGACCAATTGTTTTACAAACTGTGTCTCAATTTAAATTTTTCTGATTGCTTCCTTTTGATTAGAAGAAGGTTAAACATTTTTGGCAGGATGTGTCCTTCTTAGTGTATCACATCAGGAGACATTGTCAAATTTTCAAACTTGGTGACAGTTTGATCATTTAGTTGAGGTGATGCTGCCAGATTTCCCCATTGTAAATATACCATTTTCCCATGGTAATTAAATAGTTCTCAATTTGCATGATTATAAAGGACATTTTACACAGCAGTTTTAGCATGCTTTGATGATTTTTGATTGAATCAATAATTACAGTGGTGATTGACAGCCTTAGAAAAATAATCATTTTTATTCTTTCTACATTTATGAATTGCCATTTTCTTTAGAGATAAGCTCTCTCTTCTCTCCATTTACCATTGATTTTGGTGCCATTGTGGACTCATGGGGTTTTAAAATTAATGTGAGAATCCATTCCTGCCATTATTTATTTTGTTATCCCAGGTATTTCAAAATTGGTTTGTGGAAGCCCTTTCAATCTGGCTTCCATGTTCTTGGACATTTTCCTAAACAAGTTTGAGCACTTCTTTACTTTTTTGGTTCAATTTAATGCTCTAGGCTTGCCTAGTACTTTATTACCCCCAGACTTAGAATTAGACAGTTTTTCAGGGAGCCCTGGTTCCTTTGAATGAGAAGTGGTAGTTAGAACCAAGATCAGAATGATAGACTTGTTCATTATTATTGAGGTGTAATTGCTTCTAAGCTATTTCATTGCACCTAGAAATAAAATATATTTTCTATAAAGTCATGAAGTTTATACTGGTATCTCCAATTCTAATATATATAAGCCTAGGCAACCATTTGACCGTTGGACCATTCAAACGGTAGCTATGATGTGCACTGATCACCAGGGGGCAGATGCTCTGACCAGTAGGTTAGCTTGTTGCTTGAGTCCAGCCGATCAGGACTGGGCAAGATGGGCCGGACACGCCCTGGAGCCCTCCCTCAGTCCCTCCCCAGCCCCAATCATGCACCGGTGGGGTCCCAGATTGCAAGAGGGCTCAGGTCAGGCCAAGGGACCCCATGGGTGCACGAATCTGTGCACCGGTCCAATATAAAAGAGTTCTCTTTTCCCCTTTTCATGTTTGTTCTCATTCTCCAAAAAATTGAGTTTTGGTACTTCATTTCCCAAAACTCCAATATATTTGCTAATTTGCTCAATTCTACAATTCACACAATATAGTTTCAAAGTATCCACTACTAACTATAGTTTCTTTTTTAATTTATAAAATAACCCATTGAAGATGGGGTGCAGTCAGAATAAGTGTTCAAAATTTACTTGGATCAATTGTTTCTTTATGTTCATATTATCAATGCAATATATAGTTCAATTCATGTTTCTGTTTGTACCCAACTTTAAGATTTTGCTATATACTTGG
The DNA here is from genome assembly GCF_027574615.1 of Eptesicus fuscus. Classification (NCBI taxonomy): domain Eukaryota; kingdom Metazoa; phylum Chordata; class Mammalia; order Chiroptera; family Vespertilionidae; genus Eptesicus; species Eptesicus fuscus. Next base: position 64,276,888 of record NC_072475.1, read on the forward strand.
TGAATGAATATCCTTTTTTTGAATATATAAAACATTAATGCGGTTTAAAAGTCAAAACACTATTGAAAGGTAAACTTTATTTTTGCTTTATTATCATTCCACTTTATTTCCACCCATCCCCAGTAGTCAATCAAAATCTTTAGGGTCTGTGTTAACCATCTTGTGTTTCCTTTAGAAGATACTTGTGTGTGTCTTGTAAGTATTCTTATTTACTTTCTTACAAAAATGATAACATACTATTTTCACCTTGCCTTTTTCATTTCAAAATGATATTTTGAAAATTTAAGCTACTTTCTAAATACTTTGGTTCTGTTCCATTCAACTTTCCAGGCAATGAAATCATATCTGAGCTCTAAATAAAAAGAGTGATTTCTGTAAAAAAAGAATATAAAAGAAGTGGATTATGTTAACTTTCAGATATACCATTTATTTCACCTAATATATTTCTAAGTGTGGTTCAATTGACCCCTCTAGGTCCAAATCAGGTTAGAGTGCTCATTGAAAATTCTTATTCCAAGGGCCCACTCCAGACCTACTAAATCAAACTCTGAAAGGAGAGCTCATGAATCTGCATTTTTAAACTCCTGATGATTCCATGGACTTCATGGGAATTTAGGCTGTTATGAATGAAACTAGAGGCCCAGTGCATGAAATTTGTGCACGGGGGGGGGAAGGGCTTGTCCCTCAGTCCAGCCTGCACCCTCTCCAATCTGGGACCCCTTGAGGGATGTCCAACTGCCTGTTTAGGCCTGATCCCATGGCAGTCAGACATCCCTCTCACAATCCAGGACTGCTGGCTCCCAACTGCTCGCCTGCCTGCCTGCCTGATTGCCCCTATCTGCTTCTGCCTGCCAGCCTGATCGCCCCTAATCACTCCCCTGCCAGCCTGATCGACACCTACCTGCTCCCCTGCTGGCCCAATTGCCCCCAATTTCCCTCCCCTGCCGGCCTGGTCACGACTAACTGCCCTCCCCTGCCGGCCCAATCACCCCCAACTGCCCTCCCCTGCCAGACCAGTTACCCCCAACTGCCCTCCCCTTCAGGCCTGGTTGCCCCCAACTGCCCTCCCCAGCCAGCCTGGCTGCCCCTAACTGCCCTCCCCTGCTGGACTGATCACCCACAACTGCCCTCCCCTGTTGGCCATCTTGTGGTGGCCATCTTATGACCACATGGGGGCGTCCATCTTGTGCTAGGGCATGATGGTCAATTTGCATATCACCTCTTTATTATATAGGATACATGACAGTGAAAACCACAAAGATGACTTAATATGATAAATTATCTTCACTTGAGTTTCTTAGGCTGCTTTTTGTCTGAAATATGAATTTTTTTCTTTTTTTTTACTGAGAAGTTGGTCTCTTCAGGAGTAAGCTTTGAGCCCATGTCTTTTGCTGAGTAAACCAGATAGACAAACTCTGAACCCTATTGGGTTTTTTATACAAATTAGACACATTGGATAGAATATGTTAGAACCTCCTAGTCCCTTCCCCTAACCTCTAAATCTCATGGTAGAGTTTCCAGGGAACACAGTGGCCTTTCAAATATTCAGATTCTAATACTTGCTACATTTCAGCCAATGGAAAATTCATGTCATCTCAGGGGAAAACAGGTAGTTGGTAACTTTATCATAAAACCTTAACATTTCAATTGCTTTTTCCACCTTCCAAAATGCCTTTCATACTTTCCAAAAATGTTGAGCTTTGAAGATGCCCAAGGACAAACTGTCCCATCTAAAATTAACTGTTTTATAAAAGATATGAGATATTCGTGCAAAAAAGTAGGGAAAATGAATCATCTACTCCACTTTGAAGCTATGAAAATTGAGATGCAGAGAAACAGTGGGGATGAGAGGATAGCTGGCTGGAGCAATCTCCCAGACATTGGGAGAGCCCTTCACAGCACTGTGAAGTAGGTAAAACTTGTCTTTAATAACTCACAGTTTCAACTGTATTTATCCATTGCATTCTATGAGCACAGGACTTTGCTAGTGTTGTACATACTTTAACTCATTTAATCTGTTTTAAAACTCCAGGAAGCATAAACTATCACCATCTGTCTGTTAGAGGTGAATAAAATGCATCTTAAAGATTTTGTTACTTGTCTACCTTGCATAGCAAAACAAGAGTTAAATCTATGTTGCTCTAACCAGAACCCAAGCCTTTAACCACAACACAACTGAAAAGAGCCTTCAGAAATATGACTCTTTATATTAACCTAGGTGCTCAATGTCTCAGCCTATTGACTATCTGCCTATGGTCTCTACCTAATACTCGACAAGATCTACCCCTCAAATTCCAAAGAGGCAGGTAGTCAGGAAACTTGGTTGTGATTTTAGCAAAGCTACTGTGCTTTTCTAGGGCTCAGTGTTGTCATTCTGGAAAAACAATAGGGATAGATAAAAATTAAAAAAAATAAATAATATATATATGTATATATATATATATATTCCCCAAAAATGTATATGCACTTAATAGCTGACAGTTCAATTGATGTTCCTTTCTTTTCAGATTTAACCCATTGAAATTAATAATTATTCAAAGTGTGTATACATTTTGGGGATACCATATATATGCATATATACATATGCATAAATATAATGTATATTTAATAATATATATTTCTTTTCACTTGTGATAGTTTATAATCTGAATGGCAAATGCCTGATTTATTTTCATACTAAGATTTTAATAGTTTTGCTTTATTTTTTATTTTGTAATATTTTAATGCACCCATGTTTGTTCCCAGAGGCATTTGTATTCCAAAAGAGGCTAATGTATCAACTCAAAACATGAGTCCTTAATAGTGGAAATTTCCAGGCAGAGGATCCAATGAGTTTTGAAAAGCTGTTGTATCCTGATTGTATTTCTTTTCCGGTCTGAGGATGATTGTGTTCAGGAAATGCTCTTTGAGATAAGGCTTGATAAAGTGGGACCCAAGCCCAGCTCTCTGAAACAGGGCTGGCAGAAATGAGGTGAGAAAACAGAACCCACAAGCCAGCTGGCATACATGGCAGGGGGCCCTCCCAGGCTGGTAGATTCAGGGGAACCATAAAACCATATGTGTTAGAAACAGTGGCAGAGGAGGGATAACATATCAGAATCATCACCACATGGTGGTAAATCCCAGGAGATTCAATGGGATAGTGGTTTCCAGGACACTTACTTCCAGGGAGCAGAAACTCCTCTGTACCCCACTGGCTAATGAGACAAGAACCCCTTCTCTCACCCTCACCCCCATCTGGTTTCTCCTGGTTCAGATATCCCTCAGAGGATGGCTAGCTAACTAGAAATTACCTGTGTTTCTATCCACTGATTTTAAACCTGAGGACAAGATAGGCATTATTTTGTTACTCCTCACAGCTCATAGCTCTTCTACAGAGCAGACACTCACTGTAGGTTGTATTAAAGAAAAAAAATAGAAAATGAGGCCAAGTTTCCAAGTTGCAGAAACCCAATTTATATTCCAGGTGAAATGAATCAACATGTAAACCTAGTTCTTTTGGATATTGCTTATAATTCACTCAATAATTCAACAAATATTTACTGAGCACGTACTATGTGCCAGGCACTCTACTAGAAGTTGAGACTTAAGCAGTTGTTGACAAAATAACATTCAGCCTAAGAAAAAGTCTTATAAGAGTTTATTTGAGCCAAACTGATGATAATTGCCAGGAAGCAAAATCTCAACGGATTGCGAAAACGCTCTGGAAAATGGCAATTTTACCATTTATTTTATACATCAGAATGAAAGGAGAAGATATAAAGGGGTTTGTCAATGAAAGAAACATTTAAACTGTAGAGAAATTTTATGAGTTTATTTGAGCAAACTGACGACAATTGCCTGAAAGCAAAATCTGAATGGATTGAGAAAATGCTCCAGGGAATGGCAGTTTTGCACCTTAGTTTATACATTACAATAAAAGGAGGAGGAATAGGGGTTACGTAAAATCCATTGGTGATAGATTAGGGAGACGGGAGAAGGCAAATGGGAAACCTCTGGGATTGGATAAAAAATAAAATGAATAGATACATACATCTTTTATATCGTGGGTATAGGACAGCTAGCAGTTAACAATGAGCAGGATAACAACAATGAGGGGTTTTGTAGTCTCTGCTCTGGCAGTGAGAGGTCAAGAAAAACTGAAATTACCCTGACATTCCAAAGGTATGTTATCTTAGATGCAAAAAGACAATAGACAGCTTCAGTTAATGTAAAGATTGACCTTTGTCAAGAAAGATACTGGCCTAAGACATAACTACTTCCCATGACTTGCTTTTAGTTAGAAAGTTTTAATATCAGGTCATCTGATATTGCTTTTGGTCTCTGAGTTTTTAAGGCCCACTAGGCAGGTATCCCCTAAGCTTGTCAGGTTTAGTATGTGGCCCCTTTATCATCCACACAGTAAATAAGATAGGTACTAAGTCTTCCCCTTTTGGAGTTGATTACATATTGGTGGAGGCAGGAAATGAAAATGTAAATAAACAAGAATTTCAGATAATGAGAATCATTTATATATACAAAAAGGCTAAGTGACCATCCGACCATCTGACTGGTAGCTATGACACACAATGACCACCAGGGGGTAGATGCTCAACGCAGGAGCTGCCGAGCTGCAGTGACTTGGCAGCAGTGGTTCTTGGGTCAAGCACCCCAGAACCAGAGAGGAGGGAGCTCGATTCCGGAGTATGTCACCCGAGAATTGCCCTCTTGCAATCCAGGACCCCTTGGGGGGATGTCAGAGAGCCAGTTTCAGCCCCATCCCCACAGGTCAGGCTGAAGGACCCCACCTGCTGGAGAGACCCCGCTCACTCTACAGATGCCCTTCAAGCTGTGGTGCTGGCCCAGGTAGAGCAGGCCAGGGAGGGACCTCAGGTGGTTGGCTCCAGGGCATGTCCAGCCCATCTCACCCAGTCTCGCCCCACAGGCCACCTTCTAATTAATTTCCTTTCAATGTGCATGAATCTATGCACCGGGGCATTAGTTGTAAATAAAATGGCAATATTGTGATTTATAAAAAGGAAGCTCATATATATTTGATCTTCCTTCAGGGTTTATAGCTCATAATTCCCAAAACCCTTGCAATTTTCTAAGTGATAAAGGTGTCTTGTGTTATGTTAATGAGGCGACTTTTGGAAAGCACCTAAGGATGAGGGCTGCTTGCTAGGAGCCAGCCCTACATTAGAAGGTTAGAACTTTCAGTCTTCATACCCACTGTGGGAACAGAGGCTGCAGACTGAGTTCAATCACCAATGGTCAATGATTTAATCAATCATGCCTATGTAATGAAGCTGTCACGAAAGTTAAGATTTCCTTCTTTTTTTACTGCCGAGTAGTATTCCATTGTATAAATGTACCACTGCTATTTTATCCACTCATCTACTATGGAATATGATTCAGCCATAAAGAAGAATGAAGTCTTGCCATCTGCAACAATATGGATGAATGTAGTGGGTATTATGCTGAGTGAAATAAGTCAGACAGAGAAAGACAGATGCCAGATCGATTTCACATATATGTGGAATCTGAAAAACAAAATAAACAAACAAGCAGAATGGAAACACATTCATAGATACGGAGAACATTTTTATGGTTACCAGATAGGAGGGGGTTGGGGATGGGTGAAAAAGGTGAAGAGATTTAGAAGTCGAAATTGGTAGTTACAGAATAGTCACAGGAATGTAAAGTACAGCATAGGGAATATAGTCAATAATATTGTAATAACTGTATATAGTGTCAGATGGGTACAAGACTTATCAGTGTGATCACTTCATAAGTTATATAAATATCTAATCACAAGTTGTACCTTAAACTAATATAATATTGTATGCCAACTGCAATGAAAAAATTAAAACATATTTTAAAAAATCGTAACACTGGATCATGGGATCTTCTCCAGTAGGGTTGTTTTAATCTTTGTAGCAATATCTGTCTTTAATCTTTTTTTCTCACTTTGAATTTCTCCACAAACCACTAACACCCCTTCCCCATTTCAAACTATAAGAAATAGAGTACCTATGTGACTGTCATGTAACTTTGCATCTGTATTTGAAACAAAAAATCCTTATGTTTAGCACTGTTCTAGAAAGATTACTGACAGATCTACTCCTAAGAAAAACTGGAAGGTAAGTAAAACTTGCCTGGAACCTCAACCCCATTTACCTTTCCAATAGCATTCCCCAAGAAATTCCCAGGGGAGCTGTTGGAATTTCCTTTTGCTTCCCACATCCCCTGAATGTCAACTCATTCAAACCATGTCCATGGTCCATGCTCAACATGTATTCCCCACCTGCAGTATTGTCAAAATTTACTTACCTTCTTTTTGTGGAAATCTTATTTCAAAATTCTGTTTAATTTTCTTATTTAAAATATTCTGTGTAAGACACAAGGGCCCTTGAGCTAAAGCAGTATAACTGTGAAACCAGCTGCTGGTAGCAACAATCTGGTATAATGGCCTTTCTATTATTATATGTGAAGCAATTTTTACATGTTCTAATAAAGGGGATGAAGGCTGTTCTGCTCTGCTAAAGGGTGAGAAGGAAAAGAAATAAATTCAACAGAAAAGCACACTGGGAAATTCCCCTTGGCATTGGCCTGATTGGGATTTTTAGTCCAGACAAGATCAGTATCTGTGCCTGATTCATCTCACAAAGTAAATTGGCCTTTGGCCAGTAGGAGAGAACTAGAAAAATAAAAAGTCAGGTTCAGTGATTGAACAATGAGGCCTATGGCTAATAGAGGTAACTCTCTAATGCTGACAAAGCATTCATCAATTTAGCCTGGCCAGTGTGTCTCAGTGGTTGAGCATCAACCCAGGAACCAAGAGGTCATAGGTTTGATTCCTGGTCAGGGCACATGCCCGGGTTTCATCCCCAGTAGGGGATATGCAGGAGGCAGTCAATTGATAATGTTTCTCTCCCACCAATGTTTCTATCTCTTTAGCTCTCTCCCTTTCTCTCTCTCTAAAAATCAATAAAAACATAATAAAAAGAAAGATAAAAGTTCATCAACTTAGACAGAGACAGAGAAGGTAAAACCACTGGCTCCTAAAAGAAAAAACGCCGAAACCGGTTTGGCTCAGTGGATAGAGCATCGGCCTGTGCACTCAAGGGTCCCAGGTTTGATTCCGGTCAAGGGCATGTACCTTGGTTTCGGGCACATCCCCAGTAGGGGGTGTGCAAGAGGCAGCTGATCGATGTGTCTCTCTCATCGATGTTTCTAACTCTCTATCTCTCTCTCTTCCTCTCTGTAAAAAATCAATAAAATATATTTTAAAAAAAGAAAAAACCCCAAGGACCTTTGGCACCAAAATAATCAAAGCTAAATCTCAATCAGATTTCAACAGGGAATTATATTTAGATTCAGGGAACACTCTAACCAAAGCCTATCACTGAGTCAGAAGTAGATTATCCCCAGCCGGTTTGGCTCAGTGTATAGAGCATTGGCCTGTGAACCAAAGGGCCCTGGGTTCAAGTCTGGTCAAAGGCACATTCTTTGGTTGCAGTCTCTCCCCCAGCCCAGGCCCTGGTTGAGGCTCATGCAGGAGGCAACTAATTGATGTGTTTCTCTCACATGGATGTCTCTCTCTGTCTTTCCCTCTCTCTTCCATTCTCCCTACAAATCAATGGAAAAATATCCTCCAGTGAGGATTAACAACAAAAAGAAGTAGATTAAACTATGTCTGACAATGGTTAGGAAAGTGTAAGAAAAGTACTATTTTCTTCTACTGGTATTTATTTCCTCAGAAAAAACCTTCAAATTTTCAATCTTTTTATAGCTGTTATTTCTCATACTGGCCAACAATTTCAAGGGCTTATTAGAGCATATTGTTCTTGATATGAAAACACTAAAGCATGTCTGTCTCTATCTCAATTTAATAAGCCCAAATCCTAGGCCCTGCAAAGACATAGCAAAAAAAAAAAAAAAATGTTCTTTGGAGTAAAAACCTAATTTAAATCATAGCTTAGCCATTAACTAGCTATTTAATCCTGGACAATTTACTTAGAGTATAAAAGTCTATTTCTTAATTTTTAAAGTGGGTACTATATTACTAACTAATAAGATGTTGTGGGGGAATTAGAGATAAAACATTCAAAATAGCACCATACAGACACAGAATAGGGGCATAAGGAATGGTTGAAACTCTTATAATCTTGGCACATTCCAGCCCCTTGTGGCTAGAAATTTGTTTCTAAATTTAGCTTCTTTGAGTCATAAATAAACCTATCTTCCAAAATGATGTAAAATTTAAAGGGTTATGTTATAGACATTGCCACAGTTCTTTTCCCTCAGAGATGACCCTTTGCTTTGCAGCAGCTAAAGCTAAGTTCCTGCTGTTAGTCATGGCTTCAGGCATTAGTCCTTCTTTTGTATAGGCAGCATTTTAACCAGAGATGATCATTCATTCATTCAGCAACCTATTTACTATGACCCAGGCACTGCACTGGGTCAGGGAACACACAAATTAATAAGATCATCACTGTTTTCAAGGAGCTCATAAGAGCTCACAATGATTTACCATAAAGAAAAAACTGCTTACAGATGTTAAGACATTTACTTTCTATTAATGTATAGAATTAAATATAGACAATATATGGATATATCTTTTATAGTAAACTCATTTATATCTCAGACCGCGAGTCTGGTTAAACAATAGAAACCATGCCAGTTATTTTAATAGAGATAATTTAATAGAGGGATTTACATAGATAGGTTTTGGAGAACTAGGAAAAAAAGCAAAAGAGAACACTTGAGATAACTCAGAGGCAGTGACTGCAAAATGCAACTACCACCCCTAGGGCTGGGGTGGCAAAGGGAAATGGGTTATTAGAACAAAGAAATTTGGAGGATGACCCCATGGAGCTAAGACCCAGAAATCTGAGGAAGAGACACTGCCCAGCAGGTGTTAATGATGTGGGTGCTCAGAGGAGGGTCCCCAGGGAGCTGGGACTCAGCTGATATAGACATGTGTAAGGAATAAGGTTGAGTATGGGAGTATAGAGAAAAAAATGAAAATTGAAACCAACTGCTACTGAAACTAGCCACTGCTCCTGGGGCAAAGCATCAGTGCTGGTGTGACAGTGATAGGAACAGGAAGCCAACAAACAGGAAGAAGCCTGACACTTTTCTTTTCCTCCTCCTGCCTTTGTCTCCCTTAGTGTTCTCTATTGGCAGAACCTCACGGGAGCCAGCTGGCAAAGCAGGAGCAGGGCCCTACAGCAAGCATGTCAAACTCGCGGCCCACAGGCCGCATGCCTCGCTGATTTGGCCTGTGTCAGCCTTTGAGTTTCACAGGCTTGGTCTACAGAGACCCAGACAGAGCATCGAAGAGCAGAGTATAGAAGAGAAAGTTCGAATCTGAAAAATAATAGCTTGAAAACCAGCACACTATTTTGTCTTTAAATGTCTGTTATTTACCCATAAATTTTACTCACAGTTGTCATGGGATAACTTCAATGATGATATCTATTCATGTATCTACTGAACTAGGAGCCAAAGGAGTTTTTGTTTATTTTTTAAAAGACTAAATAAATGTTAAGAAACTTTGACTTTAAGACTTGCTCTGCCAGTATCTGGTACTGAAAAGAAAAGAAAAAAGAAAACAAACAACAACAATATACGTGTTTTGTTGTTTTGGAGGAATCATAAAGGTCATCTAATCCTGTCCATTGTTTTATGGAGTATCTTAGTAATTCTAATATAGTAGGAATTCTTCACCATCCATATGCAACCTGTTTTGTTTGCTATGAAAGAGGAGTGCTGAACCAAATGACCTTGACTCTGTCTAACATGCGGCTTGTCTTTATTATCACCCTAATATACATTCCCCCCACTAAGCAAACCCAGTCATTCAGCAAATATATATCTAAATGTTAAGCATGTGCTAATCCCTGAAAATGGAGTTCCTATCATCAGTAATATTACAATCAATATAAGATACAAAAAGACAAATAGTAGGTTATAAGACAATGGTTTTGCTGTACTGGTGGAGGTATGCACTGAGCATCAGGCAAGCATGGAGGAGGGGCTTTCACTCCAAACTCAATGTGGAGTTTGAGTTGAATCTTGAAGGAAGAATGAGAATTCGACAACTGAGAAGAATCAAAATAGGTAGAAAAGCAAGGAAACCGGAGGCCATTCCAGGTAGAAGGAATAGCAGAATCAAAGGGTATGACATGAGAGGAAGTTGTTTCCATTTCCACCAGGACAGATATAAATACAGCCAAGACAGATCATGATGTGTGTTGGTACAGTTTCAGCTACAATTAAGAAATTCCTAGATAGCAACATTTTAAAGTATCATTATTTTATGTAACAAGAACTCAAAAGAATCAGTTCCAGAATTAGGCAGCTTAACAATGTCAAGGTTCCTCCTTTGTGGTTCTTTGTAGATTCCCTCTTTTGTGATTCTCTGGCCTCTCTTTCATAGTTCTGAGCATCATATTCTCAACACGATGTGCAAAAGCATGAAAAAAAAGGGCAGACCTTTCTCCTTAAGCATCATTCCTTTTTTAATCACATAGAATCATCTTTCCCAAAAGCCTTTGTAGTGGCCTGTGTTCCAGAAAAGGAAAAGAAAAATTAAGCTTAGAGTAAAAGCCTGTATGGAGGTAATTATTCATGGAGGGCAGACTGAGATGAGTAAAATAAGCAGTATGTGTGGGGCGGGGGGAGAAGGGGGAGGGAGTCAATGCAAAGGTGCATTATTAATCTGGCTCCCACCACAGGCAACTGTGACTGGGTTCCAACGGAGTCCTCTGAAGAACCATGTGGACTGCCCTTCAGGCCTGTCAGTCCAAAGCAAAAAAGAAGAGAACATTTGCTACTTGCTACTGACCCCCATTAGACAAGAGTTTACCCAGGGAAATGAACTCTGTTGCACTATCAGTTCTATGAACACATGTACGGTATATGACTGAGTATATTTCTAAGATGCCCCACAAGGAGATACAGAGATGAGCCAAGGCAGAAAGCAAGAAACTCACAGGGACTAAGTACTATAGGTTGCATTTGAATATTATATATTTTTATAGTTTTTATATATATTATAGTTTTTAATATTATATATATTATATAGTTTATAATATATAGTTATTATATATAATATAGTTATTATATATAATATATAGTTTTATATATATTATAGTTTTTTTAATATTATATATTTTTATTAATTTCAGAAAGGAAGGGAGAGGGAGAGAGAGATAGAAACATTAATGATGAGAAAGAATAATTGATTGGCTGCCTCCCTCATGCCCCCTACTGGGGATCAAGCCTGCAAACCAGGCATGTGCCCTTGACTAGAATTGAACCCAGGACCCTTCAGTCTGTAGGCCGGCATTCTATCCACTGATGGAGGCTGCATTTGGATGGACATCTGCTTGTAGCAATGGGCAGAGCACAGAAGTGGGCTGAGAGGGTGTGAGGTAAGACCTATCTGTCTAACACACCTCCCGGCAGACTTCTCCTCAGTCTCCATTGTATGATACCATCGCCCATTCCAAAACTACAAAGGAAGGTAGGGAGCAGTGATAAAAGGGAGCCGCAGACTTATATACCAAAGTGTTCCATCAACAGATAAAGCCTAAAAAATGTACCAGCATTTTAGGCATGCTAAAAATCTAGAGGTATTTTTCAAAAGAAAGACTTAAAAGTGTTGAAAGAATTTGCCAGTGCATAGCAGAAAATAGAGATGCAGAGTACTGCTTATTTAATATTTTTTATGTCTTATAGTCTTCTCACACCTTCAACAAAGTTCATGTTTAAATGTGATTAAAGAAAAAAGTTTAAATTGTATGTGTAAGCTAACAAACACAGTGTAACTTACATAATTCATGCACTTTTGCCTTCAGATGCCATTAGTGGTCCTTAAAATGGCCTTAGAAAGAGCAGAGTAAGGGGATGCTGCTATGGTGCCTACCTTGCAGTAGAGAGTCAATAGACACTTAGAAAGAAATGAAAAGAGGGAAGGACAGAAGTGCTGAGGAAAGAAAGCTTTGCTGAGGTAGGAAGGTGCCCAAACACAGCAAAACCACCCTAGAGCTTTCAGTGCAGGGTCTTCACTATGAGAGATGTTTGGCATAGTTACAATAAAGACAAGAAGGGAAGCCTTGGACTGACTTAGTTTTATCTTTCTGTTCTTGAGTCTAAGTGGATAAAATTAGGTAATAGTATAATGCTAAAGTCTTAAATATCAAGGTTGTACTGGGCACCTAAAGAACTCCTCTGATAAACACTTCATGTCCCAGGCAATGAAACAGCAAACATCCTTGCCAGATCTCAATTATTCAGTCTTCAAATACTGCTACATAAACTCTTTGGTAAACAGTAGATGAAAAGTGAAAAGGATGATAATTCTCTTCAGTGAAAAGAAAGTAGTCAATGAATTTCTGAATTAAATGTGCTGGAGTATCCTGTAATACAGTGACATGTTAATTTCATCTTTGTGTCCCCAGTGCTTACCATGATGCCTTGCATGTAGGAGGTGCTTTATAAATTATTGTTGACATGAATTAAATTGTATTAAATAGTGGAATTTATTTGGCACGTTTCCCAGTTATTCTAGCTCATATTTAACCTTGTCTTTATTTATCCCCTACACTTATGTGTAGACTGGCAATTTTTCTGAATTTTCCTACTGAAGAACTCAGTCATGAGGGAAAGGAGGAAAAAGGAAAAAAAAGAGGAAGGATGAAGGTCAGAGAACAAAAAATGGAGGGCAGAAGAAAAGGGAAAGAAGAATTGGGAAGAACAGGGGGAAAAAAAGGAAATTGAACCTTTGGAAAGGGTTCCTGAGGAAGACTTGAAGTAGGAGAAAATGAACTAAAGGTGGTAAAATTGCTTTCACTTTTACAACTTCTCAACATCTTCAAATTTCCCTGCCCCTTATACTCATATTAAAAATTCCCCTATTGTGAGGTTTTATCTTTTAAAAATTCAAATACAATTGTGTACCTTAAGCCTTAATATCTCCACCTCATAACTTCTTTTGTCATTTTTTGTCTATTCTTAATACAAAAGTGATATCAAATAAGTAGTATTCAATGCCATGAAAACAAGATTTTATCTCCCAAGCCAGACTGACTAGATTAGAATGCCATCTTCAGCACGCGCTAACTATGATTCAGCAATGAGATGCTGTGAACAAATATACTAGGCTTTCAAATATCAAAGCATTGTATATTGGATTGGATTTGAATCTCCTCTCTACTTTTAACATTTGTCAATCTTTAGTAGAAAAACTGTCCAAATTTTGGTGCCACAAATGAAGTGTGAAGTGGGATCCTTGGAGAAATTAAAGATGACAGGAACAAAAATTATTCCAGATTAGTGGAATGAGTAACAATATGAAATCCCAAAGGAACTGATATTATATCTTTTAAAGAAAAAAAATGTAGGAAGATTGAATTAGTTTTTTAAATATTATTGGATAATGTAGGTGACTGGTAATTTTCTGTTCCCATTAAAAAAAGAAAAGTGAGAATAAGCTTTAGTATTAACCAAAATGATATAAATTTGAAAAAAAATCTCTTACCTCAAATGTTAGTAAAACTCTAGACAATATTCCTGTACCAAAACTGTCCAGGAGACCTTTGGGTAAATTCTGCCACAAACATCCAAGGAAGCAAATTTACTTTTAGGTCACAGTATTATTTCATATTCCACAGCCTCTGAAATAGTGTGTTAGCATGTGGCTTTCTTATCTAGCCATGTTATATAGAAAGTCTGCCTTCCTATAGAGTGAGGAATGTCACATAGATAAGTTAACCATGGTGTTCAGCTAAATCACTGCATCTAGTTTAACAAAGAATAAGTCAGCACAGTGTGAATTTTATAAATCCAATCTCTTCCATTTTCAGGCTAGTTAGCCAATTCATAGCCTGAGTTCTCAGGGATGCTGCATCTTGTTATGCTCCGTGTATAATTCCAGTCTCCAGTGACAACTGAGTTACATGTTTCCCTGAGTTTCATAACCCCAAATCTTTCAACAGGTCTCCTTTGAGTAAATTGTCTTACTTAAATTGTCCACCACAGTCATTATCTTCCTACTCATATGTACAGATTATTATCATATGCATTGACTCTTTTCTTCGTGTTCTCTTGCTAGTTAGGCTTATTATAAATTTCACACTTAGAAACCCAAATTTTCAGCAGCACATTTTAGATAACTCAGTGGACAGCAGAGCAATTTACAACTAATGGGGAAGTAGGAAAATCCACTGGGGTGGTTGGTATTCTCATGTCTCCATCTTTGGCCCAACTTTCTCGCAGGCCCTCATGTTATTCCATGTGGGCTCTACCACTGATCTCATCTGCTCCGATGGCTACAGTGATGACTCAAATCTTTATCTTCAGCCTGTACTTACTGGTACCTCCTGAGTTCCTGATTTAAACATCCAACTGAATATTTCAACGTGTATGTCTTACTTCATCTCAAATACAACTTGTCCAAATTTGAATAATTCATCTACATCCTCTCCTTCGTCATGTTTCATTTTCTATCTAAGCGAATGCCACAGCCCTTTCCCCTAGTTCTTTAATTCATAAACTTGGTAGTCACCTTGTTTCCCTTATTTTCCCTTTTGGCTACCTATTTATTTTAAATGAAGGCTTAGCAATTATACTTTATTAATTGCTTTCAAATACATTCACTTAATCCCATATGCAACATTATTAATGTCATCCTATATAATAAAGAGCTAATATGCTATTTAGACCGAACAGCCAAATGACCTTCTGGACGACCTTCCGGATGAAGCCAGGGTTGCGAGGGCTGAGCCCATTGCACGAATTTCATGCATCAGTCCTCTAGTTATTAATAATGTATTATTAATGTTATTTTATTATTACATTAAATTATTATTACAACAGTCTCTCACCAGGACTCCCTGCTCCACCTGTCTATGCCCAATTCATTCTTGTCCTGACACCATTCCTTCATTCATTCATTCAACAAAAACTTCCTAGGGGCATACTATGTGCCTAGCACTGCTCTTGGTTCTGGACCTTACCTTGAAGTCAGTGTGATCCTACTAAATGTAGATTGGGTCATGTGATTCTCTTGTTTCAATTTCTAGTGTCAGGAAAAAAAAATTCTCCTGTGTCTAGAGGCCTTGTATAAAATCTAAGTTTTCATATATAAAAGTATAGCTTACTAGGGTCTCCATGTCATGGCCTCTGTCCAACTTGTCACTGTCATTTCTTGGCATTCCCTTTTACCTCTACTCCCACTTTATTTTCTAGCAATATTCAATCATTTGCAATCCTGACACTGCTCCATGCTCCTCCTTATCTCTTGGCCTAGGTTCCAGCTTTTCTCTCTGCCTGGAATGCCCATCCAATACTTAAGTCACAATTGTCATTCAAAGCCCGTGGCTAGTGTTTTCTCCTTGGAGGAGCTTTCTTTGACCGGCTCCTAATGTCCTATCTGACTGAAGTGCTTCTCTCCAACTTCCTCCTATACATCCTGTACTCACCTCTGACACACCCCATGCTATTTATATTCATTCATTTACGTGTGTAACCGTTCCCATAGACAATGAGTTCTTTATGGGAACATGATTTATTTGTTTTAGCACCTCTTATGCTTAGCATATGGTACATGCTTAATAAATATTTGTTCATTGAATTTCTTCACAGTTGGAAAGATGTCTGTGAAAGGAGATTATGCACCTACCTTCACTGTTTAAAAGGAAATAAAACAGTGGGAGAAATAAGCAAAAGTAGATGAAGGGAGTAAAGCCCGCTTGCCTTTTTTTTAATTAAAAAGGAAGTCACAATTTTCTTGTGGAGGAGGTGGAAGAGAAAAAGAGGGGGCACTAAGAAAGTAATTTGTGACCTATTTTCACTGAAGTCTGAAGCAATCAGAAAACGCAAGTTACGGGTGTTGTAACAGCCTGAAGGGGAGATGGTATTGATGTTATTGTTTCATATATACTGAGAATGGAGGCACGTGATTCAGTTCTGAAGCAGAGGCAATAACTTTTCCCAGGTTGTGATAGGTAGGGCTAGGTGCCCCCCAGAACCTGGATTCCAGTTTTCTGCTGTATGAAGTTAGCAATGCTGAGCATAGTGCATCTGTTGCCACTTCTTTCCCTGATTAGTAATTTGCTTTTCACATTCTGGAGAATGCCATTCCATAGAAGCACTGGATTAAGTGAGCAATGGAACAAAATTGGATAATGATACAGTACCCAAATGAGTCAGTAAGGGTTCAACCAAATCACAGCCTAAACCTTAGGAAAATTGTTTGTAACAACTCATAGTTATGAGGAAATGGGGATGGGTAGGAATAGACTCAGTGTTTGCTGTAATTGTGTTGGTTCAGATAGGAAAACCTTACTAAGTGTGTCAGATATTTTATCAACCTGTCCTGAAGTCAGTTCACCACATCAAGTCCAATCAATAAAATCATGAAATAAGCCTCTGAGATATCCTGATCCAATTCTCTCATTTTACAGGTAAGGAAACCAAAGCCTAAAGATGTTAAGGAAGTGTTTACTTGAAAATTACTTTCAATGCTTTCCTAAGGGTCAAGATTAACACAAATGCTCTCCTTACATTTCAAATGCTCTAATCTTCATTTAGGCAGGTAGTGCACTTACAAAGCCTCTCAGCTCAGGAATCACTGTTTTCTCTGCTTATACCATAATGACTGCATTTCCAAAATGTCATGTTCCTATAATTATCACAACATAGTTACATATATTAAAGAACAATGTCAGACTGAAGCGTGAGGCTGTGTGTGTGCAAGTCAGTATGTTAAATACATCTGGTAAATTATTCTTGTCTTTGAGGGAAGTCTTCACATCTAAATGCTTTAACCTAGCTAGCCTGTTACTTAGAGGAGTAGCTGAAAAAAAAGGAGTATGTCAGATAAATATATGGATCTGTGAAGGTCAAAGTGCAATAAAGTCATGGAATAAAATAAAATACATGATAATCAAGTAATACCATTTTTAGAACTTCTAAGAGATAGCTGAAATTTCCCCAAAAAAATACGTTGGACTAAAAAATCCATGATGAGGCTATTAAAAATCATCTCAGCCATGTTCTTCTTCTCTTAGGCTATAGTGATACACTTGCAGGCAATTGAGAAACAAAGGCTCTAATCTTAATTTTCTCCTCCAAAATATAACCCTGAGAAAAGTATCCAGGCTCATTCTTCTTATGTTGTTGGAAAGCCCAGGACATCAAGTATCTAGAAGTTAGTGGGGCACATAGAGCTCATTCTGACTGGCAGTGAGTTTTAGGAAGTTACTCAAGCCAGAAAAGGCAATTTGGACTTCAAATTCTGCTATGTGTTCAGGTAGTATCCTTTCTGATGAATCCAGAGAATCCTTGCCAATTTGGACAGTCATGCTCTGTGGTGTGGATTTCTGCCCAGGGAAGCTGGATGGTGAGCAACTCCTGCTTCACAGAGAATCATCTGCACTCCTGGGAAGTTGTCTCTTGGTCATGAACCATGCAAAAGGAAATTTCACATGGAGGGAAGTATCCCTGGAAAGAGCTATCAATGGAATGAATAGAAAAGATGGACTACCAGATTATTTTGAGAAGTAGAAGCTAGGTGAACACTAGAACTAGAAAAAACTTTGGGAAGAAGACAAGTGAGGTGACTCATGGAGAAGTGACGTTTACCTTGATATCTTCCCAGCTCTTCCACTATAGAATTTTACTCATTCTTGATACCTAAATGAAATAATTTACAAAAGCTTATTAAGCATAAACTATATGCTGTGTTACATACTGCAGGTAGATCCAAAGAGGTTTAAAAAGAACCTCTGTACCTCAATAGCTTCTTATGTAATAGCAGGATAAAAAAGACAAGAAGGCAAGCAATGTAAAATGTGATAAAGACCAAGTGCATTCTACAAAATAAAGATGTTACCAAATGATTCCTACAGAATAAAGATGTTATTTCAGATGAGAGATTCTACAAGAAGAGCTTGTGTGTTTCAGGAAGAGAACCTAGGGACTTCAGCTAGGATTGAAAGATGGTGTTATAGAGACAACAGTTACTACTCAATACCTATATTCCTCCTTATTTTAGTAAAAAAATATTTAAACCTAATTATATTTGTATGGACACAATAAAGTACATTGCCCAGCATACCATAGACCTGGTTGTAGCCATGTGATTAGATTCTAACCATTGAGGTATACAAAAGTGTTGTATAGACAGCCAGTAAAGCTGCTTAAAGTGACATGAATCAGCAGACAGAGTCACCAGTTTTTATACTTTTAGTTTTTCTTATATATCTGACCTGAAACTTTATCATGATAGCTAGCCTACAGCAGTCATTTTAAACTAGAAGATAATTTTGAGTTTAGAAATCACATTCTAGGATGGCAAAGGGGGCACAAGAATAAGAGAATCTGCAGTCTTCAAGGTTAAAAGTCTAGGCCAGGAGTTTCCAAAATTGTGGTGTTGACCAGTCATTTAAAAAAAAAAAAAAAGAATTTCTCAGGGTAACCAAGATAGCGGCATGGGTAAACACCTATACTTGCTGCCTCTCACAACCACATCAAAACTACAACTAAAAGACAAAACAGCTATCATCCAGAACCATGGAAAAACTGATTGAGTGGAAGTTCTACAACTAGGAGGAAAGAAAAGAGCACATTGAGACTGGGAGGAGGTGCGAAGGTGCAGAGGTACTGAGGCACGAGCAAAACGGGCTGGCAACTGGGTGCGTTGTTGTTTTTCAATTGGGAGGGAGAAACAAGTTCCCGATTGCTCTGAACTCCAGTTCTGGGTGAGACTCTGGGGACACAGACTCATACGGAGAAACTGGACTGTCTGGCACCAGGCTGGAATGTGAGGGCGACTTTCTCTCAGAGGTGCTTGCAGTGATCATTGTTCCTGCATGGGGGTGTGGGACACAGAGATGTGGAGACTCAGAGATGGCTGACTGGCAGTCATTGCTGTTTGCTCCATCCTGGTGATTCCCTGAGACCCTGCCCCACCCAATTTACAACCCCACCTAAGCTGTATGCAGAGGCTTTTGCATATGAATGGCCTGGACTTTCGAAGCTTAACCTAACAAACTGCAGCTGGGTCAGAGAACTCAAAAGCTTCCAAAAGAAGGCCCAAGGCTCTTGGTGGCAGTAGCCTGCCTTGCTTCACAGCTGGGCCTCATCTGGGCACCTCCAAACCCCAAACAAAGAGGAGCAATCTGCAGATAGCACTGTAGTTCCTGCTGGGTGGCTTCAGGCAGTGGCTGACTTTGCACCTCCTTGGAGATCCAAGAGCCAGTGTACTCAGTGGTCAGTGTGAGACCATTCCAGATTACAACTCTTCACATCCATAAGCGACACACTCAAGGGGCAGACTCAGTGAGCACCAAAGCCCCACTGAAGCAAGTCCTGCCCCATAAGGGTGTCTCCAGCACAGCAGTTCTTCCTTTGTAGACACAGCTGGTCCTCACAGCCAATTAGCCTGGAGGTCAATTTCTCCTAGTGATACTAACAGCATTCAAGGCTTAACTACAACAAGACTGTGCACACAGCCCACAAAGGGGTGCACCAAGAGTGTCCACCTCAAGTGATTGGGGAGGCTGAGCCACTGAGCCCTATAGGACACCTAGCACACAAAGCCACTCTATCAACACAGGGAAGCAGCCAAAATGCAGAGACAAAGAAACGTGTCACTAATGAAAGAAATGGAGGAAAGCAAACTACTGGATGTAGAGTTCAAAACCACAGTTATAAGGTTACTCAAGAATCTTCTAGAAACCTCCGAGGAACTTAGTGAGACCTTCAAGGATCTTAGTGAGAATGCCAAAAAAAATGGAAAAGGACCAGTCAGAAATTAAGCATACACTGACTGAAATAAAGAATAATATACAGAAATTCAACAGGAGACTAGAGGATCCCAAGAATCAAACAAAAGATCTGAAATACGAGGAAGCAAAAAACACCCAACCAGAAGAGCAAAAAGAAAAAAGAATCCAAAAATATGAAGATAGTGTAAGGAGCCTCTGGGACAACTTCAAGCATACCAACATCCGAATTATGGGGGTGCCAGAAGAAGAGAGAGAGCAAGATATTGAAAACCTATTTGAAGAAATAATGACAGAAAACTTCCCCCACCTGGTGAAAGAAATAGACTTACAAGTCCAGGAAGCACAGAGAACCCCAAACAAGAGGAATCCAAAGAGGACCACACCAAGACACATCATAATTAAAATGTCACAGGCAAAAGACAAAGAGAGAATCTTACAAGCAGCAAGAGAAAAACAGTTAGTTACCTACAAGGGAGTATCCATACGACTGTCAGCTGATATCTCAACAGAAACTATGCAGGCCAGAAGGGAGTGGCAAGAAATATTCAAAGTGATGAATAGCAAGAACCTACAACCAAAATTACTCTACCCAGCAAAGCTATCATTTAGAATTGAAGGTCAGAAAAAGAACGTCACAGACAAGAAAAAGCTAAAGGAGTTCATCACCACCAAACCAGTATTATATGAAATGCTGAAGGGTATTCTTTTAGAAGAGGAAGGAGAAAAAGGTAAAGATAAAAATTATAAACAACATGAACAACAAAGTGACAACAAATACATATATATCAACAAGTGAATCTAAAAATCAAGTGAATAAAAAAAATCTGATGAACAGAATAAACTGGTAAATATAATAGAATCAGGGGCATAGAAAGGGAGTGGACTTACAATTCTCAGGGGGAAGAGGGTGCGGGAAGAGATTGGAGAAAAATTTTACACCTATGGACAAGGACAGTGGCAGTGGGTAAGGGCATGGGGTGGGGTGGGAACCAGGCTGAGGGGGGCTATGGGGAAGAAAAAATAGAACATCTGTAATAATCTTAACAATAAAGATTTATTTTGAAAAATTCTCAGAATAGGGAAGGATAAGCCTTTGTATGGTTAAAATACAAATTTAGAAAATATTCATCTTTATTATCATCATTTCATATAAGTAAAAATATTTACATTAAGAAGATACACTCTCATAATAATCATAAGTTGAATAAAATCAGAATTAAGAAAAATTTATATATTGTTCTTATTTTTTACTTCAATATGGACCAGCAGCAACACTTTCATAGGTTAGCAGAAGTCTACACACAAAAGGTTTGGAAATTGTTACTCCAGATTTTAGAAGTTTTATTCCAGAGTAGTATTTCCCCAAATGTGACATTTTGGGATGATTTTGAGTGGTAAATGAGATAATTTGGGTGGTATCTGAGGAAGTTTCACATAGACTGGTCAATTAAGACAATGAATCATATAGTGAAAAAGTTGTATCTATTTCTGTTTTCCTTCAGCTCTTCTGAGCAGAGATGGAGATTCAATTTGGAACTTGTATCAGGTCCAACACTAAGGAAATCTCCCATTTAATAAAGAGGAAGTGGATATAAATCAGAGTCTGGCAAATGTGCAGGTAGAAATAATTAGTTGTAATTCAATTAACATTGTTTAGTTTCTGTTATATTTATTTTTATACTTACCTTTTTTATAGTAAAGGTCTTCCATTTAAACTGGTGATTAAAAATCTTCATTTTTTAAAATGATTTATAAAAGGGTTTTAAAAGTCAGTCTAGATTAAGTAGCTAATCATAGAGTGGTACTTGAATATTCTAAAACTCATGAAGATGTTACACAAAATACTGACTAAATGGAAACTTAACCCTGTGAAGGCTATAAAGAGTTACCTGGTAGGTGGCTCTACCCTGGAAACCTAGGCAGCTTGCCAAAATGAAACAACTTGGTTCAGCTAAAAGGTCTTGTCTTGCCTTTGAGTTCTCTTTGGCATTTCGTTGGCCTTGCCCTTCCTGACTTTCATGGATGGCCCTAATCTGGTTAACCCTACATTTTGTCTAGTTCTTATGTAATCTACATTGTGGTGAAACCTGTGCCCACTCTAATCCTCCTTTGTCTCATCCTAGGCTGCTACCAGCACTATTGCTTACTTACTTACCTTAACTAGTAGATGAATTATATCCTATTCTGAGTGCTTACTGCCACCTTTACTAAAAATGCTCACCCCTCTTAGTTAACATGTCCACACCAAAATTTATTGTCAATATGAGACCTAACAGGTATTATCAACCTTCCACTCAAGATTCAAAAAGATGGGTTATAGTTCATGCATTTTTCATAAAAGCTGAGAAAAACATTTGTTTTCATATTCTATATTCATATTAACTAATCCAGTTTAGCTCAACTTAGTCATTAGCTGCATCATTTCACAGACTATGTTACCTAAATACTGTTGCTTATAAAAAATATTTGATTTCATGAAATAAAAGATCATTACAGCTTCCAGAACCACCAAAGAAAAATTTCCTTCTAATAGAAACTATTTACCTTTCTTCTGCTCTATGAACTCCATCAAAAACTTGAAGATTTCAAATTGACTTCCTTTCAACAATTGTTTTCTCCCTTAAGAGCACAGTTCTCTGATTCTAGAATCTCACACTTATTTTACTAACTCTTAAATAAATTTTGTGGTGTCAGTTTAAAGGGGTTCTTAAAGATATCCATCTGAAAGATGGATGGCCAGGGTGGGTGAGAGGTGTTGTCTGTGGCAATATAACTCTTATTGTAGAACTAACTGACCCATATAGAGATCAGCTGATGACTTGGACTCTTTATCACCCCAAACCCACAGAGTCATCTGGACCAAATACTAATAATTGTGGTAGTAAAACAATTATTTGGGGGAAGATATATGTTCTGAAATTAAAATGGAAAAAAATTAACATTAATTTGGTACTATTTAAGTTATTGTAAAAATGCAGTTGCATTTTAATAAAACCAATAGTATTGGGCTATACCTTTGGCTTTCATTCAAAAGAGAGTAGAAGGAGGTTAACATTTAATAGATGCCAGTAATTATGCTAGGAATTTTTACCTATATTTTCTTATTTATCCATAACAATTTACAGAGATTCAATTTGGAGTAATTTTCTCAATATCATACAGCTAGCAAGTGGTTGATTTGTAATTGAAAATTTTAACTGTAAAGGTAGATACATGACATTACAGATTTGTTAAAACTTGTGCAAATACACAAAACAAAGAACCCTATTATAAACTATGGACTCCAGTTAATAATGTATCAATATTGGTTCATCAATTGTAATAAATATACCACATTAATTCAAAATGTTAATAATAGGGGAAACTGTGACAGGTAAGAAGTATATTGGAACTCTCTGTACTTTCTGCTCAATTTTTCTGTAAACATAAAACTAATAAAAGATTCACACATATACATTTACTAGTAAATGTTCAATTGCTCTCCTCCCATTTTCCCCTAAACTCATTCCAATCAGCTTTTCCATAGTCCTACCTGTCCATGGACATTAACCTTGTCAAGGTCATCTAAGACTTCAATATTATTACATCCAATTCTCAATCCTCATCGTACCCAGCTTATAAATAGCACTAGACACAACCTTTTTGTTGGAACTCTTCCTCACTTGGCTTCTACGTATCACATTCACCTTTTTCTTCTTCCCTGAACTCTCCTTTCAGCCTTTGCTGGTTTCTTCTTTGTTCTTTGAACTCTTAACATTTGAGGGCCCCAGAGTTTAGTCCTTTGGGTTCCCTCCCTTCTCTACCTACCTTACTTCCTTAGTAATTTTATTTAATCCAATGACTTCAAAATCAGATAAATAGAACCAATAAGATATTAGGATATATAAACATATATACGGAATTGGCTCACATGATTATAGAGGGTGATAAATTCAAGTCTGCAGTGTGGACTGGTAGTTGAAGACCAAGGAGAGCCAATGGTGCAGATGAAGATGAAGTTCAAAGGTAATCTGGTAGAAAATTCCCTCTTGCTCAGGAAGGTCTTTTTATTCCATTCAGGCCTTCAACTGATTAGGTAAAGCCCACTCACATAAGGGAGGGCAATCTGCTTTACCCAAAGTTCACCACTTTCAATGTTAATCTCATCCAAAAACACCCTCCAAGTTGACAAATAAAGTTAACCATCACACATCTCAAATATAATTTGGCCAAGTCTGCTCCACCCATTTTCTTTCCCCAACTCAGTTAATGAGAACTCCATCTTTCCATTTGCTTGGGCAAAAAAAGCAGGGGGTCGTTCTTGGTTTGTTCTTTCTCTTACACTCTGCATGCACTTTTTCGTCTCTCACCTCCACTGATATTGCCCTGCCCATGCTATCATCCTCTCCTACCAGAAGTAGAGCAGGAGCCTCTTAACTGTTCTCCGGCTTTTTCACTTCCCCTCCTTCTCAGTCTGTATTACTGTTTCCCAGGCTGTATTGTGCATGCATAGCACCTAGGGATCTTATCAAAGACAGGTTCTGGTTTAGAAGATGTGTGTTGGGGCCTGAGAGTCTGAATGTTCTAGGTGATACTGATATTCCTGGTTCACAGACAACACTTTGAAAAGCAGAAGTCAGAGTGATATCTTTAAAACAGAAATGAAGTCATGTTTCTTCTACGCTCTTGCCATTTCACTCATTGTAAAAGCCATACTCCTTGTAGTAGCCAACAATCCTAAGTGATCCAAACTTCCCCCTTACTTCTTTCACTGTCATCGTCTATCACTCTCACCCTTGCTCATTACACTTCAGCCACACTGGCCTTGTCAGTGCTCCTCAAATACTACAGACAAGATCCTTCCTCTGGCTTTTCTACTTGTTCCTCTTTCTGCCTGGAAGCCTCTTCCCCTGCAAGCTTCAATCACCCTTAAGTCCTGGCTCAACTATTACATCATCAGTGAATCCCACTCTAACCACTCTGTTTAGAATTGTAAGCACTTTCTCATTCCCAGAACTTCCTGTCTTTCCAGCCCAGGTTTATTTTTTTCCATAGTAACTTGTCGCCTTTACCCAACTCTTACTCATTAGCTGTAATGTCCATCCCCCTCATCAAAATATAGGCTACCTGATGGCAAGGATTTTTGTCCAAGTACTCACTGCTATATCTCCAGCACTTAATAGCAGCTCCTTGTACATGGCAGTTACTCAATAAACATTTATTAAATAAATTAATGTATAAATAAATTCCAAAGGTTATGCATGTCCCAAGATATCAGACTATCTCTCCAGAAATAAAAAACTCAACAAAGCTTCAGAAGAAACAGATTCAAATGAAAGTCCTCATATAAGCTATACCTAAATTAAGAAATGAATGCAATTTTTATTTACAAAAACAAATGCAGAAAATGCTTGTTAAATATAGATAACTAATGCCACCAGCATAGTGTATTGCAAAGTAGTATGAGCTTGCTCTTATTAAAATATATACTGCATACAAAAAGAAAAAGGGAGAAATATTAAATGTTAGTAGCAGTGAGTCATGGGTAATAAATACTACTATATTTTCAACATTTATTATGAAAGTATAAATAAATTGGTAGTAAAGATTTTAACCTATACAATATAATTGTATTTTTGTTCTACAATATCAAAGTTTAAACTATTATAGCTTCATTTTATATTATATAAAATAGAAATGGGTTTCTGTGTTAATCCAGATTCTTGTTTCAAATCTCAGAACCTATCTAGTTATTTCAAGCAGAAGATAAATTGATTAAAGGGAAAGATCACAGGATTTCTAGAAGCTCACAGCCAGAAAATCAGGCTGAGGCTCAGCTCTGAGGCTGATTAGCCTTGAATAAACCACATCACTGTCAGTTCCATCTGTGGGGCACAAGCAGACAGCACAGTTTTCACTGCCCAGGAGACCTAAGAGGCCACCATAGGACCAGCTCCATCACTGCCCCGACTCTCTGCCCCCTTCCAGCACACTGTACCAACCCTGCCAGTGACAGGGAGTCCAAGCAGCACCCCTGCTAGGTCATAGGCCTGTGCCTAGTGGCAATGGAGGCTGGGAGGAGCTTTTAGGACTCTAATATTAGCAAAGTAAGAAAAGCATTTAGCAGTATTGAGAAACCACAGTTTTGACACAGGTCTACTCTGTGGGCAGAATCTGACAGACGCAGCCCTCAGACCTCAAACTATTAGGTCTGTGGGCTCAAAGCAGTGGTGTGCATTCAGGGTTTGGGGAGTTGATGCTCTCCATTCCACAGTATTTCCACCTTACAGGTAGAGTAGACAGAAATAGTCTTAGGAACAAAAATAGTAAAATAATTAGGATATATTTGGAGTACTTATTATCTTTGTTTTAATATAATTTATTTAATGGAAAGTTTATGTAATTTAATTTTTTCTAATGGATGTTTAACAACCAACTCACGGATTTCTACAAGTTTAAGAATTATCTCTCGTGAACTGGAACAGCTGACTCCAGCACACAATGGGCTCAAAATAGGTGATGCTTTCTTTTGACATAGCTGGTATCTTTACAGTCTTATCGTTAAAAACACTACAGGTTTTCTTTTTCTAAACTAATTAGATTTTCTCTTCACTTCAGTGTAAAAATTCCTAATGTATTCTTTAAGAAGGGGAATGGAATTCCTATTACCTTCTTCAATTTCTTTTTTTTATTTATTAAATGTATTGGTATATTGGTCAACATAAACATATAGACTTCAGGTGTGGGTTTCTATGTCACAAGATCTGTATATTGCACCATGTGCCCACCACCCAAAGTCAATCTTCTCCTGTCACCATATATTAGGATCCCCTTGTCTTCCCACCCTCTTCCCTCTGGCAATCACCACACTGCTCTTTATGTTCACGAGTTTCAGTTTTATATCCCACATAGAAGTGAAATCATATAGCTCTTAACTTTCTGACTTATTTCACTTAGCATAATGTTCTCAAGGTCCATCCATGTTATTGCAAATGGCACTATTCTATCCTTTATTACGGCTGAGTAATATTCCATTGTGTATATGTACCACATCTTCTTTATCCAGTCCTCTATTGCCGGACACTTTGGTTGTTTCCATGTCTTGATCATCATGAATAATGCTGCAATGATCATAGGGGTGCATATATCTTTTCAAATTCATGATTTTGAGTGTTTTGGGTATAAAATCCCCCAGAAGAGGGATTGCTGGGTCATATGGTAGCTCCATTCTTACTTTTCTGAGGAATCACTAGACTACTTTCTCTAGTAGTTGTACCAGTCTACATTCCCACAAGCAGTGAATGAGAGTTCCCTTTTATCCACAACCTCTTCAACACTTGTAATTGCTTGTCTTGTTGATAATGGCCACTCTAACAAGTGTGAGGTGGTATCTCATTGTAGTTTTGCCTTGCATTTCCCTAATTGCCAATGAAGCTGAACATCTTTTCATTTATCTGTTGGCTTTTCAAATGTCTTCTTGGGAGAGGTGTATTTTCAGGTCCTCTGTCCACTTTTTGATCAGGTTGTTTGTTTGGTGTTGAGTAGTGTTGAGTTTTATGAGTTCTTTATATATTTTGGAAATCACACCTTTGTCAGAACTGCTGTTTGCAAATATCATCTCCCATCTGGTTGGCTGCCTCTTTGTTGTTGTTATGTGGTGTGTGTTTTTGTCAGTTTCTTTTGCTGTGCAGAAGCTTTTTAGTTTGATATAGTCTCATTCATTTATTTTTGCCTTTACTTTCCTTTGGAGCCAAGTTCATAGAAGTTCTCTATGATCAAGATCCATAAGTTTGGTATCTATATTTTCTTCTATGTAACTTATTGTTTTGGGTCTTATGTTTAAGTCTTTGATCCATTTTGAATTAATTTTTGTATTTGGGGACAAACTGTAATCCAGTTTCATTCATTTGCATGTGGCTTTCCAGTTTTCCCAGCACCACTTATTGAAGAGACTATCTTTACTCCATTGTGTTTCTTGCTCCTTTGTCAAAAATTATCTGTCCATATACATGTGGTTTTATAGCTGGGCTCTCTATTCTGTCCCATTGAACTGTGTGTCTGTTTCTCTGCCAATACCATGCTGTTTTGATTATCGTAGCTCTGTAGTATAATTTGAAGTCAGATAGCGTGATACCTCCAGCTTCATTCTTTTTTTCTCAGGATTACTTTGGCTATTCGGGGTCTTTTGTGGTTCCCTACAGATATGATTATTTCTTACTCTATTTCTTTAAAAAATGATGTTGGGACTTTGATGGAGATTGCATTAAATTTGTATATTGCTTTGGGTAATACGGCCATTTTAACTATGTTGATTCTTTCAATCCATGAGCATTTTCCATTTTCTTGTGTCTTTTTCAATCTATTTTAATAATGCTTTGTAATTTTCAGTATATAGGTCTTTAACATTCTTTGTTAATTTTGTTCCAAGGTATTTTATTCTTTTGGTTGCAATTGCAAAATAAATTGTTTTTGTTTTTTATTTTTTTTGGGTTTTTTTTTTTTCATTTCTTTTTCTGATGTTTTGTTGTTAGTATACAAGAAGGCACTGGATTTTTGCACATTGATTTTGTATCCTGCAACTTGACTGTATTTGTTTATAATAGTTTTTATTGCCACTGGGCATCTGCCTTAATTTTTGAGTGCCTAATCTCAGGCATCATCTTTAATGTTCAGCTTCAGAAGATATCACTCTGTTACAGCTCTGATGACCAGGCTTTCCTTGCCAGTTAAGGCCTGCATGGTCAGAAGTATACATAAACCAGTTAGGTTTATACTTTTGATTAATTACTGTATTTAACCTCTTAAAGTGCAACTATTCACACCCAAACATCTATTGCTGGATTACGGCCTTTTCTTTCCTATATATATGGCTAACTTCTACCCATTCTCCAGGTCCCAGCTCAGACTTCACTCCTTTGAGGAAGATTTCCTGGAGCCTCCAATTTCCTAATGTAGCCAAGGTGAGAGGTCCCTCCTGTGTGTTCCCACAAACATACACTCACCTGTACCATAAATCTCAGGACACTGATCGTAATTTTTGGAGACTACTGTTTTACTTGTCTGTGTCTATAAGCACTTCAAGGTAGGAAGCCTGCATTATTGTCTTTATATTACCAGTACCCTCTTAGCACAGTACCAAGGATGCAGTAGACACTCAATTCACCCATCCCTTCATTAGTTCATGTGTTCCCTTGCTCAATACATATTGAGAATCTACTAGGTTCCAGATACTGTTTTGTGTGTTAGATATAGAGCAATTTTTTAAAATCCTGCAATTATAGAGCCAACTTTATAAAGGAGATATAAGTAACATATAGTATGTTAGATAATAAGTGTTATGGAAAAAAATAAAAAAGTTATTTGTAAGAATGAATTAGGTGATGGTGTTGATGGATTTCAAGTAGGGTTGTCAGGGGGGGGAAATCATTGATAAATTAACAGTTAAACAAAGACCAAAAGGAAGTCAAGAGACTAATGTAAACAGCTAAATACAATTAGGTCCCTCTCTACTTTCAGGGCATAAAATAGGATCTTTTGGGGCTAATGTTTCAGACAAGGATTGTTGAAATACTAGCAGGCCTAACAGCCCCCACTCCCAGAGCAATTGCTATGTCCACATGGCAATCTTTCCTTTCTCTTCCTCCTACTTCTCCATCCAAATGCTGGCCCTTCTCATTCCTCTCTGACTCATCTGCTCTTTTATTCTTGGTCATACTTCTGTTTTCTGACTCATTCAATTCTAATCAATGAGAATTTACTTCCCAGGTGCCCAACATTATACCAGGTGAGAGGAAATATTATTTTTAAAAGCACAAGATACTTGAGGACTTTCTGTCTAAATGCAGACAAAAGAGATATAAACAAGTTCCTTCTCTTGACAAACACCTGTGCTAATGTTTTACTATCTATAAGGTGATATCTATTTTGCTAACAAAGAAAACGCATAACATTGTGTTAAAGGGAACATAACATGACATACTTTCAATTGAGAAGAAGTTTACTTGTTATCAATGCCTATATTTTCTAATTATTCCCAAAATCCTGGTATTAAAAATGACATTTTCCTAGTATACATGTGGTAACTGGATATGCATTATTCATATACTCAAGGCATCTACATTTCTGTTTTGGCAAAATACCCACCTCTCTTCCAGATCACACTGTAGCAATTATGCAATGGATAAAAAAACAACTGGGTCTTTGTTGTTGAGTATCTAAAGCACCCATAAAAGTAAAGTTTATTTTTATTGACTTAAAATGAACATGCAGATTTGTTCAAAATGGATTTTCATTTGTTTATGAATTTCTGATTTAAAGGAGACAGTGTCTTGCAAGCAGGACTGTATGACTCAGATAGAACATTTCCAGCATCCTGGTTTGGTTATAAAGAAAGAAAAGGAATTAGCAATTGAACACCTGTTTGGTGCTAGGCATTGTGGCAGGTACTTTCCAATATATTATCTTATTTAACATATGTTGTCTCATAATCTGCACATGCACACTCACACACACAAATGTGGGAGACAAGTATTACTAGCCTCAGGTTAAATAAAAGAAAATTAAGCAACAGAGAGTTTGAAGAAGTTTTTCAATGAGGCATAGCTTGGGAGTAGCAGAAATAGGATTGTAACTTAGGTATGTCTGACTCTGAGAACCATGGGTTTGTCATTTTCCATGCTTCTCTCAGTTGAGAACATCATACTGATGAGTCCAAGCCCATGAGATTGATTGGTTCTTTGAGTCTGCTTTAGGCCATCTTCCCTCCATCTTCCAGCGTCAGGATAGAGCCTTACAGATCCAAAATGTGGGTTTTAAATATAATAAATGAGAATGTGTGAAACAGATGACTAGAAACCTATCCTGACCATTGGATAAACAAAGCTAAACACATGCGTTGATGATGGGTCATTAGTGCCATCTTTATTGTGCTCAAAAGCTAACACAACCTGACCTCTGTCTTCCCATAAATCTGTGTCACCCCCTGACCTTTAAATTGCAGGACACTATCATTAACCATGTTAAGGAAGAGAATTATATGGATTCCAGCTGTCTGGATCAGGAGAGGAAATAGCCAAGCATGTTGACTAATCATATTCTTCCTAGCAGAAGAATAATCAGCTAAAAATTGCTGGCCTTATGTGTCTGCTAATTCACTGCCACCCTCTGACTAGGAGTCACAGTTGTGAATCCTGAACTCCAGTCTCCATCACTGCTGCTTTAGTGTAGAGAATGATGTTGGGGGTATTTATGCTGATATCTGGACACACATATGGCCAAGATTGGAGTGGTAAATTGGTAACATAAACTGAAGGTGTTCTAGGGCTCCTTCAGGGGATATTAAATGTAACTGAATCCCAACAAACAGCAAGTTGGTGATCCTCAATCTGTGCTGCAGCTTGTGCCCACCAATTTTTGATTAATGTATAAATCTTATTTTTACCACTAAGTAAACATACTGGTTAGTAACATCTGTCACATGGACCATTGAGCTAGGTGGATTTTGAACCCTTTGGAGGAATAACATATAACTTGGTGCCAGGTAAGAGATAGGTATAGCATTTAGTTAAGCCTGTGGCAAGGAGAGATAGTTTATTTACTGGAATATCTAGGAACTTTATTTTGTGAATGTATAAGATAGTGGGATCAGTGACACAGTGCTAATGCCCAATTAAGGGCTCTTGAAAAGGAACATAGGCAGAGCTTAGGGGTGAATCTAGAATCCACTTAGTTCTGTTTATTTATGCATCCATTGATTCTGTTAACAAATATTACTAAGCATTTACTATGTTTGAAAGAGTACCAGTCCCAGATAGAAATACTACTTGCAATAAACAGCCATGGAGCTCAACCAGGGCCTTGAATCAAATGGGAAGAGCATCATAATACACCACATTTTCCAGTTCAATGTGTGTTTATTGCTCACCTATACAGGACCCACTGTGGACATTCTTTAACTGTAATTGCTAATAAGCCTCTGGCAGGTGTGGCTTGCCCTAATGGACTGAAGATGTATCAGGTGCTTTTAGTTATATCCGGAAAAGCGCCCTGGTCAATGGCAAATCTCTGTAAGTAGGCTTTATCAGGCCCTTCTCTGCTTCCTCAAAGCAGAGGAGGCTATGGAATGAGATCAATGCTTGTTTTATGGAGTAATGACACATGCTTCTGAAAATGAATAGAGGGGGTGCCTTCTTTCGATATCATTGAAAATCACTTGCTGGAATGAATTTGATATGGATCAGCCATAAGGGCTGTATTGTTGATAGATGACACAAATGAATTCGTAGTAGCATCCAAGCCTATTGATTCTATCTTCTCTGAATTTTGAAAGTGTTGTATGGCAAGTAGCCTGAAACTTTACCTCTGGGCAGGACATTTGGGAGAACTAACTGACCAGAAAATGTATGGGCATCTGCTCATCTTACTACTACAGGTGTATTGGTTTGCTAGGGCTGCCACAAGAAAGTACCACAAACTGAGTGGCTTAAACAACAGAAATTTATTGTTTCACAGTTTCGGAAACTAGACAAAACCCAAAGTGTGAGCAGGGTTGCTTTCTTCTGAGGGGTGTGAGATTCTGTACCATGCCTCTCTCCTAACTTCTGGTGATTTGCTGGCGATCTTTGGCATTCATTAACTTATATAGAAAATGACCCCAATCTGTGCCTTCATCTTTATATGGTGTTCTCCCTGTGTGCAGTTTATATCCAAATTTCCCCTTTTTATAAGTTACACTACCTTCTCTAATATGACCTCATCTTAATTAATTACATCCTCAACAACCATAGTGCCCAAGTATGTCACATTTTTGAGGTACTGGAGGTTATAACTTAATATATGAATTGGGGAGGAGGGGTGATTCAATTCATAAAAATAGGGAAGGAATAGACAGAGTTTATATCCTACTTTATGGAATGAATATGATAGGCTAGAGAACAACCCCAGAGGCCACAATCATGACTGATATTCCATAGACAAACCTCACAAAATTTGCAAATCTGACTCACATGTATAAGCAATACAAAAATCAGTCATTTGGTACTTTCCAACTTGTCAATTCTGTCTTGTGTCCATTTTACCCAATATGAGAGATCTATTTATGAAGATTTACTTAGAGAAACACTTAACTAAATACATCAAGGTATAGCAATTTAGCTAAGTAATATTTATAGTATATTCTATTTTTCACACTGATTCTATTGTAATATCACAGACACACTTATGGAAAAGACTTGTATATAATAAAATTAAAATGACAACTATAGAAAATAGTTGTAAATCATATTGCTCACAGAAAATTTTTATTAAAACGATAGTGAAATAATCATAAAATGTGAGTAAATTTAAAGACACTAAAATGAAGCTATAAAGTCACACCTGATAACATGTGAGCAGATTTATCTGCTCCCTATGATAGTTCCCTTAGCAGGTTGGCTGCAATTGTCACCAGCCTCAAACTACACTAACATTTCTACCTCTGCATTCAAGACAGGTATTCTACTTTTTCATATTTTACCTCATCATTTTATCTTAGTAACTGCTACCCAAATTTCTGCCTTGTAGTGAGACTTATAGAATTGTTAGAATAGTCCAGATAGATGAGATAATAAGACATAATTTAAGAGTTGAAATATCTGATGTTTGCTTATCATTGGAACTCATCCTAAAATCTGCTAGGACATGTGGTTGCCTTGCAAACAACTAATGTCCTATAATGATGTACAAATTGATGCTTGTGCTGAATGAATGTTCCAGTCCAAACCCAAAGTTTTATGTAGTTAATTGAAAGCTAATGTCCTCATTAGTGGCTGGTAGGGAGGCTCAACAAATGCAGTTTGCATGTGCTAAGTGTTGAATATTTATTAGACATGTTGTTTAATGCAGAGTAGAAAGAACTGGACAACCCATCTGGTGGTAACTAAGAGACTAAAAGGGTAGTTTGGAACTGCCCAACACATAAGTACTTTTGGGAGAACTGATGCCCACCCTAATGTTCACTGCAACTGCCTTACTCTACATTGCATGCTCCTAGTTCCTGATTTTTCCTCTTTTATTTTATTTTTTTTATTTTATTTTATTTTATTTTATTTTTTTAGCTGGGTCTCAATATTACAAAGTCTAAACTACTTTCAACCTGGCAAGTAGACTCAATTTATTATATTTACTGTCAGTCATCTATAGTTCATCATAAAATTAGCAAAAAAAAAAATTAATCTTTGTAGCTAATCTATAAGGCCATTTTGGTTAACATTAAAATAAAGGTAGATTAAAAACTCTTCATTAAAACTTAAGAAAATTGACCACTGCCTCAGTTACAAACCCACAAACACTGATACTCTAACCTACCCAGCTGTGGGCACCTAAAATGTATGTCCAGGGGGAGACAAGGTGATGGCTAATTATGTGAATGGGTCCTGTGCCTTCTCACAGAGAAGATAGAAGGAACAGCTGAATCGAATAACATCCACCCAGAATTGGTGAATTAAACACAGCTAGAGAGGCAATCCATGGACAGAAAGGTCAGAGATCACCTAGAGAGAGAGCCTTTAAGTCAACGCAGGAGAGAGAGAGAACTACATAACCAGACACCCTGAGAGGAGCGAACATGGGGAGACAAAGAAACAGCCCCCATACAAAAGAAAAAGAGGAATCACCAGAAAAGGAAGTAAACAAAATGGGGGCAAGCAATAGGTCAGAGAAAGAATACAGAGCAATGGTCATAAGGACACTGAAAAGGATGGAAGACAAATTCAACAAGATGTGTAAGAACAAAGAGAAAATGAATAAGAACAAGAAGAAATGAAGAATGACATTGCTGCAATAAAGAACACAATAGAAAGCATCAACAGTAGACTAGAAGAAGCAGAAGACCACATTGTTGAGCTAGAAGACAAGGTAGGAAAATTATTCAAGCAGAGCAGCAACTGGAGAAAAAAAACAGGAGGAGAGCCTAAGGGAACTTTGGGACAACATGAAACGAAACAACATCCACATAATAGGGGTGCCAGAAGTAGAGGAAACTGAGCAAGGATTAGAAAACCTGTTTGAAGAAATAATGACAGAAAACTTCCCTGATATTGGGAAGAAAAAACTCACACAAGTCCAAGAAGCTCACAGAGTATCAAATAAGATGAACCCAAAAAAGCCAACACCAAGACTAGGACACAGGCAAAGTCTCTTCAAATTCAAGAAGATAGAAATCATATCAAGCATCTTCTCAGATCACAATGGCATAAAATTAGAAATCAACTACAATAAAAACAATGGGGAAAATATCAAACACCTGGAGGCTAAATAGCATGCTATTAAACAATGACTGGTTTACCAAAGAGATCAAAGAAGAAATAAAAAGCATCATGGCAACAAATGACAATGAAAATACAACAATCCAAAATCTATGGGACACAGTGAAAGCAGTCTTTAGAGGGAAGTTCATAGCTCTACAGGCCTACCTCGAAAAGCAAGAAAAAATGGTAATAAATTATCTAACCCTACAACTCAAAGAGTTAGAAAGAGAGCAACAAGAACAGCCCAGTGTAAGCAGAAAAAAAGGAAATAATAAAGATCAGAGCAGAAAAAAATGACATAGAGACCAAAAATAAAAATAAAAAATAATACAAAAAATCAATGAAACCAAGAGTTGGTTCTTTGAAAGGATAAACAAGATTGAGGAACCTCTAGCCAGGCACATCAAGAAGCAAAGAGAGAGGACCCAATAAACAAAATCAGAAATGAAAGAGGTGAAATAACAACCAATCACACAGAAATACAATGGATTGTGAAAAAATACTATGAACAACACTATTCCAACAAAATCGACAACCTAGACGAAATGGACATATTCTTAGAAAAATACAAGCTCCAAAAACTCAATCAGGAAGAACAAAAAAAACCTGAATAGGCCAATAACTACCAAAGAATTTGAAGCAGTGATCAAAAATCTTCCAGAAAACAAAAGCCCTGGTCCAGACAACTTTACAAGGGAGTTCTACCAAGCATTCAAAGAAGAACTAAAACCTATCCTCCTCAGACTATTCCAAAAAATTCAAGAGGAAGGCACACTACCAAGCTCTTTCTATGAAGCCAGCATTACCCTAATTCCAAAACCAGATAAAGACACCACAAAAAAGAGAACTACAGGCCAATATCCTTGATGAACATAGATGCTAAAATCCTCAACAAAATTCTAGCAAACCAAATCCAGCATTACATTAGAAAGGTCATACACCATGACCAAATGGGATCTATTCCACAGATGCAAGGATGGTACAATATCCACAAATCAATAAATGTGATACATCACATAAACAAATTGAGAGACAAAAATCATGTAGTCATATCAATTGATGCAGAAAAAGCATTTGACAAAATCTAACACCCTTTCTTGATAAAACCTCTCAGCAGAATGGGAATAGAGGGATCATACCTCAACATAATAAAAACCTTATATGACAAACCTACAGCCAACATCATACCCAATGGACAAAAACTAAACTCATTTCCCCTAAGAACAGGAACAAGACAGGGATGCCCACTTTCACCACTCCTATTCGATATAGTACAGGAAGTGCTAGCCATAGTGATCAGACAAGAAGAAGAAATGAAAGGCATCCAGATTGGAAAAGAGAAGTAAAACTGTCCTTATTCACAGATGACATGATACTATACATGGAAAACCCCAAAGACTCCATCATAAAATTATTAGACTTAGTAAATGAATTCGGCAATGTAGCAGGATACAAAATACACACCCAGAAATCTATGGCCTTTTTAAACATCAATAATGAACTCAAAGAAAGCGAAACTAAAAAAACAATCCCATTTACTATTGCACCAAAAAAAGTAAGATACCTAGGAATAAACATAACTGAGGAGGTAAAAGACCTGTACTCAGAAAACTACAGGAAGAGATAGAGGAAGACATAAACAAATGGAATAACATACCATGTTCATGGATTGGTAGAATCAACATAATTAAAATGTCCATACTACTCAAAGCAATCTATAGCTTCAATGCAAATTAAAATACCAATGGCATATTTCAAAGATTTAGAACAAACTCTCCAAAAATTCATCTGGAATAAAAAAAAAGACCCCAAATAGCTCAGCAATCCTGAGAAAGAAGAACAAAGTTGGAGGGATTATAATACCAGATATCAAGCTATATTATCAAGCCACAGTTCTCAAAACTGCATAGTACTGGCACAAGAACAGACATATAGACTAATGGGAACAGAGAACCCAGAAATCGACCCAAGCCATTATGCTCAATTAATATTTGACAAAGAAGGCAAGAGCATACAATTGAGTCAAGACAGTCTCTTCAATAATGGTGCTGGGAAATTTGGTCAGATACATGCAAAAAAATGAACCTAGATGACCAACTTACACCATACACAAAAACAAATTCAAAATGGCTAAAGGACTTGAATGTAAGACAAGAAACCATAAAAATCCTGCAAGACTCCATAGGCGGCAAAATAGCAGACATATGTCATAGCAATATCTTTACAGACACAGCTCATAGGGCAATGGAGACTAAGAAGAAAATAAACAAATGTGACTATATCAAAATAAAAAGCTTCTGCACAGCAAAAGAAACCATCAACAAAAAACAAGAAAGCCCACTTGCATGGGAGAACATATTTGCCAATGCTATTTCAGATAAGGGCTTAATCTCCAAAATTTACAGAGAACTCATACAACTTAACAAAAGGTAGATAAACAATCCAATCAGAAAATGGGCAAAGGACCTAAATAGACACTTTTCAAAAGAGGACATACAGAAAGTCAAGAGACATATGGAAACATGCTCAAAGTCACTAATCATCAGAGAGATGCAAATCAAAACAACAATGAGGTACCATCTCACACCTGTCAGAATGGTTATCATCAACAAATCAACAAAGGACAAATGCAGGCGAGGATGTAGAGAAAAGGAACCCTCATGCATTGCTGGTGGGAATGCAGACTGGTGCAGCCACTGTGGAAGACAGTATGGAGTTTCCTTAAAAAGTTAAAAATGGAACTCCCATTTGACCCAGTAATCCCACTTCTAGGAATATGTCCCAAGAAACCAGAAACACCAATCAGAAAGGATATATGCACCCCTATATTCATAGCAACACAATTTACAATAGCTAAGATTTGGAAACAACCTAAGTGCCCATCAGCAGATGAGTGGATTAAAAATCTTTGGTACATCTACACAATGGAATACGACGCCACTATAAAAAAGAAGGAACTTTTACCATTTGCAACAGCATGGATGGAACTAGAGAGCATTATGCTAAGCAAAATAAGCCAGTCAGTGAAAGATAAATATCACATGATCTCACTCACATGTGGGATATAATGAACAACATAAACTGATGAACAAAAATAGATCCAGAGACAAATGGCAGGGGAGTTTGGGGGGGGGGGGGGGTTGTTTAGAGAACAACCAAAGGACTTGTATGCATGCATATTAGCATAACCAATGGACACAGACACTGGGGCAGTGGGGGCTTGCCCAGGGTGGAAATGGCTGGGGGGCAGGGTGTCAATCGGGGATAAAGGGGACATATGTAAAACTTTAGACAATAAATTTTAAATAATTGAAAAAAACTTAAGAAAATTACTTGCCTTAATGTTTGCTCACACAACAACCCTGAGCTTCGAGAAGTCTTCCTGACTTATTGTTCTTGTTGTTTTAATATTTTAAAAAAATATTTTTGTTCATTTCAGAGAGGAAGGGAGAGGGAGAGAGAGAGAGAAACATCAATGATGAAAGAGAATCATTGATTGGCTGCCTCTTGCATGCCCCACACTGGGGATGGAGCCCATAACCTGGGCATGTGCCCCTACCAGGAATCGAACTGTGACCTCTTGGTTCATAGGTCAGCCACTGAGCCAAGCTGGCCAGGAAGTTTTAGTTTTTTGTTTTGATTTTGTTTTTGTTTTTAATCCTCACCTGACAACATTTTTTTCTCATTGATTTTTATAGAGAGTGAAAGGGAGGGGGATAGACAGAGAGAGAGAAACATCAATGTGAGAGAGACACGTGGATTGGTTTCCTTCAGCATGTGCCCAACTAGAATCGAACCCACAACCCTCAGTCTGTAGACCAATGCTCTACCAACTGAGCCAAATCGGCTAGGGCTAGGCAGTGTTTTTAATCTTTTTTTTTTTTTTTAAAGAGCTGCTTTAAGAAAAATTCTCTCAAGATCTAAAAATGTGATTAGTACTTGCTAAATTATTCAGTTCATATACTGACCATCTATAATGAATTTAAGATTTTACTAGATTCTGTGGGGAAATAAAGGAAAAATATTCCATAAAACTCCTCTTCCTCATCACCAAGGAACCCACCTTCTTAAGCGTCATAAACACAGAACAAAAAAATAAAGGACTCTCCATTTTTTCCCTTTCTACCCAATTCCTTAATAAACCACTCATTTTATAGTGTTCCTACAGAACCTACTTCTGCTGTTAGCTCTGTAATGGCCTGACTTAATGCTTTCTGCTCTGATAAAGTTTCTTCAGGTTAAGGACAGTGCCTTCTTTGTACCATGTGGACCTACCATGGGTGAACATAGTAACTAGAGCAATAGTGGGTGCTCAATCAGTATTTGCTGAATGAATAAATGAATGATTAAATGATTCTTTCATACTGCTTGTATAGTCTCTGGGTCAACTAATACATCTCTGATGCCTCTAAGTAAGCTTAAGGACATCTCTATGGCCACTGAAGAGAAAATTCTATGTAAAATTAATGCCTTACATTAGTATCAAAACTCTGCCTTATTAGTAACCTCAACCAATAAACTTAGATATCAAGTTGGTCTTTCAGCAACAAGTACCTTTTTTTGTAGTTTTGTGTATAAGTAATATCCAACAGAGCCTTCAGAGATCATTTAAATGTTCTATGTCCATACTGCTCAATATAGTAGCAACTAACCACATGTAGCTGGTATGATTAAGAGACTATATGTTTACTAATTTTATTTAATTTAAATAGCCACATACAATGGTTCAGAGTGTGAAATGAGCATTAAATGCATCCAAGTGTTTTGCCAATTAAACACATAGCACTGTACTGCCATGGATAACAACACAGTATAGCTC
Organism: Eptesicus fuscus; assembly: GCF_027574615.1. Taxonomy (NCBI): domain Eukaryota; kingdom Metazoa; phylum Chordata; class Mammalia; order Chiroptera; family Vespertilionidae; genus Eptesicus; species Eptesicus fuscus. The sequence continues at coordinate 64,316,754 of NC_072475.1, forward strand.
TCAGACTCGTGATGGTCCATATTTCTAGTACATGTATTTGTCTAATGATATAGAAATGGACTAGGAATGGATAGAAGTTTAGCTTTATTATGGGAAACTTTCATTCTGTAGCTAGAATTTAACATTACATTTACCAACTTTTCAATATGACTCTTTGAAAATGTCAGAAATATAATATTAGTATTTAAAATAGAAAATAATTATGCTTTCTGATGTAGAAACATGATAATTTCACTTGTGTTTATAGTCTGTCTAAAAATATGTTGCTATAGCTACTATATTCTTGAATAGAGGTTTTTATTCCTCTTTGAAAACCAATAAAGTTTTCAAAACCATGTATGCTTCAAAAATACTTGTGGTTTTAAAGCTTTAAACTAATTATTAACTTAGTCAAATGTGCTACATTTTTTAACATTCAGAATTTTCAGAAGCATTGGTGTTATTCTCTGCCTTTCTCTCTATCCTTTTTAACCTCTCATTCTCTCTTCTTTTACACCTGGATCCTTCACTAAGTACATAAATTCTTCCCTTCTCAGAGATATATTTTCACCATTGATTGCATTATTTAAGTACATCTTTGTTCTTTGCTTTTAAACTGATAATTATATTTTAAAATATATATGAATTTAGTTGCTTTTTAATGCCCATAGCTCTCAATTAATGTTGTACTTTACTTCAGTTGCTCTCATTTAAAAAAAAAAAAACACAAAAAACAGCATTCCTAAAAAAAAAAATACTCATTTTATTTCAAAGTACTGTAGTGAAAAGAAATTTATGCTTTGCAACTTCAGAAATAAAAAAATCTACTTCACTAAAGTAATAATTTGCCTAGACAAAGAAGGTAGTTTTTTAGACACACCAGAGCTCAAGGCCAGTGTCTCTATGGCTGTTTTAACTTATTTCTACTCTAAAAAAATTCTAAGTATTATATCTGGCAATGAACCTGTGCTCTTTCTCTTAGATAAAGGAAGTAATAACACTATTAATAAAATAATAATGTACCTTCTAGTAGTATGTGCCAGGCGCTCGCTCTCTCTCTCTCTCTCTCTCTCTCTCTCTCTCTCTCACACACACACACACACACACACACACACACCACTGTGAGACATCATTACTGTCATTTTTCAAAGAATATAAAACAAAATCCAGCAGTTACAGCCAGTAACTGATAGTGAGAGAAGTAAATTCTTGATGTTATCTCCACAGCACTTACTGAATCTTCCAAATTCTCTTGAAAATAACCACTTAGAATTTTTTTTGGACATCAAACTTTCAACCAGTCAGACCAATAATATTGTTTTCTTTATTTGCCATGATATCCTTGGTCCTGGTACAGAAGGGAATACATATATTACAGTTCTGAGGTTTTGTTTTTTGTTTTTGCATTTAAGCCTATCTTTCTGAAAGTTTTTTTTAAAAAAAAAATACAGCTTTGTTGAGATATAGTTTGCATACCATAAAATTCACCACTGTGGTCTTAACAGAATTGTGTAACCATTATCACAATCTAATTCCAGAATATTTTCATCACCTCAAAGAAACTTCTTACTCATTAGCAGTCATTCCATTCCCCCTCTCCCCAACCCTAAACAACTATTAATCTATTTTCTCTTTCTATGGATTTGCCTATTCTGGACAATTCATATAAATGGAACTATACAATAGTATTTTTTGTAACTAGTTTCTTTCACTTATCAAAATAGTTTCAAGGTTCATTCATGTTGTAGCATGTATCAAGAATTCATTTCTTTTTGTTGTTGAACTAGAGGCCCAGTGCATGAAATTTGTGCACGGGGTGGGGGGGGTGGTCCCTCAGCCCAGCCTGAACCCTCTCCAATCTCGGACATCCCTCTCACAATCCGGGACTGCTGGCTCCTAACCACTCACCTGCCTGCCTGCCTGATTGCCCCTAACCACTCTGCCTGCCAGCCTGATAGCCCCTAACTGCTCCCCTGCCATCCTGATTGACACCTAACTGCTCTCCTGCTGGCATGATCATCCCCAACTGCCCTCCCCTGCCAGCCCGATTGCCCCTAACTGCCTTCCCCTGCAGGGCTGAGGGGACTGGGGGACTGAGGCTGGATGAGGCTGGATGCTGTGGGGACTGGGTGAGGCAGGGCTGAGGGGACCGGGGGACTCTGGCTGGATGAGGCGGGGGTGAGGGGACTGGGCGCTGCCATATTGTGGCTGTGGGTGCCACCATCTTTGTGAGGGTGTGACAGTCAATTAGCATATTCTCTCTTTATTAGATAGGATAATATTCCATTATATGGACATAGTCCATTTTATCTGTTCATTCATCAGTTAATGGACATTTGGGTTGTTACCACTTTTTGGCTACTATAAATAATGCTGCTGTGAACATCTGTGTGCAAGTTTTGTGTAAACATATGTTTTCATTTCTCTTGGTATAGACCTAGGAGTGGAATTGTTGAGTTATATGATAACTCCATGTTTATCATTTTGATGAACTGAGAAATGCACTATTTTACATTTCCACCAGCACTGTATGACAGTTCCCAATTTTTCCACATCCGGTAGGACACATTCTTACATTTTATCACATGAAACAGTTGAGTAAAGGGGAATTTCATGTGAAATTCAAGGAAGGTTGTCCAACGGTTAATTTGTAGTATTGGTAAATTTCTCTAGAATGAAAAAGGATGAGAAAGATCTCAATATAGCTGACATGTGGCCAGATTGAGTCCTGGCCTGGAGAGCATCTTGTCTAAATATCAATCTCAGATGTTCTTTCTCAAAATGCTTAAAATGTATGTAATTATTACTATCATCATAGTCATTAGTAACTTTAAAAAATATACTCAAACTAGTAGTCTTTAACCATTTTGAAAGATTAGATTTTGTCATGATTCAACTTGAAGATAGCCTTTCTATCTACATTTTCTAAATGGTAGGCATTTCAAATGATGTTCCCTATGTTTGCCAACAAAAACAGGAAAAATATAATGTCTAGGTAAAACTGGACTTTTTATAAATTCAAAGCCTATGTAACCTCTAAAACTTTAGCTTAAAAATATTTAATTTAGATAATACAGCATATTCCATGGCACCTAGCAAAGTGTTAAACACACATTAGGAACTTTGTAAATACACAATAAGGAAAGGGAAGGGAAGGGAAGAAAGAAGGAAGGAAAAGAAAAAAAGAAAGGAAAGAAAAGGAAGGGAAGAAAGAAGAAGAGATGGAATAAAGTTAATTAAGGAACTTAAGGATGCCTCTGGGATACAGAAAAGTAAGTATAGTATAAGAATATTCAGAAAATCAGAGTCTGTACAAATTAACCATATCCAGAGTATATCTAACTATGCATGACTAGAGATGATTAAACTGAGTTTAAATATCCTGGTAGATATGTGTTTCAATGACTAGATAGAAACCTGGCACTTAGAGAAATGGTAATGTATTATTGCTATATCCATCAGGAAAGCTTATCAGAGAGAACTGGGTACCAAAATTAAATAGATGAGTATAAGAATGTGTTAATGCTGAATGGGTTAAAAGAGAGAAAAGTCTAAAAATTATAATCCCTAAAAACTGGTATAAAGATAAGACTTTGAAAACTAAATTGAAATTCCCAGGTATAAATCTGAGAGGTCCAATAGACATCACCTTCAGTCTTAGGAAAGCTCTCACCATTAAGTTTAGCCTGTGTGAAGAGAGAAATATGCATCAAGTAGAGGCACAATGATTAAGGCACCAGAGTTGTGAGATATAGGTCAGTTCTCTCAAACACTAAAATTACAAAACAGATATGAGATGATGGGTGTGAAAGAATAAGCCTCTCCCCTAAAATGTCAAATGTCCACATCCTTTAAGCCAGTCTTCTCTTTTATCAACCTTCTTTCATCTAGAGTTCAAACTGGAAATAAATTCCATGAACTATTTGTATTATGTGCTATATTTACTTTTCCCAATAATATTTTTATTTTAGTTAGGGCCAGTCCCTCTGGCGAAATAAATGATGCTCTGTGGTATCAGCCAAAGTGTCAATGAGAGTCAAATGAGGAGATGCATTTGGAGTGGTCCAGGAAAGGCGTGAGGGAAGGAAACAGAGAGGACAAGCACTCCTCAAAGCATTCAACATAGTCACCTTCACCACCTTTTGCCAAGTAATCCCTACACATCTGATTGGGGGGAAATATAGCAAATTCCAAAGGTGATATTAAAGACATCAATTCATTGTACTATAGAGACATGGTCTGATTTTGAAGGACCAAGAAAATCTGAGGAACTGTAAAATACAGGCCAATAGACTGGGGAAGAATCCATGGTGTAAATGCAATTTCTGGAGTCAAGGTCAGGAAACATGGATTCAAGTCTAACTCTGACAAAAAGTTTGTATCATTCACTTTTTTCTTTTTGGTGCTTCTTTGTTATTTTTATTTTTCCTTTATTTTATTTTTTTATTTTTCCCCATCAACATTTATTCCCCATATACCCTCTTCTACCTCCACTTACACTTACCCCCCGACCACCACACACACACAGTCACCACACTGTTGTCCATGTCCATGAGTTCTTTTTATCTTTTCTTTTTTTGCTCAATCCATTTATTTCCTCCCACCCTTACCACTACCAGAGCTATCTGTCTGCTCTCTATCTATGAGTCTGTCTCCATTTTGCTTGTTAGTTCAATTTGTTCATTAGATTCCACATATGAATCAAATCGTATTGTACTTGTCTTTCTCTGACTGGCTTATTTCACTTAGTATAATGCTGTCCAGGTTCATCCATGCTGTCGTAAAGGGTAACATTTTTTTCCCTTTTTGCAGAAGAGTATGTGTAATTCTCTTTCTATTTTTTATTTTATCATCTCTAGTGTTAATGCATAAATTTTTAAAAGGTAAAACTATATCATTCATACAGATGTAAAATGAATACATCCTGGATTTTAATGAAGAACCAGTAAGATATTACAGTAGTCAAATAAGGAATTATAGTCAGATAAGGAATACTGAATTTACAGCTATAAAACTAGTACAACTGATCTATATCCATAGGTTAATAATTCATTTTACTCCATCAGAATCATTCTATAGACAGAAATGATTTGTATTATTATACAGTTTTTATAATTTAACTTTTATCTTGGCAGAATTATAAAATATCCTAAGTATCCTCATTAAATACAACAACTAGTCAGGGCACCCACCAAAATTTAATCTTTCACATTTTTTCCTTAGAATAGATTAGATGATCTTTTAGGATTTTTCAAATTTAATATTCAATTAGTTTCCACAATCAATAAAGGGTAAAGTAGAGAGAAAAAGAAGAGTAAGAGAGGCAATGAATTGAGAAGTCTGAAAAACCTTAACTTACACACTGATCATCTAGTCTTATCACCGATAACCTTCCTCCTGTCTCACATTCCAGAATTGTGTGCTTATTATTAATAGGTACCATACTAGTTTAAACAGAAAAGGGGAAAACATAAATTACCAGAGACTCTTAATTTATTATACTCATGGATAAATGGCAAAGCCTTCATTGCACATTCACTGGATGCCAATGAAACACATGATTCTTGGTTGAAGTAAAATTTGTTCTTGGTAAGACTGACAAGGGTAATTAATGCTTCTATAGAAAAGCCCTGATCCCAGTTACTTTGTGTCACATGAAAGAAAATTCCCTTATCCACTCCTCCCTCATCTGCGGTTAATATTGAGTTATGAATCACACAGTGACAGCCCTGCAGAGACAGGCAAAGTGGGGGCTGAGCTAACCCTGCAACACAAAGCACACCGCCAGGATTCAGGAAAGAGCACATACATCTTTCAGAGTGGAGCTGAGCAGAACTTCTTCCATAGCTTGTGGCTCCAGAGAAAGATATCTGGGCTCTTCTAGGCCCCTGGTTATGTTAGCATCTCTGTTATCTAGCCAGATATAAGTTTCTCCCTTCTACACACTCCCCTTCTTTTTTTTTTCTTTTTCCCATCAGGGCATGTCATTTAGAAGCAAGCCACACCATTAGTACTGGGCCTGAAAGGAATAATTATAAGGAGGTTACACGGAGTTATTTTAATTAGCATTTTTTAAGTTTGCCAACATTTATTACACGCTTCCTCTATGTCAGCCACATTATATTATTTCATTTAATCCACCAACCAGCCCATGAGATAGACTTTTAACATCAGCTCATCTTATAAGTGAAGACAGTAATGAATTTGCCTGAAGTCCCATACTTTAAAAAATGCAAAGCTGAGGCTCAAAGCTGGGCCAGCTGATATCAGACTCCACACTGTTAAGCATTGTGCACATAGCTTCATCCCCACCATGTCTCCCTACTGAGCCCTAACCATACACGTGGACAAGAAAAGAGGGACTCTGCTTCCCTCAGAAAGGTAAGTGGTAGATTACTTTATATGCCCCCAGCTGAGCTGCAGTAACTCAGACCCAGAGCAATGTGTGCAGAGAGAAAACAGAGGACCTCAGGACAGCACCGAACTGACGCTGCTCCACTTCCCACTCACTGCTTGGTATTTTTTCCCCTCAATGATCCCACCCTAATGAGGAGAGGGCAGTAGGATTTGCTTTTTACAAAACTTTATTCTGGGCAGTAGGGTTTTCCTTGAGTAAATACAATGAGGTCTGAGAGTTCTTTGTAAAACCTTATGACTCTATCTATTAAAATTCTATAATTCCATGATTAAAAATTCCCTCTACAAGAAATTCTTTTCCTTAGTGGTAAGCATGACTAGGCAAGAATTAGATCAGACTTTGGAGGAAGAGAAATCTCACCTGCATCCTTTAGTAACCGGGTAAGTTACTGACCTCCTTTGAACCCGTGTCTTCATCTATGAAAGGATAACCTAGTGATCAAGGAAAGTTTGTAGTTAGACTCATAGATACAGAGAACAGATGATGGTTACCAGAGGGGAGGGGTTTGGAGGACTAGGGGAAACTGTTGAAGGAATTAAGAAATACAATTGGTAGTTACAAACTAGGCATGAGGGTGTAAAAAGTACAGCCTGGGAAATATAGCCAATAATATTGTAATAACTATGTATGGTGCCAGGTGGGCCCTGGAAATATCGGGGGGAACACTTTGTAAAATACATGGCTATCTAACCATTATGCTGTACACCTGAAAGTAATAAAAGTTGATTGTTTAAACTTCCCTTTTAAATGAAAATTAACCTGAGATAACTACTGTTTTATTTCTATTTAATTTACAAGATTATTTTTCTCTTTGATAGACCTTGGAAAAATGATTGTTCTGGTAGAATTGAAAGAATGAACATTTAAAAAGAGAAAAATTTGAAAGAGGACATACAGAAGGCCAAGAGACATGAAAACAGGCTCAGAGTCACTAATCATCTGAGAGAAGCAAATCAAAACAACAATGCGGTACCATCTCACACCTGTCAGAATGGCTATCATCAACAAATCAACAAAGGACAAGTGCTGGTGAGGATGCTGAGAAAAAGGAACCCTCGTGCACTGCTGGTGGGAATGCAGACTGGTGCAGCCACTGTGGAGAACAGTATGGAGTTTCCTCAGAAAACTGAAAATGGAACTCCCATTTGACCCAGTAATCCCACTTCCAGGAATATATCCCAAGAAATCAGAAACATGAATCAGAAAGGATATATGCACCCCTATGTTCATAGCAGCACAATTCACCATAGCTAAGATTTGGAAACAGCCTAAGTGCCCATCAGCAGATGAGTGGATTAAAAATGGTGGTACATCTACACAATGGAAAACTACGCTGCTGTAAAAAAGAAAGAACTCTTACCATTCACAACAGCATGGATGGACCTGGAGAGCATTATGCTAAGCAAAATAAGCCATTTAGAGAAAGATAAATATCACATGATCTCACTCATTTGTGGAATATAATGAACAACATAAACTGATTAACAAAAATAAATCCAGAGGCATAGAAGCATCAAACAGACAGTCCAACCTCAGAGGGAAGGCAGTGGAGGGGGTGTGGGGTAAGAGATCAACCAAAGGACTAGTATGCATGCATATAAGCATAACCAATGGACATAGACAGTAGGAGGGTGACAGCATGAGCTGAGGGGTGGGAGAAGCTAGAGAGAGTTCAATGGGTGAAAATGGAGACACGTGTAATACTTTAAACAATAAAGAATTTAAATTTTAAAAAATGAAGATGAAATTAAAATATTTAAGGCCAAATAAAAATAAAATTAAAAGAGAGAAAAAAGTACCAAAGATACTTTTTTCCTAAATCACAAAATCATCTGCAGAGGACAGTTCTTTTCTTCAAAACCAACATCACAGGTGGTAAAGAGAGGACATGAGGGAAGGAACATTAATACAAAGGATTTGGCAATGTGAACGACACTAGGACATATGTTTACAGCCTGGGCACAAACCTTATTTCTAATCCTGCAATATTGCCTTATACACATCTTGAATACATCAGACTTGCAGGACCACATTGAGCCTTAAGGCAACATTATAGCTAAAAGGCCGTCACTCTATCTTTAAGCAGTCCAACATGCAGATGCTGCATTCATATTTCATTCTATTTTTCTCTTATAAAAGGTATCTAGCACATTAACCAACTAACAAAAGAACACAGCTGCGAGTCAAGAGACTAACCACTGGCCCAAAAAATCATTAAGGTAAAAAAAAAAAAAAGCAATATAGAAACCATCATTTATCATTGCCCCTCTCCTGCCCACATTGTCACAAATATCATTCTCCCAGACAGTACATTCATGTCCAGTATTTTTTTGTTTCACTTAACAAAGAAACAGAAGACATAACTAAACTATGTGTGTGACTGTATACAACTCACTCCGCTGTTAATTAAGATGGGTGTCTTGCATTGTTCGACTTCCAGGGATTCCCCAAGGCCCAGCCTGTCACTAGCTCTGTATCACTTCTTTTCTCTTCTCAGTGTCTTTTCTTCCTGATGCCTTTATTAGAAAGAAATTTTTAAAAATAATTATAATGGATGAATCTATTTTGTTTGTGTTTCAAAGAGTTTCTAGGAACAAAGCCCATAGAAAATGAACATTACTAGGATGATTCCACATTAACTAAGAGATCTGTGGACTCCCAATTGAAAAAATGGCCTAAACATCACAATGAATATTTATTGAGAGCTCACAGGTATGCTAATGTTGGGCTTTTGTTATTTTCACTGGCAGCTACAACTTCAGACACAAACAAAGGCACCTTTCTATTAAGAAAAAAATGCACAGGGTTAAAAGTCAAATGACCAGGGATTCTGCTCCAGAACCTAAAACATTCTTTTGGAGCCCCTCTGAGTTCTTCCCCCTGAATAGGGTTTACCTGACTACCTCAGAGGGTTTTGGTGAAAGATCATATGTAGAAAATTACTCAATAATCATGTTAAGCATTTTATAAATATTAAGCTGCATATAAAATCATTATATACTGTATTTTTAATTTAATTTAAATTTTTTTCATTACTATTTAAAAAACAAATACACCCCAAAACTTAATAACACAAAGGTAAATACCACAATTGCAATTAATGCAATAAAAAAATGCATTTATCATTGCCCCTCTCCTCCTCCCATCTTAAAAAATGTATAATATCAGTAGAGACAAAATGAATGCTTAAAATAAGACTTTCAGGATCTGAGTCGTCAGCTATGCTCACTCACTAGCAAAACATCTTACTATTCCATCTCAATCTCCCAGTACATATGGCTTCAATTCATGCAATAGTACAATATGTGTAATTTCTCAGTATTTCTTATGAATACCAGAAACTGCAATGACAAACACACCTATGTCAAAGGCTGAAGTATGGTGGCAAAGGGGGTGTTCCAATGACAGGTGTAGTTAGCCCACGATGCCAAACTTTTCTCAGATTACTTTCACAGGTCTAAACATTCCTTTCCATCTCACAAGTGTGACATAGTATGAGAGTACCTGGGGAGCAGGGAGATTTCCTATCCACTTTCAAATTTACAAGGTGAAAAGTGTGGATATCTTAATGATTAAAAAACATGTTAAAATTATTAAAAATAAATACAACTATATAAACTCTTTAAATTGTATCACTTAAAATTACAACAGTTTAATCAAAATAGAAAAATGTATAACACTAAACCTTTTTAAATATTTTAATACTAGAGGTCTGGTGTATGAATTTGTGCACAGGTGGGGTCTGGCCAGCTCGCCCCAAAGGGGGCTGATAAGGGCCAGGCCAGCAATGGGGAGGGGACACAGGCAGTTGGCTGGCCGGCCCCACCCTGGATAGGGTTGGGGGGGCCAATCGGGGCCCTGATCGGGCCAGTTGGCCACCGCAGTGCACATCATAGTGACAGGTCATTCCAGTCATTCCGTCATTCCAGTCACTTGGCTTTTATATATATAGATAACTTAACCAATAAAAACACTTTAATGACACCATTTCTATCTGGCTGACATTTTTTATGCTGTCTACACATAACTATTGCTATATGTCAACACTTTGCCTTGCTGTGGCATAGACTCCCTTCAGGGTAGCTGCACAATTCAAAGTGATTACTAGTTCACTGATAACTAGACCCAATGCCCAGGAGTAGATTCTATAAACTATGTCTATACTATGAGATACTCCTCAATTGTATTTGATAGATCTAGGGTAGACATATATCTCAAAATTCTCTCCCAGGAATTGATACTTTCGAACTAAGAAGCACAATTACTTTGGGCCAACTATTGGTGCTTTGCAGAGGTGGTCCATTAGCTATGATCTCTAGAGCTTCTTCAGAACCTACTTCTCTCAATGACCAGTTGTTCAATTCTTCCTTGGAATCCATATATGTCCAATGAATTCCTTTTTAGCTTAAGTTATTTAGAATTCATATAGATACTTATAATAAAAAAAAAACTTAATATACCGGGCGAGACCAAACCAGAGGGAGTCGGACCTGCATTACCACCATTTGTCCACCATCCAGAGCTGAAAAGTCAGTGCCGACATGTACACATAAGGAACTGGTGGACATTGAAATTGGGTCTCAAAAGAACTGTTGGTCCAGAAAGAAACTCACTACAGACTGATTCATTTGCCTGTCAGCATAACTATTATTGCTCGTCTCACATTCGGTTCTTATAAGTATATTTCTAGTAACACATGATCTCACTCATCTAGGGGAAATGATGAACAATATAGACTGATGAACAAGATCAGACCCTGAAACAAGGAGGCATTGATCGGACTGTTGGGCCTCAGAGGGAGGGTAGGGGAGGGTGGGGGTAGGGGGGAGAGATCAACCAAAGGACTTGTGTGCATGCATACGAGCCTAACCAATGGTTAAGGACAACAGAGGGGTGGGGGCATCCATGGGGAGGGGTGTGGGATGGGAATGGGGGGATGAAGACAAATATGTGACACCTTAGTCAATAAAGAAATTAAAAAACTAAAAATAAATTAAAAAAAAAACCTTAATATAGAAATTGCTACTCAAGTTTATTTTCCCTTCACTCATTTGTAGTAGGCAGAATTCTAAAATGGCCCCAAGATTTCTACACCCTAATATATACTCCCTGAATATAATTCCATGCCATTGAATAGAGGTAGGATCTATAAATATGGTGTGATATCACTCCAATGATTAGTTTTCTAATCAATTGACCTTAATTAAAACAGAGATTATGTGGGTGGACCTGACTGAATCAGATGAGCTCTTAAAGGAGACTGGGTCTTTCATGAAGTTATAGAGATTTGAGGGGTGTATAGAGGGGGCCATGTGACAAAGAACGATGGGTGGCCTCTAAAATCTATGAGTGGCCCCAGCTAAGAGCCAACAGGACTGTGGGGGCTTCAGTCCTACAGCCACAAGGAATCATGGGGTTAAATGTTACTGATAACGCATGAGCTTGAAAGAAGCCTCCAAGGTCCATAAAGGAATACATCCCAGTCAACAGCTTGATCTATGCCCAGATTCCTGGCCTTCAAAATAAATGTGAGATAATAAATTTATGCTGTTTATGAGTCATTACATTTGTGGGAAATTTGTTATGCAGCAATAGAAAACCAATACAATTCTTTTCTTTTATCCATTGCAAATGTACAGTGCATTAGGAAGTTTGACTTAAAAACCAACAGTGTAGTAAAATGATATGTCATCTCTGCTCATAACAAAACAGGTTTCAAAATATATATTTTTAAATGTATTGTCAGTACATAATCCTTTATAAAATTTTAATTCTTTTGTCTGAGATTACTTGTGGTGTCTTTCCCATATCTGCAAGTGTTTGAAAATTGTGACAGTTCTCAATGGCTATACCACTGGAACAATCTCTTACTTTCTTCTTTATCTTTTCTTTCCCCTTCTCCCATCTCTCCCATCAAAACTTCTGCCCATACCTGGTTCAGCATTCCTTAGAGGTTGAGTTAATCAGCTAGCATTAAAAGGAATGGTGGTTCGGCACCTTGGACAGCAGCCAAGCCCTTCCTCCACACCTATGATCTTCCACCTTGGCTATCTAGTCATAGTTCCCTTAAGTGCATGAATTATGTTATACTGTCTGCCATTCTTCTTTTTTATGCTATTTGTCCAGAGTATCTGCAGTCAGTAACCAATGAAGGAATAAGACCACTACATAGGTCAATGTCTGCTTCTGTCTATTATTTATACCTACCTTTTCCAGGAAAATTTCTATACTATTCCTGCACTGGCCTTCTCACACATTATCTTTTACAGTCTTTGTATATATCATGCAGCTCGTATAGATTACCTTCAAGCTCTCCCCCATTTAATGTTCTTTTTTCCTAACATGGTTATAACTAATTCCTTAGGGAAGGAATCATACTTTGTACATTAGTATAGCCTTGCATACAGCTCAATAAGTATTTGTTAATGGGGCAATACATAATACCATCATCAACTTTAGTCTCAGAAAAAAACAAACTAGAAATTTGATGAGGAAGGAATTCTACCTGCTGGTGTGCACTCCCCCCCCCCAAAAAAAACACCATAAAAATAAAAAAAAAAACTTTCCTTCAATGTGGGAAGAACCTGTGAGTGTGGTAGGAATTAAAACATCAAATTATGGCTTTGTGGCAAATCTATTCATCAAATTCTATCTTAGATTAAGGTCTAAAAAGATAAGGACTGGATTTGAGAAATTGAAGAAATAAAATTTACGGATACCAAACAAGTCTATGTCCAAACTTTCTCAAACATCTAAATGATATGAGAACCATAGAGACAAAGGGTTACATCAGAGTGCACAAAGCTCCCCAGGAACCCCTTCTGTTTCTTGGGGGTGGGGTTCTAGGGTTGTAGTGTTGGAAGCCAGTCAGTGTGTGAAACAGCCATGAAAATGCCCAGGAACAATATGTTTCAATGCAGGACAAAATTATGCTCCTTAGCAAGCAGTATTATATAGACTCATTGTAAGGGTTCTGGACACTGAAATTCTTGCTTATGTGATCCCTCCATTTCTGAACCCCCACCTCAGATAATGCAACTCTTTTTTTGGCCCTGCATTGCATGACCTCAGAATTTCTGTCCATTTAGGGACTTTTCTGTTGCATTTAGAGTCAGAAGACATGGCCTCTTTCCCAAGACCATTTCCCATGCTTTCTGCTCTGCAGGTGTTATCGGTGTGGTGTTCTCTGTATCCCTGCCTGTTCCTGGTAGAAGTGGGATTCTTGGGGTGCCACAGCACAAAGAATTTCCTGAGCCCCCCACAGGAGGGTGAGGTATCATAGAAAGCTGTATTTCTGTGGAATTAAACCTCTGAGTCTCCAAGGTCCCATTTCTATCTGTTCTGCCATGGAAAAGTTCCATTTTGTCTTCAGCAGAGGTAGAATCAAAGCCACTGCGCATAGCTTCCATTCCATATTGAGGCACAATCCAGTCCTGCATCTGGCTGGGTTAGCTTGTGTTCCCAGCTGCAGTCCATTGTGTGTGGGGTCTGCACGGCCCTGGTCCATGCAGCATCTAGGGATACAGTGTGGGCTAGCACAGGTCATGGAACAAGCAAGTATAAGGAAGCAGGAGTGAAACAAGGGGAACGAGAGAGAGAGAATTCCTTTGTCTGGAGATTATGTATTCCAAAATTCTTATGGGCTTGCATTGGGATCCACCCTCCTAGCCAATGATTTCTGTTCCCAGTTTAGACTGACAAACAAGTACCTTCCTTATGTCACCCCCACTTCACTGCATATGCACCCCTCTTCCCCTTTGTCCAGTCCTCCCACAGTGATCTTCAGGGAATAGACTGGTGGTTCCCAGGGGACTGTGAAATTGTAGCTTCCTGGTGAAACTGCCAAGATGATCATGCTTACAATGTCTGGCCTCCCCTCTGCTCTCTTCCTATTATTAATATCAACTAGCTAGTGACAACCATAACACAGGGACAACTTTGAGTGGTGTTCTGATTGCATGTCAGAGAGTAGGATAACACTGTTCTAAACAGACACCAACACAGAATTGCAAAGGAAGCCCCACTGAGCCAGTGATAGCAGTAAAAGGATACCGACAAAGGCACAATGGAAGCCATGAAGTACAGGAAGTGTGTGGGCACAGGTGTGTGAGAAAGAATGTCAATATCATGAGTCAATGCCTGAGGACAAGTGGGGCTGGCCATACTCACAGAAAAGACAGGGAAGAGGACCAATGTGGAAATGAATGGGAGAGGGACAAACTGAAGCATAGACATTTAAGTTATAGGATACAGAAGGGGAGAAGAGAAAGAGATGGTAGCAGAGGTTCAAAAACGGAGAAAGAAGCAGAGAGAGATCATCCACAATACCAGCTCAGTGGGGCAAAACTCCACTGATTGTTTCTGGGTTTCATAAGATTGTCTGTTCAGCATGTTCTATGAAACATTGTGCCCTAAAAATAGTTTCCTTTTTTTTAGGACAAAAATTAAAAAAAAACCACACACACTTTTCTCTGCTTTTTCTCCCCCTCCATCTATCCTGCCATGCCTTCTTCCCATGGTAAGATTTCAACAATATTTCTCTGTATCTTGAAAGCACACCTATGACAAGTAACCTATTATGATCATTCTAATATTTTTAATGAATTTCATAACTTTCTGATGAGGGAATTGGGACTTGCAGAAGGGGAAATGACTAACCGATTCTTTAAAGGTAACTTCTGTCTCCTGGGGAGAGAGGCACATTAATTATACTTTTGTGATCAAGCAACAGTCCCTTTTAGGACAGCCAAGAACTGGGCAATCGGTATCTGTGTCTATATTTAGCTGAGGACCAATTTCTACTTTGTATTCCAGTTCAGCCTGCAAAGCCAAAGAGGAACATCACAGCAGCACCATCAGGACTCCTCAATGCAGCTACAACATAATGCTGTGGGCAGATATGAGTCCTTTCTGCCCTTTGAACACAAGGGCAGGGGAATGGAAGCAGGGCAGTATGCCCTTTTACTAACAGGAAGAAACAACTCCAGTAGGAGAAAGGAACAACATAAAAATACCCTCTCCCCTCTTTTGCAGTTTCTGTAGTCACTATATTCTTTCTCTAGACCTCATCAGGAAAATATGTCTATTTTCTCCAAAAACTATAAAATTGTACAACCTTCCAATTACATGAACTTACCTACAAAGATAATTTAGTCCAATATCCTACTTAGAGTGCAATCTCATCAAATGGAAAAGAAAAAGAAAAGAAATTTAAAAATAAATAAAAAATGTGAACTTCTTCATTTGGTCACTAGAGTTTTGATAACAAAATCTCTCATTCTTCTCCTAGACTGGCAGTTCCAGACTGCAGAAAAGTGTCAGGAATCTGGGGTGGACTCCAGGTGGGTAAAATATGCTTAAGACACTTCAGAAATACCACATTACATGATGAAATCAAAACTATGAGCCAATCAAATAAAACCTCAATCTGAAGGAGTTGGGAAGAGAAGCAGAAACAAGACAGAACTAAGAAAGAGGAGTCCATCCTAAGGTACCTCCTCAGTGCGGGAGAGGGATTCAAGGGCCTCGGTGTAGAACTCATGCTCCTAATCCACCTGAGCAGAGAGACTTCCAGGAGCAAGGGCCAGGTGACACCGCCTCCCTGACCAGTGATTTTCCAGCCATTGCCTGACCCTTTCAATGTTTGAAACCTCAGGTCATCAGAAAGGGTGGTCACAAGATCTGCATCAGAAAGTTCTGCCTTCTATCTCTCCATTACCTCTTAATATCACATTTATCTTCCTGCAGCATCAGACTTTGCCCATACTTCTTTCAACCCAAGCCTTTTGATTATTCTTAGTTTTATGTGTGTTTTCAAAAGTCAGTTCCCACTGGATTTTTGCTTTCCTCTACTATTTTTCCAGGCCCCTGACACTCTTTTTTGTATTCAATCTTTAATGCTCTTTTTGCCGTCTGGATGTGGGCCCATCAGAAAAGCTGAGCTGGCTGGTGCTCCCTGGGCAGCCTCTTTGGTTTCTAACGAGATCCCCGCTTTTCCTTCTCACAGAAATTATTCACAGTTGTATTCAGAATTTCATTTTTCAACTGTTCCAACCTTTGGAGCCACAGAATAACATTTTATTTGAGTGTTTGTTATGGAAACAGGGATAACATTGTATCAAAGGAAAAAAGACAGACCATAGATCCTGAGGTGCACAGAGGGCTCGTGTTGATGGCCCAATGAATACTACAATAGATGTTCCCTCAGGCAGCCCCTCAGGATAGTTACTGCATAGAACAGGAGAACAACAGCACCACATGAAAAGCGGATGCTGAGCTGGGCCCATTCACAGGCAAGGTAGTTTGCTTCTTCCGACCAGGCTTTCAAGATAAATGATTCTAATTTTGCTTCAACAGAATCACAACTTGCAATAAGTCATGAATATTTGTGTGGCTTTAAACTGGTTAAAATCACAAATGTCAAGAGCCTACATCAGGGATCAAAACACAAATGTTCATAGGAGCCAGGAAGGAAACATAAATGAGTAACTCAAGATGGATGTAAGACAATAGTGAGTGGTAAGGGGCATGTTTCACTGGGAAGAAATAGCAATCAGAATCATAGCAAAGATTGCTATGACAGCACTTACCTTAAACCAGGCACCGTTGGAAGAGCTTTACATATATTTAACCCTCAAACCACTGTAAGAGTTAGGTTCCCTTAACTTAAAGATAGGAAAACGGAAACACAAGCATTTAAGTTATAAGCACACACCCCATATAAAGGGGGTGTCTCCTACTCAGGTACAACTCATTGCTGGCATTAAGATTAGTGTTCTAGTGTTGTCAAATCTTGTGACTTTATAGGAGAAGCTAGGCATTCAAATTTGTATATAAAATTTTGATTTTAAATTATGACTCGTGATCTTTAAACATATTTCATGGTCCGAACATGTCCAACATTCATCTCAGAGGACACTAGTTTGTGTTTCTGGAATTTAGTACACTTTAATAAAGAGGTCTTTCTCAAGGATATGTCTTCAGTTAGCACTTTCTGCATTTTCTTTCTGGAAAACTATTAGGAGTGACAAAGAATTTGTTATAAACAAGGAAGGAAGAGACAAAGGGAAGAAAGGAGGAAGGGCAAGAAGAGAGAGGAAGGGAGGGAGGGAGGGAATGGGGAAAGAAAAGGAAGGAAGGAAGGGAAGGGAAGGGAAGGGAAGGGAAGGGAAGGGAAGGGAAGGAAAGGGAAGGGAAGGGGGAAGGGAGGGAGGAATGAAAAAAGGGAAGAAAGGAAGAAATTAATTAATTAATTCCCAGGCCATAGGTCCTTTGAGTAGTTAATGCACTATGGCTATATACAACCACAGTTTCTGAATTCCAGAATGGCACACACAAAAAGCTGTGTGTACAACAAACAGAAGTATGTCCAATGGGTAATAAGCATCTCTTATAATTAAACCTTTCAAATTTATTTCTGACTCTCCTACAACCCAAGTGTATTACAACCATCTCTGTGGGCTTTCCCTCCTCTGATCCACTCCCAAATGAGGTAGAGCTAAAGCCACAGCACTGCCTTTCAGTCTACCTACTATCACAGTCCTCGCAACTGCCCCACACCAAAAATCTCTCCAGTCATCCCAGGCTTCCAAAAAACCCCTTTGGATGTCTTTACTAACTTTCCAGAGACGAAATTTTTTTTCTGAGGAAGAGCATACAATCTAAGGATAGTAAAGTTTATGGAATCCAACTTCTTTCTCTTCAAAGTAAAATAATTGAGGCTTAGCAAGATAAAGCAAGAGTTTATTTTAATAAGCAATCTGTGAGTGTTCTATCAGATGACCAACTAATTTACTATTTTGGAAACTTCTAGGAGAATTTTAGTGCATTGTGAAAGCAAATATATGCAAAATCGAGGTAGTTTTTTATTTTATGATTTAAAAAAAATAAAAAGAGTGTCTGCTCCCAGACACTCTTTCTTTACATGATACTCAACTGAGATGTTGTTCTTTTGTGCTCTCTCTCCTAACTTTTTTTAAAAAATGTTTTTATTGATTTTTTTGAGAGAGAGGAAAGGAGAGGGAGAGATAGAAACATCAATGATGAGAGAGACTCATTGATCAGCTGCCTCTTGCATGCCCCCTTACCCCCAGGATCGAGCCCACAATCCAGGCATGTTCCTTGACCGGGAATCAACCCATGACCTCCAGGTTCATAGGTTGACACTGAACCACTGAGTCACACCAGCTGGGCTCTCTGTTAATTTTTTTGTTATTGTTTTTAATCCTCACCCAAATACAATTTTTCCATTGATTATTTTTTTTAGGGAGAGTGAATGGAAATAGGGAGGTGGGGAAAGAAAGAGAGAACCTGCAACCCAGATCCACACCCTTGACTGAAAATCAAATTCGAGACCCTTTTGTGTGGGGGCCAATGCTCTAACCACTGAGCACACTGTCCAGGCTCTCTGCTAACTTTAATTCTCACCACGCTATACTACAATGGCTCTTTAGGTGTTTGCCCTGCTCTCCTCAACTCCTGCCTCTTGAGGACAATGGATGGACCTTTTTATTGCTGCGAATCTAGGGCCCTGCAAGTTTCTGACAGATGCATATGGAGCTGTCAGAAAAAGTTAGTTTAATGAATGGGTGAATAGATGCCCTTCTATGCCCTTTAATAGACACAAGGGAAAACTGCTACCTCTATCAAGATACTAAATGTCTGTGGATGAACTTTGCCACAGATGAAAGGAAAAACTTCCCCATGGACCTTATCCTTTGAGGGAGGCAAAAATGTGAATATCTCTCTAAACAATTTCTTTCTATGATGATGGACTCTTAAAGAAAGTTTGATTGTTTACCCAAGTACCTGTAATACCCATTGATTTTTACAGGTAATCTGTTCTGTTTGAACATGGACTCTGTTAGAGGGAGCATGGGAGGGAAGAAAAATGAGGATTGGTCCTTGTATAGGATTCAGGTTAAGACTGAGCTTGAATACCTGCCAAGGATTAGCTACTGAAGGATCCAAAATCTATACTATGTTTGTCTGATGGAGTTTTGAGGCACATTTGTGTATATTTTCATGTTTTCTTTTCTTGTTTCTCTTGTTTTACCCTAGGTCTTTTAGCAAAGTTTCTTTTCTAAAATTCACCTGATTTCAGCTTTATAAAGGCAGAGAATAATATAACCAATGCTTGTTTCACAAGTAAAGAGAGAGTATCAGTGTCAGCAGAAATAAAATAAAAGAACCCCAAGGGCATGTACACCTATCTTTGAACATTAGAGAATATAAAAATGTTTAGAGAATATAAAAATGAGATTTCTCATAGACCTCTCCAACATTATGTATTTAACACTTCTCAATCTTTGTGCCAACAACCTTGATTCAAGACCTCATTGTTTCTAATTTGCATAATTTAATTAACTCCTCAATGGTCTCCAACACTCCAAGTCTCACCCCTCCCATCCTCACATCTTCCAATCCACTCAGCATGCTCTGGAGTGTTCTTCCTGAAAAATTATTTTATATCTTACCAAATTAAGCATTAGCATCATTCTCTTGCTCAAAATCCATCACTACCTTGACACCAAACCAATGACATCACAAAAAAAGTTCAGACCAATAGCATATACCATATATTCTTAACAAAAATACTTAACAAAACACTAGCATCCAGAATCAAATAACATATAAAGAGGGTTATACACCACAAACAAGGTGTATTTTTCCCAGAAATGCAAGGTTGTTACAACATATGAAAATAAGTCAGTGTATCACATTAATAAAAATAAAAAAGACCAAAACCTCAGTAGTCACAGAAAAATCATTTGACAAAATTCAACAACTTATTATGATAAAAACACTGAAATTAATAATACAATGGAACTTTTCAACCTGATAAAGGACAGCTATAAAAAAATACAGCTAATATCATACTTACTGGTGAAAAAAATGAATGTTTTCAGACTAATACAAAGAATAAGACAAGTCTATACACTCTTGCTACTTCTAGTCAACATTATACTGGAGGTTCTAGTCAGGAAAACTAGGCAAGAAAAGTCAATAAGGGGCATGCAGATTGGGGAAAAAAGGGAGCACAAGTATCTCTATTTGTAGATGACAGGAACTAATATATAGAAAATCTTGGGTATCCACCAAAACACTATTAGAACTATTAAATGTTTTCAGTAATGTTGCAGGGGAAAAGATCAATATATACAAAACAATTGTATTGTAACACACTATTGATGAACAACCTGAAAGTGAAATTAAGAAAAACATTTATTTATGATGGTATCACCACCTATGGATAAATTTAACACAAAAGTGTGAGACCCAAACACTAAAAGCTACAAAACATTATTGAAGAAAACTAGAGAAGAACTAAGTAAATGTACAGATATCCCATGTTCATGGGTTTGAAGGCTTAATATTGTTGCAATAGTAATATTTTTCAAACTGATCTACAGATTCAACACAAAAATTCAGCGATGTTTTAATGAGAAATTGTTGTGATGGTTCTAAAATACAAATGGAAATGGATGGAACAAAGTTGAAGAACTCAAATGTCCCGGTTTCAAAAATTACTATAAAGATGGAGTAATCAAGACAGTGTAGTATTGGTATAAGATGAGATACATAAATCAATGAAATAGAATTCATATTTCAGAAACAAACTCTTACATTGTGGTCAATTGATCTTTAGCAGGATACCAAGATAATTCAATAGAAAAAGAAGAGTCTACAACAAATGGTGCTGGAAGAACTGGATAGCTACATGTAAAATAATGATGTTGGAATCCTACACCATTCCTTATAAAAAAATTAACTCAAAATAGACCAAAGACCTAATTATAAAATTTTAAACTATAAAACTCTTGGAAAAAAACATAGGAACAAATATCTGTGACCTTGGATTAGTCAATGGTTTTTTTAAAAATATATTTTATTGATTTTTTACAGAGAGGAAGGGAGAGGGATGAGAGAGAAACATCGATGAGAAACATCGATCAGCTGCCTCCTGCACACCCACTACTGGGGATGTGCCCGAAACCAAGGTACATGCCCTTGACTGGAATCGAACCTGGAACCCTTCAGTCTGCAGGCCAATGCTCTAGCCACTGAGCCAAACTGGTTAAGGCTAGTCAATGGTTTTTTTAATATGCCACCAAATTATGAAAAAAATAGCTAACTGGACTTTATCAAAATTGAAAACCTTTCAGGTAGATACCCAGAAGAGGGGTTGATGGGTATCTCTATTAATTTTTTGAAGATCCTTCATACTGTTCTCCATAGTGACTGCAAGAGTTTACAAACAAGAAAAACAAACAAACAAAAACCCATAGACACAGACTACATAAAGGCTGAAGAGGGTCAAATATATAGTAACAAAAGAAAATTTGACTTTGGGGGGTAGGCATACAATGCAATATATAGATCATGTATCATAGAAGTCTATACTTGAATCTATATAATCTTATTAACCAATGTCACTCCAAAAGTTGAAAACCTTTTTGTTTCAAAGGAGAGATGCCTCAGGAGAAACCAGATCTGCAGACACCTTGACTCCGGACTTAGAGCCTCCAGAACTGTGAAACAATAAATTTCTGTGGTTTAAGCCACCAGTCTGTGGTATTTTGTTATAGCATCTCTAGCAGACTTATGCAAATGGGGAAAGGATTTGAATAGATATGCAAATTACATAAAAATGACCAGTAAGCACATGAAAAGCTCAAGATCAGTAGTCATTAGAGACCCAAATCAAAACCACAACGAAATATCACTTCATAATCTCTAGGATGACTAAAATAAAAAATAAAGACAGACAATAACAAGTGTTGCCAAGGATGTGAAGAAATTGGAGCCTTCATACATTGCTGGTAGGAATGTAAAAGTACAGACACTTTGGAAAACATTGTAGCAGTTCCTCAAAAAATTAATCCAAAAGTTAGTATATGATGCAACAATCTCACCCCCTGAATACTTAGAGAAATTAAAATGTGTGTTCACATAAAATTTGTACACAAATGTTCATAGCAGCCATAGGTAGGAACATCCCAAATGACCATCATTTGATAAACAAATAAACAAAAAGTAGTACAACCATAGACACAGCTACAGCTACAAACTACAACACAAATGAACCCTGAAAACATTATGCTAAGTAAAAGAACCCAGTCACAAAAGACTACATGGTTCCATTCACATAAAAAATTCCATAATTTTATGGTAAACTGATAGAGATAGAAGGTAGGTGTTTGCTAGAGGCTGGGGAGAGAAATGAATGATGAGTGACTAGTAATGGTTACAAAGTGCCTTTTAGGATAATGAAAATGTTCTGAAATTAGATTATGGTGATCATTACACAATTCTGTAAATATACTAAAAGTCACTGAATTGTATATGGAAAGGTGAATTTTATGGTATGTGAATTATATTTCAATATAGCTGTTATTTAAAAAATCCTTTAGCATTTCCCCTTTGACTACAGATTTTTGTTCAACATACTTAGCCCTCTAGATTTGTTTATCTGTCTAACCTTATTTCTCATCGCTTCAACATTCTCATCTATCGCCTCTTAAAAGAAGTCATTTCCTTCCTTATCTTCCTGGAAATTCATTTTCATTATTTCATAGCCAGCTCCAAGTCCAGTCAGCAGACTCGGTTCGTCTCTAAATTTGTGCCGGGGTTCTATATTTTACATATTCCTGAGCAATTACGTGTTTTTTTAAGGGCTTTGGAAAATATTTGCACTATAGCCACACAAACAATGTGTTATTCAAAAATAAAATTTTAAGTTCATTGTTTTTAAAATCATGACATGCAAATAATTTAATAAAATATTATATATGTAGCATCATTGACTATGGGCTACAAATGACCAATTAACTGATGATGCCACAGTGTCTTACCTACACAATAAGGACACAAAGCATGGACTTTGATGAAGATACTGGAAATAAATTTGTCAGAGACTACTTCATTTTATGAAATATCATAAACCTCATGGAGAAAATGCATATGCTACTGAGTAGAAATGTTTGTGCTGAAAAGCTAAGATATAAAAATTGGCAAAAGATAGATATATTGAAAAGGTTTGTTCCATCACCCTCTTTGGTTTCTGCAGATGCCTTTCCAACAAATCCTGATCCTATGTTGTTTAACCATACCCTCATCCTATATAATAAAAGCCTAATATGCTGTGCCTGGTAGTCTGGTCATCCATTCAACCAATCAAAGCATAATATGCTAATGATATGCTAAGCCTGCTCAACCACACACTATGATGTTCACTGACTACCAAGGGGGCAGATGCTCCAACTGATAGGTTAGCTTGCTGCTGGGGCCAGCGATCAGGACTGAGCGAGATGAGCCGGACACGCCCTGGAGCCCTCCTGCAGTCCCTCCCTGGCTAATCAACCTCCCATGTCTCTCCCCAGCCCCAATCATGCACTGGTCGAGTCCCTTGGGCTGGCCTTCACCCTCTCACAATCTGGAACCCCTTGGGGGATGTCAGAGGGCCAGTTTCAGCCCAGTCCCACAGGCCACATGAGGGACCCTATTGGTGCACAGATTCATGCACCAGGCCTCTAGTCTTCAAATAAATGGGTATTCTCTGGTAAACAAACATTTAACATACTTCTCCAGTGCTACACTATGTTTGTTGCATCTTTCAGGAAAAGGATGTATATTACAAAGCCTGAATTTTGGGTGTGACCGTTAATACATAAAATGTACTCACTGTATTTATGTCATTGCATTTTTTTATAATTATTTTCCAATTACAGGTAAATGATGAGAGATAGTATATTAATACATTTTACTTATATTATTTTAACATGTAAATTAATGAAATTGACATATCAAGTGTAAGTCTTCTGAGGTATAAATGAAAGTCTGTATGTGTGACTGGGTAGATTAAAAGTAAGGAAGTATTTTTTTAATGCCCTGGCCAGTTTGACTCAGTGGATAGAGTGTCGGCCTGTGGACTGAAGGTTCTGGGGTTCTATTCCAGTCAAGGGCACATGCCTGGGTGGCGGGCTTGATCCCCAAGAGGGGGAGTGCAAGGGGCAGCCTATCAATGATTCTCTCTCATCGATGTTTCTATCTCTCTCTCCCCCTTCCTCTCTGAAATCAATAAAAATATATTTAAAAAAAGAAAGTATTTGTTTAATAAGAGCAATCAAGAATAGTCATATTGCTAATTTTTCTTGTTGTATCTTATACATAGGAATCCACTAATTCATTGATACATTATTTTAAAAAATGGACATAAGGAGATCTCAATTCCCCCTCCTTTTTAAAAATCATTATTGGTGGTGGGAATATAACTGAGCCGTGACAGGAGACATTGTAAGTACAACATACTATACCCAGAGGCAGGTACAATTTATGGGATCTGATAATAGCAAGGTATACAACAATGAAAATTGACATTTATATAGAACTTACAAACTTAGAAGTCACTTTCACAAACATTGTCTCATTTCATTCTCATACTATCCTCTGAAGTAATGAAGTTAAATTTCATTCCCATTCTATAGGTAAAAAAGCTAGCCGAAACTGGTTTGGCTCAGTGGATAGAGCGTCGGCCTGAGGACTCAAGGGTCCAGGGTTCGATTCCGGTCAAGGGCATGTACCTTGGTTGCGGGCGCATCCCCAGTGGGGGGTGTGCAGGAGGCGGCTGATCGATGTTTCTCTCTCATTGATGTTTCTGGCTCTCTATCCCTCTCTCTTCCTCTCTGTAAAAAATCAATAAAATATATTTAAAAAAAAAAAAAAAAGCTAAAGCCAGGGAGGTTGAAAAAAATTGTACAAGGTCAAAAAGTCATCCACAGAACCAGAGCCAGAACCCAGGTTTACTGACTTTTTCTAGAGCTTTTCTACTTTCCCATTGTTAAGTTTAAGAGCAGTATGAAATAGAAGAGATGGTAAATATGCTAAGGATACTAGGGTTTGAAAAAAAACACCTGGAGATTACATTTAGGTACAAGGTAGAAAGTCCCTATGATTCTTCAATTTCTGTGCTAGGTGCTGTGAAATCTATAATAATAAAAGCATAATATGCTAATTAGACTGGACAGTCAAACAACCTTCAGGACGAAGCCACGGTGGCAGGGGCTGAAGCAGAGGCAGTTAGGGGCAATCAGGCAGGCAGGCAGAGTACTTAGGAATCCCTGCGGGATCAGGTCTAAACCAGCAGTCAGACATCCCCTGAGGGATCCTGGATTGTGAGAGGGTGCAGGCCCAGCTGAGGGATCCCCCCCGCAATGCATGAATTTCGTGCACCAGGCCTCTAGTAGTGATAATATTAAGATATCATAATATGCTATTATGTTGCCTTAATCAAATTCATATGTGTTATAAAGGAAGCCATGGACCCATTGGTAAGTGATATTAACATAGACATTGAAAGGATAGTTAAGAAATAAAAGATAACCTAAGGGATATACATGGAAAGATTGTTCTTCTGTAAGACAGAAAGAGAAAAATGTACCTTAGAACCAAGTCCCCTGTGGATGGAGAGTATTTCTATTCTTTACCTAACACTACAAAAATCTGTAATTTGTTGGTCCTATGTACCAACAAATTGCAGATTTCTTCTCCATGATCTCCTATTAAAGCTACTTCTACTTAGTCTGAACTTTCTTTTCAGATTATTAAGTTTTATGATTGTTACATATTCTCTGAAGTATTCCAACCATTAAATATTTAAACCATTTTAAGTTTAAAGGATACATCTCACTTGGCTCAAGCTGCCATAACAAAATACCTAGACATGATGGCTTAAACAACAGAACTTTATTTTCTCACAGTCTGGAGACTAGACATTCATGATAAAGGCACTGGCAAATTTGGTTTCTCATTGAAAGCCCTTTTCCTGGCTTATACTAGTAGGTAGCCACCTTCTCACTTTGCACTCAGATATACTTTCCTTGGTGCATATGTGAGGAAAGAGAGCAAGTGAGCTTTCTGGTCTATTCTTTTCTTTTTCTTTTTTTTTTTATTAAGGTATTATATGTGTACATATCTTACTATTGCACCCCCCCACCCCACTCCCATACATGCCCTAACCCCCCAGTGTTTTGCATCCATTGGTTATGCTTATATGCATGCATACAAGTCCTTCAGTTGATCTCTTATCTCCCCCACCTCTTTCTGGTCTATTCTTATAAGGGCACTAATCCTATTGGATAAAGTCCCCACCCTTATGACCTCATTTAACCTTAGTTACTTCCTTAGATGCCCATCCCAAAATACAGCCACACTGAGGGGTTAGGGATACAACATATGAATTTTGGGGTGGAGGAGACACAAACATTCAATCCATAACAGTTACTTCTTAAAATATTAATTTTTTAAAAGTATATTTCAGCCCACTTCTGCTCTTCAAATTTTAAAGCCTTTGATCTTATTTTCTCCTCAGACTTCCAAGATAGAGTCTAAGATTTATCATTTGATCAATTTAGCATCCTTTCTGTAGACTTACTTGCCTTTTTATAACTCAAATTTATTGATATAATTTACATATAATAAAATGTTTTTATTGTGAGTGTACAGTTCCATGAATGTTACTAAATATATACATTTATATAACTACTTCTGCAATAGAAAAATAGAACATTTCCATCATCCTAAAACTCTCTTGTGCCCTTAGCATAAATCACCACACTAATAGCACCTAGCAACCACTAATCTGCTTTATCGCACTGCAAATTAAATTTACCTATCTTCCATTATTCCACAAATATAATAATAATATAGTATGTATATTTTGTGCCTGGCTTCTTTGACACAGCATGTTTTGGAGACACCCCCATGTTACTGTGGCTATTAGCATTTCTGTCCATTTTAATACTGTATAGTAGTATTCGTGTGTGTGTGTGTGTGTGTGTGTGTGTGTGTGTGTGTGTGTGTGTGTGTGTGAATTTGTCCACTGACATGTTGATAGATATTGTTTGGGTTGTGTTCAGTTTTGTGCTATTACAAATAAAGCTGCTATGAATATTTATGTATAAATCTTTGTGTACATGTATGTTTTAATTCTCTTGGGTAACTATCTAGAAGTAGAATTTCTAGGTTGCCTTGTAAGTATATCTGTAATTTTATAAGAAGCTAGAACTGTTTTTACGAAATAGCATTTTACCTTCCAATGGGCATGTATGAGAGTTCTATAACACTAGGTACTGTCATTCTTGTAAAATATTTGCCCATCTTAGTGTGGAAGTAGTGGTTTTAATTAACATTTTAATAATGGCAAGTTAACAGTTTCACATGTTTTGGGCCATTTATATATCTTCTTTTGTGAAGTGTCTGTGGAACTCATCGTACCTGATAAAAGAGTAATATGCAAATTGACCCTAACTCCACCACACCCACAAGCAATGCCCACCAGCCATGCCCACCAGCCAATCAGGAGCAAATATGCAAATAAACCCAACCAAGATGGCTACAGCCACAGAGAGCAGGAGGAAGGCTTGGGTTTCCCCAGTAACAAAGGAAGCCAAGCTTTCCGCCTGCCGTTGTGGGCCTAAGCCTCCACTCAAGGCTACAAAGTTTCAATTATAGAAGGTAAACAAATCCAAACAGAAATGGCGGCAGCCACTAAGCTGGAAAGAGCAGGAGGCAAGGGTTGCCCCCCGGCAATGGAGGAAGCAAAGCTTCTGCAGCCCTGGCTGGCCTAGGCCTCCTCTCCAGGCTACAAAGTTTCAATTATAGAGGATACATCAATCCCAAGAGAAATTGCTGCCGGCCAAGGAGCGAGCAAGAGGCTTGGCTCCGCTCCAGGCTACAAAGTTTCAATTGTAGAAGGTAAACAAATCCCAGATACCAGGGCCTCTGCTTGGGTCACCAGGGGGCATGGCCAGCCTGCAAACCACCACAGGCCCTTCACCCAGGCCGCCCCACACCCCAAGGGAACCCCCACCCTGATCCGGGATACCCCTCAGGGCAAACCAGCTGGCCCCCACCAGTGCACCAGGCCTCTATCCTATCTAATAAAAGAGTAATATTCAGATTGACTATCACTCCAACACACAAGATGGCTGCCCCCAAAGATCCTGCCCCCATGTGGACACAAGATGGCCGGTACAAGATGGCCAGCAGGGGAGGGCAGTTGGGAGGGACAAGGCCTGCAAGGGAGGGCAGTTGGGGGTAATCAAGCCTGCAGGGGAGGGCAGTTAGGGGTGACCAGGCCAGCAGAGGAGGGAAGTTGGGGGTGACCAGGCCTAAAGGGGAGGGCAGTTAGGGGCAAACACGCTGGCAGGGGAGCAGTTAGGCATCAATCAGGCTGGCAGGGGAGTGGTTAGGGGGTGATCAGGCTGGTAGGCAGAAGCAGTTAGGGGCAATTAGGAAGGAAGGCAGGCGAGTAGTTGGGAGGCAGCAGTCCTGGATTGTGAGAGGGATGTCCGACTGCCCGTTTAGGCCTGATCCCACCAGGATCAGGCCTAAACGGGCAGTCGGACATCCCTTGAGGAGTCCCAGATTGGAGAGAGTGCAGGCTGGCCTGAGGGACACCCTGCCACCCCCCACCCCCACCCCCATCCACGAATTTCGTGCACTGGGCCTCTAGTTTTAAATATATATCATGCGCCGAAACCAGTTTGACTCAGTGGATAGAGCGTAGGTCTGCGGACTAAAAGGTCCCAGGTTTGATTCCAGTCAAGGGCATGTACATTGGTTGCGGGCACATCCCCTGTGAAGGGTGTGCAGGAGGCAGCTGGTCGATGTTTCTCTCTCATCGATGTTCCTAGCTCTCTATCCCTCTCCCTTCCTCTCTGTAAAAAAATCAATAAAATATATAAATATATATCATGCACATTTAGTATATGTATTGTGAATATTTTTTCCAAGTCTGTGGCTTGTCTTTTCATTTTATTATAAAGAGCATGAAGTTTTAATTTTGATGGTTTCCAATTATCAGTCTTTTCTTAGTTTATACCATTGTGTCCTAAGAGTTTTCACAGTCCAAAGTTATAAATAGTTTCTCTTACACTTTAGTAATATATACATTTGACTTTGTTCTAGAAATGTTATGGCTTTAGCTTTATGGGTAGGTCTATAATAAATTTGGACTAAATTTTTGTGTATTATATGAGGTCAGGATCAATTTTATTTCCAAATTAACATCCAGTTTTTCCAGCACTGTGTGTTTAAAAGAGTATACTTTATCCCATTGAGTTACCTTTATATCTTTGTGGAAACTTTATTGAACTATTTCTAGTATTTTCATTAATACTACACAGTTGATTACTATAAATTGATGGTAAGCATTTCATTCAAGAAATAAAATCCCTCTCACACTGTTACTTAAAAAAAAAAAAAACTGTTGTGACTGTTTCAGAACCTTTTCATTTCCAGGGAATCATTATAATTAGACTGTTTATTTCTAAAAAATAAAAAAATAAAAAAGTAAGTCTGCTCTGAGTTTTATTGGGATTCCATTGAATATATAGATAAATTTAGGGAAGATGATATTTTATTGGACATCATTAGGGGGCCATTATTCAGCCTTCTAGGGGATGGAAGTGAAATTTTCTTTCAGGTTTCTGTATCTTAAACAGAGGAAAAAGTTTATAGCTCTTTCTTATGTTGTCTCATTCTCTTCTTTCCATGTTCGTGATTTCTGTCTTTATCTAATAAATGTGCATGTTTATAATTATTGTAAAGTTTTTGTCTACAAATTATATTTTTCTGATCTATTCTGTATTTATTTTTCTCCTGATAATGGGTTAGTTTTTCTGTTTTGTGTCATATCCTCTAATTTTTGGCTGGATACTGGACATTATGTTTCACATTGTTTACTGCCTGGGCTTTATTGTATTAAAGTGTTGACTTTAGTCCTGGCAGGCATTAAATTTGTGAATCAGCTTGATCCTTCTGAAGCTTATTAACAATGGGGACGTATCTTTTACTCTAGGGCTTGTTTACTCTTACTATTAAGGGGCAACTTTTTTGAGGGTCTCACTGAACTCCTCAGTTATTCAACAAAAAGCCATTTCTCTGGCTGATTGAAAATTGAAAGTGTCACCATTCTGTGATCTCCTGTAATTGCTCAGTTTATATTTCCCCTGCAATACTTGCCTGGTCATGTGGAGTTGTGCTTTACATTATACACAGCTTCATATTCATCAACATAAATAAAGGATCCCTATGCATATTCCTAGAGTTCTTTTTATGCATAGTTTCCCTCTATCCAAATCTCTGCTCCATAAATTTCAGATACCATCTTCATCTCCCCACCTCTGATTTTTGTCTCATTGATTCATTGAGCACACGATGCTTTGTTTTGATTTTCTCTTCCTACCTTATGGTCTAGAAGGTAACTTGAGACTGAAAGCTGGGGCTCATTCATTTGTTCTCTTCCTGAAGGAATCACAGTCCTATACTATTGTTTCCAGTTATCTGTTGGATTGTAACAGGGGAGAAAGTTTGGAATAATTTACTCTGGCATGATGAAGACAGAAGTCCTTTCAACTTGCTATCATTTACTAAATATACACAGAGCAATGCAGTATAAACCCATAATGGTTTGTTACTATGCTGAGATGGAGCTTCCTAATAAAAACAATCATTCTCTTCCAGATGATACCTAGCACATCATGAAAATGTTTGCCTTATTTAAAAAATAATGCAGATTTTTTCAAGGAATAGTTTGTGGTTTGTCTTTTATTTTTTAAGCTAGAATTTATTTGGAATTCTTCATGAAATGGAATGAACCAAAAGGGATTAAATTGTCAATCTTTCTTTTTTAAAAAAATGTATTTTATTGATTTCAGAGAGAAAGGGAGAGGGAGAGATAGAAATATCAATGATAAGAGAGAATAACACACTGGGGATCGAGGCCACAACCCAGGCATGTACCCTGACTAGGGAATTGAACCATGACCTCCTGGCTCGTAGGTTGATGCTCAACCACTGAGTCATGCTGGCCGGGCTGTGATTCTTTCTTATAGTGGATAATGAGCCCCCCCAACCCCCAAAAATCTCTTCAAAATAACTTGTAAAGTCTTCCTTACAAAGACAAGGTACTTTGTAGCCACCTTCAGAAGGCTAGTTATAGAAACTCTAGAGTCATTAAAGATAGCCTCTTCCTGGAAAAATGATTAAGTAACCCCACTTTTTAATGAAAAATGAGCAATAAGACTATTTTGTTTGTAAGGTTTGGAAAGAAAAGCATTCTGATACACAGGGTAAGTATGAGAAAAGGAATTCTCAGCACCATCTAATCTCAGGAAGGTGACATTAAGTGAAATGCTAAGACTGAAGCCTCATAAGTCCAAGCCAGAAGCACCCTACTGTGAGCATTGGATAAGCATAGCCAAATAGGCTGGGTGTGACCAGTCTTCATCTGTGGAACCATTTGGCAGTAAGAAGCAACACTGATAGTAAACTAATCTACACTAATAAAAGAGAAATATGCAAATTGACCATACCTCTGCAACACCCGTCAGCCAATCAGGAGTGAGTATGCAAATTAACCCAACAAAGATTGGTGGGTTGATTTGCATATGCAAGCACAGAGTGGCTGGGAGTGGGGCAGCCACTTGCGTGTGCGCTGGCACCAAGCAGCCTGCATCCCGGGGACAGGTACAGGCATCCTCGGGAGACAGGCCACTCTGAACCTGTAGGTCTGTGCATAGGCCAAGAGCACCTGGGGTCCCGGAACGACCCCTCAGCCACTCCGTGTGCAGGCACGGAGCTGCCAGGGACGGGGTGGGAATGTCCACCCCGTGACATTCAGTGAGCGAGCAGACAGCAGGGCCCTGCTTGCTCCTGGCCGTGGCAGCGAGGGACAAGCAGTCCCCCGCAGGGCCCCCTCAGAGAGCAGACACCATGGCCCTGCTTGCCCCTGCAGCGGCAAGCCAGAGAGCAGACAGCAGGGCCCTGCTTGCCCCTGGCACCAGCGGCTAAGGGCAAGCAGGCCCCCACAGAGACCAGACACCAGAGCCTGCAGTGGCATCAAGCAGGCAGGTCCGCAAAGAGCAGAGAACCACGGGGAGCAGGCCTAAGCCGTCAGTAGGACATCCCCTGAGGGCTCTCAGATTGGAGAAGGTCAAGTTTGGGCTGAGGAACCCACTCTCCACCCCGGGTGCATGAATTTTGTGCACCAGGCCCCTAGTGAGACTATAATTCTCTTTCCATAGAGAGTGGTAAACCAACTCCTCTTTGGGAGTCTGTAAGTAGATTATAACAGTAAGTCCTTAATATTCTTGAACATGTTAAGAGGTCTTGATTTCTTACTAAAAGCAAAAGTGGAAGCGCAAGTAATTAATTTAAAATATAAAATTATGTGAGCCCAATATCAAGGTGTTGGCAGGGCCACCCTCTCTCCTAATGCTGTAGGAAAGAATCCATTCCTTGCCCCTTCCAACTTCTGCTGGCTACCAGAATTCCTTAGTTTGTGGATGCATCACTCCAATGTTGGCCTCCACTGTCACATTGCCTTCCCTTCTGACTGTGCCAAATCTCCTTTGGATGAGGGAAATTTCTCTATACCTTTTTATAAGGATACATGTAATCACATTTAGGCCCACCTGAATAATCCAAGATTAACTCCCCCATCTTAAAATTCATAATTTAATCACATCTGCAAAGCCTTGCATTTTATCACATAAGGTAAAATTCCCTTGTTTTAAGGGTTGGGATATGAATATCTTGGGGGGAAAGCATTCTTCAGCCTCGCACATTCATATAATAAGTATCTCAGGCAGTCTTTTTAAATATGTTACTGATTGGATGAAAAGACTTAGGGTTGGATTATCCAATCATCTCTGTATATCTGGAAGTTGAATTGATATTATCTTCCACAGATACAGTAGAGTATAATGCAGGGGTCCTCAAACTTTTTCAACAGGGGGCCAGTTCACTGTCCCTCAGACCATTGGAGGGCCGGACTATAGTTTAAAAAAAACTATGAACAAATTCCTATGCACACTGCACATATCTTATTTTGAAGTAAAAAAACAAAACGGCAAAAACACCCACATGTGGCTCGCGGGCCGTAGTTTGAGGACGCCTGGTATAATGTTTTCCTCAACCTATTTTCACTATTTATTATCTACTAGAGGCCCAGTGCATGAAAATTCATGCCCGGCCTGCCCCTTCTCACAGTCTGGGAGCCCTCAGGGGTGGGAGATGACCCAGCGATCAGGGGAAGATGACGCCCCCATCACACCTCTGCTGTTGCCACTGCCAGCAGCACAAGCCTCGGCTGGCCCTGGTTACCTGAGCCTTGGGCGGCCCTGGGCGACTGGGAAGCCAACATCCGAGGCTTGCCTGCACCTTGGGCTGGCCCTGGGCAGCTGGGGGTTGAGGGGATTGGGGGAATCCAGAAGCAGGTGCGCGGAGCAGCTAGACCTGCCTGGGGGGTGGTCCCAACCGTGCCACAAGCCTGCTGCTCTGGCAGGGCTGAGGGGACTGGGTGCCGCCATCTTGTGGCTGTGGGTGATGCCATCTTTGAGGGCATGGCAGTCAATTAGCATATTCCCTTCTTATTGGCTGTGGACACCACCATCTTTGTGAGGATGTGATGGTCAATTAGCATGTTCCCTCTTTATTAGATAGGATAACACAGTTACAAATAATTAGTGCTTATATTAATTCCTAAAAATAACTTATTCTTTATAGATTATTGCACACTTGTCAGCTGCTTGTCACTGAAAGCATACATGTTAATAGTTTCACTCAATGAGTTTAAAATAAAATATATCTTCATTAATGGATAGATAAAGCAATCTAGGTTTCTTCCACAAGAATGTTGCAATTAACATAAGGGTACATATATTTTTTCAAATTAGTGTTTTCATTTTCTTCAGATTAATGCCCAGAAGTGGAATTGCTGGGTCATATGGCAGTTCTATTTTTAACTTTTTGAGAAATCTACATATTGTTTTCCATAGTGGTTGCACCATTTTACACTCCTACCAGCACTACATAAGGGTTCTCTTTTCTCTACATCCTCACCAACATTTTTTATTTGTCAACTTTTCATAATAGCCTTTCTGACATGTGTAAGGCGATACCTCAATGTGGTTTTGATCAGCATTTTCCTGATGATTATTGATATTCGTATGTCTGTTGTCCATCTGTATGTCTTCTTTGGAGGTCTTCTTCCCATTTAATTGGATTGTTTATGTTAAGGTTTATGAGTTCTTTAAATATTTTGGACATTAACCACTTAGCAAATATATTATTTGCATAAATATTCTCCCATTCAGTAGGTTGTCTTTTTGTTTTGTTTTATATCTTTATTGATTTCAGAGAGGAAAGGAGAGAGAGATAGAAACATCAATGATGAGAATCATTGATTGGCTGCCTCTTGTATGCTCCTTACTGAGGATCAAGCCTGCAACCTGGACATGTGCCCTTGGCCAGAATCGAACCTGGGACCCCTGGGACCTCTCAGTCTGCAGGGTGATGCTCATCCACTGAGCCAAACCAGCTAGGGCAGGTTGTCTCTTTGTTTTGTTGATGGTTTCAATCTCTGTGCAAAAGCTTTTTAGTCTGATATAGTCCTGTTTAATTTTGCTTTTGTTGTTCTTACCTGGGAAAACGTATTCAAAAAAATATTCTAAGACTAATGTCAAAGAGCCTGTTTTCTTCTAGGAGTTTTATGATTTAAGATATTACATTTAACTACTTAATTCATTTTGAATTTATTTTTGTATATGGTGTAAGAAAGTGGTTCAGCTTAATTTTTTGGCATGTATTTGTTCAGTTTTCTCAACACTATTTACTGAAGAAATTCTCATTTTCCTCATGTTATATTCCTGGATCCTGACCATATAAGTGTTGGTTAATTTCTGGGCTCTCTATTTTGTTCCATGATCTGTGTTTTTATTTTGGGGGCAGTAACATGCCATTTTGATTACTATATTAATCAGGAAGCATAATATTTCAAGCTTTGTTCTTCTTTATCAAGATTGTTTTGGCTATTTAAGGTCTTTATGGTTCCATATGAATTTTAAATTGTTTGTTCCTCTTCTGTGAAAAATACCATTGGTATTTTGATAAGAAGATTTCCTATTTGTACCCTCAACAGGGTATATTGTACCACCTTTATTTTATGTTATTCAGGAAACCATAACAATTTATTTTTATTTCTAACAACTTCATAGATCTTTCCAATGTATTTTTTGAAACAAATCTGTGTTACTGTTGCAAAGAAGCTCCTAATCATTTAATGTCGTGGACTGAGAAAGTTCAGGGTAGTGAAAAGATCCTAGAACCAGGATTTCAGTTCTGACTGTGCCATTTTTTCAGCTCAAGTTTTTTTCATCTGCATAATGGAGGTGGTTATAAGAAATCTAAAAAGTAATGATATTTAGAGAATTAAATGAAATAAGTGTGTTTTTTGAATGATAAAGTACCATTCAAGGTATAATTGTGGTTATTTTTGAGACTCTTCCCATAGATGTCTTTGAAACAGGGTTATATTTTAAATGACCCTTTGTTCATTAATTTCCACTTAATCATTCATTTAATACTTACTGAGTACCTACCATTGGACACTGTTCTTGGTGCTAGAGACACAGCAGCAAATAAAGCCATAGAATTCATTGCTTTCATGACACTTATATTTTAGTAGAAACTGTTATAATCTAAAGTCCTAACATAGAAACTTTTGCTAAGAAATTTGCCCTTTTAGGAATCTGCTGTATTCTGGATTATGGAGAAGTCAGTCACATACTCATTTTCACTCACTCAACACATCACTGTGCATCTACAATGTGTCAGAACTTGCTATGGATTCATTCATAAAAATGACAGTCCCTTCCCCTGAATGGCTTAATCCCATGGGTGAGATAATAAATTGGCAATGCTACTAGAAAGAAAGATTGCAGCATTCTATAGGAGCTCTTAAGAGGAACCATCTAGCCCAGGCCAAGGAAGTCTTGTGTCCTCAGAGGTTATAACATCTCAGCTGGGTCTGGAAGGACTACCTGGATTTGTGAGGGAGAGAAATCAAATAGGCATTCTTGCAAGTAAATATCAAGATAAGTAGTTAATGTGTGCATTTTGAGCAGCTGCAGGTGAGAACATTGTGGCATAAGGTATTCAAACAACATTCCCTACAAATTTTGGAAGCGTTCTTTCCCATCCTCCCAAGTAATAAAGTACTTAGCAGCCATATTTTTAAATTACTTTATCAGTACCCGATGCCTATTAGTTGACATGCTAAGTAAATGAACTCTTTATGTTTACTCTGATTGAATGACTAGGCCAGAAAGGCCTTTTTGACACTATCTTTGCTTGATAAAAACCAGGCAGGTTTTTCACTACAGAAATGCCTTTAACATTTGTTTTGATACATACTTCTTAATAACTGGCCTGTAGTTCCTAATAATTGTCTTTATTGACAATGTAAACTGAACTGGAGCAGAACTAAGAATGCTGATATAAACTAAATAGATACTATGGTGGGTTTTGGCAGTGGTAGGGACTAGGTAAATTCTAATGCCATTTACTGATAAGGTATTTTTGTTTCCAATTTAGCCAATTCACCCTACTACTTGAAAGCTCCTGATTGACCTTGCATCCTTGGTGTTAACCATTAATTGGGCCAAATATTTATTTGTTTAAAATATTGTTTTTGTATATTAGCTCCAATCTTATTTCTGAATACTTTTTGAAATCATTTTACAATCCTCCTTTTTAACTATGCATATATTTCATATTGTAAAAAGCTAAATGTTGTTATCAAGTTGTCTGTAGAATGACTAAAGATCTATATGACTAAAGTTTATCTTGCATTATGCCTGCATTTTCTGTTCTACAATTGCTTTCAAAGCTAAATCATTTTTATGAGGGCGTGTAGTTCTATTGCCCTTTCATGGCCTGTTTATGTTGTACAGAGGATTATCAAGAATGTGGTGTTGGTAGGAATCTGACAGTTTTATTTCCTTCTTTACAAAGAGAGAATTATTTTGTTTTTTCATGGGAACACTAGAGGCCCAGTGCATGAAATTCATGCATGAGGAGTGTCCATAGGCCTGGCTGGCGATCAGGGCCTTCCAGCTGCCTGCTGGTGCCTCCCTTCCCCTGATGCTGCCTGCCAGCTGGGGCCTCCCTTCCCCTGCTGTCAGCTGCTGGCTGGGGCCTTCCTTTGTTCCACGCTGTCCCCTGGTGGTCAGTGCACATCATAGCAAGTGATCAAACTCCTGGTCTCCCG
Organism: Eptesicus fuscus; assembly: GCF_027574615.1. Lineage (NCBI taxonomy): Eukaryota > Metazoa > Chordata > Mammalia > Chiroptera > Vespertilionidae > Eptesicus > Eptesicus fuscus. The sequence goes on from NC_072475.1 coordinate 64,354,265, forward strand.
GTGGAATTCCCGAGGGGATAATTTGCATATTAGCCTTTTATATATAGAGATGTATAGTGATTACCCATTAGTTTGCTGACTGCATGTAAAACACACCTTTGTTATAACTTCTATCTTTTGGGAAGGTGTCATCCTTTGATTCAAACTTGAAGGGCTAGACTAAAATTGGCACTGACTCCTGTAATATATTACTAATCCCATAAAATACCAATGAAGGGGGTGGTCCTAAGACAAAACAGACCCTTTTCCCCTTTACCTCTCTGTCATCCCTTCGTTTGAAGTTGTTTGTGTGGTTCATCATAAGAATTGGTTTCTACTGCCCTCTTCACTACTCCTTTGTTATCAGTTGACCTGAAACCTCCACATTTTAATAATATAATTTCTTCCATCCAGACATCCTCTGAAATCACTATGATTAGGATTATTTTTTAACTCTTTGCATTCTGGTATTTCAAACTCCCCTTTTATTGACATAGTGCACTGAGAACCATGGCACCAGGGGCAGAGGGCACTTTCACAACAACAACAAAACACCAGCAATACAGAGCATTTGAACTGGGCATACAGAGCTGCAGCACCTTACAGATATTTGGAGGAAACAAAACCTTCATGAAAATTATCTGATGAAGAGCCAGCACTGAGAGATGCCAGAGCAGAAAATCCCAGCTTCTGTCCCCCAACAAAGATCAACAATTAGACAGCTATGTAGAAACAAAAACAGTTCTGGAGCCCACTTAAGAAACTTCAGCAACACAGTAGAACAACAAAAAAAATGTGTATAAACTGCACAACAAAGGAAAGAAGAACAGCTTCACTTTGCCTATATTATCCCATTCTTCAAGCCGGCATTGCTCAGCAAGGAGAGAACTTCCAAGCTAGCAAGAGTTACCCTCACCAGGAAAGGAAGAACAGGGTAAGCCACCAGGTTCCCAAACCTTTCCAGGTACTAAAAAAAGAACCTACTTCATTTTTCCCCCAACCAGAGACAGGCAAAGCTGAGATTAATAGAAACAGCTAAGAATAAGAAAGAAAAGCAGGAGCGACCAATATCATCCACATAGCAGAAGTGAATACAGTTCCCAGTGACCAACTCTGCAGACAACCCCAGTAACTTTCACCACTGAAGAAATCAAAGGCCAGCACAGCTCCTGGGGACCCCCTACATATTTCACATGTGGGTGGGTTGCCCCACAGATATTCATATTTGCTGGTGCTAGCCACCACCTCAGTTGGAGCCCAGAACCTATACCAGCAGTCAGCCCAAACCTCTGTTTGCAGCTGCCTGAATGCAAAAGTATAGCCTAGATGCCAGCAACCTAGAATCCAGAAACCTAGACCTTGGCAGCTGACCCTCATTGCCGTGTTGTGCCCTTGGCAAGACCCTGCAGCTACAGAAATGCACACTGATAGCCAAGGCCGCCACAGCCTCTTTTGGGCCTAGACCTAGCCTAACCCCGGTCACTGGCCTGCACCCACAGGGCTTACCTGCAAATAGCCATCCAGATGTCCAACTGCATGCTCTGCTCCTGGAACAACCTCCATCACTAGCTTCCATTGCATACACACTCCTATAGGGACACTGTGCAGCCTCCATTGGTTCAACATATGAAAATAAATTAGTGTTCTGCATCATATCCTGTATAATAAAAGGCTAATATGCAAATTGTCCCCTTGACCAGGAGTTCAACCAGGGGGCAGGGATGACATGACAACTGCCTGCGGTCGTTCCCCTCAGCTGGCCTGGCCTGATCAGCCCTGATCAGGGCAGGCTGGCCGGACCCCACCCATGCACAAATTCATGCACCAGGCCTCTAGTTAATAGAATAAAAGACAAAAATCATAAGATTGTCTTAACAGATGCAGTAAAAGCATTTGATAAAATTCAACATTTACTAAGAATAAAAACTCTCAACAAACTGGGTACACATCTCAAGAAAATAAAAATCATGTATGACAAACCTATAGCTAACATCATACTGATTGGCAAAAGGTTGAAAACTATCCCTCTAAGATCAGGAACAAGACAAGGTGCCCACTCTCACCACTCTTACTCAACATAGTGCTAGAAATCCTATCCAGAGCAATCAGGCAAGAGAAAGAAATAAAAGGCATCCAAATTGGAAAGGGAGAGGTAGTCTCTGTTTATTGATGACATGATATTATATATAGAAAATCCTAAAGACTTCACCGAAAGAACCATTAGAGCTAATCGATGAATTCAGTAAAGTTTAAGCATACCAGATTAACATGCAAAACTCAGTTGCATTTCTAGACACTAATAATGAGTTATCTAAAAAAGAAATAGAGAAAATAATCTCATTTACAATAATATCAAAAAGAGTAAAATATTTAGGAATAAATTTAATCAAGGAAGTGAAAGATCTATACACCAAAAATTATAAGACACTGATGAAACTAATTGAAGAAGACACTGATAAATGGAAAGATAGCTCATGTTCATGAATTGAAGAATTAATATTCCTAAAATGTCTTTCCTACCCAAAGCCATCTATAAAATTCAATGTGATCCCTACCAATTCCAATAGCATTTTGCACAGAAATAGAAAAATTAATTCTAAAATTTATATAGAACCATAAGCTACCTGGAATAGTCAAAGCAATCTTGACAAGGAATAAAGTTGGAAGTACCATACTTCTTTATTTCATACTATGTTACAAAGCTACAGTAATCAAAACAATATGGCACTGACATAAAAGCAGACACACAGACCAATGGAACAGACTCCAGAGCCCAGAAATAAATACACATATATGTTCAACCAATACAAGAGAGCCTAGAATATTCAATGGGGAAAGGATAGTCTCTTCAAAAAATGGGGTTGGGAAAAGTATGAAATCAGAACCCTATCTGACACCACTTATGAAATTAACTTAAAATGGATTAAGGACTTAAACATAACACCTGAAACCATTACACTCCTGGAAGAAAACATAGGGGAAAGTTCCTTGGCATCAGTCTTGGCAATACTTTATTTTTATACTAGAGGCCTGATGCATAAAAATTCATGCACTGGAAGAGGGGTCTCTCAGCCCAGCCTGCCCTCTTTAACAGTCTGGGAGCCCTCAGGGGTGGGAGGTGACCCAGTGATCAGGGGAAGGCGACGCCCCCATCACACCTCTGTTGCTGCCACTGCCAGCAGCGCAAGCCTCGGCTGGCCTTGGTTACCTGAGCCTCGGGCAGTCCTGGGTGGCTGGGCAGCTGCCATCCAAGGCTTGCCTGCACCTCGGGCCAGCCCTGGGCAGCTGGGCAGCTGCCATCCGAGGCTTGCCTGCACCTCGGGCTGGCTCTGGGCAGCTGGGCACTGCCATCTTGTGGCTCTGGGCGCCGCCATCTTTGAGGGTGTGACAGTCAATTAGCATATTCCCTCTTAACTGGCTGTGGGCACCGCCATCTTTGAGGGCAGGACAGTCAATTAGCATATTCCCTCTTAACTGGCTGTGGGCACCGCCATCTTTGAGGGCAGGACAGTCAATTAGCATATTCCCTCTTAACTGGCTGTGGGCACTGCCATCTTAGAGGGTGGGGCAGTCAATTAGCATATTCCCTCCTTATTGGCTATGGGCATCACCATCTTTGAGGGTGGGGCAGTCAATTAGCATATTCCCTCCTTATTGGCTGTGGGCATCGCCATCTTTGCGAAGGCATGAGGGTCAATTAGCATATTACCTCTTTATTAGATAGGATGACACCCTAAACACAGAAGACAAAAGCAAAAATAAACATGTAGGATGACATCAAACTAAAAAGCTTCTGCCCGGCAAAAGAAAGTCAACAAAATGAAAAGACAATTTACAGAATGGGACACAACATTGGTAAATGTATATCTGATAAGAGATTAATATCCAAATCATATAAGGGACTTACATATTCTATAGCAAAAAAATAAATAAATGGAATAATTCAATTTAAAATGAGAGAGGATTTGAACAGACATTTTTCAAAGAATACATACAAATGGCCAACAAGTACAGTAAGTCCTCACTTAATGTCGATAGGTTCTTAGAACTGCAGCAGAATGACATAAAGACAAGAGATAGCAAATTCTGACAAGGATGTAGAGAAAAGGAAATTCTGGTATACTATTTGTTGGTGTGAAGGTAAATTGATGCAGACACTATGGAAAATTGTAAGGTAAAAATAGAAGTACCATATGATTCCACAATCTCACTCTGGGTATGTATTTAAAGGAGATAAAATCACTATCTTGCAGAAACATCTGTGCTCTCATGTTCATTGCAGCATTATTCACAGCAGCCAAGAGCCAACATCAAGATCCAGACATGTGAATAAGACCATCTATCTACCTGTGACTGAGAGAAGTCATGACTGCAGCTACATGAGTGACCTTAGGCAAGACCAGAAGAAGAATCACCCAGTCAATCCCAGCCAACACAGACAATTTTGAGAAATACTAAATCATTATTTTAAGCCAATAAATTTTGTAGTGTTTTGTTTCATAGCAATAAGTAATGCATGTCACAATTTTATTCTATTTAAAAAGTAGGTGAAGAGACATAGAAAATACTAAAATTTTTTAAGATAATAACATATTGTGGCAGACAAAATTATTTGCTGCCAAGATTATGCTTCAAGGAAGTACTTGCCCAATGCAGTTGGCAGACTGCCTTCAACGGTCAGCTCCTTCAAAGTTTATCTCAGCTGCTGAGAAATTCCTCTCCTAATGTCATGCCTTTCCTAGGGTGGCCCACATTCAGTTACTGATTGAAGTGAGAATACAAAATCTCAGCAATTTCAGTCCAAAAGTGAAATGCGAATGGGCCATTTTTTCTTAAGAGCTCTCCACTGGGTTGGCCAAGGTTTTTAAATAAGTTTTTTGAGAATGGGTGTACTAAGGACAGTTTCTTTGAGGTTGTATACTGTGATGGCAAGCATTAGCCCATCCTTGGTTGGCTTCTAGGTTCACTCTGATAAGGAACATCATTACTTTTCCTCAAGACTAAAGCCTGGGGTGGGGAATCGAGGCTAGAAAGGATCAATTGGGGGGGGGGGGAGAGGGGACATATGTAATACTTTCAACTATAAAGATTTAATTTTAAAATAAAATACTAACACTACCAAGTACAATAAGAAGTGAAGCTAATGTTACTAGTTATTGGTCAATGAGTACCATAGTCTTGCTAGTTAGGCAAAGACAGTTCTGACCACTTGACCCCACTGGAGTTTTTAACTTTGTTATTCAAAACACAGAGAAAAATGATGTCAGGTTCTGTCTTGAGACTTCCATTGATTTGTTTTGAAAAATTAATTAGATAATAGTATTAGAGGCCTGGTGCATGAAAATTCATGCACTGGAGGGGGAGGTCCCTCAGCCTGGCCTGCCCCCTCTCACAGTCCAGGAGCCCTCAGGGGCAGGCGGTAACCCGGCGATCAAGGGAAGGTGATGCCCCCATCATACCTCTGCTTCTGCCACTGTCGGCAGTGCAAGCCTCAGCTAGCCCTGGTTACCTGAGCCTTGGGTGGCCCTGGGCAGCTGGGCAGCCACCATCCGAGGATTGCCTGCGCCTCGGGCCCACCCTTGGCAGGTGGGAAGCTGCCATCCGAGGCTTGCCTGTACCTTGGGGTGGCCCTGGGTGTCTGGGGACTGAGGGGACTGGGGGACTCCAGAGGCAGGAGCACAGAGTGGCTGGACCCACCTGGGGGCGGGCCTGGCTGTGCCACATGCCTGCCGCTCCAGCAGGGCTAAGTGGACTGGGCGCCGCCACTTTGTGGCTATCGGCACTGCCATCTTTGAGGGCGTGGCAGTCAATTAGCATATTCCCTCCTTATTGGCTGTGGGTGCCACCTTCTTTGTGAGGGTGTGATGGTCAATTAGCATATTCCCTCTTTATTAGATAGGATTGAACTACAATGCCCAAAGTTTTTTAAATCATTTAATTTTAAAAATGACTCATCAAGATGTGTATATTATTCTCATATTTAAAAAAAAACTAAAGCTCAGTTACTCAAGGTCATAAAGGATATGGAGATGTTTGAACCCACGTCTGTCTAACTCTTAAGCACATGTTCTTTCTGCAGGTTTAGCACCTCTTATAGAACTAAGCATTGACTGAAATAGAAGAAAGGGCATGGCCCAAAGACCTACCATGTGTAATTCTCCTTGGTACACCTAAGTAAGAAATGAAAAGATAGAGACAGAGACAAAAAGAAAGTGTGCCAGAAAGGAAAGAATAAAAAGAAATAATTAAAACAGTCAACTCCATGAAAGGAGAAGAGTGACCACAACAGGAAAGGCTGAATAGAAGCCTAGAATATCATGCAAAATATGTAGATAATGAACATGAGAGTCACAAAACTCTGGTATCTAAGACTTTAGACCCACCCCTTGAAATGTGATGTGGTTAGTTTTAGGACAAGTAAGGACTACCCCTTACACAGCATTGAGTGAATATAAAACACTCATCCTATTGAGAGAGTACTGGCTAAAAATACAAGCATTACAAGAAACAATTTCATGAGTACTGGGTTCTTAATGGTTCGGTGAAGAAACCAAGAAAATTTGGGATTTGGGGGCAAAAAGAGAAATCCATATGCAGGGAGCCATCCATTGTAAAACAATATCATGAAAGTGCAACAAGGAATTCGGAAGGCTGATGAACCTTGAGCTTGAGCAAGGGCTAAAGCTATGCACCGATGGTTCTGTCAAGATAGTGATGGCTCGAAGCAATTTCCTGACCTAATAGTCTCAAAGTAAATCTTTACTAATATTTACTGACCTTTGAGATAGTCTGTCTATTACCAGATTGCCATGCCTACTGAAGGCAAGATGTATATCTAAAATTGAATAAAAGCTAACAGGTCCAGAGCTTCAGGGAGCTTCTCCTCTAGAGGGAAGTTTCCGCCTGGCCCCCATACCTTCTAAATTCATATTTCTTATCTAGTGTTTTCATTTGTGCATCAGCCCCTTCTTCAGATCCTGAACCCTAGCCGTGCTGGATCCAGCACCCCTAATGCTCAGTTCCCATAGCCCTTCACCAGACCTTGGCCAGAGTGAGAATTCTGGGCTGGCTGGCCCTCACTCTGCCCTAGTTTAGCATTTCTTATGTTCATTTGCTTGCTTCTGGGAGAAAGAATATGCTGCTCTCACAGAATTTGTCCTGACAGGGCTTGGATTCAATTTCCAAACACTGAAAATAATCTTCCTTTCTTTCTCCCTTAAAGCCAGTTTATGTCTCAAGGTCACTTGCTTAGTGAGGTATGGAGTAGGAGTGGTCCTCCATGGACTCTAAGAGCAGCATCCTATAAGCCCAAAGCCTCCTACTTGGGTTGAACTGCTATATTTCTTGAATACAAACCTCATCTCTGCCCCTACTTTGTGCCTGTAGTGAAGGGGGTTAAATCTTTCATTTTCACTCTATCCTCAGTAGTTCAATAGATATTTGTTCTCTCTTCATCTCCTGTCCCTCCCCTCTGGGGCAGATGGCTTGAGGTTTAAGTCTCTCCTGAAGAAACAGCCACGCTTCATTTATTCCTGCTGCAGCCAAACTGCTTTGGCTGTTATGCTTCTGCTAAGATATTAAATCAAGGTAAACATTAATCCCCCAGGCTGGAGCATCTATAAAGAAAAGAAAAATGTGGCTTCACTTCACAGAAACAATACGGCCAATCCAGGCCCTCTGCTTTGCCCCCAGACCCCACACCCTTAGAGTTAATTATAAAATACTCCCTCTGGAATATATAAGAACCATATTTAATTTGATAGGGAAAATACATTCACAAATCTTGCCTGAATACAAATACTTCTGGTGAGTAACAGGCAAAAATAAATTATATTGTGCATCAAAATAGAGTATGTGCACTTACAACAAAGAAGACCAATACAATCTATACTTCTGCATGACCTGGGTTCAATGAAGTAAGATGAAGACTATATGGGCAATCAGGCAATCCAGTTAAATCACCCCCCAAAAAAAGCAAAATTGGTGTGAGAAAAGTCCAAGAAGATACCAGCTCAGGATTGCTATTTTATATTTTCTTCTTATAAATGTTTTAATTTTCTATACTTCAATTTAACCTGGAATTTTGATATTAGTTAAGGACATTATTTATTTTAAACTAATTTTCCCAGAAATATACATTGGAAAATTCTTTTTTATATACTGATATAAAACATATATGCTCGGCCTGTGTCTAGGCTCTCTATTCCATTTCAATGTTTTGCCCACTGATTACTACACCAGCACAACACTAATTTGATTATTGTGGCTTATTGTATTTTATAATGCCTTATACTCAGGTTTCCTTATTTATTTTTACAATATTTATTGCTATTCTCACCCATTTATTCTTCCAAGTTAAATATTCACTTTGTCAAGTTGAAATAAATAAACCTCAATGGGGTTTTTATAGAAAGAATAAATATGTCATCTAGAAATATGTTTCTACTAAATAAATCCTTTAAAATATTTCACATTCTAATTTTTAAAAATTTTTGAGGGACCTCCATACTGTTTTTTATAGTGGCTTCACCATTTTACAATCCCACCAACAGTGCATGAAAGTTCCCTTTTTTCCAGATTGTTAGCATAATTTATTTGACTTTTTTGATAACAGCCATTCTAACATGAATGAGGTGATATGTCATTGTGGTTTTGATTTGCATTTCTCTGATAATTAGTGATGTTAAGCATCTTTTCATATGTTTGTTGGCCATCATATGTATTCTTTGGAGAAATGTCTATTCATATCTTCTGCCCCTCCCCCTTTTATTTTTAATCTTCACCTGAGGATACTTTTTCCATTGCTTTTTCAGAAATAGTGGAAGGGAGGGAGGGAGGAAAAGAGAGAGAGAGAAACATAGATGTGAGAGACACATCAACTGGTTGCCACCTACAAGAGCCCTGACAGGGCTGGGGAGTAAACCAGAAATCCAGGTACATGCCTTTGACCGGGAATCACACCCAAAACCCTTTGGTGTGCAGGTTGACGCTCTAACCATTGAACACACTGGCCAGGGCCTTTGCCCATTTTTTAATGGATTGTTTATTTGTTTTTATATGTTGAGTTGTATGAGTTATATATTTTTTATATTAACCCCTTTTCAAATAACCTATTTAAAAATGTCTTCTATCATTCAGTAGGTTGTCTTTTTGTTTTATTGATGGTTTTCTTACTTTTTAGTTTTACTTAGTCCCATCTGTTTATCTTTGCTTTTGTTGCCCTTGCCTACAGAGACATATCCAAATAAATATTGCTAAGACCAATGTTAAAGAGTTTACTGCCTGTTTTCTCCTAGAATTTTCATGGTTTCAGGTCTTATATTTAATTCTTTACTCCATTCAAGAGTTTGTTTTGTACATGGTAAAAGAAAATGGTCCAGTTTTCCAACACCATTATCTACCATATGACCCAGCAATTCCACTTTTGGATGTTTGTCCAAAGAAAACAAAACTCTAATGCAAAAAGATATATGCACCCATATGTTCACTATAGCACTATTTACAATAGCCAAAATATGGAAGCAACCTAGGTGTCCATCAATACATGAATGAATAATGGAATATTAGTCACACATAAAAAAATGAAATCTTGCCATTTGTAACAACATGGATAGACTTAAAGGATATTATGCTAGTAAAATAAGTCAGACAAAAAGACAAAAACAGTACAATTTCACTTATATGTAGGACCTAAAAAATATTAACAAGCAAAAAAAAGTAGAAACAGACTCATAAATACAAAGAACAAACTGATAGTTGATAGAGGGAGAAGGAGTAGGGGGTTAGGTGAAAAATAGGAATAAAAGGTACAAACATCCACTTATAAAATAAATAAGTCAGAGGAATTTAATGTATAGCACAGGGCATATACTAAATAATATATTAATAACTGTGTGTGGTGACAGATGGTTACAAGACTTATTTTGATAATAAATTATATGAATTATATGAATGTTGAATCACTATGTTATACTTGTGAAGCCAATATCAGATGTATCTCAAGTATACTTTAATAAAAATAAAAAACTAATTTTAAAAAAATATTTTTTACTAATTATTTTAAAAATGTTTCTCATTCAACATTTGTAAACAATTTCATCTACAGTATATTAGTCAAAACTCTTTGGTTACCAGGGGGCAGAAACTCTAATTAAGTCATCTTTAAAAGGGAGGAACACTACATGTAAGAATTAAACCCAAACTGAATATAATTCTATATGTAAAATCTAAAATTATGAAGTATCTGATTTTTTTAGATAAAACACAAAGAAAGTTTGCCTGTGAAATAAGATAATGATAAATTTAAATTGAACTTTTCACAAATAAAAACTTCTGCTCTCTGAAAAACACTGCAAAGAAAATAAAAAGATAAGTCCCAGACTAGGAATAAATATTGGCAAAATGTAAATTTGATATAGGGCCAGTATTCAGAATACATAAACTATTCTCATAATGCAATAAGAAACAAACAAAAAATGGGCAAAAAATTAATGACACTTCACCAAATATATATGATGGCAAATAAGCATATCAAAAGATGCTTACTAGTACCATCATTTTTCATTGAAACCACAATGAGATACCACTGCACACTTATTAGAATTGTTCAAAGTTTTTTTTAAAAAAAAAAGAGCAAGAAAATATCAAATGCTGGTAAGAAAGCAGAGCAATGGGATTTCTCATTGCTAGTGGTAATACAAAATGGTACAGCCACTTTGGAATACAGTTTGGAAGCTTCTTGTAACATTAAAAATATACTTACCATAAAACTCAGCACTCCAATGCTTAGGTATTACCCAAGAGAAATAAAAATCTGTTTAGACAAAAACCAATATTCAATTATTTATTATGGCTTTCTTCAGAATCACCAAAAGCTGGAAACACTCCACATGCCCATAAACAGGTGACTGGATAAACAAATTATGATGTATTCATATAATGAAATACAACTTAATAAAAAGAATCAAATTACCGATACTTGCAATAATGTAGATGGATCTCAAACATACTAAGCGCAGTGAAAGAAGCAATACTCAAAAGGCTACAGACTTTATGATTCCATTTACATAACATTCTGGAAAAGGCAAACTTTAGGATTAGCAGTTACCGAGGGCAGGGTAACAGGAGATTGACCATATAGGAGCATGATGCAACTTTCTGGGTTGATAGAAATATTCTATGTCTTGATTGTGGTGATGATGATACAATCTTTACACGTTGTTCAAAATTCATGGAACTATTAATCTAAACAAGGTGAATTTTACTGCATGTAAATTATACCCCAATAAACCTGTCCCAAAAGAGGGATAAGTTATATATTGGCTCATTTATTTAAGAAGCGTGAGTGTTTTTTGATTTCAGGCCTATTTGGGGCTGGGTGGTTAAGTGATGTCATTAGCCATATGTCATTCTCTCTTGCCCTTCCTTCCTCCATGTTGGCTTATTCTCTCCAAGTGGTAGGGCCTACCAATCGTTCCCATATTATAATGCTCTTTGCAGCTTATACACTCAAAACAAATGAGATCCTCTTTCTCTTCCCATAACAATAACAACCTCCCACCCCACCCCACCTCCATTTAGGTCTCATACTACCTCAGTCAATCAATACCTGGGCCCTGGAAAATGAGACACTCTGGTTGACCCCCTTGAGTCATTTGTTCACCCCTGTGGCATGAAAGAGCCGCATCAGAACTGCTCAGTGTAGTAGAGGAGTAGCTTCCAACAGAAAGGGGAGGCAGGCAGACAAAAATAACAGATGTTCCACCACTCTCATTCTTGATTGCTACACATTGGTGACTTGTCTACTGTTCTTGTTGCTCAACAATAGTCAGTCAGTCTTCCCTTCTTCAAGCTGTGTTCCAAGAAATCTATAAAGCATGTTTTCTAAATTTTCATCTTGTAGTTTTACGCTTTCACTTACAACATAGCATCTGCAATGAATGCTTCTCTTAACTTCTCCCTTTTTCTTCCTTATGAGCCCATCTCAGTGTCTTTGGGTTGAAATGGCTCTTCCATGCTGAGACTGACTTTGAGGTAGAATGCATTTCCACCTTCCAGTTGCTGATTTGACCTGCCACTTCAGTGACAGCAGCCCTAGGAAGTAACACCACTGCCCATATTTGACTGATTCTCACCTGAGTCACTCAGCAGTTGCGTTGATACAGAGCAAGAGAAGACATGACCAAGAGGTAAGCAGGGCTGACTTGCATAATTAACCTCACCATGCAAGCCTAACCCATACACAGTGCTGCCATAGCTCTCCTTCAACTGCAGAGACTGATCATACTGTCTGTGCGTTTTTTAGGACCCTCGGAGGCAAATAGTTACACATTTGGAAGAAACATTAGAGACCATTTAAACACAAGTCTGATTTTAAAAATGAGAAAAAGTTAGTCAGAGTTTCTTGCCCAAGAGCGAGGACTAGAGCCTTTTCTACTCACCTGTGCCCTTATCACATTGCACTTGCTGATACTTCTCTATTTCTGATAGTTTTCTCCCTGGTTAACAGATTTGTTCCTGAGCATTTTTATCACAAATGAATGTAAATGCTTTGAAATGCAAATAAGGCAGGATTGCCACTCGTTTTGTAGCAGATTGTGATGTTAGTGTGTTATCCTCGGAGGATGGAGAAGCTTAGTGACTTTGGAGTCAGAAAGGCTGAATTTGAGACCTGGTTATAAAAGATAGTAGTTGGGTGACCTTAGCAACCTAATCAGCCTTTTCTCACCTATAAAATGGGGATATTAATAGTATCTCTTTAGAAAAATTAATAATATTTTTAAAATATTTAGTATAAACACCTAATATATGGTCTATGCTCTGCTCTAGTAAAGAGACAAAAGTTAGGAAGGAGGAAAGAACAGATAATTTTCCAGACAGTGGACCTAGTAGAACTAAAACAGTGATTTCATTTAATGCTGCTTTAAGAAAATATTGGTCTCATGAAAATATTGCTCTGATGGATGATGAGATGGGGGAGGAGGATGATAGTTTTATGATTAAAATTAAAAGCAAGTTCTGGGACTTTTCTAGGTAATATAAGTTTACTTTAGTATCTTGGTCTCTTAAAACCGTGGGACAATACAGAAAGGAAAAAGGTTAAGGCAGGATTTGGGCAGTTAAAGGACAGGGTAGGACAGGAAAGACCAGCTAAAATGACACAGAGGTACAGAGTATAGAGGTATTCTTAGATAAAGTGGAAAAAGGGAAATCATAAAGCATCTTGGGTTCAGGCAGGGAAAAGGTCAAGTCTAGGAGATCAGTTGATATAGGTCTAGGGAACAGTGCAGGGTGGCAGTGCAGTTGCAAGAACAAGTGGCAAGAATCAGAAAATTAACTGAAGGATCTGAGTCTCACTCTAAGGAGCTGAGACAGTAAGACATTGGATCATATGATGAGGACTACCAACAAGGGACCTGGGTTCTAAGAAATGAAGTCATCATTGCCACTAAGGCAAGGGTTCCACACACATGTCTTGCCCAGGACCAGAACTGAAGCCAGGGTACTTAAAGTCTACAGATAGGATAGAGGGGGAAATATTTAAGACTAGAATGGGTAGTGAGGAAACTGTACTACGTGTGAAGGAAGTCCTTCACAGGCTTCACATGACAACAGACTTTCCCAATCCCTGTAACTTGAAATAGAAATAAAGAACAGGAAAGCATATTTGCAGAATTGATAGAGATATTTTTATACATGTGCCCAGAGGCATTTTAAAAAATAGGGTTTTCTTTTTTTGAATTAAGAAAAAAACTGAATATCTACACTAATAAAAGAGAAATATGCAAAGTGACCATACCTCTGCGACATCCACCAGCCAATCAGGAGTGAGTATGCAAATTAACCCAACAAAGATGGCGGGCTAATTTGCATACACAGTCACGGACGGCTGGGGGTGGGGCGGCCGCTTGCACGTGCACTGGCGCCAAGCAGCCTGAGTCCTGGGGACAGGCGTCCTCGGGATCCAGGCCACTCTGAGCCTGTAGGCCCACACGTAGGCCCGGAGCAGCTGGGGTCCTGGAATGACCCCCGGCCACTTTGGGCCTATGCACGCAGGTGCGGAGCAGCCAGGGGCGGGGCAGCGGCCTGCATCCTGGGGACAGGCGTCCTCGGGAGCCAGGCTGCTCTGAGCCTGTAGGCCCACGCGTAGGCCCGGAGTGGCTGGGGTCCCGGAATGACCCCCCGGCCACTCCAGGCCTACACGCATAGGCATGGTGAGCCGGCAGCGGGGTGGGAACATCCCCCGCAGTGAGTGAGCAGACTGCAGGGGACTGCTAGCCCCTCGCCGTGGCAGCAAGGGGTAAACAGTCCCCTGCAGTGAGCAAGCATACAGGAGGGCCCTGCTTGCCCCTGGCCATGGAAGCAAGGGGCAAGCAGTCCCCCGCAGGGCCCCCATAGAGAGCAGACACAAAGGCCTTGCTTGCCCCTGGCCCCAGCAGCTAAGGACAAGCAGGCCCCCACAGAGAGCAGACACCAGGGCCTGTGGTGGCATCAAGCAGGCAGGTCCACAGAGAGCAGAGAACCACAGGGAGCAGGCCTAAGCCGTTAGTAGGACATTCCCTGAGGGTTCCCAGATTGGAGAGGGTACAGGTTGGGCTGAGGGACCCACAACCCCCTCGCCCCCCCGTGCACGAATTTCATTCACCGGGCCCCTAGTATTAATGATAAAGATGGTATCACACTAAAAACCAGCTGACATATTTGTAAATTATTTTCAACTAGAGGCCCAATGCACAAAAATCCATGCAAGAGTAGGCCTTCCTTCCCCCAGCTGCCGGCACTGGCTTCCCTCTGGCACCCGGGACCCGGGCTACTTCCCTCTGGCCCCAACTTCATCAGGAAGGACATCCAGAAGACATCAGGTCTAATTAGTATATTACTCTTTTATTATTATAGATAATACTCTAAGACTCTTAGGGTGCAGGTTATTTAGTCACATGTGAAGTATTCTTTCAAGTAACTTGCAATTATTCTATGAAATTCAGTTTTGGAATTTCAAATTTGCAAGGATATATAAGGAACTTGAAAAGGATACCTTTATTCCTTGATATAGCAACGTGTCTCTCTCTCTCTCTCTCACTCTCTCTGCGTGTGTGTGTGTGTGTGTGTGTGTGTGTGTGTGTGTGTGTGTGTGTTATAATGTGAAGCAGGTAGAGGCATGGGTGCAATGTGAGGACATGGGAACTATTAAATAAAAGTTGAAGGACTGAATATAAAGCCAACTGGTAATTATAGAAATCACCTAGTGATTTCCAAACTGTGATTTACACAGATCCAGTGGGGTCTCAGTGGCTAATCTAAGGAGGAAGCTTAGTCAGAAACCCTGAAACTCATTTTAACCAAAGTGATTCTGCTTTTTATGTGTGCTATAAATTGAGATTGATTCCATAGAATATTTTGTTTGAAACAAAGAACTCCAATATTTATCTCAGAAAAAGTGTAAAAGATTTCAAAATGGACAAAAATATTGATTATTGAGTATCCTATTGAGTAGCTCCTTTCAGTTTATTTAACTTGGAGAAGCCTGTACCTTTTATTGCCTTTGAGGTATTTTATAATTATATGAATTATAGAATGCTTTCAGCAATGCAAATAATTCTTTTTTAGTTACTTAAAAAGACTTTTTAATTAAATTTACATTCAATAATATTCTGTATTAGTTTCAGATGTATAGCAAACTGGTTAGAAAATCATGTACTTTATAAAATGGTCCCCACTACTGCAAGTACCCAACTGGCCCCCTACATAGTTATCATGATACTAGTGGCCTGGTGCATGAAATTCTTGCATGGGTGGGGGGGGTCCCTCTGCCCGGCCTCCACCCTCTCCAATCTGGGACCCCTTGGAGGATGTCCAACTGCCTAAACCAGCAGTCAGACATCCCTTTCACAATCCCGGACCGCTAGCTCCTAACCGCTCACCTGCCTGCCTGCCTGATTGCCCCTAACTGTCCCCCCTGCTGGTCTGGTCACCTCCAACTGCCCCCCCTGACATCCTGCTTGCCCCCAACTGTCCCCCCTGCTGGCCTGATCACCCCCAACTGCCCTCCCCTCCTGGCCTGATTGCCCCTAACCTGCCTCTGCCTCAGCCCTGCCACCATGGCTTTGTCTGGAAGGATGTCTGGAAGATCTCCCAGTCTAATTAGCATATTACCCTTTTATTAGTATAGATAATTGACTCTATTCCCTATGCTGTAATCTATATCTCTGTGACTATTCTGTAACTACCAATATGTACTGTTTAATCCTTTCACTTTTTCACCTAACCCTTCTCCCTTCTGACAATTATCAGTCTATTCTCTGTATCAGAGTCTATTTCTATTTTATTTGTTTATTTTGTTCACTAGATGCCACATATAAGTGAAATAATATTGTACTTGTCTTTCTCTGTCTGATTATTTCATTCTTTTTTATGGCCAAGTAGTATTTCATTGTAAATGTACCACTACTTTTTTTTTATCATGTCCTGCCCAGGACCAGGACTGAAGCCAGAGTACTGTAATGTCTACAGACAGGATAGAGGGGGTAAATATTTAAGACTAGAATGGGAAGTGAGAAAACTGTCCTGAAGTCTGTTGTTGGGCATTTGGGTTGCTTCCATATTCTTTTGAATTAGTGTTTCAAGTTTCTTTGGATATATCCTTAGAAGTGAAATTGCTGGATCATAAAGCAATTCCATTATTAATTTTTGAGGACCCTCCACACTGTTTTCCATAATGATTGCACTAATCTTTATTTCCACCAACAGCATACAAGGGTTCCCTTTTCACCACAGCCTTGCCAACAACTTACTTGATTTATCAATGATAGCCATTCTGACAGGTGTGAGGTGATATTTCATTGTTGTTTTGATTTTCATTTCTCTGATGATTAGTGACATTGAGCAACTTTTCATATGTCTATTGGCCATCTGTATGTCTTTCTTGGAGAAGTGTCTTCAGGTGTTCTGACCACTTTTCAATTGGGTTGTTTGTTTTTCTGGTTTTAAATTGTCTGAGTTCTTTATAATTTTGGATATTAACCCCTTATCAGATATATCATTGGTGAATAACTTTTTTTCCATTCACTGGGTTGTCTTTTAATTTTGTTGATGGTTTTCTTTGCTGTACAAAAACTTTTTAGTTTAATGTAGTCCCATTTGTTTATTTTTTCTTTTGTTTCCCTTGCCCAAGGAGATATATCAGAAAAAAAATTGTTAAGAAAAATGTTTGAGATTTTACTGCCTATGTGTTTTTCTAGGAGTTTTATGTGGATTTGAGTCTTACATTTAAGTCTTTAATCTATTCTTATATGTGATGTAAGAAAGATACATGCAAAAAAAAAAGAAACTAGATCATCTTTTTACACGCAAATAATCCTTATCTATAGAAAGGCAAATTTTTTTTTTCTGGTGAAATATTTTTTTCTGCCTTGTAGATAATGATCAGTTTTGTATCTGTTTGTAAACTTATTTCTTATTACCTTTATGCATGTGTTGTTTGAATTATCTTGTGAACTAGTTTTCAGATCCTATTGGTTAACTTATTGTTTAAGGAATTAAAGTCTTTGACATGTGTTCATTTTATATTAATGAGATTCATAATTTTACATTTTTAAATTATCCTTTAAAACTTATAAGACAATAGTTGGCAGCTACTAATGTAAACATCATAATTCACAGATAAAGATCTTAAAGCCTACTGAATCTAAGTGACTTACCAAGTGACATTAAATTGTTCGTGTCTGCATCATGACTAAAACCCAAATTTCAAAACTCCCTGCCCAGTGTTGATGTTGTTCATGTGAGTAACAAATTATTTTAAATTTGATAAGAAAAATTTTATTTACTAATGTACAAAAGTTTATTGAATGTAAAATATAAAGGTAAAGCCGATCAGTTAAATTTTGTCACATTCACAAAATTAGCTTTGTCTTATTTGAGAATATGTAGAAAAATATCTGATTTATACTTAAATAGGACATGTCTAGATTAAAAAAAATATTTTGTTTGCCTTCCCATGGGAGGCCTCTGATATCCAAGAACTCTGGGTCCGAAGGAGTGGCTCTCAGCCTTTTTTCTGCCTCGACACCCATGATGGATGAAAGTTATATGTGTGACACGTTACCATGGGCACAAATCAGGTGGTCTATCTATTACATACAAATTCCCTTACACTGGCTATAGCTTCCCTTTCTTCCTGCTTCAAGAGAGCATATCAGAATATAAATGAATGGGCGACTATTAAGAGCTTATACTGAAATACATATTTTTAAAAAGCAAATCATTGGTAGAATTGGGTATTTTATCAATTATAAGGGATAAATTATCTGAAGACATCTTACAACCCTAGGATTCACTAGGGTATTCCATCTCCATGGTTGATAAGCACTGTTTCAGAGAGATGTCAACCTTTCTTTTGAATAAAATAAGCATAAGCAGGTATTCACAATGAAAAGTGGAAATAAGCAAGGGGAGGGGAACATATGAAATAACAAAGAATCACTTCTTGGCCTTTTGGCTAAGATCAAGTGTGATATAAAAAAGAACTTGAAGGATATAATTAGAATTGAAAGGAAAAAAAGTTTCCTAAGGGAGGGTGCTAGACAAGAGAGAATTGAAGGAGAGTAGAGAAAGATAAAGAACAAATAATAGTGTTAACAATAAAAATAAATAAAAAAATAAATGAAAGGCCAAATGAGTAAAGAACTGAATCTATAGTAAGCCTTTAAATTTATTTTGTCTTCTTGTGTTTTCTGATGTAGAAAGAGTATCTTTCTGTTACGAGTTGAATTGTATCAAGTTAAGATGAAGTCATTAGGATGGACTCTAGTCCAGGATGACTGGTGTATTTTTTAAAATGGGAAATTACATACACACAAGAAAGACACCATATAAAAACAAAGGTAGAAATCAGGGTTATGTTTCTACCACCCAAAGATTACCAGCAAACCACCAGACGCAAGGAGAAAGGCATGGAACAGATTCTTTCTCACAGCCATTAGAAGGACGCAACCCTGCTGACACATTGATTTTGGACTCCTAGCCTTCACAACTGTGAGACAATTAACTTCTGCTGTTTCAACCATCCAGTTTGTGGTACTTTGTTATTGTAGCCCTAGGCAACTAATTTAATTCCAAGACAGTTGCAGTGGTCCTTAAGAAGATGGGCCCATGTCTATTTGTCAAGTAAGATGGTTTTCTCTGCTGAGGTTCTAAAAATTAGAGAGAATAAGACAGGGCAGATAGGAAACCAATAGCTAGACAATGACTGTCAATTAGTATTAATTAAATGGAAAAGAAAAGAAGAAAATCACACATTAAAATAATGAGTGGGCTACCAAGTGTTTCTAGGGTTCAGAATTGTGTTCCTGGCAGCAAACAGGTCAGGCAAGGTGGTGGATGACATAAGCCTGAAAAGTCAGGCTCATCCAGCAGCAAAGTTCTCTCCAGGTCTAAAATACTATTGAGGATGTGAGTTCCTGCAACTTGGATGGTAATTCTCTTAGTAAAAGAAAAAAAAATTAAAATGCATGTGTTTTTTTAACAATTTGTTTTGAAAATATGACTGATTTCAGCTTTGTAAGTTTGCAAGGGTAATGAATAAAGAGTTACTATGTTTGTTCTCACAGGACCTCTGGCCTTTATATCTCTATATATGAGTCCTCACACATCTTTCAAACAGGCAGACATGAGCACTAGAATTATCAAAATTGTAGGTTAAATGAAAAAAAATCAAATGTTTATGAGTACATGGAGGACAAAGAACATATAATGATTCTTAAAGCTAGAAAAAAATTCAAAACAAGAAAAGGAGACCTCCGTTTGAAGGCATGAAAAATGTGTTCAACTATCAAAAGTGTAGGCATCAAGAAAATAAAAGAACAATCACATGCAGTTACATAAAATGAATATCATATCAGATGGTTAGACCAGTCTGACTATACTGAGCTACCATATTGTCACGTGGAAACATCATACCACCAACCATCCCTCCAGGCATCCCAGAATCTTGCTTTCTCATAACAGTTCTATACTGTCCATAAGGCATGACTATTGTTCCATTATGTTGACCATGGTCAGTAGCTCTGTGGAAAGCTGTGATAAGGGGCA
The DNA here is from genome assembly GCF_027574615.1 of Eptesicus fuscus. Lineage (NCBI taxonomy): Eukaryota > Metazoa > Chordata > Mammalia > Chiroptera > Vespertilionidae > Eptesicus > Eptesicus fuscus. Next base: position 64,374,332 of record NC_072475.1, read on the forward strand.
TACTGTCCTGCCTTAAAAGTAAATATAATATGATATTCTTGACTATCAGTTATCAAATGATTGTTACAAACTTACATCACAGGTCTGGTTATGTGACATTCTCTTGTCTGGAATATCCATTACTAAAATTATACTCTTCCCTGGATTATCATCCCTCTTTACTTTTCTCCTTTCTTTGGTCTTCCCTTTTTGTTCTTTGCTTCTTTTTCTCTTCCATAAGTGCATTCACTTTCTAAATCAAGTAAATTTTATATTTCATACTTCTGGCTTCTCCAGAACATGGTGAGTGGTCCTGCACTTGTCCAGACTAATTCTTCCTATCAGGCCCATATTTTATACACCTTAACATTTCTTCCTCAAAAAGGACACTCTATTCCTAGTAGCCTTTAGTCCATAGCAAAATAAACAATTAGGGTAGATATGTCTGTTGTGGGAAGAAAAGTCTTCCCAGTTATTATTAAAAAATAATTAAATAAAACATAACAATTTCCATCACTTTTCTCTTCCCTTACATTTATGTTATCACAAAAAGCATGAGACTAGGATAAAAAACAAACAAACAGCCCTAAGTGGTTTGGCTCAGTGGATAGAGCGTCAGCCTGCGGACCGAAGGGTCCCAGGTTCGATTCCGGCTAAGGGCACATGCCTGGGTTGCGGGCTCAATCCCCAGTGGGGGGTGTGCAGGAGGCAGCTGAACGATGATTCTCTCTCATCATCGATGTTTCTATCTCTCTCTCCCTCTCCGTTCCTCTATGAAATCAATAAAAAAATATATTTTAAATAAATAAACAAATAAAATAAAATAACAACCCTGGATTGAAGTCCTAACCATTTTCCAGAAAAGTCCTTGAACTTTTATATTCTCATCTATAAAATGGGATTATCATCATCAATCCTGACTGCCACACAAAATTATTGCAAGAAGACTGCCGGAAAAATGCCTGATCTGACTTAAATTAGAAAAATTAGCATATTGTTGAGACAATCAGCATATTAGGTGGTTTACAATCTAGCATATTAGGTGGTTTGCAATCTAGCCTGAGAGAATTCCATGACCTGGAAATAGATGGATAAATGAAACCTTATCTAAAATGTTCAAAAGAAGCTTAGATAAGATAATATTGACTAGAAAGTGGTATCAGATTTTGAAATGTTAAAACAAATTTTTAAAAATTTGTGAGAATAAGACTATCTGGGGACAGTTTGAGGACAATGGTATGCCACTGCCCCTTTCAACGATTCTATTCTTGCTTCTCTCCTACTAAGCCAAGTGCTTTCAGCTCTCTTTAATAATTCTAGTCACCATTGATCCTGCCTCTTCCTGACTTCCCAGAGCACAGAAGATCTATATCATTTACTTGTGCCCTTAATCAACAGGCTACTGCATAGTATCTTGATTTCTATTCATTCTTTAATGTATTAATATTTAACAGCTTCTTTGGTTCAGGTGATTTATTCCAGTTCATAGGGTTGAGCACAGTGTTGGACACATTAACTGCTGTGTTACCTATCTGCCTTTGCATTCTATCCTATGGTACTTTCAGTGTCTTTTTGTTTGTTTGTTTGTTTGTTTTTACCATAGACTTACATTTAATATACATGCCCTTAACCGGAATCGAACCTGGGACCTTTCAGTCCGCAGACTGAAGCTCTATCCACTGAGCCAAACCGGTTTCAGCTCAGATTTTTTATTCTGTTTCCTAGACTTTATGTAGTCTTGTATTCTCTTGGAAAATCCAATTTTATAAAAAACTTTTCTAGATCCTACAAAGACCTTTTCAAAATATATTTATTTTTAGTTTTCATAATACTTTATTCCCCTTATTCTACAGTATTTCTTCATACTCACCATGTCAACTTCTACTTCCTCCCTGCACTGTACTCTTCTCGGATATCACAACTGGTCAGGGTTTATGTCAACAACTTCTACTGGGCTGAAATGGCATGCTTCTTGGCTTTCCAACACTCTGAACAGATGGAGTTTACATATATATTAGCCAGCATTCTCCCAATTTCTTTTCTAACCTACTGTATATTTTATGTGTGAAGGCTACACTTTCATGATGCAATGCTCTACACACACCCCACATCCTAGTTACTAACCTCTTTCTTTTCTGGTGATGTAGGTTATTCTAACTGAATATAAAAATAGAGGTCTTCTCAACAAGTGAATATACTTAACACTACTGAACTGTACAGTTGAACAATGGTTACGTGTTAACATTTATATTATGTGATGTTTACCATAATAAAATAAAAGATTTTATCCCTGGCCAGGTAGCTCAGGTAGTTGGAGCATAACCCTGATGCACCAGGGTTGTGGGTTCAATCCCAAGTCAGGGCACATGTAGGAGTCAATCAATGAGTGCATGGATAGGTAGGACAAGTCTATGCTTCTCTCTCTCCCTTCCTCTCTTAAAAAAAAAGTGTTGTTTTTTTTTTTAATTGAGAATGTTTGTGCTCCTGCTTAGAACAAGGAAAAAGGGAGATGACCACATAATGGCTACCCCAAAAGCAGCAGTCAAGTGGTAGAGGGGTACCTTTCCAAGTTTTTATTTAAAACAAAGCTAGCTTTTGTGAACCAAGTGGCAGACAATGGAGATGTGAGGAAGAATACAAGGTCTTCTTAAGTGCTTTCAGTTGACCATACTATCTAATAAAGAGGGAATATGCAAATTGACCATCACGCTGTCACAAAGATGGCAGCGCTCATAGCCACAAGATGGTGGCACCCAGTCCCCTCAGCCCCGACAGAGTCTCACAGTCCTTTCAGCCCCGCTGGGGAGGGGGTGGCAGGCGCACAGTGCGTCCAGGCCCACCCTTAGCCCCCCAGCCACCCAGGGCTGGCCTGAGGCACAGGCAAGCCTCGCATGTCAGCTGCCCAGCCACCTAGGGCCGCCCGAGGCTCAGGTAACCAGGGCCAGCCAAGGCTTGTGCTGCCAGCAGTGGCAGCAGCAGAGGTGTGATGGGGGCATTGCCTTCCCCTGATTGCCGGGTCACCTCCCATCCCTGAGTGCTCCCAGACTATGAGAGGGGGCAGGCTGGGCTGAGGGACCCCCCCTTCCAGTGCATAAATTTTCATGCAATGGGCCTCTAATAATAAAGATAAGCCACTAATTGTGTCTTTCAATCTAGAGCAAAAGACCTTGTAGCTGAGATTTCAGCAATAAATTGACTGCCATTATTTTCAGGTTCAATAATGAAAATTTTCACCATTTTCTCACCTTCATAGGTATACTTGTAGGGAGACACAACTGAACTTTATTAGGATCCACTATCAAGGTGTTTACATGAGAAGCCCCACTTAAAAGAAAGCTTATTAAACAAGTAAATTTTAAATCAACTTCTTATTTGTGTTTTCAATAAGGGAGTTAGGGAGGCAGCATAACATCAAGTTCTTGAAAAATTTAGAAACTGGTTAGAAAAGGAGTAGGAAAAGCTATAAACTATCAAGATGGGAAATAAGAGGTTCCAGGTATTTTCAACATTTAAAATACAGTCTAATATCATGGGAAAAGAAAACATTACAAAGAGCCATCCTGGTAAGCTAGTTGCAAATGGATTTTTATTTAAGGAAATAACTCTTCAATACTAGCCAAATGAGAGGTATATTGGTCATTAACATATATCCAACATTCTGTTACAGTTCCCAGCTGTGCAGGGATACTAAGAGAAAATTAAGACAGCCCACTACTCTCTGGATTTATCAATCTGTGTATAAAGCCTATGAATACAAGAAAAAGATCATCACTCAGTCCACAACTGTTTACTATATACAGAACCAGGTCTAGATCTTAAATGAGCAAAATAGCATCTGCTTCCATGGTGTATGATAACAGAGGATTTCAATGCTTCTTTGTATTACTCAGGAGTCTTCCTCTCTACTTCCTTTCTTTCCTAAAGGCCAATGCTCCCTACCTGCCAGTTAACACCTATTCTTTTCTCACACTAACCAAGTGCTGCCTTCAGAGGCAGGAAGAAGGAATCCATCAAAAAGCAAGTTGCAGCAAGAGGAGAGATCTAATTTTCTTTTCTTTTATTTAACTTGGTTTTACTGGCCACCTACAATATGAAACTGTTTTAGGAAAATTGAGGTATCCCTTTCCCCACTGAGTGCTAGGGATGGAGTCCTACGATATCCTGAGAAAAATAATTTTCTGAGACTTGCACAGGAGAATGAGTGATTTTCATTTGTGTAGAATTACATCTTTGTGTTTCTAAAGTCCCATTTCAGTCATAGAAGTGTAGTTGGGGTTTCAGTAGAGCTAAAAGCAAAGCCAATGTCCAGAGTTTCCATTCCATGTTGCACCTGGGTCCAGTTCATCATCAGGTAGTTGCAGTCCATTAGTCCATAGTGTGTGGGGGTCCACATGGCCATGGGTCATGTGGGCCAATGCAGGGGAACCAAGAAAGCATGCCCCCTACAATAAGAGTCCCAAGAGAGTGAAGAACAGCCAAGAGTTCAAGAGATTTCAAGACAACACAAAAGCACAAGAGATACCAAGAGACTGAACTCCTTTGTTTAGGGCAGTGGTCGGCAAACCTCGGCTCGTGAGCCACATGCAGCTCTTTGGCCCCTTCAGTGTTCTAACACCACTTCTTCAAAATAGACTCGCCAAGGCCGAAAACCAACTTCTACACATGGGCCATGAAGTTTCAATAGCACTGTATGTGCATGCCCGCACGTGGTATTTTGTGGAAGAGCCACACTCAAGGGGCCAAAGAGCCACATGTGGCTCGCGAGCTGTGGTTTGCTGAACACTGGTTTAGGGGATTCAATATCCCAAATTTCACACTATGGCAGTAGCCACACCCATTCTGGCCAATGATCTGTTCCCAGGTGTGACTGACAGGTAAGTACCTTCCCAAAGTCACCCTAACTTTACTGGGCATGCATCTATTCTCTTCTCTGTCTAGTCCCTTCCCCCAGAGATCTGCAGGGAATAGACCAGTGGCATCCTGAGGAGTGTTAAATGGCAGCTTCCTGGCAAAGCTGCCCAAATGACATGCCTATAATGTTTGGCCTTCCCTTTGTTCCTTTCCTGTTATTAATAACTAGATTAATTACAATGGTATCAAAACCACCATGTAGGTGCTGTGAAATATGCACAGTTGAACAGTACACTATTCTAGCCTCAAGGGAGCTTTATGTGGAGGGAGGAACACCTTAGCCCAAAAGTCTATGGGAGGAAACAACAAAAAGCGTCAGTTGACAGTGGATTAAATTGGGAGAAGGTATCAGGGTCCAGTCAGTGGTTCTCATCACTTTCAAATCCTGGTTCAGCAGTGAGGAAACGCTCTGAACTACTGACTGGAAAAGAGGCTACACAGAAGGGTTGTTTTCAAATTCCATTCCAGCTACCCCACACATCTAGATCAAAGCTTGAGGGCACTAGAAAAATCTAATCCTGGATAATTAACATTGGAAAGGGGAAATAAGTCCAAAGATAAGAGAATTGCACCCATTTATCAGATTTATGAGAACATAGATCTGCCTGCCACACTCATCTCTAAGTACAACAGAATGTAACAAAGGCCTTGCAATGATGGAAAATTATATAAATGGTCTTAGGGAAAAGTAAATATTACTGTCTGTTGCCTGATAAGTTTACTAGCATTCATTTACTCATTCACAATGACCTTCTATACGCCAATCACTATTTTAAAAACTGGGTATATGTAAGATGGTATACCAATATGCAATATAGAGGACCAAACCCAGACCATCCAAAAACAGCTTCCAAATTCTTTGTAATCTATGTGTCCTACTCTTAGAGGAATGTATTTAAGTTGAAACAGTGATTTTGTCATGTTTGGTGTTTGACCTTTGGCTTTCTTCTACTGCCAGTGACATTAAAAATTCTTCAAGATATTAACTCGAAACTACCTGTGTTATGAGAAACCATTACAGTGAGAAAAATTAGAAGTCATTCACAGGTAGATAATGTGTTTGCTACTATGATCTATGGGACTATATTTACCCTGCAGTGTAACATATCTGCTTCATCAGTGCAGGAACAGGACAATCTTTCATCTGGATGAAATAACCTTGAAAGCTTTGTCACTGCAGTGCAGCAAGAAGCTACTAAAATGGTTCTTCCTAGCCTCTTTCTGCTGATTAAAAAAAAGACTGCACCACCTCCCAAGGGCTTCATGCAGTTGCTATAGCAACACTACATCTGAGTCAGAACTATTAACAATCACCATGGCAACAAGTGTCTCACTTGCCATTTCCAGAAACTCATTGCGTTTGGACTAGAATCATCACACCATGTAAAAAAGGGTGGGGTATTTCTCATTGGGAAACAGGATACTTTCCTCAAATAACTTATACAAAATATGTTTTAAATAAAATAAAATTAAATAAATAAAATGAATTATAAGGAAATCATGCTGTCATAAGCTGATTATCCTTTTTTCTAAAATGCTATAGTCTAATAGCAATAATGGTTAACATGTCAGTAACTGATATGGTAGATTCATTTTTTTAAAAATAAAATCCAGTAAGATCTTTGTTTTGTAAAATTTTCTTCCTATTTTGTAGATTCCAATAACTTTTATTTCTCTTGCCCAACTCTTTTTGTCTGCTAATCTCCCTTCCTTCACTCTGTCACACACCCTCTTGAATATTTAGCAGAGCAGAATTCTTTAGAGTTTTGTGGATCATACTTATCAAGTCAGAAGCAGCAGAAAGAATCCCACGTTCTGGAGTTGCACCAGTAATGGAGTGTGCAGTGCTCTGTGGGAAGTGGTCATAGTGGACCTGCAGGCCCATCCTAATTCTCTTTTTTAAAAAAACACAAGATGGTAAGAATGAGCAGATTTCCATCCAGTGTGTGGCTTCTACAAATGATTGGATACCAGAGCAGAATCAACACACCACAGCTCTAGTCTCTGAGACCTACTGGTCATCTTTGCTCTGGTGTCACCTTCCCTCCCTGTCTGTCCCAGTATGTCTTCACCTCCTGATCTTGGTGCCCTCATCATACAATGACATGTCACACAATGACATTTTCTTGGGATTTTTGTCCTGAATCACAGTTGCTAGAGCAAGATAAGGTTGACTAGTAGCTTTCAGAACAGGTTTTCATGTGTACTGAACAACAACAACAAAAAAGTATAAAAACAAAACAAATGTTCCTAAACCAAAAGCCAAATTACATCAAACTTTAAACTGATCTTTTTCTTTTCCAAGTATCTTGTTTAGTTGAAAACAAAGATTCTGTGTTCTGATATGCCCTTTCTTAGCTCAGAAATCACACTCTGAAGAATGAAGCCAGGCTCTAGAACAAACTTCAATTCAGAGAATACAACTATACCAGAGAAAGGAGAATGGAAATGAAGGTGACCCTTATTTTCACTATGAATCCTAGGTTATTTTATTCTTCAATCTAATTATTTAGAATAGAAGCTGGAGAAGGGGAGAGGCAGGTAAAATTAGAGTCTCACTAAGCCAATGTGATAGGAAGTCTTTGAGGAAAGATTCTCCAGTCTATTGTTTTGTTTGTTTGTTTTTTGTTTTTTGTTTTTTGTTTTTTGTTGAGCGGTTAGATGGACTCCAAGGTCAGGATGGCATTAGACTGAAAGCTGAGGGCTATCCTGTAGCCCAGGGTAAATAGTCGTTCAGAAGAAAAAAAAAATTTGCATTTTATAATGAACCCACTTGTGCATGAGGTTTCCCCATTGCTACCCTGACCCTAGAGGACTCAAGAAAATACGAATTAAACCTTCTCCAGAAAATGTAAGTGATATTGGAATGCTCACATTTGCAAAGTTTTCTCTGAAATTCTATAATTTATATATAGACTGCTTAATTGTTGACTTTTCAATATTTTTGTGTTCTAACTAAAATCAGTGCTCCTGTAGAAAAGAAACCTGCCTTGTGACATGGTGTGGATAGTCAGGGTAAGGGTTCACCTACATAGTAGTTGGTGTAAGGGGCTTCAGCCGGGAGACTCATACTCTGACTGGCATGTACAATGGCTAGTTGTGTGCCAGACTGTAATAAATTACAGAAGCACTCACTTTGGATTCAAATCCCTCTTCCTCACTTTATCAGCTGTGAAACAATGAATAGTACATGACATCATCATGCTGATCACATTTTTTCACATCTTTGAGATAGAGCTAATGATAATACCTAGGTCATCTAATTGTTTCAATGATTAAATGAACTAATATACATAAAGTACCTAGTACAGTGCCTGGCATTCAATAAATATTATTATAGTTTCATTCTAGATGCTCATTGCTTCCTACTCAGATAGATATAAAGATTATTTTCTTTAAAATTGTTCACTAATTTTCTTCATTCATTTCTTCATTCACTCAACAAACATGAATCTCAAAGAAGTAGAGATAAGATGTAGGCCTTGCCTTTTAGGAGTCATAATTTACTAAGTTAGAAAGACTGATAGGGGTAGGAAAGCATTGCAAATAATATTTCAGTTTCAGAATTAAACAAGAGATTTTTCCCAACTGGGTTATGTGATCATGCAATTTTTAATAGATGAATATACCCACAGGCTTTTGTACTCCATTTGTGAAGCTATAGCATAGGTTGTCCCAATACTGCCATTAAAATGGCCTAGTATAAAGTGTGTGCTTCTCTTGGCTGTAAAAATAAACGTTCCCTATAGACTGAAACTTGGCAAACATAGTTTGATTAAACTGGGCTATTTTTATTTTGTGCTCAAAGGGAAGCCACATGTATAAGTGAATCAAACAGTTTTTAAGTTAGAAAACTGGACTTCCATTTTGAATTTGTCCTTCAGTAATATTTGGAAAGTTCCTCAGTTTCCCCCATTTGAAAACATGGAGAATAGTTTCTGCCTCCTGTTTTATTATAATGAAGGTTAGTAAAAGTGTAAAATGTTATAATGAACCCTAATTCTTTCACATGCTGTCTCAAAATGGGAAACTGTAAACACTACTATGGATTTTTTCTTTTTCCTTTTGTTTTAAAACAAGGAGTGCAATTCTTCATTCTTTTTTAATATATATATATACTGGCTCTGGCTTGTGTGGCTCAATTGGTTGAGTTGGTTGGAGCATCATCCCATGCACCAAAAGGTTGGGGATTCATTCCCAGTCAGGGCACATACTTAGGTTGCGGGAGTCCAGGTGTGTAAGGGAGGCAACCAGTTGATGTTTCTCTCTCTCTCTCTCCCCCTTTCTCTCTGTCTAAAATCCATAAAAACATCCTTAGGTGAGAATTGAAAAACAATTATTTTTAATTATACTGGCTTTTAATACAATCTTGAACATATTTTTCACAAATCTAATAGTTTCTCACAAATGCTTTAAATATCATCAAGGACAGATGAATCCCAATGGGGATTTTACTAAAAATTGCATTTACAGGTTAATTTTGGGAGAACTAACATCTTATCAAATTGAGTCTTTTCAATAAGCTTAATACATCTCTTCATTTAGTATTTCTCTTATGTCTTTTTCTAAAAAATAAAAGCAATTAAATATAATCAACACAGCCTGATTTAATCAAGTGCAGATAACCTAGAAAGTGTCAGAAATTAAACATTCTAGCAAACAGACTGTTCTAAAAGAATTCAGACATGTTTGGCCACAATCAAAGAACAAGAGGATAGAGAGGGGTGTTCATCATCTGAGCTCCACTTCAAATATTTTGTTTGTATTTGTACATTGCTGTTGATTTTTCACAAATTTCCACCTCACAACCATTTACAAAATCCTACCTAATAAAAAGGTAATATGCAAATTGACCATACCATCGACACACCCACAAGCCACGCCCACAAGAGCAAGCATGCAAATTAACCCAATCAAGATGGCTACAGCCACAGAGAGCAAGGTTTCCCAGGTAACAGAGCAAGCCAAGCTTTCCGTGAGCTGTTGCAGGCCTAAGCATCCACTCAAGCTACAAAGTTTCAATTATAGAAGGTAAACAAATTCAAACAGAAATGGCAGCAGAATGGAGCTTGAGAGAGCAAGCCAGGGTTGCCGGCAGCAACAGGGGAAGCAAAGCTTTCTGCACACCCTGGCCGGGCCCAGCCTCCACTTAAGGCTACAAAGTTTCAATTATAACCCCAACAGAAATGGCTGCCGGCCGCAGAGGGAGCCCCAGGCTTGGCTCCGCTCCAGGCTACAAAGTTTCAATTGTAGGAGGAAAATAAATTCCAGATACCAGGGCTTCCACTTGGGTCACCGGGGGCATGGCTGGCCTGCAAACCACCACAGGCCCCTTGCTCAGGCTGCCCCACGCCCCAAGGGAACCCCACCCTGATCAGGGACACCCTTCAGGGCAAACCAGCTGGCCCCCACCCATGCACCAGGCCTCTATCCTATCTAATAAAAGAGTAATATGCAGATTGACCATCACTCCAACACACAATATGTCTGCCCCCATGTGGTCAAAGATCCTGCCCCCATGTGGACACAGGATGGCCACCACAAGATGGCCAGAATGAGAGGGCAGTTGGAAGGCACCTGGCCTGCAAGGGAGGACAGTTGAGAGGGACCAGGCTTGCAAGGGAGGGCAGTTGGAGGTGATCAACCCTGCAGGAGAGGGCAGTTAGGGGTGACCAGGCTGGCAGAGGAGGGAAGTTGGGGGCAAACAGGCTGGCAGGGGAGCAGTTAAGCATCAACCAGGCTGGCAGCGGAGTGGTTAGGGGGTGATCAGGCTGGCAGGCAGAAGCGGTTAGGGGCAATCAGGAAGGCAGGCAGGCAAGCAGTTGGGAGCCAGCAGCCCTGGATTGTGAAAGGGATGTCCGACTGCCTATTTAGGCCCGATCCTGGGATCGGGCCTAAACGGGCAGTCGGACATCCCTCCAGGGGTCCCAGATTGGAGAGGGTACAGGCTGGGCTGTGGGACAACCCCCTCCGTGCACGAATTTCATGCACCAGGCTTCTAGTTGGTAAATACTTTGAGATACACTCTGCCTGCAATTTCTGTTTTCAAGGAAGTTCATGGAAGACAGCAAACATAAGTTTCTATTTGCCACTCCCTTACACACAGACAAACATGCACACAAACACCCACCCCTGAGGCTAAAATCACTTAATTATCACCATCCCAAGTCCTCTTTCATAGAGGTCATCCAGAGCAAAATCAACTGCACAACTGATCTGACAAAGCAGTGACACTGTCCACATCTACCCTAGACTGGGAAATACAGTGAAATCGGCTGGTACCTGAAAGTCAGCAGTAATTCTCAATGAACAGAATTCTGCTTCTCTCCACAGCCTTTTCTGCTCACTCTAGCTTACAGATTTATCTTTTTTTCTCATAGAACTTTCAAGTCTATTTATCTGGCAACCTCTTCAAAGAGGTTACATTCTCTCTGTGGGAAGAAATTGTAGCTTATGTTTGCTTTCCTTATAGCAGCGGAGAGAAATAACTTGTATAGTCTCCTTAACAAATATTTTGATTTTTAGAGTTTTCTAAGGACAAAATAATTAATAAAGGTACTTCCTGACTGCCACTGAGATATAGACAAGGGAAACTATTCCATCTGGGCACAGTGGGTACAGTTTTCTTTGCAACATTGCTTACTGGGTATGAACAGTGTTTGAGGTATACATTGATTCAAGATCTCTCTAGTAATTTTAGCTTATTTATAAGGGTCTTATTAGGGTCAAAAGGCACAGACAGCTCAACTTTATCCTAATCAATCAAGGTATGGCAAGATGAAGCAGAGAAAGACCTAGAAACAGGGGCAGAAACAACCACTTTGAAGTATTAAGATTGTCCCTATGATTAGACAATACAAATGTTACAATTCTATATTTAAATTGACAGTTACTACCAAAGATCCACCCCAGTTTGGTGACCCTTCTGACCTTCTGCTCTTGTAAGAAGTAGTCATTCTCAAATTTAAGATTTAAAAAAAAAAAGCCTATTAATTATGGTCCTTTGGTTGCTAGCAACAGAAACGACTCTGGTTAATTTAAGCAAGTATTATTAGGAAGCTACTGGGCAATGCATATGATCCAAAAAGAAGGGTGAAGACCCCAACAAGAAAGAACCAGGTAGCTTCCAAAGTTTTAAGCTGATTCTCAGTAAATGTTCTTCTGCTAGAATGCATGGACTCTTTTTTTTATTTTTTTTTTTCCCTAGGAGAGGGTGATTAGCCAAGGTTAGGGCACAGGTTACTGCTTGGCTGTCCTAGAAAGAGAATCTAATAGTAGGAACCTCCAGGGAAACCCATCCTTCCACAGAGATAGGACAGATATCTAGATTCACCAACCAACCAAAATTCCACCCAATGTAGCGAGAAAAAATCCATTCCTTTCTACCTCAAAAAAAATCAAGAAGCTTTAAGCAATGGGGAAAGGTATGTGGAGTCTCCAAAACAATAAACATCCACTATAAACATCACCCCTTTTTCTTCTGCTTGTAGAGGCAATATTAGATCTATTTCTCTGTTAGCCCTTGTAGAAATGAGAAAATTATGTACACCTGCTATTTAGAACTTTGCTAAAGAGCTTGTCCCATCAGTTAGCCTAACTTCCTCAGTATACTATATTCACATAAGCTTCTAATATAAATATTCTGCCTAATCTTCTGCCCTGTATATGACAGTATATAATCCAAGTGCTCAGTTTAGCAATATTTTGCAGCATTGACACTATCCCCACCTGATTTGCTTGAAAGATGATAAGCAAAATAATATCTACAGCTTTTAATATTTTCCAAGCTTAACAAGGAAGAAGGATTCTGTAATGTTAATATACAGTTGGACTAAATAAGCAACCAAAGCACTGGCTGTGCAATGTTTATAATGTCTAAACTCCCCCACGCTGCTATCACCTTTCCGTGTCTCCTGATCATTAGGAGCCAAGTGTAGGATTTATAAAAATCAGGGTAATGCTTTTTCTGGTCATAAAACCTGTAAGTGAGCAAACAACGAGGTTGACCAACTGTTCACCAAAGCAGCATGCTTAGTAGCTGTTATCCAAAAAGCATTCTAGAGAGCCAAGACAGGACATGCATCTATACAAGTCTTCAAAAGAAAGATTCTGCGTGTCCATGTTCTGCTTTCTCTCGAATATTTTCACACTATCATGTGACAGCATAATGTATATTTACTCTGACAACTAGGTCATTTCCCTTCCCAGCTATTTGGCTGATAATTGCTATTCACTGTGTTTAGCAATGCTAAATGAGAACATGCTAGTGCTATATGAAGAAAGATGTATGTGCCATTTTAGTGCTGTGCCAGGAAAAGAAGCCAGGATCACAGGGAAGCCAACTGCAAAGGCTTACTCCATACTGACCAAACCTTAGATCCTCATTTTTTCATTCAACATTTCAGAAGTTATATATGCAGTTATATATTTAAAGTAATAGAAATAATGATTTTTGTGATTTATTTATGCTGTTTAGACAGAAAACTCAGTCCAAAAGATCCTGAGTTATCTATGTTTTAATTGATTCTTTATAGTTTGAATACACAAAACAAAATAATTGCCAACTCTTTCTTCTATTCTGTAAATGTATAGGCCACAAGTTGGTTATTTTTCATGCTGGTTTTAAATGACTTCAGATGTCTGTACCAGCTATAGGAACACATGGCTACCCTTAAAGATGTGGCATTTCCTGCCCAGTTAAAAATCCTTTGAAAATGTATTTCTCCTAAGCTTCAATTTTAGATGCATCCTTTCTCCAACTTTCCAGGCCTAGGCAAGAAAAGTAAGATAAAAGCTGAGGATATCGTGCTTGGCTTTGCTTCCTGAGATTTGGGGTGAAGATCAGTAACAGCACAGGCATGACTTAATGAGCTTCACCTACTTCTGGTTTCAGGAGAGCATATGTTTCAGACATAGGTTTGTAGAATAAAGAAATCAGACACTAAGAAGTTGAAGCAGAAGCCCTTCCTAGGTAAAGCTTATGCTCACCTGTTTGGCTATAATGTCACTTATTCAGTAAGCTGCAGAGTGCTATACTAACAAGGGAACAGAGTATAAAGGCAGGAAGGATAAAGGGGGCAAAACCAGGCTTGGTATCCTGCAAGTCTGTTCAAGATTGGCTACAGAATGGAAAATCCTTCCCAGTGCTTGTCCCATGTGTTTGCAACTTAAATTAGGCAGACATTGCTGGGAGGTAGTTTACAGGTGTTCCAGCAAAATCAATAGAAAAGTTTGGGATTTTTTATTATTAATGTCAAGGTGCCCGGGTAGCAAGGAAAACTTAATAAACTTATTAAATCACTGGAGAAATCAAGAGACAACATACAATTGTTTTAAAAATGTCATAAATTCAAGAATAAATATTATGTCACACATGCAGTTTGAAAAGTTAAAAACAAAGTGGCACCACCAATGACAATAGCAATAAGAGGTGTTCCACAAGACCAACTTTTCCAACTTCCTCATTTCACCCTTGCTTCTACCTCCTCTTATATTGTTTCCATAGCATTGTCTTATCTTGACATATAGACTGTAATTATAAGATAGGCATGTACCATCATTCACTGTTTGGGGCTCCACGTATTTCTGGTGGGTTTTGGTTTAACCATTTGTTTGTCTTTACTATTGTTGGTTGGTATGTTAAGGGAGCTACTAGACTGATGCGAAGTTTGTATGTTACTTCATGAAAAGATAACTGGGTGTGAGTGAGAACATTTGATTTCCATTCTCTTTTTATAAGGTAAATGAGATGAGACCTCCATCTCTGTGTGTAGAATAATATCTACTATGCCTAGCTTACAGGATTATTTCAGGAATCAAAAAAGATGACTATAAAATATGCTTTGTAAATTGCAAAGTGCAGAACCAACAGGAGTTGATTCACTTTTTTTAACCTTTTGCACTCGGATGTCGAGTGCATATTACTCTTTGAATATATCAATAATTTGAAATATAAAAAAATCCAAATAAATAAGTTTGTATGAAAAGAAACTCCAGTTTTTTATTCTACTGTTGCGCTTTGTAAAATCTGGGGTATTTAAAAAATTAAATCCCAAGTAGAATAAAGGAATCGAGAAAAAAGCAAGCGAGTGCAAAGGGTTAATACAACTAGAGGCCCGGTGCACGAAATTCGTGCATGGCGGGGGGGTGTCCCTCAGCCCAGCCTACACACACTTCAATCTGGGACCCCTCAAGGGATGTCCGACTGCCCATTTAGGCCCGATCCCGATGGGCAGTCAGACATCCCTCTCACAATCCAGGACTGCTGGCTCCCAACTGTTCGCCTGCCTGCTGGCTGATTGCCCCTAACCACTTCTGCCTGCCAGCCTGATTACCTCCTAACCACTCCCCTGCCAGCCTGATTGATGACTAACTGCTCCCCTGATGGCCTGATTGCCCCAAACTGCCCTCCCCTGCTGGCCTGGTAACCCCAAACTGCCCTCCCTTGCCAGCCTGGTTGCCCCCAACTGCCCTCCCCTGCTGGCCATCTTGTGGTGGCCTTCTTGTGTCCACATGGGGACGGCCATCTTTGACCACATGGGGGCGGCAATCTTGTGTGTTGGAGTGATGGTCAATTTAAATATTACTCTTTTATTCGATAGGATGTTTCCTGGTTTTAAAAAATTTGAAAAACAAAGAAATACAAACATGGACAAAGTCCTTTCTCAGAATTACAGCTTTAAGTCACAGCAAAAATGTCTCATTCCTCATATCTGAGGCAGCTCCCATCCTTCAGTAAGGTGGCAATATCTGTCCCATTCATATCTTGGTCTCTGATTCTATGAATCCAGAAAACACAAGGGAAATGAGAATTCTCAGAATAGACTGCTACCCAGATCCTTTTACATTCCTTTAAAGAGCACATCTTCCATAACGGAATGTGTGATAATCATCTACACACACATGCACCTGCACACACATGCAAATACTTATTCTGACATTTCTGGATGCTTTCTCAGAATGCACGTAGATGGATTGCTAGAAAATTGTAGTTTCAATCAGGAGACCACAAAAAACAGCCTTCCACAGTGGATAGAAGAACACCTTGGATTTGTGGTAGGCACAATCCTGGTGATTGGTGGGTACCTTTCTCCAGGTTTTTCCTGGTCTGAATCTGCCATCGTTTAATTGATTTGTGTGTTTATTTTTGTCAATTCAGTTCCATCTGTGTTATAGTAGTAGAGAGTATCCCCAGATATAAGCATTAAGGTATATGTATCAGTCTTGGTGTATGGTTGAGCTATTTTTTCATCCTTTCCTGCATACTCATAAGTGTTTTACCATCGATTAAGGGATATGATATTTTAATTAACTAACAAATATCTTGCACGTTGGTCCATTGGTTTTCATCCTTGCATCACTGGATGCCACCACATCTCTGTCCATTCACTTCCTCTACACCTAAAACAGAGTAGCAAGGAGGCACTCTTAGAGTGGAGGGCATAATAGATAAAAGAGTAGAACAGAGGACAGTGAAAACTTACAGCTGCTCAATATCCTCTAAATTCCTGGTTCTCATTCTGGTGCTCTCTTACTGTAATACCTGGTTTCCATTTGCCATATGTATCTCATCTATTGTATTTTCTTGTCTGAAAGAGAAATTTTAAAATAGTAGGAGCAGAGAAAAGTTAAAGGCCTGGTATTTATGTAGTAAAAAGGGTTGATGGTGGCAGGGAGCCAGCACAAGATGAGCTCTTGTGAGCACTTCTTTCTTCCCTTGAGCAGCGGAAAGGGTTCAACCACATTAAGCAAAGATTAAAGTGTTTTGAGCTGCCCCTCCAGAGCACTTGGAAAAATATACCTTTTTCCCTCTCATCCAGAGTAGTTTAAGTTTTTCCATTTATCTATTAATTTCCTACATCTGGTACATTTTTTCCACCTTTCTTACAGGGCTTCCTCTTAGAAGATCATTCAGGGACATTTATTTTTTCTTCTCTGGAAAAGCTTTGAGAGGGTTGAAGAGCAGGAAGAGGGGAACATAGGGTTGATCTGAAAATCTGTGAAGTTTTGTTTTCAGAATACCTGGTTTCCTGCTCTATATTGTGGGTGTGCAGAGATAGTTCTGCAAATGAAATAGAATGAGTAAAGGAAGAAACCTGAATCATTCAACCCGAGAGAAAGCATGAATCTGAATCAGGTTCAACTCAATTCAACAAGTATTGACTGACTGCCCAGGATGTGTTATCACAGGGCTAATAGCCTAAAAAGCAGAAAACATACAGAGAGGATAGTGATTTAGCTCTCTCACCTGTTGTACTTGGTTTTCTTTTATACCTGAATCTGACTAATAACTTCGCTTATGAGTTATAGAAAATTTTGGGGGAAGTTTTTGCCCCTATTCTGGTAACAGGATTCTGACTTTCTTTGGGAAACACCCCCTCCTACTTTCAATTCATGATATTCATTAAAATTGAGTCCATCACCAATAATAGGGGAAGCCATGTGATGCCAGCTGAGGTGATCAGAGCATGACATTCCCTTAGCTACCATGATTGATTGGTTTGGGGAAAAGCACATGATAATATCAGAGCCAATCTAAGCTAATCCTGAGACTATTTTCCAGAACCACCAGAAGAGAGATGCCAGCTCTCTGAGGATGTTTCTGAGAGCATAAATTAAGGAACTAAAGTGCTCATAACTACTTTATCATTAAAAGAAAGAGATGCCTGAGAAAAGACCCAATCCAGAGACAAGCAGAACCAAATACCAAAAGAAAGAACTCTGAAACCATTGTTTGAGCCATTAGATCCACCTATCTCAAAGACATCCATCCCCCTTAGTATTCCCAGTTACTTAAACCCATAAGTTTCCCTTTTCCTTAACTCAGCTTGAAAGGGATTTATTGTCACTAGCAATTCAAAGAATCTTGACAAACTTATCACTATATTTGAATTATGCCAAAGGAAATGAATTTTTCTTCCATTAACCTTTGTTAATGGAAAAAAAAGAGATAATCATTAAGATAATATATTTATGTATCCTATCTAATAAAGAGGGGATATGCTAATTGACCCTCATGCCATCACAAAGATGGTGGTGCCCACAGCCAATAAGGAGGGAATATGCTAATTTACTGCCCCGCCCTCAAGATGGCAGAGCCGACAGCCACAAGATGGTGGTACCCAGTCCCCTCAGCCCTGCTGGGGTGGCAGGCACACGACAAGGCAGGCCCGGCCACTCCACACGCCTGCCTCCAGAGTCCCCCAGTCCTCTCAGCCCCTCAGCCACCCAGGGCCAGCTCAAGGTGCAGGCAAGCCTCAGATGGCAGCTGCCCAGCCAATGCCCAAGGCTCAGGCAAGCCTCAGATGTTGGCTTCCCAGCCGCCCAGGGCCACCCGAGACTCAGGTAACCAGAGCTGGATGAGGCTTGCATTGCCAGCTGTGGCAGCAGCAGAGGTGTGATGGGGCATCACCTTCCCCTGATTGCTGGGTCACCTCCTGCCCCTGAGAGCTCCCAGACTGTGAGAGAGGGAAGGCTGGGCTGAGGGACCTCCCCTACAGTGCACCGTGCCTCTAGTTTAACTATATGAAAATTTATATTAAAGAAACAAGAAAACAGAGTCTTCAATTATGAAGAGATCATTTTGTAAAAATTTACTTGTTAGGTCTGTACATCACATTTTTGTATAAATATGTGGTTAGTTTCCCAGCTCAGCAGATAAGAGTCTATTCAACTCACAATGAACCTGAAATATAATATTATATTAACTGTAACTAATCCTTATTTTCATGACTATTCTCATAGTTGAAGCCAAGTATCTGGTTTACTTCTTCTTATACAATGTACTAGAGGCCCAGTGCATGAAATTTGTGCACTGGGGGGTCCCCTCAGCCCAGCCTTCACCCTTTCCAATCCGGGACCCCTCGGAGGATGTCCAACTGCCGGTTTAAAGTGTTTTGAGCCGGTTTAAAGTGTTTTAAACCGGCAGTCGGATATCCCTCTCACAATCTGGGACCACTGACTCCTAACTGCTCACCTGCCTGCTTGCCTGATTGTATCTAACTGCCCCCCTCACCTGCCTGGTCACCCCCAACTGACCCCCCACTGGCCTGGTCACCCCTTAGTGCCCCCCCTGCCAGCCTGGTCACCCCTCACTGTCCACCACTGGCCTGGTTGCCCCTTAGTGCCCCCTCCACCAGCCTGGTCACCCCTCATTGGCCCCCTGCGGGCCTGGTAGCCCCATGCAGCCTGCTGCTCAGTTGTTTGGTTGCCCCTCACTAACCCCCCTGCCAGACTGGCTGCCTCCTGCACTCCCGACCTCCCTCACACTGGGAATTAGGCTCACAACTTGGGCATATGCCCTGACTGGGAATTGAACCATGACCTTCTGGTTCATAGGTTGATGCTCAACGACTGAGCCACACCAGCCTGGCCCAATAGAATTTTAAGGCAACTAACTCAATTCAGTTTCCTGAAGTTCCAGCCCTGCTGTGCCCACACTGTCCTCTTTTCTCACATCAGTGCTAGGATTCACCAACTGCGCTAAACTTTGAGGATTTAATCCATACCAGGAAGCAACTACTCAAGGAGGCTCAGCCTAAGTGTGAGAAAAGGAAAGAAAGCATACAAGGAGTCCTCTAGTCCTTTGTAACTTACATATCCTGTTGCAAACTCATCATCTACCTCTTTAAACCAACTCTTCCTCAAAAGCAAGAACAAACATCTCATGTTATTGGGTTAGCTTTCTCAAATGAAGTATTCAACTGTTGCTGGTGGAAATGGGATTCTTCCACAGAGACACAGAAAAGCATTTCTGGGGACCGATGCATTGGAGGTTGAGGTGTAATGGTAAGATTTATTGAGACAGAAATAAATGACTAACCCCAGGTGCCCAGTGTTTCATCCATGACCAGATGGCTCAGCTTCATCCCACTGTGGAAGAATTCCAGCCTTGTCTTCACCAAGCCCAGAAGAAGGGCCATGGTCCAGAAAATTCTGTGCCATTGGCCTGGCACGCCAAAGCTTAGTCCAGCTCAGTCTCCATCCCCATCCAGCTAGCCTAGTCTCTGTTCCCAGCTGTACTCTGGCCGACACTGAATTGCCATTCCCAGGCTTGTGCTTGGGCCTGTGCACCTGCTACAGAGAGAGAATGCATGCAAATGAATGGGTAAATGCATCCTACCCAGAGAGATGGGCCCTTGTTAAGCTTTGGTTATATTACCTCTGGGTTGGGAACAGGCAAACTTTCTTTCAAACTAACCAATCCCTTTCCCACTCCTTCACGGGCTTGTGCTGGGTCCTCTCCCAATCCAATTTCTTTCCTAGATCTTCCTGTGTCCCTTACCCAATTCAGTCTTTTCCCAGGCTAGATTGGTCTTTATGGTCACAGTCTTGGCTCCTACTGCACATGACTCAAAGTTATGCTGCATCACCTGGTTTCTACTGGTTTATACATACTTACCTCCTCCTGTGCCATCTTGGCTTCTACTGTGCATGAGCCTAACAAAGGAATTTTCCCCATTCCTCCCCCTGAAAATCCTGCTACTTAGCTGGTTATAACCCAGGAAGGTTGGAAAGCTGATCTTACAGTAATTAAGTTTCTTTTGGCACAGGATGTGGCTTTCTCCTAGGGTGTCTGAAGCTGTAACTTCCAGACTTAATCAGGCTCAGCCAGTCTAGCTCCCTTCTCTTTTAACTCCTAGCTTCCTATGCTAACACAACTAGTAGCTAAACTGTAAATTTTTCCCTTCAATATTAATCCCGTATGTTATTTTCATGTCCTACTGAGAGGAATTAGCTTGACATGCAGGCAGACAGGGCAGGGGTCCATTGGAAAACAAAAACAGGTGGAACATAGGCAGGGACAGACATGGCAACTTGAGCAAGTCCAACCACAGAAACCAACCATGCAGAAATAATAGAACGTTTTTAGACTCAGAGCAGGACATATGTGAAACTATGGAGGATCTGCAACAATAAGGTGAATTGATACATTGGAACAGGGAAAGTTTAGGTCCATTGCTGGGCAAGAACAATTGAAGGAATCAATCAGGTGGCCCAATGGGCAGGCTTTTAGCAAATATATACCCCTAGACTGATTAGCTTCAAAGCATCCTATTATTACTAGGTGCAAAGTGTCTGAATCTGCTTGCAATAAATTTTCCACACTTTTGCTTAAATCTTCTGGTCCGCGATTTCATTCTTTGGCTTTGTGAGGCACAATCATAGAAAAAGAACCTTGACTCGCAGTTCCGGGTATCACTACTACATAAAGCATTTGTTGCATTATCTGCTCTCCTTGGGATTAAGTTCTTCTTAACCAGTTTCCATGTCTCTGATCTCTCTTAGAAAGTAACCTAAAAATTCTTTTTATCACCTTACTTAACAGGTAAAAAAAAAAATTTATCTGTTCCCATTGTTTACTGAATGGGTTATTAAAAAAAAAAAAGTTTTAACATAGCTTTTAAGGACTTCTGGTAAACTGGCTGGCCTCTGTATACTTTCCTTTGTCTTTACCTTCCCAAATTTTTATTCTAAAGTGTCCTGATGGCTGGCCACTGAACTCAGCTGTTTTTTCTCAACTCTGTGATTCTATTCCCATTGTTTGCCCTGCATAAAATGCATTTCCCTTTATCTCCACCCACAGTGATTCTATTTCATCCTTAAAGACCCAGATTACATTCTTTTTTTAAAAAAACTCCAACCACAAATTACTTATTTTGCTCTGAAAATCTAAGGAGCTTACTGATATCACTACTTCCTTGAGACTTATCCCATAATGCCTGTACTGACTATGCAAGCAGGGATTTTATCCTCTCCACCTAGAATTAAGCGTTTAAGAGCAGAACTCACAACTTACACATCTTTAGCCTGATATAGCACCTGACCTAGTACCTTGGTTGTAAGAGATACTGCAAGATATACTAATTGAATAAATGAGATATATAAAATGAGTAAAATACTGTGATAGTCAACATCCAAGATGGGCCCTAAGGATCCCTTCCCCCTGGTAGTCATATATAATCCCTTCTTGCACTGAATAACCAATAAGATATTATAGAAGTGACAGATTGTGACTTCCAAGGTAAAGTCATAAATAATATTGTGAACACCAAGAGTAACCATAATATAAACTATGGACTTTGGGTCAATATATGTTCATCAACTGTAACAAATGTACCACTCTGATTAGGCATGTTAATAACAAATAAGGCAATGCATGTGTTAGGGTAGGAGGTATATGGAAAATCTCTGTATTTTCCCTCAATTTTGTTATGAACCTAAAACTTCTCTAAACAAAGACTTTAAAAAGATATTGTGGCTTTCACCTTGTGCTCTTTTCTATCACTTGCTCTTGGGGAAGGGAGCAACCATGTCATAAGGACACCCAGGCAGTCCTATGTTGGGAAACCAACACCTCCTGCTCACAGCCAGCACCTACTTGTCTACTACATGAGTAAGCCATCTTGGTAGTGGATCATCTAACTCCAGTCAAGTCTTCAGATTACTACAGCCCCAGCCAATATCATGACTACACTCTCCTGAGAAACTCTGAGACAGAATCACCTAGCTAAGCTACTCCAGAATTCCTGACCCTTAGATATAGTGTGAGATAATATGTTTTCTTAAGACCCTAAATTTTATAACTGATTACAAAACAGTATGTAACTAATACACAAGCTCATTATGATAGCTATAAACACAAGCATAAGAAAGTCCAAAAAACTTAGATTGAGTTTGAGGAGAAGATGAAGGGAAAAATAGGAAGCAATAAAAAAGAGAGAGAAGACTTCAAAAATTTTACACCTAAGTTGTACATGCAAAATGTTTCTGTTGCTAGAGACCATGAGTGAAATATTATTTTCAGTATCCATATTTTGGTGCATGTATCTGATCTGTGAGCCATAATCTCTAGGTATTTTTACAATCCTAATTATCAAGCATATGATAAATACTGGTGACTATCATTTGTTCAGCATTCCTATGGACCAGAAACTGTTCTAAGATCTTCCCAACAACCCTAGGGTATAGTTACTCTCATTATACCCATTTTACAGAAGAGACCACTGAAACACATAGAGTAAGTAACTTGCTCTAGTTTCTGAGCTAGAAGTTGGCAGAGCTGGGTTTGCATCCACACAGCCTGGAATTACAGCCCACACTCTGATACACTATGCTATATGAAACATCGTGCTTCCTTTAAAACTTGACAATATACACATTTCACAGAAATCATGTATTAAAATAAAGTTTATATAAAATTGGTAACTAAAATTAATTTATAGATTGCCTCAGGAATCATCATTTAGTTATAAGATGCTCTTACTTTACTTCCTTTGATGGTTAAAATCCTGAAGTAAAGCTGAGAGGCTGTCTCATTCTGAACTCCCTCAAGAGGTACTCTCAAACCCTTGAGTATATTTATCTCCAGCCTAGTGAGAGTTGAAGCACCCTTTGATTCAAGTTGGGTGCATCAAACAGTGATGTCTAAATACAGACTGCAATTGTTGATTTTTCAAATACAATTAAATTTATTTTATTCTTTTGGTTAAGTCTGGAAGGAACATAATAAATAAAAAGAAAAGTATAATTTAGAAGATATTTTTCTTTCAGCTTATTTTCAACAAATGCTATTCAAAATCCTGAGGAAGATAAAAAAAATAATCTGTAAGACTGTGTCCTCAGAGAGTTAATACTCTAAGAGTTATACATTGATTATAATAGCTTTTCATTTTAAATAAAGACAAATTATATTGTAAAAATCTAACAAAGTAGACATGAATTTTTTCACATCGTAGATTAGAAGATCAAAATAATAGGTCCCTTCCCAATATTCTCAATACAAATTTATAATAAATATCATACAATAATAAATACTTTCAAACTGTATTAACCTTATTTTTTTCTGAAGAATAGAAAAATAATGTATTACTTTATTTAAATAATTTTAATTACAATTTATATACAATACTAGAGGCCTGGTGCATGGATTCGTGCACCGGTGGAGTCCCTTGGCCTGGCCTGTGCCCTCTTGCAATCTGGGACCCCTTGGGGGATGTTGGAGAGCCGGTTTCAGCACGATCTCCACAGGCCACCAGTGGGGACCCCAACAGTGCACGAATCTGTGCACTGGGCCTCTAATATGCATATAAGATCTTTGGTTAATCTCCTCCCGCCCTTCCCCACCCCATTTCTCTCTGAGATTCTGTTTCTGTTCTGCTTATTCATTTATATTGTTTTTTAGATTCTATTGTTGATATATATGTATTTATTGCCATTTTATTGTTTACATTTTTTATCTTTTTTTTTCCATAGTCTTAAAGAAGATCCTTTAACATTTCATGTAATACTGCTTGGTGGTGATGAACTCCATTAGCTTTATCTTGTCTTGGAAGCTTTTATATGTCTTTTGATTCTAAATAATATTTGTTCTTTATTTTTAAATACAAGATAAATGTATAAAATAAATACATGTTTATTAAAAGTAGTGAAAAAAGTATAAAAAGTTGTTTCTTCCCTCACTGTTCCTTCATTTCCATGCTCCTTATATATCTTTCCATACCTTGCCCACACTTACATAAATATCTGCAAATAGAAGGATACATGTGCAGAGTGTTTTGTGGTGGCTGTCCTCTATAATAATAAAAGTGTAATATGCAAATCGACCACACGGGTGAACAGTGGAACAACCGTCCAGACGACCACACTATGATACCCACAGGCACCAGGCCAGCCCAGGTGGGTGCGATGTGATTGGTCGGGGGCCCGGCCATCGCCCCATGATCACCCTGCAGAGGGAGGCCCAGGCCACCAGCTGGCAGGACGATCAACCAATTGGGGGGCTCCATGATTGCCCCAAAGAGGGAGGCCCACACCATCGACCGGTGGGCTGCAGTGGGTGGACAGGGCCTCCCTCTATGGGACACGATCCATCGCCCCAAAGTGGGAGGCCCAGGCTACCCCGCGGCAGCACTGCAGCAGGTTGGCAGGGCCTCCCTCTGCAGGGGCGATCCATTGTGGAGCCCCGGCTGGTGGGCAGGGCCTACCTCTTTGGGGCGATCGATCATGGAGCCCCAGATCGATCACCCCAAAGAGGGAGGCCCAGGCTACCCCACAGCAGCACTGCAGCAGGTGGGCAGGGCCTCCCTCTGCAGGGGCAACAGATCACGGGGCTCCTGGACTATGAGAGGGTGCAGGCTAGGCTAAGGGACCCCTCCCCCCAGTGCAAGAATTTCGTGCATCAGGCCTCTAGTTGTTTTATAAAAATGTTATCTTAAACATTACACAGTACCCTTCAATGTATATTGTTTCTTAATAGTATATTATAGGCATTCCATCAGGTTAATAGGTAAAAGAATTAACTCAATCCTGGTAAAAGCTGCATAATGGTCCAAAACTATACATTAATTTATTCTACCTTTCATCTATTGATGTATATTCAACTCTTTTCCACAAACTTTGCCGTGACAAATAGCACTGCAGATAAATATTCCTACACATATGACCTACATTCTGTTTTTATTTCTGTAGGATGAATCTCCATGGGGAGTGGGAGGGTTTCAGGATCATGAATAGGGCTTCTTAAATTTTAACAGAAATTTCTAGATTATTTTTCATGGCAAGGTTATAGCACTTCATATTGCCAGGTGCCAAAGCAATCTATGCTGTGACCTTGCCATCATAAGCTCTTATAACTTTGTAGTTTTTGCTAATTTGGTTAGAAAATATCTTCTTGTTGCTTTAATTTTGATTTCCCTATTAATATGGTAAAGCATTTTATCAAAGTTTAAAGACTACTTCAATTTTTCTTTTTTCATGGTTACTTGTTTATTTCTCTTGTCCATTTTCCTTTCTTATCAATATTTAGAATCAAATTGTTTTAGCTTTATGTCCATAATTTGGGTTGAAAATAATTTATTCTAGTTAGTCCTTCATTTTTTAAACTTTTGTTTATTAAGTATATTACTACCAAATTACTTTTATTTTAATGTAGTCTAATAATATATCAATCTTTCCCTTGATGGTTTCTGAGTTTGCTTTCTTAGGTTCCTGAAAGTTCACGATCATACAATAGTTATCTTTTTTTCCCCTCCAATATGTTGGGGATATTTTTCCATTATCTTCTAGCTTACAATGTAGGAGATGACAAGTCTCATTTTCCTTTTTAAATAAAATACAGGGTCTTATATGTTTCGGCTGTGTGTGTTTAACTATACTATCTGAGAGCTTGAAATTTTTTTTCTTTGTCTTTGTAATTAAATGATTTCACCAAAACATATCTAAGTATATGTCTATTTTCATTAATCCTGCCTGAGTTTCAATAACCCTTTCAATTCACAAACTTTTTTTAATCTATTACTTTTCAAGTTTTCAGTTTTCTTATTCTAATTCCCATTAGTTGCATGTTAGTTCTTCTGGTTATCTACTCCATGTCTCTGAACTCTGCACTTACGATTTCTCTCTGTATTTTTAGTCTGTTGAGATATATCTCTTCCACTGAATCTTCCAAGTCACAAATGTACTTCTGATAAGGAACCATCCTCATTTTTTTCCAACCATTTAAAAAAATGTTTTCAGTTATTAAAAGCATTGTTTATAGTTTTATTGCATCTCTTTGAGAGTTCTTATTATCTTTCTTTTTAAAAGCATTTATGAACTCTACTTTACACCTCAGTGCAAGCTATTTACACTAAAGGCCCACTTAGGCATCTATCTGTGAGTGTCCTTTAGTGAAGATTGTATGTGTGTGTTTATAATTTTATGTTCCTTTAATAGCCACACAGGTCAGGTTATCCATATTTATTATCCAGGGACAGACCACCAAATGAGGGTTCTATGTAGATTCAGAGTCAAAAAAATATCAAATCAAGTCAAATAAATGCCAAATCAAGTTAAGTAAATACCACATCAAGCCAGGGAGAGAACACATCTCTGAGAGCAGGGCTCTTTCTCCATTGCTGAGACTGAGAGTAGGCTTATCAGGCCAGTAGGTAAGGATAGCCTCCCCAAGAGCATGTGCAGGCTCTGTCAATAAATTCTCATCATGGAACCCAAAACCAAGTCTTTCCAGAAAGCTCACAACAAAACAATCTTTTCCTCTGATGGTGGTCACTTTTCCTAGCTGCAAGAAAAGAAACCTGAGCATATGTACAATCCTGCACATGACTCACTCCAATAGATTCCCAGAGAATAGCAGATCCCTGAGAATTTCACCAGCTTGCCTGTCCCAGTACTTCATTGTTCCAGAAAGTTAGGGGGAAATAGAAAAAAGGAAATCCAGGATATATATTCAAGTTAATGTATTTCTAGAATTTGGTATTCAGCAGGGTGTTTCTCTCTATCCTATCTAATAATAGGCAAATATGCAAATTGACCATACCTCTGACACACTACAAGCCACGCCCACAAACCACGCCCACCATCCAATCGGAGCGAGCATGCAAATTAACCCAAACCAAGATGGCTACAGCCACAGAGAGCAAGGTTTCCTAGGTAACAGAGGAAGCCAAGCTTTCCGCCTGCCCTGGCCAGGCCTAAGCCTCCACTCAAGCTACAAAGTTTCAATTATAGAAGGTAAACAAATTCAAACAAATGGCGGCAGAATGGAGCTTGAGAGAGCAGGCCAGGGTTGCCGCCGGCAACAGGGGAAGCAAAGCTTTCCGCACACCCTGGCCAGGCCCACCCGCTTAAGGCTACAAAGTTTAAATTATAACCCCAACAGAAATGGCTGCCGGCCTCGGAGGGAGCCCCAGGCTTGGCTCTGCTCCAGGCTACAAAGTTTCAATTGTAGAAGGAAAATAAATTCCAGATACCAGGGCCTCTGCTTGGGTTGCCAGGGGGCGTGGCCGGCCTGCAAACCACCACAGGCCCCTCGCTCAGGCCACCCCACACCCCAAGGGAACCCCCACCAGATCCGGGACGCCCTTCAGGGCAAACCAGCTGGCCCCCACCCCTGTACCAGGCCTCTATCCTATCTAATAAAAGAGTACTATGCAGGTTGATCATCACTGCAACACACAATATAGCTGCCCCCATGTGGTCAAAGATCCTGCCCCCATATGGACACAAGATGGCCACCACAAGATGGCCAGCAGGAGAGGGCAGTTGGGAGGCACCCAGCCTGCAAGGGAGGGCAGTTGAGAGGGACCAAGCCTGCAAGGGAGAGCAGTTGGAGGTGATCAACCCTGCAGGAGAGGGCAGTTAGGGGTGACCAGGCTGGCAGAGGAGGGAAGTTGGGGGGCAAACAGGCTGGCAGGCAGAAGCGGTTAGGGGCAATCAGGAAGGCAGGCAGGCAAGCAGTTGGGAGCCAGCAGTCCTGGATTGTGAGAGGGATGTCCAACTGCCCGTTTAGGGATCCAACTGCCCACCGGGATCGGGCCTAAATGGGCAGTCACACATCCCTCGAGGGGTCCCATATTGGAGAGGGTACAGGCTGGGCTGAGGGACAACCCCCCTCCGTGCACGAATTTTGTGCACCGGGCCTCTAGTATATCTTATAAAGACTTCTTTCTCAGGAACTTCTTTTTTTTTTTTTTTTTTTTTTTTTTTTTTTAATTTCTTTATTGATTAAGGTGTCACATATTTGTCCTCATCCCCCCATCCCCATCTCACCCCTCTCCCCACGCATGCCCCAATCCCCTGTTGAACTTAACCGTTGGATAGGCTTATATGCATGCATACAGGTCCTTTGGTTGAACTCTCCCCCTCCCCCCCACCCTCCCCCTACCCTCCCCTATCCTCCCTCTGAGGCCCGATAGTCCGATCGATGCCTCCTTGCTTCTGGTTCTGTTCTTGTTCCTCAGTCTATGTTGTTCATCATTTCCCCTAGATGAGCGAGATCATATGTCACTAGATATATACTAAAAAGAACTGAATGTGAGACGAGCAATAATAGTTATGCTGACAGGCAAATGAATCAATCTGTAGCGAGCTTCCCCCTGGACCAACAGTTCTTTTGAGACCCAATTTCAATGTCCAGTAGTTCCTTATGTGTACATGTCAGCACTGACCCCTCAGCTCTGGATGGTGGACAAATGGTGGTAATGGAGGTCCGACTCCCTCTGGTTTGGTCTCGGCCGAACCCAGGGGCACGGCGTCACCCAGACTAAGGGGCACGTGGCCTCACCCCTACCCAAGGGGCGCGTGGTCTCACCCGGGCCTGGGACCCAGCCTCACCCGGATGGATCCAGGGGCGCACGGCCTCACCCGGACCCAGGATCTGGCTTCACCTGTAACCAGGGACGCTTGGCCTCTCCCAGACCCAGGGGCACGTGGCCTCACCCGGGCCTAGGTGCACGAGGCCTCATCCGGATCCAGGGACACATGGTCGCACCCGGACCCAGGGACGCTTGGCCTCTCCCAGACCCAGGGCCACTTGGGCTCACCCGGGCCTAGGTGTACGAGGCCTCACCCGGATCCAGGGACACATGGTCTCACCCGGACCCAGGGACGCTTGGCCTCTCCCAGACCCAGGGCCACTTGGGCTCACCCGGGCCTAGGTGCACGAGGCCTCATCCGGATCCAGGGACACATGGTCGCACCCGGACCCAGGGACGCTTGGCCTCTCCCAGACCCAGGGCCACTTGGGCTCACCCGGGCCTAGGTGCACGCGGCCTCACCCGGATCCAGGGACACATGGTCTCACCCGGACCCAGGGATGCTTGGCCTCTCCCAGACCCAGGGCCACTTGGGCTCACCCGGGCCTAGGTGCACGAGGCCTCACCCGGATCCAGGGACACATGGTCTCACCCGGACCCAGGGACGCTTGGCCTCTCCCAGACCCAGGGCCACTTGGGCTCACCCGGGCCTAGGTGCACGAGGCCTCATCCGGATCCAGGGACACATGGTCGCACCCGGACCCAGGGACGCTTGGCCTCTCCCAGACCCAGGGCCACTTGGGCTCACCCGGGCCTAGGTGCCCGCGGCCTCACCCGGATCCAGGGACACATGGTCTCACCCGGACCCAGGGATGCTTGGCCTCTCCAAGACCCAGGGCCACTTGGGCTCACCCGGGCCTAGGTGCACGAGGCCTCACCCGGATCCAGGGACACATGGTCGCACCCGGACCCAGGGACGCTTGGCCTCTCCCAGACCCAGGGCCACTTGGGCTCACCCGGGCCTAGGTGCACGAGGCCTCATCCGGATCCAGGGACACATGGTCGCACCCGGACCCAGGGACGCTTGGCCTCTCCCAGACCCAGGGCCACTTGGGCTCACCCGGGCCTAGGTGCACGAGGCCTCACCCGGATCCTGGGACACATGGTCTCACCCGGACCCAGGGACGCTTGGCCTCTCCCAGACCCAGGGCCACTTGGGCTCACCCGGGCCTAGGTGCACGAGGCCTCACCCGGATCCAGGGACACATGGTCTCACCCGGATCCAGGGACGCTTGGCCTCTCCCAGACCCAGGGCCACTTGGGCTCACCCGGGCCTAGGTGCACGAGGCCTCACCCGGATCCTGGGACACATGGTCTCACCCGGACCCAGGGACGCTTGGCCTCTCCCAGACCCAGGGCCACTTGGGCTCACCCGGGCCTAGGTGCACGAGGCCTCATCCGGATCCAGGGACGCATGGTCTCACCCGGACCCAGGGACGCTTGGCCTCTCCCAGACCCAGGGGCACGTGGCCTCACCCGGGCCTAGGTGCACGAGGCCTCACCCGGATCCAGGGACACATGGTCTCACCCGGACCCAGGGACGCTTGGCCTCTTCCAGACCCAGGGCCACTTGGGCTCACCCGGGCCTAGGTGCACGAGGTCTCACCCGGATCCAGGGACACACGGTCTCACCCGGACCCAGGGACGCCTGGCCTCCCCCAGACCCAGGGGCACGTGGCCTCACCCGGGCCTAGGCGCACGAGGCCTCACCCGGATCCAGGGACACACGGTCTCACCCGGACCCAGGGACGCCTGGCCTCCCCCAGACCCAGGGGCACGTGGCCTCACCCGGGCCTAGGCGCACGAGGCCTCACCCGGATCCAGGGACACACGGTCTCACCCGGACCCAGGGACGCCTGGCCTCCCCCAGACCCAGGGGCACGCGGCCCCACCCGGGCCTAGGTGCACGAGGCCCCACCCGGATCCAGGGACACATGGTCTCGCCCGGACCTAGGGGTGCGTGGCCTCTCTCAGACCCAGGGGCACGTGGCCTCACCTGGACCTAGGTGCACGAAGCCACCCGGACCCAGGGGCGCGTTACCTCTCTCAGACCCCTGGTCGCGTGGTCTCACCCGGATCCAGGGGCTCACGGCCTCACCCGTACTCGGGACCCAGCCTTACCCGGATCCAGGGGCCCACGGCCTCACCCGGACCCAGGGTTCAGATTCGCCCGGACCCAGGGGCACATGGCCTCACCCGAACCCGGAATCCAGCTTCACCTGGACCCAGGGGCGCGTGGCCTCACCCAAACCCAGGGGCGTGAGGCCTCACCTAGACCCAGAGGCGTGTGACCACATCTGAGCCCAGAGGCTCGCAGGCTCGCCTGGACTCGGGTCTCAGCGGGGTTTCGTCTTCTTGATCCCAATTCCTGTTGGTCAATTCCCTCTCAGCAATTCCTTCGGTCATTTTCTCAGAGCTCCAGGGCGGCTGCCGCAGAACTCGTTGGGCGGCGGGCTCGGCAAGGCTCCAGTGTGCCCGGTGCCCGGCGGTGGGCTGGTCCGGTGTCGCTGCGTCGGCCCTTGGGTCTGCAACGGTGGCCAGTCGCTGAGCATGCGCACCTGGCCACTTTGGGGCATTGAGATTCTTGAAGGACTCGGAGGTCAGCAAGCATGGAGTCTCCCACCCCATGTCTCCCAGGGGCTCATCTGTCCGTGCTCGGCAGCGAGTGGAGCCGTCCCCTCAGCCGGAGACCGCCGGGGGAACTGCGCCGAGCACGTTCCTGGCCACCATTGTGTCGCCTGAGCCATAGTTCTTAAAGTGTGGACTTTGGGTCACCGGCATCCGCATCATCCTGCGTACCCCTCTCTTTTATTCTAGTTGTAGAGCATCTGCTCAGCCAGCCCCCCGGTCTTTCTGGCTGGTGTCTGCTCTGCTCTCCCGTCGTAGTCTCAATATTGTTGTGGTAGGCAACGATCAGGCTGCCGCCCTATGTCTCCATCTTGGTCCTCCTTTGTACAGTTAAGTCTTGATTGTTGTTGGTGTCACTGGGAGGAATTGTCCTCCAGGCCAATTGGCCGTGAGGACCCTCTTTGTCCATATAGGAAGAGTTGCTGTGCAGGAGACATGTTTGTGGGCCGGGTCTTGATGCAGCAATGCCTTGGCGCTCACTGAGTCTGCCTCTAGAATGCCTCCCTTATGCAAGTGATTGAAATCTGGTGTCATCTCCCACCAACCACTAGATGCCCTCGTTTCTGGGTCTCCAATGCAGTGTGGGTCAGCCACTACCTGAGGCACTCAGCAGGAAAAAGCTTCTGCTCAGCTTGGCTGGGGCGGAGCTACAGGGTGGAGCCTACAACCTTGGCTTCCTGTCAGCCCCGCCCTATGAGGCTCCTGTGTCTGTGTCCCTCTGTATTCCTTGCAAACACCTCTGAGAGAAACGCGCCCTGGAGTTTCGCCCACTGCCAAACAGTCCAGTCCCTCCCCTAATGAATCTGGACTCCCAGATTCTCGCCTGGAACTGGGTTTCAGTGCAGTTGGAACTGGGTCTCAGCGCAGTCTGGCGTCCCTGTCTCCTTCCCAGCAGGGCCACCCAGTGGAGCAGGCAAAAGTCCGTCCTCTGCGCACCTTCCAGTGCGCGCGTCTGGAGCCGCCGCTTCTCTGTGCCTCCGCCACCACAGCCCAAATTCATTCCCCCAGCGTGCGCCTGGCTTCCCAGGGTTTCGCCCGGAACTGGGGTTCAGTGCAGTCGGAACTGGGGTTCAGCACGGTCCTGAGCTTATGTCTCCTTCCCGCTAGGGCAGTTCAGTGGCGCAGGCAACAGTCCGTCCTTTGCGCCCCTTCCCGTGCGCGCCTCTGGAGCTCTGCCTTCCCCCGCTCCTCTGTGCCTGCGCCCCACAGCCCAGATTCATTCCCCCAGCCTGCGCCTGGCTTCCCAGGGTTTCGCCCGGAACTGGCGCTCAGTGCAGTCGGAGCCGGCGCTTAGCGCACTCCGGAGCCTTTATCTCCTTCCTGCCAGTGAACGCCGGCCAGGCCGTCAGCCGCCCCTTCCTCTCCGGCTCCATCCTCCCCGCAGGCGCGCGTGCTCGTGTCTCCGCCAGTTTCTCCATACCTCAGGCTTTTACGGCTCCCCAGATTGTCCCCGTGGCCTTCTCCTTCCCCCCAGCTGTGGGCATTTCAGTCCGCCAGCTCTCCTGTGGTTCTGGACGATGTCCGTTCTGACCTCTAGTTGTGCCTTTGAAATTGTTGTGCCCGGCTGCAGGTTAGGTGTTTCACCTATGCCGCCATCTTGGTTTCCTCTCAGGAACTTCTTTATGAATGTGAAGATACAAATAAATGGATGCATATACCATGTTCATGGATATTTAGAATAAACATTATTAAAATGTCCATACAACCCAAATCAATCTATAGACTTAATGCAATTCCTATTAAAATACCAAGGGCATATCTTACAGATCTAGAACAAATATTTCAGAAATTTATATGGAACCACAAAAGACCCTGAATAGCCTCAGCAATCTTGAGAAAGAAGAACAAAGTTGGAGGTATCACACTACCTAATATCAAACTAAACTACAAAACCATATAAATCAAAATAGCATGGCACTAGCATAAAACAGGCATACAGATCAATGGAATTGAATAGAGAGCCCAGAAGTAAGTCCAAACCTTTATAGTTAATTAAATTGACAAAGGAGGCAAGAACACACAATGGGGTAAAGACAGTCTTTTCGATACAAACTGGACCATCAATTTACACCATACACAAGATGAGCCCTTTCCCAACAGAGCCAGCAGATGGATGCCATATCTGAGACTCCATCAACCTGGCTCACACTGTTTGCCACCCTGGTAATTCCCTGAGACCCCACCCCACCCAACTTATGGACCCACACAAGCTGTTTCAGTGACTTTTCTATACAAATCACCCATACCTCTCACTGAGTGGCCCCAAGCCTTGGCTCATAGCTTGGCCTCTGCTGGGTACCATCAAGCCCAAAACAAGTAGCTGCCATCCGCATATTGCTTTGTAGCTCATGCCTGGTGGCCCTGGGCAGAACACAGGTGGTGGCTGACCTTGGCCTTCACCTCTAGGGAGGCCCCAGAGCCAACACACTCAGGACAGTTTCAGACCATGTTGAAGCACTATTCAACCACTTTCACAAGTAACACACTTAAGGTGGAACTCAGTAAGTACCAGAGTCATCCTGAAGTAAGTCCTGCTCTATGAAGTGGGCCCCTGTACAGCCAATTCTTCAGGGTGATTGAAGCCAATCTTTGTAGCTGATTGGCCTAGGTGTAAATCCTTCCAATTGACATGACAACAGTAATCAAGGCTCAACTACAACAGGAGGGTGTACACAGCCCACCTTTATTTTTTGTTGTTGTTAATCCTCACCCAAGGATATTTTTCCATTGATTTTTAGAGAGAGTGGAAGGAAAGAGGAGAGACAGAGAGAGAGAAACATCGATGTGAGAGAGACACAGCTATTGGTTGCCTCCCACACATGCCCTGACCAGGGCCAGGGATCAAGCCTACAACCAAGGTAATGCCCTTGACTGGAATTGAAACCAGGACCCTTCAGTCCTTGGGCTGACACTCTGTCCACTGAGCAAAACTGGATAGGGCCATAGCCCACCTTTAAAGGGAATCCACACGAGAGTCAAACCCACATCTGCATATTGCCTGTGGCCATTCAACTGAGCACAACACATATGCTGAAGTCCAAGCTGGATATTCTACTCAGGCTGTCAAGTAAGGTCCTACATGACATCCTGAACTGTGCTCATATCTAATTTTAACTTAAGACTTAACTGGTTTCCACCTGAACATTCAGGCATGGACATCTCCAGAACATATGTAAGCCCCTGAAATAAACGGTGTATAGCATGATACCCAAAAGCTAATTGGTAGCAGTGTACAGGGTGAAATACTCAGCACTTGTATTTGGATAGGACTGGACACTGTGAAAACCATCAATCACAGACTCATTTTAAAGATACCTCCAATGGACCATTTTATTTTTTTAAAAAGAGTACATTGCAAAGTAGTTTTAATGTTGTAAAAGCAACTTATTATTATTTCAACTTGAATTTGAAGACTAGGGAATTTTTTTAATATATATTTTTATTGATTTCAGAGAGGAAGGGAGAGGGGGAGTGAGATAGAAACATCAATGATGAGAGAATAATTGATCGGCTGCCACCTGCATGCCCCCCACTGGGGATCAAGCCCGGAATCAACCCAGGACCCTTCAATCCACAGGCCGATGCTCCATCCACTGAGCCAAACCAGCTAGGGCGAGACTCAGGAATTTTTAAAGAGTATAAATGTTGACAGTGAATACGACAGGTTACTTTTAGTATCTAGATACTAAATAGAAGATATTAAGAATAGTTAAAACAGGTCCTGGCTGGGTATCTCAATTGGTTAGAGCATCATATTGATGCACCAAGATTGTGAGTTTGATCCCCTCAGGGCACATACAAGAATTAATCAATGTACCCGTCCAGCATGGCTCAGTGGTTGAGCGTCTACCTATGAACAGGGAGGTCATGGTTGGATTCCGAGTCAGGGCACATGTCCAGGTTGTGGGCTTCATCCCCAGTGTGGGGCATGCAGGAGGCAGCCAATCAATGATTCTCTCTCATCATTGATGTTTCTATCTGTCTCTCCCTCTTCCATCCTCTCGAAATCAATAAAAACATATTTTAAAAAAAGAATCAACCAATGAATGCACAAATAAGTGGCAAAAGAAATCGATATTTCTCTTTCTTTCTCTCAAATCAATAAATAGAAAGTATCCTCCAATGATCAATGATGGATTGGTATTCAAAAAACATAAAACAATAATGAATACTTCAACCTAGAAAAATGTATCAGTCTTTTATATAGAGAAAAATCATAGCTTGGCGTTGGTCTGTCTGACCATTCAGTTCCAAATTGGAACACTAGATTATATTGTTTCTTATTTCTCAGTATGCAAGAAACCAATTATGTTAAATAAGATTGCCTAAAGTGATTTTTTTTCCAGTCACTGGAGAAAGATCAATGCATTAATCTAGGACTTTAAATGTCAATATTTAATTTTAGGAAGCACATAATTTTCAAAAATATAGTTTTTTAAATATTATTTTTCAAAACACAGACTCAACTCACATTTTACAACAATATTCCTGCCGTTTGCCGGGTAGTAAGTTGGTTAGAGCATCATACTGCTATGCCAAAATTGTGAGTTTGATCCCAGGTCAGGGAACATACAAGAATCAACCAATGAATACATAGATAAGTGGAACAACAAATCAATGCTTCTCTCTCTCTCTCTCTCTTCCTCTCTATTTCTAAAATGAATAAGTACTTTAAAAAATATTCCTGTTGTGATCCTTTGGTGGACAGAAGTTTAAAAATATAGCAGGACAAGCAGTAAAAGATAAATACCAAAAAGTTACTGAAATAATATATCAAGGAAAACATCAATCCAAGGGGACTTATTTAAGTGACTACAAACTTTAATATAACTATCAATCAGATGGGTTAGATATTCACTCCCTCCATTTCACACACACTGCAAAAAGCTACACATGTCTCTGACTCGCATAAATAATAAATTGTCCTTTGTACATAGATGAGCCATTATTGTTTGATCCTTCAATCAAAATGGAAGTGCCAAATAGAAAACTATATCCCCAGACAGCAAAAGGGTGCATTTCAGAAGATATGGGATTTAAAACAAAATTAATATTGTAAAATAAAGAATATATTGAAAAATATATTAGGGAAATAATACCTAAATAACTTAAAGGGTCCTCTGAGAAAAATAATAAGCTATTTAAAGCATATGTACAGAACTCACCCCAGGCAGTATTTCTTCAAAGAAAAAAGAACAGCTTGATCTGGTCCCACAGCAATGCCCATAATCATGCAAGTTCTGGGTTCTGTTTCACATAATGCTGTTGACATTGCTGCAAGAATTTGAGCCACACGCTATTTCTGTTGGTGAGGCCCCAAGTATTTTCCATTCACCCCTTCTCAATATTTATCCACTGAATCTATCCTATAATGAGCCCAGGTAAAGCCAGAAGCATAAACACTGTAATGGCAGAATTCTCAATAGGAAATACCCAACAAATAGGGCCTATTTCTCAAATTTGCATTATGCCAAGAACAACATAAAATTTCTGGAGAGCCCTGGCCTGTGTGATTCAGTTGATTGGGCATCATCCCATGCACCAAAAGGTTGCCAGTTCAATTCCCAATCAGGGAATATGCCCAGGTTGTGGGTACGAACCCAGTAGGAAGTGTGGAGAAGGTAGCCAATCAATGATGAAATCTCACATTGATGTTTCTCTCTCTCTCTCTCCCTTCCTCTCTCTCTAAAAATCAATAAACTATTTTTTTTTTATTCTGGAGAGAATGAGGTAACTATTGGGCTCTTTAAGGAGCTTCTTGGTTGATGAAAACACATGGATAGGCCCTCCCTTCTCATATCCCCTCCATTTCCCACCTTCTTCCACACCCTCAAATAGGAGATGGGCAGATCTAAATTGGTCAAATAAGAGTATACACACTGGAACTCAGCTCCAAGTGTTGCAATTTTCAAAATTAATTAGGAATGGCCTTCAGATTCTCTTTGGACACTTACTGTCCGAGGAATTTGGAGATTTAATATTCATACATTTATTCACTTACTTAGGTCTCTCAACCTTTCATTCCCCTCTGCTCCTCAAGGGTATATGAGGCCTGAATTATAATATCCAAGCCAAAATTTTAGCTGGGAGGTGAAAATAAAGCAACTACGCCTTTCAGTTTATTTGGTTTTAGGCCATTCATATACATTGCTTACATAAAAGACTTCTCCACAGAGTCCAGGTAAATGCACCCAAGTTTTGCAGTGGAGTTTGAATCCAAACCCCAAGCTAATAATAATATGTTACTTTTCCGTGATTTTCTTCCTCTGTTCAAATATTTCTTGAAGACTTCTTGGGTGAGAATGCCCAGTAAAGATCTGGAGGTGGATACTTTGAGTCTCTTGGTCAAATACCATCATAATACTATCTTAATAACCAAAAGGTAGTCACTTGCATATCATTTTAATAAAACTCGCTACAAAAATGAAACTATACTAGTACTGTAAACATTTGAGCAAATACTGATAAATCTTTTAGGAATTGTGAGTTTACTATTGTCTTAGCAATGAAACTAGTGGGCCTGTATATTAAATAGTTTATATTTAGGTAGGGAACCATTTTTTTTCTCTGTATCTTTGCAGAGTGTAGACTGCCCGGAACACTGATTTAGCTATGACCATGAGACCAAATACCCAAGTTCAGATTAGGAACAAGTCATGCTCAAGGGATCTATTTTAGTGTCAATGTCAGAATTCACTCCTTACTAGTTTTGGATACTCAGTGACCTCTGACATTGTAAGGTGATTCCTGGAAGGCCTTGTGACAACTTGAGCCAGGAGAATCTTCTGGATTAACTGTGGGTTCCATGTGTATCACCCTTAACTCATCTTCCACTTTATAGCCTGCCTTACCAACCACCACCACCAAAGCTGCAGACCACGACTCCATCTGTAGCCATGGACCTTTGACTTTTCTGAGGTTAGTGAAGCCCTGAAATTTCTCACAACAGCATGGTTTTTACCTAAAACTATTGTGTGCCCTGTCCAGTGTGCTCAGTAGTTAGAGCATTGGTCTAGAGCACTGCTGGGTCTCAGGTTTGAATCCTGGTCAAGGCCATATACCTGGACTGCAGGTTCATCCCAAACCCTGATCAGGACATGTGTGGGAGACAACCAATCGATGTCTCTCTCACATCAATGTTTCTCTCTCTCTCTCTCTCACTCTCTCTCTCTCGCTCTCTCTCTCTCTCTTCCATTCTCTCTAAAAATTAATGGGGAAAAAAACGTTGGGTAAGGATTAGCAACAACAATAACAAAGCAAAACAAAACAAAAACATTGTGGCAAACCCCACACATCTTTAAATTATGCAGAACATGTGACAGTCTCCTGAGCAACAGTGGGGCCCTAAGGAACCAGTTACATTAGCTAACAAATTGCCTCCACTTTATTTAGCTTTTTCTAAAGAATCATCTCATTGCCAACTCTTTTATGGTACAACTTTGCATATCAGTCATCTTATATGTGGATTATATTCCAAAACTTCCAACACTGAAGGTCTAGTATTCATTCCTACTACTTCAATGAACATATTCTGTGGGAAGTCATCATCCCCTCCTACAACTTCCCCTAAGGAGATTAACATGCCCTTTCCCCTTTAAGGTGCCAAATCGCAGAGCAGAAAGAATTTGTGGCTTCCAGTAAAAGTCTTTGATCCAACCTGGTAGTTCTCCACCCTGTTCATAGAGCTATGGATATTACTAGTTTCTTCTAGTTTCTTGCTTTTTGGAAGCCTCCAAATAGAAGCCCCAGCATTCTTGACTACAGATCCCATAGGTTACAGACCAATGTCCCCAAGGCTTTTATCCTATCTAATAAAGAGGTAATATGAAAATTGACCATCACTCCAACACACAAGATGGCCTCCCCCATGTGGTCAAAGATGGCCGCCCCCATGTGGACACAAGATGGCCACCACAAGATGGCTGGCAGGGGAGGGCAGCTGAGGGCGATCAGGCCTGCAGGAGAGGGCAGTTGGGGGGGACTCAAGCTGGCAGGGGAGGACAGTTAGGGGCGATCAGGCTGGCAAGGGAGGGCAGTTAGGAGTGACTGGGCCAGCAGAGGAGGGCAGTTGGAGGCGACCAGGCTTCAGGGGAGCAGTTAGGCATTGATCAGGCTGGCAGGGGAATGGTTAGGGGGTGATCAGGCTGCCAGGCAGAAACGGTTAGAGGCAATCAGGCAGGCAGGCAGGCAAGCGGTTGGGAGTCAGCAGTCCTGGATTGTGAGAGGGATGTCCCAGATTGGAGAGGGTGAAGACTGGTCTGAGGGACACACACACTCCCACCCCTCATGCACAAATTTTGTGCACCGGGCCTCTAGTATTCTATAATATACATTTCTGTTCATTAGCCTCTCACATTAACATTCCCAAAGTCTCCATTCTCCTTATTTCTCAGCTTCCAAGTCTGTTGACTATACCTGTTAACATCCTCTGGCTAAAGCTTAGGCTTCCTTAGCCTCTCTTGAGAACATGCATGTCCCTGCCAAGTATGCTAAGAGAATTTTGAGGACACATTTCACAATCATGCTCATGGAAGTCAGCAGATGAAACAATTCCTCTTGGTATCATATATTACCACTTCCTTGTATAGGTACTCCTCCTCTGGATACTGAAACAGACACAAACTTACTGCTCCCCTTTAGGTAAGAGTGATTTTTCTAGGCTATAAAGGTGTATTAAAGGGCACTATAGTAGAGTTCCTTTCTATCTCTCTACATCTTCCAAATCCAGGGATCTCGGGTATGGCAACAAGGCCTTGTGGGCAACTGTTAATTGTCCTCAATATCTGTTCTCCCTTTATTCCATAGCAATAATTTTACTTGAGTAAATGGCTACTAATGAAAGACCTTTCTTGGACTTTATTGCAAGGGAATATGTCCATACTACTAACTCTGGCCAGTACAATATGAGAAGTTATATGTGTCTCTTCCAGATCTTCTTTTTAAAACAATTGGACATGCACTCCCTGACACCTTCCTTCTTCCCATCAACTGCCTGGGTGATGGAGAGAAAAAGAGCTGCTCTCTTGGATCCAGAGGTGAAAGCCTAAAGTTGAGTTTGACAGAGCCAGCTTATGATTCTGGATTATTTCAGAGAAATGATGAGACACTATTATAAGAGAAATAAACTCTGTCTGGTTTAAATCACTGTATTTTGAAGCCTGTTTGTGACAGCAGTTTTAGTGTATATATAGCAAATTCACCCCCTTTTTTATTTCATATAAATTCCCTAAATCTCATAGGTAGAAGAGTTTTCCAAGACAAAAAAGCCCAACTCTAGTAACAATGCTTTATTACATAAGTCTATCATAATATATCTAGAAGGGCACAAATAATAGTTATAAAACCCTCTGTAGTCAACAAAGAAACAAGCAACACTCTTTTGATTCTGTTTTGCATTTCAAGCTCAATAACTTTCCAAGAACCCTAAATTCTTATTTTACATCTGGTGTAAACAAGAGTTATCTTCACTAAATATTATTATCTAAAAAAAGAAATTACTAATTTCTTTTTTTAGATAAAAATGTAAGCATGACCACCAATCATACATTTTCCAAACGAAACCTGAAAAATATTCTGAGCAGTTGTGAAAGTTGTGAAAGATTTTAAATTGTTCCTTTACATCTCAAGCTGAGTATTATGATTGAACCCACTCCCCAAGGGAGACATGCTACAGTGTTGTTCTATCCATTGGTGCTAAGGAATGCTATTTTCTCATTGTGGGGTAGAGAGGAAAAAGATGTCCCGTAGTCCACATGATTTATAAATAGTGTTAACCATATACTCTCACCTGAAGTAATATTCTGTCTCAAGAATAATAAATCCACATCTCTTTTTACACTTTTTTTAATCCTCACTCGAAGATATTTTTCTATTGATTTTTAGAGAGTGGAAGAGAGAGGGAAAGACAGAGAGAAATATTGATGTGAGAGAACACATGGACTGGTTGCCTCCTGCACGCACCCCGACCAGAGCCAGGGCTGGGGAGGAGCCTGCAACTGAGTTACATGCCCTTGACTGGAATCAAACCCAGGATCCTTCAGTCTGCAGGCCAGCCAATGCTCTATCCACTGAGCCAAACCTGCTAGGGCTCTTTTTACCTTTTCTACTTCCTTCCTAGAGGGCATATTATGTCACTCTAAAGAGGACCCATGACAACTATTGGGTAGGTACTTCTGGCAGTGGAAGGAGAAAATATGAGTAGACTTTATTAGCAGTTCTGATCCAGGGAATACTGTGATGGAAACTCTTCAGGTACCCAGAATATAGGATCCTAGGAGCCAGTTTGAGGATGACTTCTCTAGAGTGCACAAGTTCAGTCCGTCATCATTATCAT
This sequence comes from Eptesicus fuscus, assembly GCF_027574615.1. Lineage (NCBI taxonomy): Eukaryota > Metazoa > Chordata > Mammalia > Chiroptera > Vespertilionidae > Eptesicus > Eptesicus fuscus. Next base: position 64,416,278 of record NC_072475.1, read on the forward strand.
CATCATCAACATCAAACACTACTATCAACAACTGTGTGAATTTTAATCTCCCTGTATTAAGAATTGTGTTTGGAAGTAGATAATGAGAGAAATCCCTTACCCAGTAAATTTCAAAGAAGAGGAAATGAAATGTAAATTTGTTCTACATTTCTCAACATCTGCTTCAGACATTTAAGATGCCTTCTAGGAACACACTAACATTCTTTTATTTCTCTTATCAACTTACTTATTATCTCATAACAAAACCTGGACTTTTTTTATGTCATTCTACATACCATTCTAAAGAAGCCACCTCTCCTTTTCCCCATTCTCCCCTCCCATTGCCTCCAACACCATCTGCATTGCACAAGTGCTATCCTATAGATTGATCTGAAACACACCTTTCTGTTTCTATGCTGTTCAATCTATACCAATCATAACTGATACACATCAATTCCAATGTTTAACAATCTGTCATGGATGTGTCATTTTACCAAACACTCACAGTGAATGGAGGTATAAACGTTACTACTTTTTTTTTTTTTTAGCATTGGGTACAAAATAACAGTAATCCTTGTTCTTCAGTTCTTTGTGTTATGGCTGGCACAAGACATAGATAAATTAGTACTCCACAGAATGACACAACACACTGGGATCATTTTTTTATATTTTTATTGATTTTAGAGAGAACGGGAGAGGGAGAGAGAGATAGAAACATCAATGATGGGAGAGAATCATTGATCAGCTATCTCCTGCATGTCCCCCATTGGGGATCAAGCTTGCAACCTGGGCATGTGCCCTTGACCAGAATCAAACCCAGGACCTTTCAGTCTGCAGGCCAAAGCTCTATCCACTAAGTGAAGCTGGCGAGGGCCTCACTGGGATCATTTTGAAAAGTGTACAACCATAGGTCAGTTCACTATACTTCTTGCCTTGATATTAAACACTAAATCTTTGGAAGCAGAAGGTTTTTTTTTTTACTGCTTTGATGTACATTCCTTTCAACTTAATTGCCCTACCCCAATTATCCTAATAAAATGTTCCAAATGGACAGAGCTTTGTGAAAACAGTACCTTCATTAACACCAACATGATTACTCTACCTAGTTTCACTGCTCACTAGCCCTTAAAGGCAAGTGATAAATAATTTCATAAAGTTGGTGAGAACCTATGTATTGACACCCAGGCTCAAAAACTTACAGTATTTTTGTATTGTTCACCTGAGAAGCATTCATTGTGCATCCCTCCCCCTGCACCAAGCAGTATACTCTGCTACAATACTAAAGTGCCTTACTCATTTAGCCATCCCAAAGCAATGTCTTCAGCCCTATAGAATGCTCTTTTGTTCAATTCCTTTTCAATTCAGTCATATATGTACAGTTCACTAGGTGATTCCTGAAGGGAAAATAGAGAAAAGCAAAATTCTGAATTTGAATTGTTCTCATAGTGGGCTAATATATATATATATATATATATATATATATATATATGCCTAAGCAACCAGCTGACTGGCCGACCAGCCTACCGGCCAGTAGCTATAACATGCACTGACTACTAGGGGGTAAATGCTCAACGCAGGAGCTGCTGAGCTGTGGTCACTTGACAGCAGCAGTTCTCAGGTGACACACCCAGAACCAGAGAGGAGGAAGCCTGATTCTTGGGTGCATCACCCAAGAACTGCCCTCTCACAATGCGGTACCCCTAGGGGGATGTCAGAGAGCCTGTTTTGGCCTGATCCCCACAGGCCAGGCCGAGGGACCTCACCGGTACATGAATCTATGCACCTGGCCTCTAGCCCATTGGCTCCCCACTTCTGGTCTGGCTCCCCACTGGGTCTCTAGCCCATTGCAGAGGTCGTAGATCTGGCCCTTACAGAAACTTTTTGACTAGATTAGCTAAATGAGGAGACATGCAGGACCTACTGGCTGCAGCCCCAAAATTTGGCGCCCATGCCGGCCCATCCACTTCATATCGATTTCCAGTGGAGGCAGCGAATTTTCAGTGGAGGCAGCGAATTTTCCCGCTACCACTCTCAGCTGGGAAACTGGCTGTAGCTTCCCTCCTTCCAGGCAGACAGTAGCACCAGCGGGCAACCTCTGGGGAGAGAAGGAGGAAAAGGAGCAGCTCAGGTGCGAAGAAGGAGGTTCCCAAGGTCACAGGACTCCACCTGGGCAGAAGGGCCTGAGCAGGAGCCTGTGACATTGAGCAGGGTCCTGCCCTAGGCCGACTAGATTCCAGGCTAAGTAAATCCTGTTTCCTAAATAATTACGTTTTGCAGCTAAATGCCCACAAGTCATCAGTTACTGCCAAACTTAGGGTAAAGTGAGATGAAAGAAGCGAGACAGATACAGAGAGAAAGTGACATAATATTGGAAGAAGAGAGGAGGGAGCCTGATTCTGGGGTGCATCACCCGAGAACCACCCTCTCACAATCCAGGACCCCTCAGTGGATGTCAGAGTGCTGGTTTTGGCCAATTCCCGCAGGCCAGGCCAAGGGACCTCACCAGTGCACAAATCCATGCACAGGGCCTCAAGTGTAATATAAAAATTAATGATCCTAAGGAATGTGTATTTAGATGTATTATGATGTTGAAATGCTCAATTCTATCCTGAACACATAGGACTAGAATACAAAGTGTTTCTGGTAGAAAAATGAGAGAACAATGTTTTGCTTCTTTTAGCTCAGTCTGAAAGGCTGTGTTAGTGTGAGATAATCCTGCCCTCTCCCTCCCTCCCACTTCTCCAGGGAAATGAGTCGCACCTGGTCACTGCCCTTGATATGATGTTTGATATTCTGCATTCCCATCAGCCCTGCACAGCGAGGATGATGTCAGCACAGTTGACATTGTTAGATCCCTGCTCTGCTTACATCAACTCCCTGTCGCTCCAGCATCAGATGAGTGTGGCAAAGGGGAGAAGGCATCTTCTTCTTAGCAACCAAGCTCTTGTGTCCAGGATCCAGAAATGACATATGGCACTTTGCTTTGGGGATTTCCAGAGCTTCCCAGAATTTCAGCCTGATTGGAATACTGTTGCTCTGAGTTTAAAAATTGTTATTTATCCTCTTCCCATCAGGATATGTATGCTTTTACAACATTTCAGATATAAATGTTTATCACCAAAGTACTTTTTTTACCAAAGTCCCCATCCCACATTTCCACAGTTCTTCTATGATATACCTTATCAACATTTGAGAAAGAATCTCACTTCTAGTTAAAGATGTAAAAACTAAAATGAGACCTTTCTATCACCCTTCTACCTCAAATTGAAGATATGTCTGATATAAGCAATCAAATGGAAAATAAAAATGATTGTGCTAGTTATAATAGTAGTCTCTTAAAATGACTCCAGAGGAAGTATGTAAGTATTTCTGTGTCTCATTTGCTAGATTATACCCACTTAGCAAAAAAATACAACGACACAATGAACTCAGACGGTTGCCATCTATATAGACATTCAGTCATATATTGATTATCTGGGTGGTGGAGGAGAGGAAAACTCTAAAGGATATTTTAGAAATTCCTGTGCTATAGTAGAAGAACAGTGGTAGAGCCATGCCACCATTCTACAGAATTAACAACAATGGAGATTTGATGTCTACTTTGCAAGAGCAATCTCTCCAAGTTATTGTGGGTATCTTGGTCACTTCACATAAATGGTCCCAGTTATTTTGTAGTTCTCTTTTTGTTCACTGATTCATCCAACAAACATTCCTGGGTAGAATGTCTGTCTCTGTGATACTTAGAATCAAATGGGAGAGTTAGGTAAATAATTAGACAACCACAGTAGTACTATGTGATAAGTGCTCTCATAAGAAATACTAAATCCAGAGTGCTAAAAGCAAGGAGAAGCTGAAATGTAGGAAGTAATCCTCAGGGATGAAGGCCTTGAGTTTTTATAATTCTTTTTTCTTTATAATGCAAATGATTTTCTTAAGTCATCACACTTGGTCCATCAAACATTACTTCTAAAAGTTTGAACAAGCTACTCTATTCATTCCAGAGAGTTCATTTGCCTCCTGACATGTCCAAGTTACCTTGAGCATCCACATTCAACAAAATAAGAAGCTGGTATTACATTTCCCTCCTGTGGCAGGGAAAATGAGAAGTGTTCGGGGAAATCTCTTTAAATCTCAAGATCTGAATGGGCCTGAACTGGTGGTTGGGGATATATGCACTGTTGACTTGTAGTTTCTCCTCCACCGCTACCTTCTGTCCCCCAGCAGATTACTTTACAAACTATATCATAACTGCTTACTTACTTATCCCTTACCTTCAATAGACTGAGCTCTTTGAAAGTACATTTCTGCTTTACTTACCCCACAGTATCCCCACTATCTTACCTGGGCCCTGGAACAGAGCAGATGCTCAACAAATACTTTTGTTGAATGAATTTTTTATGCTTTTGCATTCTCTCCCTATTTTAATCCTGGCTTTAACCCTATAGTTTGCTGGTTTGGCGCAGTGTTTCCTAACTTTTTTCTTATACTAGCTCCCATGGAAAATGATAATATTTGTAAGGTGCACTGACGTGAATGATAGAGGCTGCTCCAGGCTGCAGGTTATTAGCCCCAGGCCTTGACTGATGTCCCAGGACCCCATTTTCCATAGAAGCTCTTTGGTTTATAGTATTAAAAAGGGAGAGTAAAACAGGTTAACTTTTTTCCACTTGGCTTTTTGTGTCCCAGCTTTGCTTCCCAAAGCTTTGTAGTGTTTTTCCTGTTAACTTTCAGTTTTAGAAATATTTTTTTAGGAAACCTTGTGCACTGCTGGTTGGAATATATAATGATGCCAACACTATGGGAACAGTATGGTAACTTCTCAAAAGTTAAACATAGAATAACCATGTGTTCCAGCCATTCCACTTCTGGGTATATACACCCAAAAGAATTGAAAGTAGGAACTTGAATAGATATTTGTACACCGTATTCATAGCAGCATTATTCACAATAGCCAAAATATGGAAGCAATCTAAATGTCTATTGATGAATAAATGGTCAAACAAAATGTGGTGTATACTTACAATATAATATTACTCAGTTTTAAAAAGAAACTTCTGACACAATCTACAACATGATGAAACTTGAGGACTTAAGTGAAATAAGCTAGTCACAAAAGAACATTAATATGAGATAACTCAGAATAGTCAAATTCATAGAGAAAATTTTAAAAATGAAAGGAAAATGGTGGTTGCCAGGGGCTCAGGGGAGGGAGGAATGGAGAGTTACTGTATAATTAGTATCAAATTTCAGTTTGAAAAGATGTGAAAGTTCTAGATAGGGATGGTGGTGAGGGTTGCAGAGCAATATGAATGTACTTCATGTCATAGAACTGTATACTTGAAAATAAAATGGGAAAATTTTATGTTATGTATATGTTACCACAATAAAAGTATACATTTTTAAATGGCATTATTCAAAACACTTAAAATGATAATAATTATTACTGTAACTATTGGAATGATTGATTAATGGAATGCTTAGATGCACTGTTGACTTGTCCAGACATTGTGGAAGGCACTTTGTTTCTCATCTTGCTAAGTAGAGATTGTCAATAAATGCTCACTAATCTTACCCCAACCCAGCCCACCACTTGTATCTCCAGTATCTCTTGTCCAGATGGGTTCCTAACATTCCATAGATTATGAAATTCTCAAGTCATTTTAGAATGGATCTCAACTTGACTTCTTTGTCATAAGCACAGAGCCATACACTTTTCCATTCCCCCTCTTGCCTTAAATTTTTAATAAAATCTGATTGATTAACACTTAAAAGCAAACACAAGAGCCTTGATCGACCTGCACTTACACTGATCAATGCTTCCAAGAAATGCAAAGCTCTGGTCTCTTGAAAATGGAACATAGTTTGGGACTGACAGATTTTCATAGTGTGCCTAGCATTAGATTAACATTTTTCTCTTGATGTGTTTACATAGCATAGGACAGAATTTAACATGTCTCAGATAGCCTATTCTTTTGCTCATTTCACTCACTGCCTTTCAAAGGCAAAAATTAGACATGGTTTTTGTTTTTGTTTTTTCTCTTACCCAGCTTCTATGCCTTCTTTCTCCCCTTCATCTTGACTCTTAATTTAAAGTCTCGTTTCTCATTCATGCATAAGAAATCAAATTGTGATGAATAGTCTTTTAGGAATAAACAGAGAGCAGAAACTACCCAACAAACAGGATCCAATTGTATAGTCACATAGAATTCTATAATCAACCCAGGAAAAAAATGGTCAGGAGCATGTCTAGAAACTAAGTTTAGCATTTTAATCTCTTGAGAATACAATACATAATTGAAACAAAGCAATTTGGAGCTTATATTTCAGTTGCTTGACCATTGCAGTTTCAACTCCTTTCAAATTGCCTGGCCCATAGTAGGCCTTTAATTCTACTCCACAGAACCTCCTTCTTCGAAATCAGTAAGTGATGCCAGTCTCTGTCAAATTGCTTAGTAGAGAGTAATGTAGATAGGTGAAAAGTTGATTACAATACTTTCTATTTCACTGAGCCATGGTCCTGAGGGTCTAGGGAATGTTCACTGGAAGATTTTATATTCACATTGAAAAACCATCATTGTAATAATAAGTAGGAGAGGATAAGGAGGAGTTTGACTTTCTCCTCGCAATGGGGATCTATTTAAAAGTTTTAAGCAGGAAAGAAATATGATTAGATTTGCATTTGGAAAGATCTGCAGTTTGGAGATGAGATTGGATTGAAGGCCAAAAAAGAGAATATATTGAGATTAACAGGTTTTTTTTTTTTAATCTAAGTGCTTCTTGGGTAAATTTTTAGAAGATAAAGTGTTAGCCATGGAGAAGCCCTGAAGGTTCACTGGGTCCCATAACTCACTGTGATGATAAACAACTTCAAATAAGAAATGATCCCAATTAGACTTGGCCTGCTCATGCTCCTCCTATACTCAAAGCATTGGCCAGCTCCTAGAGGGGCTCTTTGCATTTTAGCTTCTCCTAGGAACCTCTTCCTGTGTGTTCCATAGGTGCCTCAAATTCAACATGCCCCAAACCAATAGCCTTTTTCTGTCCCCTCCCACTCCTTGACTACAACTGTGCATTCTGTATTTTTTATTTCAGGAAACAGTATTGTCTTCTTTAGCAGACACTTAAAGCTGGGAATCTTTGCTCTCCTAGATTTCTTCCTTTTTCTTTACCATATACATCTGTGTACTATTTCATTCTATCTCCTAAACACCTCTTAAATATCTTCCTCTCCTATGACCTCATTGATTGTGCCATAGTCCAGACCCTGTCATCTTTTACCTCACCTATGATAACAGCTACTACCAGGCCTCATTGTGTCCAGCCTTTCTACCTGGTTTCCCTCCATCTGTAAGTGTTGCTGCATTGAACTTTTTCATATGCAAATCTGATCATGTTGCTCCCTACCTTAAAATCCTGCAATGACTGAGACAAATTAAAACTCAAGTTTCTTCCTATGTCTTTATGTTGCTCAACCCTCTACCCAAACTGCCTATTTAGCATCATCTCTTGTTAACTCCAATTTCAGCATGCCAGCCCCAGTCACCATCTCTGATTGAGAGACCCTTACTCAAAATGTTAAACTCCACATTTAGTGTCCATTTCCCTGTGATCTTAGGAACTAGCCACTCTTTTGCTCTGTGCTCCAATAGCACATGGTAAATGTTTGGCCCTAACATTATTGCTTTGCCTTGTAATTATTCATTTACATGTCTTCCTCTTGCTCTCTAAACCCTAGGTCTTAATTCTGGTTCCATTGGGGGTTCCAGGCTTCTTCAAATAACATGCATAATTCTGTGTATAAGTGTTGGTACACAATGCAGGCAATTTTCATCTGCTCTCAGAGGTGTCTATGACCCCAAAAAGTTAAATATCTATGAACTTTTTAAGGGCATAGAACATATTGTGTGCTCTTTTGTATAACCAGTTTATTGAAGAGTCTGATCCCAGTGGGGCATAAACATGAAACAGTTTTATTTTTCTCTAATCCTTACTTTGAACTATGTTCTGTCAAATCTTCTTTTCCTGCTCTTTAATGACATCTCAGACAGATTTCATAGCTTTCCGGTCTCTTTCAGTTAATAAAAAGACCATTTCATTTGTTTGGCTCCTGATTCAAACAAATCAACTCTAAAAACGCATCTTTGAAGCAATCAGGAAATTTGTATATGGAGTGGTATTAAAGAATATCATGAAATTATTGCTAATATTGTTTGATATAATAAAACTGCGGGTATGTCTTTTTAAAGTATTTAAGCTTTAGAGTTATACACAGAAGTGTTTTCAAACTAAAACTATATGATATATTGGATTGGATTTATAATATTCCAGACAAAATGTTAAAATTATTAAAGTTGGAGAATGGGTAATGGATATTCTTTTTTTAATATTTTTATTGATTTTGGAGAGAGAGGGAGATGGGGAGGGAGAGAGAGAAATATGGATGAAAGAGAAATATTGATTGGCTTCCTCCTGCTCGCCCGCTACTGGGGATTGAGCCGGAAACCCAGGCATGTGCTCTGACTGGAAATCAAACAGTGACCTCTTGGTGCATGGGATGATGTTCAAAACAATTGAGCCACAACAGCTGGGTGGGTACATTGATATTCTTAATATTATTCTTTCTTTTTTGTGTGTGTTTGGAATTTTACTAATAATGTACATGTTTTCAAAACTTAGTCCAATCCAATTTGAAACTTCACTCTCACTCAATATCCAGTACTGTGCTGGTAAGTGTTTAATGACCAACATCTTTGAGGGGATGAGGGGTGGCGGGGGGTGGGAGGGTGAGAGAGGAAATAGCCCTGATTTGTAACATTTGCCACTTGCCATAGTGTAAATACTATCATGGCCAAGTTAACAACATAATACAATTGAATTTAGAGTTGGGAAGAGATGATGCATAGTATTACATAGTGTTCTCACCACACAGATACACTAGAAGTAAATAACCACATAAAGTAAAATGTAGTGCTGAGCTCTATTTGTTGCCTTTGTTTGTATGTAATTTACTTATTTAATTGTATACTACTATAACTTAATTTTTAATAATGGTTGTGTAACAACTGGCTTACAAAATTCCTGAAAATTTAACAACCTGCTCTGCCAGATCCAGAACACCATGCAATATCCTCCCCTTTCCCAACTGCCTAGTGCAGCAAACGTTGACAACCGCTGCTCTAACCTGAACTGACACGTCTCTGCTCCTTACTCATTACTGTGAACACACCCAGCTCCTCTCAGTCAGGCATCACCAGCCAGGGAAAGGGAGAGGCAAATAAATTACCCCCTCTCCTACTGCCACACTGCCTTCATGCTGCTCTAAATCCTTGATTCAGGATTGCCCCTTGAATGACATCCCAATTTGTTCCTTCTTGTGTTTGCTTCAAAATAGTTATGCACATAAGTCTACAGTATTTAATAAGTACTTCCATCTCTCATAAACCAATAGCTTAATTTTTCATAGATTGTATTTTAAAGGAAGAGGATGAGAGAAACTTTTTTATTGCTAATAAACACTGTTAGGTTATTGATGCCTTAAATTACTGAGTACCCTCTTGGCTTAAGCATAAGTACAACATATCCATTCATTATTTATAACCATTTATAACCATTTAAAATTTTTAAGTAGTACAATCCATGCTGTTACTTACACTTGTCTTTTCCGTATTCTAAATTCTGTGACTTCAGTTCAACGATGGAAAACCATAGTATGCTTTTCCATATCCCTGTTAAGAAGACAATTTATTTTGACTACTTTTTTCCCCCAAAAGAATAACATACATTTTATATAGAAAAAACAGACACAACAGGGCAATTTTATTATCTAACATTTTATCATCACCAAAGTAAAAGAAAAAACTTATTAAGTACTATATATTGCACTTCCTGTAATCTTTACTCAATAGCACAAATTTACATGGATTTCCAAAGTAAAAATTAAGTCAAAGATGGAACCCCTAAACCAATTGGCTTACACAACAGATGACCCCTCTATGCAAATAATAGGCCATTCTGCCATCGTCATAGACTGACAATGCTGGAAGGAGTTTCTAGCCAACATCTCAATTCCCAGAGATAGTAAAAGAATTTCAAGTTACCTTTCATATACATATACACAGACATGTCACACAACTAGTTAGGAACAAAAACAAAATAAAAATAATTAATATTTGTTGAGCTAGAACTGAACCCATTTATATAAATCTCATTTAATATTCACAATTCTACTAGGTATTGTATTTCCCAAGATTCAGAGTATTAAAAAATTTGGTCACCCTGAAGCATGGTAGCAATCATCTTGGGTAGAAACTGCAGTTTAACTTTAACCCTGCTGTTTTGGCTTCTGTACTTATTGGCTTGCTAAAAGCATAGAAAAGTTACTTTGATTTTCTGAACTTATGTATGCTATCCCAATCGATTGAATAATCCATTGTTGGTGGTTTGAATATCCCCTTGATTGTGATTTTACTGGTCATCGAAACACATTCTTCTGTACGTGAAGACCAGGACTCTAAATTGCCTCAGGGGCTCCAGATAGTGTGTTTCAGTTGACTCAGTGGTCCCAAAACCAGAACAGCACAATTACTCTAAATTGCCTCAGTGGCGCCAGATAATGTGTTTCGGTTGATTCAGGGATCCAAAGACCCAAAACTATAATTAATCCTTGTAGATAACTAACTTGCTCAATTTCGCTTCTGTAACTGCTTTGTGCAAACCAGGTTCCTCATTCCAAACCCAAAGATATAATCGATACCTTTGTGATATTCTGCCTATATAAGCCTGATGATGCCAGCATTTCGGGGCTGCGAGATTTGGAGTGCTATTGGCCCCTTGTAGCCGCCAGCTTTTGAATAAATGACTCCATAATTCGACTTCTTGATTGAGGTGTCCTTTGTGCAATTTGTGGTTACACTACAACAACCCATCTAGGAAGTCAGAGAGCCTGGATGTAAATAAAAGCTGTCTGGCCCCAAAGACTGAAATCTTTGCCCCAAATCATGCAGTCCTCCAAGTCTGGGACTCCACCCTGGTCTTCTGACTTATGATTATTAGTGCAAAGCCAGGAGGGAGCAAGAACCAAATACTGCTACCCATTGAAGTAAGTAAAATCTTAAACTCTTCCATCTCCCAGGCTCTCCTACACGAATATGGAATCAGAGATTAAAAAAGAAAAAAAAACCAGTAAGCTATTTTGATTCTTGGGACTTTTGCCTGTTACTGCTACTACATATCTGAAGTTGTCTATAAACCAATCCATACAATGTAAGTCAGGAGAATTTGTTAGTCTTTCCAGCCTCCAGCCTTCATCATTGGCTTAATGATGAAGCCCCATCACCTAGAATTGTGTATTGACCATTGTAGGAGCTCAAGAAATGTATTGACTGTGTAGATAGCTACTTCAAATAAGGAGGATTTTGAACATGGCAAGCTGCCTTGGTGCAAGATCCACAGCTCCTCTTATGTTCTCACTTGTACTGATTTAAAAATGAAAAAATAAAAAAATAAAAAGTCCTTCACACAAAAGAAGGCAGTCATAAGCTAAACAGATGTTATGCATAGCAGAAGTGCAGGTTAAAGGTTAAATTGAAAAACCCACCAAAGTAAAAATGGCTTTTCTTCTTGCAAATAAATGTTCCTTGATTTTTATGACCTTTAAGCTGAAGATTATTTAAAATCTTACTCAAGAATGCAGCTAGGCTGCTGTGAGATAGTCATTCATTCATTGAGAATTCCACAGAGGCTTCTAAATAAATATGCACAGTAATTTTGTTTTATTTATTTAGCTATTTTTGATGGAGGCTTTCAAGGTTTGTGCCCTTTTCCTTAGCAATTTTTTAATTAGCATATCTGTTACCTCAGAGTGAGACAATTGCTAGAATTGCTTGCAATGGCTGCCTTATTGACATGCAAGAAGCATCTAAAAAACATTGAGCTTAAGAGAGAATCTGTATAGCCTGTCTGTTGGAAAATAAATAGTCCCAAGTGAATGCCATGTTGTGGGCAGTTCTGCTACAGGAGGTCGTGGTGAAAATCAAGAACATGCATGGGAAAATACTCTGGAAACTGTGAAATGGCCCAAAAAAGGAAGAATTGTTATTGAAGTGCTAATAATGGTGCCTAATTAACACATTTGCTTTCATCGTTTTTATCTTCTTTAAAATTAGAGAAAAATTTTGTTTAAATCACAGACTAAAATGGAAACTTAACAGTGCAAGGAAAGATTGCTGGGCTCTTATCCAAATTGGTGCATGACACCCTGCACAGAGCAGCAGGCAAGTGTTCATCTTTCAGGATGGCCATGATGTTGCTAATGAATTGATAATCACAGTGCAATTTGTCTGTGTTTTTTTCCCTATTTCAATAGCACCTCGCCTATCAGGAGCACAATATCAGCTTTTTTTTTTTTTTTTACCCTTTTATTTTCCTAACTGGAATATGAGTAGGAGGTGGTATGAACAGAAGAAAAAAAAATAGCAGCCAAAGTCAATGTCACCAAATCCTGTGAGTTGGAGCTCTCATTCATTCTTCCACGCTGATCAGAACCTAATCAGGCTCAGTTTGTACACAAGGCTTTGTCTTTATGATTTTCAAGACTACAGTGGACTATAAGCAACATATTTTTATTAGTGAAGCGATGTTTTTAATCAGATATACTTATATTGATAGTAGTGAGAAAAGGTACCTGTGTAGTGCCTGCAATATCAAAGTTAAGATGGATACAAACTCAAAAATCATAGCAATCTAGGAAGAGTAATATAGAAGTGAGCAGCCCGGTATACCCTGATGGCCCTTGAGGGCATCATTTCTCTACAAAATAATCACTTATGTGTGCAATGGTAACCATGAGTCATCAAGAATAACTTAAATAATGTTCAGCTTTCTTTAATTAAGAAGGCAGGAAAGTGTGCAATCCATTTTAGAAATATATCCATAATAAATGCCTTAAATGTTAAATAAAACTTTAAGCAGACAAACCTGTTATCCAAAATGATTTATTCCCTAGTAATTCTGACTCCCTGAAACTCTTACAAGTCCCACAGCTTCTTCTTCTATTTTCCTTACCCCATTCTTAAAGCTAAGACTACCTATGATTTTCCAAGTATTTGAAACTAGTTCTTTCCTTCTTGGTTTACCTTTTAGCTAAGTGATCTTACCACTACTATTTCCCCCTTCCCCAAAAACATGTCCCAGGGATCCAAGTGTTTGTGGCCACCAAAGCCCCAGCCCATGCAGCTAGCTAACAACTACTAGAGAGGCCTGAGAACTGGGTCAGTGAGATCATTGTGCTGGAAGTTACTAGGGATATGAAGGAGGGTACAGGGATGGATTGGTGAAGGAGAAACCAAGAGAAGAACACAATTATTCTTTATTACAGACTGCTATGGTCTAAATTGTGTCCCACCTGAAATTCATATGTTGAAGCACTAAACCCAACATGATGGTATTTACAGGTGGAGTCTTTAGGAAATAATTAGGTTGAGATGAGGTCATAAGGGTGAGGTCTTCATGAAGGAATCATGTCCTTCTTAGAAGAGACCAGAGAGTTTGATCTCTATCCTTTCCCCCAGCCCCCAGCAAGAAGGCAGCTATCTGCAAGCCAGGAAGGGGGTCCTCACCAAAACCCAACCGTGCTGGTACCCTGATCTCAAACTTCCAGCTTCCAGACCGTGAGAAAATAAATGTTTATTCTTTAAGCTACTCAATCTAGGATATTTTGTTACAGAAGCCAGAGCAGACTAAGACACAACACTCCACACCACCACACACCCAGCAACTCTTATTGACCATTTGCTATCATCCCTGTAGGAAAGAGTTTAAGGTTTTCACCTTTATAATCCATATGGCAGCATGGAAAGGAAATAATCACCCCAGGGAGTGGAAGGGCTAAGCAGGGAATGATGAGGCTGATCATTCCATATGTATTTTAATAACTCCTTGTTCTAGCAGACTTTTGCTCTGACATTCCCGCTGTGGACACCAGCACCAGGGGCCTGGGCCTCTGCAGTAAAGGAGCTGGTAATAATTATTTATATCTTAGGAGAGAGGAAAGAACAAAATTTAAACCACAGACAGACATAAATAGAAGTAGTGTTGTTAACAAAATAGATTTCCACCACCAAAGACATCAGTTTTTTCAAATATGATCAGATAATAAAAAGTATACTGAAATTGGTTCCTTGTTCCTAACAGAATAAATATCTGTGTTCTAGGTGCTCCATGGAAAGATACCAAAGTGTGGCCCAATGTGAGATTCACCCCATGGTGATGTCAGAGAAGGTTTGAAGGGCTGCAGGAGAATAGCTGTGTTCAAGTCAAAACTGAGTATAAGGAATCCCAATTTTGACTGAATCTCCCTGGAACCTCTAAGATTATAGAATGCTGGCTACCAAAAACATCACCAGAATAACCTGTAATAAGACAATGCTGACTGTGGTGAGGGAGAGCACTGCTTCAACAACCACAGTAGCATCTCAGTGGGGGAAAAGAGAAGCTTGGGTATTTATGGGATTTTAAAGCCTGGTTTAGAGCAGGGTCCTTCAATGAAGAGGCTTGGCTAGACTTGAGTAAGGACTATCATGATAGTTTTAGGACTGGTAGACTCAGCAAGTATTTTGAAGTGAGGCATTCTGAGGTCTTGAGGTGTAAACTGTCTGTGATACTTTCTATAAGAGAGTTGATGGGTCTTTCAGGAAGTTACTGGAATAAACAATAAAGTTATTTGTAACTTTTGTTTTCTAAGACAAGAGCATCCTAGTGAAGAGTAGCAGGATGTGCCACCCCAAAATATGCCACTTTGGCATAAAGATAATTTTGAGCTAAAGGCAATTGAGAGGTAGCAGATTAAAAAACAAAACAAACAAAAAAGCACACAAAAAAAACACCTCTGAGCCTCTACCGACTCCCCCACGCAGCGTTAAGGATGTCCAACTGCAGCTTGGGCCCACAGTTAGACATTCCCCGAGGACTCCTGACTGCCAGCTTAGGCCCGATCCCCCGGGGAGCAGGCCTAAGCTGGCAAGTAGACATCCCCCAGGGCTCCCAGACTGCGAGAGGGTGCAGGCTGGGCTGAGGAACTCCCCGAGTGCAAGAATTTTCGTGCACCGGGCCTCTAGTAAATTTATAAAAGTGTTTCCCCTCCCCTCTCTAGTAGGAAGACAAAAGTTGCCAGGAAAAACCCTAGACCCTTATCAACACAGAGATGGCACCAGAAGAATCTATATAACTTTACTAATTAATTCTTATCTTCCATTAGTTCCTCCATATATTTACCTTCCCACAATTTGCCATCCCTAGGATCTCAAAGTCCTTGCCTTTGTCTTATCAATTTTCTAAAAATCTGTTGTTCTTTTGTTGAGATGCTATATAAGCCCAAGTTCTAACCACCCCTTTGAGTTACTCACCTCTGAATATTCCATTTGCAATTGGAATGCACATGTTTAATTAACTTATGTTTTCCTCTTGTTAATCTGTCTTTTGTGAGTCTAATAAATAGGGCCCCAGTTGGAGAAACTAGGAGAGCAAAGAGAAAAATTTCTATTTCCTCCCCTTACACATGAAAGACAACAACAGTGAAGAGTAAAGTCAGATTCATGTAGAAATAAGTTGTGTGGATGGTTTCCATCCTCCATAATGCTCTTAATTGCATTCAGTTTTATACATGTATGCTTCCCACCCAATAATTTGTAAACTCTTTCAGAGCAGAGATTATATCTACTCTTGAAACACTTCCCATTGTCTTTTCTGTCTTCCACATTGTGTCATCTTCAAAATCACCATCATCTCTAAGGCATCTATATCTTCTAAAAGTTTCTATTATAATTTCCAAACCTTCTGTGGGCAAAAAAAACTGTTAAACAAGATCATGAGAAACACCAGTTGTGGGTTTTTCTAAATAAAAAACTAAGATTGTCTCAGATTCTCTGAGCATGTTTAATGGAATTCATTCAGAGAGTGTGTGTTTTGAGCTAATTTTAACATAGATTGATTGTTACGCCTTCTCAATTGTTTGCAAAACAGTGCTAAAATAAGATAACTTGGATATATAAAAATGTATTGTATTTTTTTCCATAGCAGTGCTACATCTAAGTGTTTAAGAATCACAAATGTAAAAAATTCCATTTCCATATGTCTTTATTTTTATTACACCAGTTTGTCATCAGCAAAACACTGTGAAGTTTCCTAGGGAGAAAAGAGTTCCTTTGCATTTGAAATGCCTCAGAAAGAAATGTTTTTAATTATCACTGGTATTATTTCAAATTCTATGTTAGTCACAGGAGCCCTATTGATGACCTTTTCCATGAATCTGATTTAATTTATATCTTGTAAAGTACTTTTCTTTTTCAGAAAAAAAATGTTGCTCTTCTGTTTCTCACTTTTATTGCATTTTACATATCACATCATCAAATGTCATAAGGAAGGGAATTTGAAGTGAATTATAGGTTGATGGAATGTTTCTCAGAGACGTCACTTGAACTACAAGAATGTTCCATGAAGATAACAATGGTTGGGTCTTTTTACTGCTGAATAGACAACACCCAGGATTATGTCAGGCACCCTGGACATTTTCTCAATTATTCCTTAAGCCTATGTCACATTCCATATTCAAAAATGAGACCCCTGGGTGACTGGGCTGCTGAGAATTTGAATTCTACTTCTACCTCACACTATCATTCTTTTTCTGAAATAATCTGTTGAAGTCTCTTCTTTGGAAGTCTCAAACACAATTATGAGCCAAATGTAACACTGTGTTCTTCACAGTTGTCAAGTGATGAATTCCAGGGTCCCCTAAAGGCAGAAGAAAGGTGTTATATGGAGTTGCATAAGTCCAAATCGACCAAAACATGCCCCTGTATCTTACAGTTTATAATTTGTTTTTAGATCATGATCTGCACCTTTTAAAGTGTTGGAGGGAAAGGTGAGAAATGCAGCCTCAAAAGATATAGGAGCTAAGGTGAGCACTTCCTTTTATCATGGTATTAAAGTCTTGAATAGTTTAACCACAGTTAGGCAGATAAATGCCTACAGTGTATTTCCAAAAACATGGTAGAGAGTAAGCAATAAATGTGTGAAAAGGGCAGTTTCTTTGCATATCTTTGAGAAAGTTGAATTAAATAAAGTTAAATAGAATTCTCTACTGTAGGATTTCTAGAGCCCTTAATAAGTTCTGAGGATATCCTATATAATAAAAGCGTAGTATGCAAATTGTCCCCTCCACCGGGAAGTTGTCTGAGAGTTTGACTAGGGGGCAGGGCCCTCTGCGGGGAAGGGAGGGAGGCTCCGGGACCCTATCAGTGCATGAATTTCATGCACTGGGCCTCTAATATATATATATAACTTCCATGTACTATGTACTATATACTATATATATATACTATATATATATACACATATATATTGCAATGTTTATGTGTAAATATAAACAAAGTTCATGTGTAAAATAGAATATTTTTTCACAGAATGTTTCTTACAACTAAAGTTCAAAGAAAAATCATTGGGAAATGCAGGGCTAAAGAATTAATATCAATTAACAAATGGTTTCAGGTATCTCTGTCCTATTCTTTATCAAAAGCAGATGAAATTCATCTTCTTATTGATAATTTCTACCAAAGTCATGGACTAAATAAGTAAAATGAGGTATATGCCTGTCCCTCACTATTTGCTGTGGCCAGAGGAAAAAAGAATATGCTTGTCAGATGGCCTGGGACATCTGGCCATCCCTAATGTCCCCATCTCTGGGAAGGTGGGAAAGGCAGTGGAGTCAGCCCCGCCCCCCATGGACTAAGTGAAAAATCATTGGCTGCTATCCTGGCATAATAATATCTACCTTATAGATATTATTAGTGAGATTAATGTATGTAAAGCATTTTAGCACAATGTCTGCCTGGCTCTTAGGAAGTGGTAAATAAATGTTAATTGCTGTAACAATAACAAGGCCAATGTCATCATAGCCTCTCTATTCAGGGTATGTCATCATTAGGCTTTCTAATCTGGAGCAACTGCCTTCCAACTGGTTTATCACAAATCCTGTGAGATAATTCTTCAAACTGCATCTAAATTATCTTAATTATCTTTCAAAAATGCTTAGCCCTGGCTGGGTGGTTCAGTTGGCTGGAGCATCATCCCATATACTAAGAAAAGGTTGCAAGTTCAATTCCTGGTTTGGGCGCATACAGGGGGCAGCTGCTCAATGTTTTTCTCTCACATGGATACCTCCCCCCTTCCTCTCTTTCTAAAATCAATAAATATGTCCTTGGGTTAGGATAAAAAAAATTCTTATCTGAGTATGCTACTCCCCTACTCTTTATAGAACTCTATGAAGTTCAAAAACTTGCACACAGGAATTTCTCTTTGCTGTCACATAAAAGTCTACCTTTCCAAGTTCATCTTCCACCATTTGCCTGGTCCTATGGTATCTACAGTTCAGCCCTACCACACCTCTTACCCTTGAAGACATTACACATTCTCATTCATCTGTTTAATCACGTCCTCTGCATGTGCTCCTGCTGTTCCCTCAAACTGGGACATGCTTCCCCTGATTCCAACTGCAAAGTTTTCAAGGCCAACTCAATTAGTATCTATCCTTGTATCCTCAGTCAGCCTTAATCATTTTCTACTCTCTGCTCCCACATAATTTTTACCTTTATTTTAACACTTCTCACATGCCGGGATGTTATCCAGCATTTAGAAGGGTTCAGGAATCTGGAGAAGGGCTGCATGTAAATTAATAAAGAGGCTAAAGTAGAAATATAAATTTGGAAGGCATTTTGGGGAGCCAGAGGAGACCTAGCTTCAGTAACCAAGTTCTCTGAATCTCTGGACCCCTAGATTTTTTTTTAATGCAATTGCCCTAAGGCAAAGCAGATATACACATCAAAGGTTAAGGTTTGGTATACAGTAGGCATTGTCAGATTGGAGGAACTGCCTTTGGCTGTTCCAGTAGCAGGCAATAATATATGCAAATCTTTAGGTTTCAGGAGATGCTTTCTGCTATTCCAGCAGGCAATAACATGTATACAGCCCTGCTGAATATAGAATCCCATCAACCTTCTAAGGACTTCTTGCATTTTATTATGACACTAGAGGCCCGGTGCATGAAATTCATGCATGGGGCTGGAGGTGTGTGTGTCCCTCAGCCCAGCCTGCACCCTCTCCAATCTGGGACCCCTCGAGGGATGTCCCTGCCCGTTTAGGCCCGATCGGGCCCTAAACGGGCAGTCGGACACTCCTCTCACAATCCAGGACTGCTGGCTCCCAACCTCTTGCCTGCCTGCCTGCCTGCCTGATTGCCCCTAACTGCTTCTGCTTGCCAGCCTGATCACCCCCTAACTACTCCCCTGTCAGGTTGATCGACACCTAACTGATCCCCTGCTGGCCCGATTGCACCTAACTGCCCTCCCCTGCAGGCCTGGTCACCCTTAACTGCCCTCCCCTGCTGGCCTGGTTGCCCCTAAATGTCCTCCCCTGCAGGCCTGGTCGCCCACAACTGCCCTCCCCTGCTGGCCTGATCACCCCTAACTGCCCTCCCTTGCCAGCCTGGTTGTCCCTAACTGCCCTCCCCTGCTGGCCTGGTCGCCACCAACTGCCCTCCCCTGCAGGCCTGGTCCCCCCCAACTGCTCTTCCCTGCAGGCCTGGCTGCCCCTAACTGGCCTCCCCTGCCAGCTTAGTCACCCCTAACTGTTCTCCCCTGCTGACCTGGTGACCCCTAACTGTCCTCCCCTGCTGGCCCAGTCACCCCTCACTGGCCTCCCCTGCCAGCCCAGTCACCCTTAACTGCCCTCCCCTGCCAGCCCAGTCACCCCAACTGGCTTCCCCTGCCAGTCTGGTCACCCCTAACTGGCCTCCCCTGCCAGCCTGGTCACCCCTAACTGCTCTACCTTGCAGGCCTGGTTCCTCCCAACTGCCCTCCCTTGCTTGCCTGATTGCCCACAACAGCCCACCCCTGCTGGCCATCTTGTGGTGGCCATCTTGTGTCTACATGGGGGTGGCCATCTTTGACCACATAGGGGTGGCCATCTTGTGTGTTGGAGAGATGGTCAATTTGCATATTGCCTCTTTATTATATAGGATGCTGGAATTAGCCTCCAGCACTCACACATCCTAATATAACAACTACTTGGACAAATGTTTATTTCCATGCATTACGCAGGTCTGTCTGTTGCAGGTGCTAGAAACCTAATTTGAACTGGCTTGGGAAAAAAAATATGGAGATTAAATTGGAAATATTTTGGGTCACTCATGTAATCCATAGAATACATAATTAACCAAGCCTCCCAAAAGACAAGAGCTATATCCCAATTTCTGAAACAATTGCAACCACAGACAAAACGCAATTAGAATTTTATTCCAAAGGCAAACCTACATCATAGTTTCTCTTTATGGGTAGGTTTTCTTTTCTCTGTAAGGTGTACTGAGGTAAAATTTACATATAGTAAAATATACCCTATGTGTATACAATTCTATGAGTTGTGCAAACACATACAGTCATGAACCCACCATTATAAGACAGATATAGAAGAATGATTTTTATCCTCCAAAACTCCCTTATTCCCTTTGTAATCAAATTTCTCCTGCAACCACAGCCCCTCTGACCACTGATCTATTTTCTGTCCCCATAATTTTGCCTTTTCCAGAATGTTGTATGAAATCAGTATGTAACCTTTTGAGTCTGACTTCTTTCACTGATTATACTTGAGATTCATCAATGTTTTTGGTTGTATTAATAGTTACTTGATCTTGCCTTATTATACTAACTAGGGTCTCCAGTGTGATGTTGAATAGGAGTGGTGTGAGTGTACATCATTGCTCTTTTCCCTATTCTTAGGGGGATAGCATTCGGTAATTCACTATTAAGTATGATGTTAGCTGTACTTTTTTAGTATGTGCCCTTTATCAGGATGATAAAGTCTCCTTCTATTCCTAGTTTACTGAGATAAATTATTATTGTTGTTGTTTTAAATCATAAATGGATACTTTATAAAATGCTTTTTTGCATCTATTGCAAGTATTATATAGTTTTTGCCCATTACTCTGCTGATATGGTGAATTACACTGATTTTGGAATGCGGAACAAGCCTTGTATTTCCAGGATAAAGCCCACTTAGTCATAATGTATCATCCTTTTTATATATTGTTGGATTCAATTTTATAACATTTGGATGATTATTTTATCATCTATTCATGAGGGATATTGATTTCTTAGTTTTCTTTATTTATAATATTTTGTCTGGTTTTGATAACAAGGTAAAATGAGTTAATAAGTGTTCCCTCTATTTACTGGAAGAGTTTGTGTAGACTTGGCATTATTTCTTTTCTAAATGTTTAATTAGAAGTACTAATTTCTTTAATAAATACAGGATTATTCAGGTTATCTAATCTTGCATGTGCTCTTTGACAGTTTTTATCTTTCAAGTAATTTATCTGTATCATCAAAATTATTGAATGTATAGACACAGAGTTGCTCATAATCTCTTATTCTTTTAATGTCTGTAGAATCAATTGTAATAGTAATATCCCTTCTTTCATTTCTGATATTAATCATTTTTTGTTTTGTTTAGTCTGGGTAGAAGTTTATCAATTATATTGATCTTTTCAAATACCAGCCTTTTATTTCATTGATATTTTCTATTTTCTTGTTTTTTATTTCTTTGATTTTTTACTCTTTATTTTTACCTTCATTCTGTTTGTTTTGAGGTTTAATTTGTTCATCTTTTTCCAGATTCTTAAGGCTTAGATTATGGACTTGAGGTCTTTCTTCTTTTTCCAAGATAAGCATTTAATTTTATAAATTGCACATAAAGCACTGGCTTTAGATAAGTCCCACAAAATTTCATATGTTGGTGTATGGGATAAAGCTCCAACCAACTGAGCCACCCAGCCAGGGCTGCATTATTAGTTTTATTCATTTAAAAATGTTTTCTAATTTCCTTTGTGACTTTCTATTTAACACATGGATTATTTAAAAAGTTGCTGTGTTGTTTACTTCCAATATATGTGTGGATTATCCACATATCTCCCTGTTATGGATTCCTAGCTTAATTCCATTATGGTCAGAGAAAATACTCTGTATAATTTCAATCTTTTAAATTTATTTAGGTTTGTTTTATAGCCCAGAACATGGTCTACCTTGATTAATGCTCCATATGTATTTAAACAGTGTGTATATTATTTTGTTGTTGGGTTGAATGATCCATAATGTCAACTAATTCAAGTTGCTTGATAGTACTCAGATCTTCTATATCCTTACTATTTTCTGTCTTCTTGTTCACTCAATTACTGAGTATTAAACTCTCCAGATATAATTGTGGATGTATCAATTTCTGCTTCCACTTCTAGCAATTTTTGCTTTGTATAATTTGAAATTTGAAGTGGTAGTAGAGTAGGTGAAAGCTATACTCAACTTCTCCCCAAACCAAACTGGAGTAACAATAAAATATAGAAAAATCAATCTGAATAACCAACTGACAACTAGCTGAACAACTAGTCTTATAACCAAGGATTTACAGAAGAAGCCACATTGAGACTTGTAGGAAAGGCAGAGATGCAAAAAGGGCTGGCCCCTTACCCACAGGAAGTAGCTGAGAATCCAGAGGGATAGCTCAGCTGCAAAGCTCCCCCACCCCACCCCCCACCCCCGAGGAAAGTTGGGTCTCAACCTCATGCTTGGCTCCCTAGCCCATAGCACCAGAGCTTGGAAGAAGAGCCCACATAACATCTGGCTGTGAAAATCAATGAAGATTCTAAAATTATGTTGTTAGGTACATATATATTTAGGATTGTTATGAGTTCTTAGAGACTGAATTCTTTGTCATTATATAGTATGTATGGGTAGGTTTTGAAGTCCATCATGATTCCTTCACCTATACAAGTCATGAGCAGTGCCAGATACTGAGTTTCGCATTTTGTCCCCTCTCCCCACAAATTGACTATCTTTCCCATGTAAACTTAAAAATTGACTCAGTTTCAGGTAGGTACTCAACCCTGAAGAAATCAACAGTGGCAAGGTGGCAGAATCTGCAAGAACATGGCATCTACCCTGTAAATTGCAGAATTGGAATGAGAAGAGTAGTTCATAAGGGAGGAAGGCTGGGAAAATAGTACCAAAGATGTCTACCATGCTCTCTTCTAAATCATAAATATGCTTAAGTCATGACACTTATCATATTGGTAATGCTTATCCTTCAGAATCTATCAAAATATCTGCCATAGAATGTTTGGCCAAGGACTTTGTTTTGACTGCTTACTAGTACTTCTTCCTATGCCAAATCTTTGTCGTTTCCTCCTCCAACAGGTGTTATTGCCGAGAATACTTCCTTGTATATGATCTGTACACTAAGCTACATCTCAGAGTCTACTTCCTAGGAACTTGACTTGCAACACAATCTTTTAAAATCTAATAAAAGATATAGATATGTTTTTTTAATTGACCACATAAGTATTCAATTTCATATTAGGGATATTCACAGCACTCTGATTTTCACCAAGGCCTTAAGAGAACAATTTAAATCATTCATTTTGCCAAAACTTTTGCCTAGTGGTATTTGTAATTTGGATAAAGTCATGATTACTCAGTGGGAAAAAAAGTTAAATCCTTGTTTCTAGTTATATAGTCCATACATTGTCCACTATCTTAAGAAATTTGGGGCATTTGCCTGTATCTATATTTTTAATTACTCAAATTAATAATCTAATGATTATGGAAAACATATCATGTTTCAGGTACTGTGCTTAATGTTTGTCCCGTATTATTTCATTTAATCTTCAGAGGTAACTTTTGAAGTAGAAACAATTATCCTCAGTTTTCAAATTACAGAAATGAGGCTTCTTCAGAGTAACTGTCCAGATGCAGTTTGAGAGCCAAAACTTCGATCCAGTTGTTTTTCTATAGGACCAGTTCTAATAATAGCAATACTACACACACATTGGAAATGTTTTTGCATATAATACATTTTACTGATTTTTCCACATATTACAGATATATATAATAGGAAGTCTATACAAAATCTGAAAACCTGAACTCATGTTAAATGATTGGTTCATTAACCTAGCAAATAACATTTATTGAATGTTTACTATGTGTTAGGAGCCTCAATCAATAATAACCAAGAAAGATAGATTATCTGCCTACAAGGAATTTAGAGTCTATAAGAGATACAGACATTAAATTATTATAATTTAATTTATGATGTTTCATTTTTATATCAAACTGTGATAAATGAAAGTTATAAAGGCATTTATCAGGAAGACCTAAAATAGAATCAGGGGGTTTGGGGAGACTTTCCTAAGGAGTGATATTCAGGTTGAGACTAAAGATGAGTATAGGAGAGTCCAGTGAAATTAGCTGGGGTAATGTGTTTGGCAGGTAGAATACAGATGGAAAAACAGGTCTTTATTTTGTGGAAGAAAAATCGTGTACTAGAATTGAGTGGTTTTGACAACCCTTGCCTCCATCTGCCCTATTTTGAGCATGTCTTACCTTATTTGTACCATGTTTTTACTATGTTTGTCCTTTCTTCTTCAGTTCTACAATATTATTCTTGATGAATGGGAATAAAGTAGTTAGTAGTTTTCATTTTCTTTCTGGTACAGGCAGTCATCTCTGCGGAATGACTTGGGGAAAAAAATGCTGAAAGCCGTCTTTATCCCATTCCACTGCCTAATCATCAACAGACAGCAATGTAATACCTCCCACTCAATGCCTTCATTCATTTAAGTAATTACTACCCGCCATGATCCTCATTTGGAAAAGCAAATCCTCTAGGAGTGAGTATAAATGAAGCCCCTAAATCAGGCTGAATGATCTAATTACATTTTCTGCTTTCCTATGACCCAAATAAACAAGTGTCAGCAACATGTCTACCACTTTTGAAACATTGTGAATTCCTGGTGCAGTCTAAGTCTCAGAACCTAGTTTTCCCACTCTGTGACTGGGAATGCTTCACTTTTTTGTTTGTTTGGGGGGTTTTTTTGTTTGTGTGTTTGTTTGTTTATTTGTTAATCCTCACCTGAGGATATTTTTTCCATTGATTTTTAGAGAGAGTGGAAGGAAAGGAGAGGGAGATGGGCGGGGGGGGAGAGAGGGAGAGAGAGAGAGAGAGAGAGAGAGAGAGGGAGGGAGAGAGAGAGATAACGTGAATAAACCTAAATGCAGCAAATGATAGGACAGCCTAATATGTGATGCAAAAGCCAGGAAGTGCAAAGGTGATTTGATAAAAATAAAATCATTATTTTGGGCCATCTGCATCTCATCTCCCTGCCATATTTGGGGAATTCCCTAGATTTATCTCCAAAAGGGAGACCAGCTAATTCTGTAGGGGAAGTTTTGGGCATGTTCCTTGCTACAAAGCTTCATTCCTGGTTTTCCAGCTCTCCCAGTGAGTCTGTGAATTTACCCTATTATTCTTTTAATAAACCCTTTTCCACTCAGGTTGGCTTCTGCTGCTGGCAGCTCAGAACCCTGACTAAGAGAGAGAGAGAGACATCGATGTGAGAGAGACTTCCCTCCCACAGGCACCCCAATTGGTTACCTCCCTCCCACAGGCACCCCAATCCAGTGGAGATCAAACCTACAACTCAGGTACGTGCCCTTGACCAGGAATTGAACCCAAAACCCCTAGGTGTATGAGCTGATGCTCTAACCACTTAGAAACACTGGCCAGGGCACTTCACTTCTGTCTTTGGTACTTTGTAGTGTCACTCAAAGATGCAGAACAGCCCTATTGGTTTGGCTCAATGGATAGAGCATCTGCCTGCTGACTGAAGGGCCCCGGGTTCAATTCCAGTCAAGGGCACATGCCTGGGTTGTGGGCTCAGTCCCCAGTGTGGGGCATTCAGGAGGCAGCTGATTAATGATTCTCTCTCATCATTGATATTTCTATATCCCTTTCCTTCTCCCTTCCTCTCTGAAATCAATCTTATCTAATAAAAGAGTAATATGCAAATTGACTGTACCTCTGTCACACCCACAAGCCACACCCACCAGCCAATCAGGAGCAAGTATGCAAATTAACCCAACCAAAATGGCTGCGGCCACAGAGAGAGCAGGAGGCTTGGGTTTCCTCGGCAATGGAGGAAGTCAAGCTTCCCGCACACCCTGGCTGGCCCTGGACTCCACTCAAGGCTACAAAGTTTCAATTATAGAAGATAAATAAATCCTAACAAAAATGGCGGCAGCCATGGAGCTGGAGAGAGCAGGAGGCTTGGGTTTCCCCTGGTGATGGAGGAAGCCAAGCTTCCTGGACTGCCTTGGCCTCCACTCAAGGCTACAAAGTTTCAATTGTAGAAGGTAAATAAATCCCAGATACCAGGGCCTCTGTGTGGGTCGCCAGGGGGTGTGGCCGACCTGCAAACCACCACAGGCCCCTCGCCCAGGCCACTCCATGCCCCAAGGAAACCCCCACCCTGATCTGGGACACCCTTCAGGGCAAACCAGCCAGCCCCCACCTGTGTACCAGGCCTCTATCCTATCTAATAAAAGAGTAATATGAAAATTGACCATCACTCCAACACATAAGATGGCTGCCACATGATGGCTAGCAGAGGAGGGCAGTTGGGAGGGACCAGGCCAACAGGGGAGGGCAGTTGGGGGCAATCAAGCCTTCAGGGGAGGGCAGTTAGGGGTGACCAGGCTGGCAGAGGAGGGAAGTTGGGAGCAACTGGGCCTGCAGGGAAGGGCAGTTCGGGGGGACCCAGGCCTGCAGGGGAGAGCAGTTAGGGGTGACCAGGCCTGCAGGGGAGGGCAGTTAGGGGCAATCAGGCTGGCAGGGAAGCAGTTAGGCATCAATCAGGCTGGCAGTGGAGTGTTTAGGGGGTGATCAGGCTGGCAGGCAGAAGTGGTTAGGGGCAATCAGGAAGGCAGGCAGGTGAGCAGTTGGGAACCAGCAATCCTGGATTTTGAGAGGGATGTCCGACTGCCCGTTTAGGCCCGATCCTACTGGGATCCGGCCTAAACGGGCAGTCGGACATCTGTCGAGGGGTCCCAGTTTGGAGAGGGTGCAGGCTGGGCTGAGGGACATACATCCCTGTGCACAAATTTCATGCACCAGGCCTCTAGTAAAAATATATATATTTTTTTAAAGATGCAGAACAATGTTTGAGTTATTGATAATCATGTTCTCCACTCATCTGAAAGAGTAACCAGACATTCCCCAGCTGGGCAAGAGACCTTTAAATCTAAGAAGAATAGCTACTCTTTGAGTCACTCAACTCCATGCCCAGCCCATCCTAGGGACATTTGATAAGAAGGGCCACTTGCTTTTATTGCATAACCCTAGGGTTTAAATTTAATATGACCTGAGAAACTGATAAAAGACAGACATTGAGAAGAATAAG
Organism: Eptesicus fuscus; assembly: GCF_027574615.1. Lineage (NCBI taxonomy): Eukaryota > Metazoa > Chordata > Mammalia > Chiroptera > Vespertilionidae > Eptesicus > Eptesicus fuscus. Next base: position 64,443,585 of record NC_072475.1, read on the forward strand.
GAGAAAATTTTTTCTGCAGTGTCTGCCTATAAGGTCTTTTAGTTTCCATAGGCCTCATTTTCTCAAATAGATGGCTTCAAAGATTGCTTCCAGCTAGGGTGACCAACTTTTTCCAACGTGCATAACATGATCCTCATTTTAAAACTGAAATCCTCTCATCCTTGAAACCTTCTCAGTACTTAGCAATCTAAGATAGTTGGGCACCCAACTCTCTCCTCTGGTTCATGAGGAAGCCTAACTCATCACTTGATACACACATATTTAAATTCACTGTTTGGTCCTAGCCAGTTTCTCAATGGATAGAGCATTGGCCGGTGGACTGAAGGGTCCCAGGTTTGATTCCGGTCAAGGGCATGTACCTTGGTTACAGGTTCGTCCAAGGCCCGGTCAGGTGTGTGTGGGAGGCAACCAATCAATGTATCTCTCTCACATCAATGTGTCTGTCTCTGTCTCTCCCTCTCCCTTTCACTCTCTAAAAATTAATGGAAATATATCCTCAGGTGAGGATTAACACACACAAAAATAAAAATAAATTCACTGTTTGGTTTAAATGACAATAGTCTCAACTTCATGATGTTTAATTTCAATAGCAGTGCAAATATTTTTGTCTAATTTCTCACATGGGCTTTATAATCCTTTTATATTGCTCAATGCTTGTTAATTTAGGTGGGTGAGTGCTAACAGAGTCAAAGGTCGAGGGATTTTTTTACCTTGTAAAATTCTAGATACACCAAACTGCTTGTTTTGACTGAGTGTGGCAACTTTGTGTGGCATGACATCTTTTTCAAAGTGGCCAAGCACAGTGATATGATGCCATTGGTGATCTTCTTAAGAGCTATTCTCCCAGCATCATTCATCTGACAGTGCAAAGCACTTCACAACTTCTAAAACAAGGCTCACGGGTATTTGTAACTGCTACAGAAACTATCAGCTGTTGACCTGGCTGGTTTGGCTCAGTGGATAGAGTGTCAGCCTATGTATGGACTGAAGAGTCCCAGGTTCAATTCTGATCAAGGGCACATGCCTGGGTTGCAAACTCAATCCCCAGTGTGGGGAGTGCAGGAGGGAGCCCATGGATAATTCTCTCTTATCATTAATGTTTCTATCTCTTTATCCTTCTCCCTCCCTCTCTGAAATCAATAAAAATATATATTTTCTTAAAAACTATCGTCTGTTAGTTGATATTAATATTAATGTAATTATTTCTGTGACACTTCTAAATCCATTCCATTTCTAGTCTCTGCTTGAAAAAAGAAGCAATGACATCATCGTTAGCTACTATTTGGAAATCAGTCATAGTGACTAAAACCCTGTTTTCTTCACAAAAGAAAGAAATCAGATGACCTTTGCCCTGACCTTTAGCTTGATATTTACAAAAGCTAATTATGGGGTTGGCAACTCTCCTTTATCATTCAGGGACATTTGGTTAAGGTCTACTCTTTCACTTAAAAAGAAAAAATGAAATCATTCGAGATTAGGTCTGTATACAGTATGATGAAATCTAGAAAGGGATAGTTAATTTTGAATTTTGGCCATCAACATCGATTTTCTCAAAACCAATCAAGTAGAACATAGAAGCGATATAAGTCAGTCATTAAAATCAGTGTTTCAGCTAACAAAATGCAATCAGTCACCTGGTGTTCTGGTAGTTAGAGGTCATAGAGATATAGAGTCTGACAGCTTTAGCATTAAACCTTTCTCATTTTCCACCACACCCTCTGCCACTGCATCAGCAAGAAAAGAACTGCAGGCAACTCTGTATTACTTAAACTCTAAAGGTTACTTGGCTAATAAATGCCCCTAAGATTGAGCCTAGTTATATACCCCATAGTGCACATATATTACTTATGTAGCTTTAATACAATCTTTATGATTATAAATAGAGATTTTTGAAGAACAAAAGTTCAGAAGAGAAAAAAAATAAGCACTTGTAATTTAAACAATAAGGGAGGCACATGGCATTCTTCTTTCTCCCCAGGCTCCCCTGGCAATCTTAATCTCAGGGTGAAAGTAGAGGTCTGATTCCTTTTGTTCACTCCAGCCACCGCCCTTTATTCTGAGCAAGGCTGCCACGCCCAATCATGGGACAAAGGCAGATATAGGGGAACTCTGGACACAGGCACAGCCTGATCTTATTTACAGATGTGTAATATATTGGTCTCAATGACATGAAGGTGAAAATCAGTTGCTATCTTTATAAATGAACAATTAAAACGGGGCTTAATATAAATCTATACATACGTTCTAAAATGCTAAGTGATAAAAGTGTTCTTTTCCTAGAAAGAAAGGGGTGTGGCCAAAGGGTTTTCTGATTGTCAGAAAAAGGGTGAATGCTGCCCCCTTTTGACTATTCAGAGCTATACACTATACAGCTTTAAACCTGAAACATAATGCAATGAATAGACTGTGGAACTCAAGATCCCATTTCTGTAACGAAAAATCTGATTAAATCTTGAAAACTGGAAAGCTGAAAGGTCTCAAAGTTTACCTAGTAAAATTATTAATGTAATTTTTCTAGCTTTCTGGAAGATTGGTAATTCTTCATCCAGCCTCCTACATCATTTTAGTTGTATCTCTTTCATTGACTCTTAATTCTGCCTGGAATAATCATTCTAGTTTACTAATGTTTCTCCCAGTAATGATAGCCTTTTTCATTGAATTTATTAGGGTGGCATTGGTTAGTAAGATTATATAGGTTTTAAGTATATAATTCTATAATACATCATCTGTATATTGTATTGTGTGTTCAATACCCCAAGTCAAGTCTCCTTCCACCAACTTTTACCCCCTCTTATAACCTCTTAGTGATAGACTTCTTGAGATCCTGAAACATGTCTTTTTTTTTACCTATGTAAGTGTGCACAGGGCCTGCAAAGCCTTATGCATAGTGAGTGCTCAAAAAATACACATTCATTGAAAGCAAATATCTAGCTGAGGTTGAGATCATAGTCTAGTTATGAATGGTTCTCTCTAAGCAAAGCTAGCGAATCCTTCTGGGGTGTAAAGTCAGGATATTCACATCAGTGGCATCTTACTTTAATCTAGGAGCTCTAAACTTTTTGAGCACACAACTCCAATAAATGTTATGCTTATGTATAGACTAGAGGCCCGGTGCATGAAATTCGTGCATGGGTAGGGTCCTCTGCCTGACCAGCAATCAGGGCTGATCAGGGCCATCTCGCCCAGTCCTGATCAGGACAGATCTGGGCTGGTGGCTGGGGAGGGACCGCAGGAGGGACCATGGGAGGGTTCCAGGGCATGTCTGGCCCTGTCTCGCCCAGTCCTGATTGGCCTGACCCCAGCAGCAAGCTAACCTACCAGTCGGAGCATCTTCCCCCCTGGTGATCAGTGCACATCATAGCGACTGGTCAGTCGACTGCTCAGTCAGATACTTAGCATGTTAGGCTTATATATATATATATATATATTATATGGACCTACCACTGAACTATTATATTATATTATATACATTAAAAATACACAAATAACAAAAATTAAACAAAATGTAAAACTTAGTTACACTCCACACAGTCATAGCATTGAGTGAAATAAACTAGACACAAAAGAGAGCACACTGTATGATTCCATTGAGATAAAACGCAAACACAGACAAAGCTAATGTATAGTATCAGGAGTCAAACTCGTGATTACCTTTGGGAGAGTATTGATTAGAGGAAAGAACATGAGTGACTTCTAGAATGCTACTAATGTTTCTTTATGCTACATACATGTATTCGGTTTATGAAAATTCAATAAGCTGTATATTTATGATATGTGAACTTATCTGTATACTAGAGGCCCAGTGCATGAATTCATGAACGGATGGGGTCCTGAGGGGAATGAGGGTGGGGGTTTGGACGTGATTGATCCTCTGGGTGGGTGGTGGGAAGCTCTTGCCAGACTGGGATCCAGATCTGTCCCACTGACATTTGCACCGATTGTCGGGAGTCACCTGGTGGCCACTATTATATCGTTTCTTCCTTGCGGAGCGTCTAGGGAGGGGAAGCAGTTGCGGTGCCTGAGGCAGACTTCCAGGAGGCCGGCGCTGTTGGGATCATGCTGGTGGGGCCAGTCCATTGGTGCCTAGCCCATTCTCTGGAGATTGGACCTGCAGGACTGCTGAGGGAGTGAGTGGCTGCCACCAGGCAGGTGGGCCATCAGGAAAGGTGGGTCAGCTGAGCAGTGCTCCTGCTGTGGGAGCACACTGACCACCAGGGGGCAGCTCCTGCACATCATAGCTACTGGTGGACCAGTCATTCTGGTCATTCTTGTCATTCAGTAGTAAAGGTCACTTGGGTTTTTATATAGAGAGATATTATACCTCATTAAAAAAGATTTTTAAACAATATGTTTCTCAAACCCCAGAAATTGACTTGCATATTTCTTAGGGTACCTACCCCCCATTTGGGTTACCTCTGTTTTAACTAGCTAATCAAACTCTGAGTGACTGGTCAGACAGAAAGACACCTTCCAAAATGGAAATTCTCTAGCATGAATGTTTTGCATCACTTCTTAGTTTCTATAGCAACTACAGGGCACTTATCCTCCTTGAGAAAGAGTTTGTTCATCTTCTTGCCCCTCTCGGGTCAGTACATTACTATTGTCCACTTGGAAAAGTCATTTTAAGATGAGGACCTATCTTCCAGGGCGAAAGAGAGCACTTTCATAGTAAAGAGCCTCATGTGTGCCTCCCACAGCTTCACATTTCTCATCTGCAAAATGGGAAGTGGACTTCATGGCTTGTGAGAAGGATTTACAACATTAAAGTGTGAAGAGGACAGAACCTGGCAACTTGTTGACCCTTTAATAAATTTATTTATTTAGGAAATGTCCTAAATTATTAGGGAAAATGTCCTGCTCGGGGATTCGAAGGACACAAAGCCTATTACTGTGAAAACTTAGGTATATCACTAAATGTCTCTTCATCTTTAGTTACTTCAACTGTAAAATGACCAGATGGCCTTCAAGTTACAAAGGTAAGCATCCAGATGTGAATACAGACTAGAAGAACAATACAAAACTCTGCCAGCCATGGAGTAGAGGTTCAATTTATCCCTGCTGCATGATTAGAATTTTATGACTTGCTGACCAGTTGCTTCCTGGGCTTTTCACTTTATTACTACAATTTCCTGTGTTAGCATAATTTCCTGTTTTCCCCCTTGCCTTTTTTTCACCTTGCTTAACCACATTGTGTTGTTGGACCATGAAGTTTTAAGGAAAGGACTCAAAGGAGACTTCAAGCCCTTTGTGACTGCCTGGTTCGCTCTGCTAACAGGACGTGTCCTCTGACACACTGGAGGAAAATTATGGTAGTGAGAGCAAACATAAATGGTTTGGCCTGTGTTGAAAGATACAGTAAGGAAAGGATATTTTAAAAGGAAGGATGTCATTATTAAATTTTCAGAAGCAAAGAAGAACAATGCAAACCAATTGCTACAAAAAATGAACTGGAGATGATGCTATTCAAGAAAAATCTGTGGAATATTTTAAGCATAAGAAAGGCAAGTGAGAAAAAACAAGAGCTTAGACCTCAAGTTTAAGTCAGCTTTTAGAGAATAATCCAGACCTCAAAGCAAGGAGGAACACTGTTTGAAGTAAATGGGCAAAGCTCCAGAAAATGTATTGATGTCCAAATGTAAATAGTTAGTAATAATGCATATATGAAAAGGAGTCAGAAGAAATATAAAGATGTTGTTCACTGTTTAAGACTTAGGATAACTGACTAGAACTACAGAATAAATAAAGAACTACTGGTATAGAATTGTTGATATGTAGCCTTTCATATTTATCTCATTAATATTCTTGAGACAAGAGCTGAGTAAAACTAAGATTAAGCTGTGTTAAGGACAGAGTGATGGATGAATATAATTGCAAAGAAGAAATATGAGAATAGAAAATGGGAAACTGAAGTTATTTTTTAAAGACAATAAGAGACGAGAAAGAAGCAACCCAAGATAAGTATCCTTGTAGAAAGAATAGATAACAAACAAAGCAGATATTTTCATCTGGAAAAGGCTGAGAGGCCAACGCCAATGCCAGAACTGCCCACAGGAAAAGGTCAGAGCTGTGATGAGTGAGGCCAGCTCCCAGATGGAGGCTGATTGTTTATACTTACTTTGGAGAATCCGCCATTTGAATACTACCTAGATTCACATGCATACATTTCTCTAACAAATAATGGCAATTTCTTCAGGGAAACTGACTTTGTTATGTAAAGCAATGTTTTTTCTAGCTGATGGGAGAAGTTTAACAACTCCTAAAGCTGTACACTCCATTAAAGTATGTATCTGAGATATGGGAAAGGGGTTTCCATATGTCTTAAATGCAAAAGGAACTCTCTATTAGGTGAAACATCTCCTACACCAGTGCTTCTTAGACTTTATTGTAAATCTGAACCTCATGGAGATCTTGTTCCAGTGACCATCCTGATTCACTAAGTCTGGAGCCTGAGAATCTGAACCTCTAAGAAGCTCCTGGGTAATGCCCATACCTGGATGATGGTTTATGGGGCATACTTTTAGTATCAAAGTAACCATGCACATTTTAAAAAGATAAAGAAAATTAACAATATGAGATATATATACCAAATCACTATTCATTCCAGCTAAAG